>NC_080433.1:53529938-54207438 GCF_028018845.1 Melospiza georgiana
ATTTGGATGCAACAGATAAAGCATTTCTGAAGCATGAACACCCCTAGCTCTTTCAGGTTTGGAGTGGAATCCAGGGCTATTGGGTATGAGCTGAACAAAACTAAGACAATGAAGTTAACTTTCCTTCTGTTTTCAGCCGACTAGTATGAAAATGAAAATAACATTCATAAATTGAATTACTTTCAGAATCTTCAACCCTTTCCACTAAGCAGAAGTACTTTACTCATTACATATTTCTCTAAACAAGGTGCCAGGTTCTGCACACCTCTTTTCATTTGAATTATGTGGTATTTTGGTAGTGGTGCAGTGTTGCATATCCAACCTAAATTTTTCTTGACTGTTTTCTCCATTAGTTTGTCCATAACATTAAATTTAAGGAAAATTCTTGATATTTACTAAGCAGTTAAACCAAAGGGAGACTGGTTTATGATCACTGATGTTAGGCTTAGAGCATTTCTGTATATGGGGTTTTTCTTCATTGGGAGTGCAACAAACAGCAGTTTCTTCAAAAGATTGATTAAAATAAAACAGGTTACAATTCTACTACTTATAAATTTAAAAAAACCCTACTTTCTTCACATGAACTTTCTGACTGCTCTTTTTAAGCCAAATAATTGCCATTTTCTCTTTCAGCATCACATTTTATGCTATTGAACAGAGAGGAAATAACAGAGATGTGTGAAGGATTATTTAAATGCAGTAAAACACTTGTGCCCTAAAGTAACTGAAAGAACGAAGAAGACGCAGTATTTCCCAAAAATACATGCTATCTAACCACATTGACCTAATAGTTAAATCAATACAGCAACTGAACCATTCAAGGGAATGAGAAAGGACACCTAAACCAGAAGAATTGCAAAGGAGCACATTGGAACACTTAACAGAAGAAAAGAGAAGAGAACAGAACAGAACAGTTATTCCCTTCTATTTCAGTTAGAAAGGAAGTACAATAACCATCTACTACAGCTGCCTGACAAATTTAGGGCTATACAGAAGTTAAATTGTGTTACTAAGGGCATTTTCCAATTATCTCCTAAACTGACAGATTTGGAGCATCGACCATCTCTCTAGGAAGCCTGTTCCAGTGTCTGACCACCATCTTGGTACAGAAATTTTACCTAATCTAGTCTGATCCTCTCCTGACACAGCTTTGAACCATTCCCATAGATTTTATCACTGAATCCCAGGGAGAAGAGTTCAGCACCTTCCTTTCCCATCTTCTGTGCCTTTCAAGGCACAGAAAACAATGAGATCACTCCTTGGTCTCTTTTCTCTGAACTAGAGAAACCCCAAGTCCTCAACTGCTGCTCATAGGATATTCCTTCCACCAGTTTTACCAGCTTTCCTTCCTTCCTCTGGAAATATTTGAGGGACTTAGCATCTTTCTCAATTAGCAGGGTCCCGAGCTGTGCACAATGCTGAATACAGCAGGATAATTAACTCTTTTGACAAGGTCGTGATGCTGTGCTTGATGCACCCCAGGATGGAGTTTGTCCTCTTGGCTGCCAGGACACGCTGCTCACTCACATTGAGCCTGCTGTCAGAGAGCACCTGCAGGGCCCTTTCTGCAGGACTCCTTCCCAGCTGCTCCTCTCCCAGTTCATTTTTATGCCTGGTGTTATGCCATCCTATCTGCAGAATCTGTCATTCAATATTGAATTTTATTCCATTAACCATACTCTAATGGTCCAATCCATCTAGAATCCTCTGCAAGGCAAACAGCCCTTTCCCTTTGTGAACCCATGTTGATTGAGTTTGACCATTGCATTGTCCTTTAAATGCATTTCAACAGGACCAGTATGATCTTCTCCACAATTTTTTTAGAAAGTAAGGTTAGAGTAACAGGCCTGTAGTTTTCTGAGTTCCTTATGCCATCCTTGTAAACTGAGATAACATTGGCTGGCTTCCACTCAGCAGGAAGCTTCCCAGACTTCTAAGGCATTGGATGATGGATAATGGAGAGGGGACATGCAGTAACATTCATTGTCCCCTTCAGTACTCCAGGATGAAATCCATCAGGTTCTGTGGACTTAAGAACATTCAGCTCGTACAATTTCAGGGTTCAAAGCTAGTCAAAACCCCCTAGCTCTGGTGCTCCACCCCAGGTGACCAAGCAGACCAAGGTCTACCATTAACTTTAAAAACTGTGGGAAAAAAACATTGAATTCTTCTGCATTTTCTTGGTCCCTATTGGTCAGGTGGCCATCTTCAACGAGTATGAGACTAATATTTTCCTGAGACCTCCTCTCATTATTAATATACTTTAAAAAGCCTATTTTTGCACTAGATAATTCCACTGTTTTGGAATTCTGTCCACTTATGTCCCATAAGGATTATTTACTAAATGTTCTTGAATCTTTCTCCCATTGAATAAAAAGGAGGAGTGATATTTAGATAACCCAAATAAAAAACATCTACATTTGAATTTAGGTCTCTTTTGTACCCAGTAGATACCTAAATATTTTCAGAGTGGGATTAGATAAATTATTTAAGCTACCTTTCAAAACTAGGTAAATTGTGCCCTAATACTGCTTATTTTTTCTACCAGCTATGAATGGAGAAGAGGATGAATCACTCAGATTAAGCAATCTAGACTATTCACAGCAAGAAAAAAAAATCTCAGACAAAAAATTTTTCTAGCCCAGAATTAGATGCTTTACTTCCATCTCTGGCAAAACTTCTGTAGAAAAGCTGTCAAACTTGGATTTAACTGCAGGGAAAAATATTGTTAGGTCCTTTTCTACTGCCTTGCTTTGGGTCCATTTTAGATAAGAACATTTTTTTTCGAATTCATATATAGAAGTATTTTCGTGAGCACAGTTTTCAAGGTATTTGATGCAGTCAGTGCACTCCTTGAGAGGATGCAGTACCTAGAGGCACATCCTGATGTCTCACACTTAGCAGCATCTTACTCCTCTGTTGTTCTATTATAGTAAGTACATACATTCATAAAATTAAGATCAAATTAAAATTAGTGAAATGTCACAGTTTGACCCCTACTACTTCCATTCCTTTATGACCTGAAATCAAATTCCTTTTCATGGTGCTCTGAAGTGTCAAACATCCCTATTATAGCAGGGTGTTTATGTAGTATATAGGTTTCCTTAAATGATCCAAAATAAATTTTATAAACTATTAATGTGCTGTAAAAGTAATTTGTAATCTTTCTTGACATTTCCTGTTGAAAGTGTCTTGCAGGTAAAGGTCAGATTTTAAACATTGCCAATAAAATACTCTTCAGAAGATTAAATTGAATAATTTGCAACAAAGTAACTACAATTTTTATTATACCTTAAATGTTATGGTGACACATAAGAAATCTGCCCAAGCAATTCCATTGTGTAAATCAACTAATGCCTGTAGTTTCTCTTACATTTTCATAATCAAATACAAATTTCACACAAGGAATGAATGTCAGCTAGTAAATTTTTGAACGTCATAAACATATTCATGAGTTCTACTCTAAATATTTTAGTAGATAATAAAGGGAATAGATACACCTCTTATCCATAAAATACAGATTTATGTCAAAGCAAACCCCTCAGTTTTATAACCCTACTAATCGTACTTTAAATCCAAGCTGAGCTATGATACATAATAAATTGTTAGTTAGGCAGTTAGATCATGCCAACTGCACCACAGTGTTAAGGCCCAATAAGAGATGACTGTAATTGGAGTAATCTAAACACATTAGTTAAAAACTGCAACAAATATTTAAGTTATGCAAAATGTTTATGCACTTGACATTTTAAACTTAATTTGCACAAACGCTCGATTTAGATACCTGATTTTGTATTGACTATTGTACATTATTTTAGATTTCAGGTCTTTTCACTTGCCTGATAGTGCAGGTAAGGTAGTGATAAACTATTATCTTTTGAAGTTAGCTCTGAATTTCAGTGACTATATTAAATTCCATGGGCAGACCCACCATACACATAGCTTAAGCCTGACTTGAGGGTAGTCTGCAAATGCAGATAAGCAAATGAACTTATAGATCATTTCTGAAGAGGATTCATAGGCCATTTTTAAACAAACATGAGAGATGATTAACAGGCTACCAGGCATTCTGGACAGAATGTACCTCACAGATATAGTCACTGGTATGCTGCCAAAACTGCATGCAGTAAAAGAAGGCCCGTTAGGAAAGAGAAATAAAATAAAACCTGAACTTGTCCAGATGGCTAAAAAAGATCATATTGAACAAATTCAGACACCAGCAGACTGGTCTAACTGTATGGCTACTGCTTTAAAACTAAATTGACTTGAAGATTGAAACAAAATCATCAAATATCGTTCCAGTAAAAGATCACTTCAGTCTTAAGAATGCAGATTATGTCTAGCATTTTACATGTACCAAGACATGAGTACCAGAAATCTCTTTTTTTGGTGGAAAGAACCCAAAGTACCTTATCTGCAAGGACGTAACTATGACTGATTTACAGTTAATTTTATGTTTTATTTTATAATTTACTGTAACATAATCTCTTCTCACTTGCTTTTTTATTTATTCTATTTATAAGTTGGTCATCTGGAGGGGGGGGTTAATATTTTAACAATTAATATATACTGACAGTAGTGAGAAAACAGTGGATTGTTGTTCTATTTATATAATCTGGAGACATTTTCTTGCAATGAGAGTACAGATTATTATTTTTTGGCTCTTGACAGAGGTCTGCTGAGTCCAGGGACAGGTACTTGGTGCTTGGTAAGATAAAGCACTAATATCAAATTCCTGACTGGCAGCAGGCCCTATGGGGATGCACTGAAATTGCTCTGTTAGAACAATTTATCAGAATGGTCAAAGAGTTGCTTCCCATCACGTTGCATTTCAGCTTGCATCAAGCAGACGCTTCTGGTTCCTTGTGGAGAGGTGTTGCAAAGATGACATGAATCATAGAATTATAGAATAATGGTTTGGATTGGGAGGGATTTTTAAAAAATCTTCTCATGTCAGGGGCAGGGACACCTCCCACTAGACCAATTTGCTCAGAGACCCATCCAACCTGGCCTTGAAGACTTCCAGGGATGAGACATCCACAACTTCTCTGAGCAATCTGTTCCAGTGCCTCACCACCCTCACAGTGAAGAATTTCTTAAAGTAACTCTGAAAGACATTGAGAGACCTACAAAACACCTCTGAGTTAGAGAAGGACTGGCTATCAAATCTGGATGTATCTGTTCTAAGCTCTCAAAAATCTCAGAAAATCTCACAAGTAAAAGAGGTTTCTTTTTATTTTTGCGATACTCCAGATATGTGATAAAATGGGCAACAGCTACAAGATTTGCTATCAGGACCCCTCCCTATTTAAGAAAACTATAATGTTTACCTTCAGTAACTGTTTTGCATATTTGGAGTAAAGAAGTTTTTCTTGGTATCCTTCTGCATACTTCAGTCTCTACAAAAGGTAGAGACAAAATATGATTTAGCTGTGGTTTGTATGTAAAGAAGAAATAGCATAGTTTTCTCAGTATCCAGAATAGCTCTGTGTGTGTTAGGCACATGAGAAAAATCAGCCTAGCTTCTTTAATCTGCATAAAACTATCTGTACAAGAGGTGACAGAAATCCTCCACAACATCAAAAATCAGACTGATCTTATTAAAACCTTTCATTGTAATATACTTGAGATACTTAATAATTCAGTCTACACAATAACCAGGTCTTTTACATTGGATATTATATCTACACAAATTTACAGGAACAGGACAACTGTGTAATCTTTGCCATTCTGTCTTGGTTTGGAAAGACAGGTGTCTGCTAAAGAAGGCAGGAGCTTCCCTTGAAATGGAAAAATGTAAACCCCCTCCCTCCAAATTGTCATAAATTTGAAATTAAGGGGGGTTCTCAGGCAAAAATATGGGAGCAGGAAAAACAGTTCTTTATTAGGGAAGAAAATAAAAAGATAAACTAAACAATGCAGTAAAATAAAATAACACTGGCAGAGTCAGAACACAACCTGACACCCTGTGGGTCAGGGTGTTGGTAGCAGTCCAGTTGGAATTGTGGCTGCAGTCTTCCTGGAGTGTCAGGTGTGGTTCTCTTGGAGCAGTGATTCTGTAGAACGGTGTAGTCTTCCTCTGAAGATCCAGTCGAAGAGGCAGCTGCTCCTCTGGGAAATCCTGGGGAAAAAGCCATGCTGATGCTTCAGAATCTCAAGATTATATCCAGGCAGGAATAATTGGCTCCTCCCTCAGGGCAGAGCATCTCACAATGGGATGCTGTAGCTCTTATCAGTCATACAGTGACATTCAATACCCTGTTATCAGCAGATGTCTCCCACGAGGGAGGAGTGGTTGTGGGAGAGATAGGGAAAACTGCGCACTTGACAAAAGACAACTGCCATACTGATGGCAAACAGAATACAATCTTTTGGCAATACAGGACAAATTCTTTGTGCAATTAAATGCTCTGTCAAATAATCAGAATTATGTGAAAGTCCTTAATTTTTTTTTTCTGATTTATTCAATGTTTTCAAGCATTTTTCTTCTGCAAGGAATATATTATCCATTAGAAATTTGTCATACAAATTCTTTCACTTGTGATATAACAAGTGCTGTCTTTTAAAATTAAACTTGTTTCTGATGAGGCTGTTAGTGTCTCTTTGATAAAGAATTACCTAATAATTTTGCTGCTACTATGTAAGTGATTACAGGTGCCACAGTAAAACTTCAGTATTAAAAGTCATGTTGTCAAGTGGGTTTAAAAGTACACATTCTCTAACATAGTGATAAATCACATGAAATTGACTGAAACAATTCAAACATGAAATTGCTGTCAATGTATACTTAAGATAAAAGGTATCAATCTGTTGAATCTTTAGATAGAGGGTTTATGTTTCTGCATTTTAAGTAGTAGAAGGATACCTGGAAATATTAGTAGTTACAGCCATGAGTGGAAATATATTTTTGTATCCTTGGCAATGTGGGCATGAGACAGGGAGTTTTTTAAGTAAATGTTCAAGCCTGAACCTTTTTGAATGACTTTGTGTTGAGTTGGATCTTCATCTAAGAACAAATTTTTAAATTTTGGATATTGCTCAATGGTTACCTCATCAATTAAAAATTTCATTGGCAAATGCAAGAATCATAAAACTGTTGAAAGTAAATGACTTGGTTTTGTTTTGTTTATTTGTTTGTTTGTTGCTGGATACAATAAAGCAGACATTCAATGTTTTATTTAAAATCCAGAACACAATTTTATGGACAAAAATTTTGTCTCATAGTTGGATGGTCCTTCACTTTTTATGATGAAAAAAATTCAGAGAAAGTGAGTAATCATGACCAGTGAAGCAGTGTCAGGTACCAGCAGGGAACAGATTATTAGAGCTCTATCACATAGGGAAAAAGTGTTGTTAACATCTGTGTCAGGGAGGTCAGGGCAATTGAAGACACCCTTGTCTGTGCTCTTTTAGAAGAAGACCATTAACACTCACAAATTTTACACAGATTTATCTCCAGGTATGATCTACACTATCCACTATACTAAATATGCTAATGAAAAATATGCATATGGGATCACACAGCTTCTGTGTGCTTCAAAAGATTTGACACACAGAGTCAACAATGGACAGTAGCCTATTTTTCAAAAATAACTCTTGCTTACCAGACCTGATCCTCAGGGAGTCTGCAAAGACCATCACAAGAACAAGCTGAGCACTAAAAGTCGTAATCCAGTGTGTATGCATGAGCTCAAGACACATACCAACTTTATAGTATACTCGTTTTCTCATCCCATCCCAAACTCAGCTTGATGCTTCTCATCAGTACAGATAGAATTTAAAGTTATCATCTCACCAGTCGTTTGGCTCAGTCTGTGGGAAGGGAATTGAACAGAGAGGCAAATCTGGGACAGGGTTTATACACAATCAAAGAAGCATGTGCAAAGAAAATTAGGTGTATCCTAGGATGTATCAGCAAGTATCATTAAGATGTCAAGAGAATGATTGACATCTGGTATTGGTGAGAATCCATGTTGGGTATTGCCCCTGGTCTTGCACTCCACAGAGGAAGAAAAACCTTCTGGTGTGAGGCTGCAGAAGGCCATCAACATCAGGGCATGGAGCCCAGAGGTACAAAGAGAAATTGTAAGAAGCAAGCTCGCCCAGCTGAAAGTACAGAAGAATAAAAGGTACTATTTCTGTTTCTTCAGCCACCTAATTGGACTCTCTGATTGGAAAGTTAGAGACAAAGGACCCGAGTTTGGCTTGGGAAATTCTGACTAGAAATAAGGAATAACTTTTTGTACCACCAGGGTGGTAAAACATTGGAGGAAGAAGATGCCCAGTAGTTATGAGTCTTCTAGGCAAGGCTCTGAGAAACTTAATGTAGGCTTTCCCTAAGCAAGAGGTCAGAGTAAGTGACCTCCAGAGGTCCTTTCCAGCATAAATTATTCTGTGTTTCTATGATCCTTAGGAACTCAGCATGGTGTTTCTATTAACGAGAAAGGGATGCATTGGCAATAGTAAAAAAACTATTATAATTTTGCATAACTCTTGTAAAGGCAAAATAGAGCAGCTGGATGTTATATAGATAGCTTTATTTTTGCCACTCTTATTAAAAATCTAAGCCAAACCAAGTATGTCTGAACTGAAATTTATATGTTTTGCTATGTTAAAAATCATGATAAGCCAGCCTTTCTGTAAGGTTTTTTTTTACTTGCAACTATATATGTGGCACAAAACTCAAAGTTCCTGCTTTTTGGGCCTCTATGATATTATTTTCCTGCTATTATTTTTACTATTATTATAATTATTTTTATTGTTACCAATATCATTATTAATGAGAATTTTGAAAAGGGAAATAGTATCTACTCTGTTTTGCAAAAATATAAATTATGTGTATATGGATATATAATTATTTGTAAAAAATTTTCAAATCTTGAGATGGAAAGTACTGAATAGATTTAGACTATTTCAGATATTGTTGAGTTAATACTTTTAAACTTAACAGTGTCCCAGCAAAAGCTGATCAACTTAAAAAAGAGTGCACGTCTTACATTTAATTTTATTATTATTTTTATACCTTTAAATCTAAAAATACAGGGCACAATAAGCATTAAGATATTCTAATGACCAATGCATCCAAGATACTGCTATCAAGATAAAAATATTAACTAGATATTTAAATCTAAAATTAGATGAAACAGAATCTTAGAAGTCTGCATAATAAGACATTCCACAGAATTGAAAGGGACAAAGTATTGCCAAAGACATAGTGGTAGAAAGAGTAACTTACCTTCAAAAGTGACAAGCAGATAACCCTTATATTAAATAATTTCTGGTTATGCCCAATCTTTACACACAATTACTTGTTTCACTGTTTCTTTATACCAGATCAGGATTTCAACATCACACATCTGCTTGTTGCATTTGGTAATTTTGTATTAGCGTTTGAATGTTTTGGCTGCTTAGTTTTGTGTGAAATGCACCCTATATAGCAAACAGTCTGGGAGAGCTGCCAACAATAAATTGCAATAATCCAACCTTGATTTTTTAAAGGCATGAGTCAAAAGCTCAGCATCTTGCTGACACTGCAATTGTCTTAACCTTGTTATGTTCCTGAGATGGTAATACGAAACCTTATCAATATTGTTGATGTCGCTCTCTGAGGAAAGCTGAGGGTCAAAAATTACTGGAATCCATCATGAAGAACATTTCTTCCAGGATTCCACTGTCCAGCAGCAGAACAATGATTTAGCATTAAATTTTCACTGGAATGAGAGAGATACAGCCACTTGCCTATGGAAGCACAGCAGGATACAAGCAGAAGCAAAAAAAAAAAAAAAATAAACCCCATCAAAATTAAATAAAAGCGTGTACTTACAATTTCACTGATGATTATCTGTTTTTAAGTTTGCCCTATAGGTTTTTACAGACAAAATATAGATTTCTAGTCTGTTCCACATTCTCTGAAATCAAAAGTTTCCAGGAAGCCCATATCTGGTCTTCTACAGTAAGTGCATCGTAATGGTGTGGAAAAAGATCATATTTTCTTCTTAAGGAGCAGTGTGAGATGAAAGCAAATCAGATGAACTAAGACATTTTTCAGTAATAGACACACATAGACTTGTAGCTTCTTAATTGAGGTTTAGTTTTAGTTAGTTAGTTAGTTAGAAGGGGTGCTCTCCATAGAAGTGACCCATGCTGGGGCAGATTGTAAAGGACTGCAGCCCCTGGGAATGACTCATACTGGAGAACTTTATTGAGGACTGACATGGGAGGGACCCACTTCCACTTAAGAGGAAGGAACAGCAAAGACAATGTGTGATCAGCTGACTGCAGGTCCTATTCCAGTCCCTGTAGGTTTCTGGAGAGGGGTGACAGAGAAAATTGATAGTAAAGACGAGCCTGGGAATATGGGAGTAGTGGTGGGGAGGATGCTTTTAAGTTTTTACTTTTTTATTTCTCATTGTCCTACTCTGATTTGATTGGTAAAAAATAAAATCATTTTTCCCTGAGTCTGTTTGCCCTTTGACAGTAACTGCTGAGTGATCTTCCCTCTCATCCCAACCCAAAAGCCTTTTGTTCTATTTTCTCTCACCATCCAGCTAAGGAAGGAAGTCATAAAGTAGTTTTGTTGGGCACCTGTTATCCAGCCAGGGGCAACCTATCACAGCTGTGCATTTACTGTTTGTCTTTTTACATCCCCACAGCATTGGATAAGAATTTGAAGGTTAGGGAGGTTATGATTTTACTCATGTTCCTCTTAATCTGTGTGGAGGCAGGTGCAGATGGCAGCTAACCAGTTCCTAGCTCAATTTCTGCAGTTGCTTCATTGAATCTTCTGAACATTTTTACTCTCTGAAAAATGTCTGCCTTGAATGATACGGAATTGTCCAGAGAGAATATTTATGCTTAGAGGCTCACTATCCCCTCCTGTGACCCCAATTCCCTTGAGTTTCAAGACATAATAGAGCCAAAGCCTGAAGCTCCCAGCAATGTCTATTCTGTGATAGATTAGTGAGTTACTGGGTGACGTGTGTTAGGAGGTGACTGGCTATGTCTCTTTAGGGAATGAGCACCTGTTTAACCTGATTTTTACTGTCTGTAAAACACTGCCATTGCAAGAGGCCTAGCAGACTCTCCATTCCTTAAGAACAGTCTGCTGTGGTCTCACCAGACTTGAAGAGATATGTTCCAGGCAAACTGGGTGCATCCAGCTTCTGCAACAGACAAGCTGTGGGGAAAATAGTGCAGAGAAAATGATGCTGGCAAGGAACCAGGGTGCAACAGTGCCCTTGGCACAGACATAGGTAGCTCTTTTGACTTACACCATAAAGACCTTCAGCTGTGATCAGATAACAGATATGTTGATTGTAAACAGAAACCATTAGAGAATGACACAACTTCTTTCAAGGAAAAGGTTCAAAAGTCATTTAGAATAACATGAGAGCACATTATTTTAATGAAAAGGCCATGTAATTACATCACATTTTCCCACATCAAAGTCACACTGTCATAAACTCCTGAGATGTGGGCCAAGGTTTTCAAGATAAAATTTAAAGTACTGTCAGTTTTCTTCTCATATAGAGGAACAAACTGCTCCTCCGTAGTATTGAGATCAGAATTGCACAAAAAGGTATTTAGTGAAATCTTTCCAATCATTGGCTAAGCTAATTATTGTTTTCAAAGTATACTAAGCTTGAAAACCACCGACTATCTTCCTGATGTCTTCTCAGGAGAAGAAAGACAGGAAGAATTTGGTTGGCTCAGAACAATTTTCTTCATCTCTGGTGCTACCCATTTCTGGGCTACGTTATGACAAAGCCACCAGATCACTGTGCAGGGAAGAAGGTGACTTTGCATTTCACAAAAAACCCTCCTTTAGAAAAGGGGAGCGTTTCCTATTACAGATGTCCTTCACCTTTGCTCCACTGAACTAATTTAGTCCACAGAGGGAAGACCTCCTTGATAACAAGAGAGAGCTTTTTGCTGGCAAAAGCATAAAAGTCAAAAATGGAGTTATAAAAGAAAAGAACTTGAGTTCAGGCACTAAAAAAAGAATTTCAATTGCTGTGGGAAGCCACACTTCAAAGGAGCTTCAATCAGAAGGATCAAAAAACTCTCAGTTTGGCATGTTGGTTTTTTTTTGTTTGTTTGGGGAGGGTGTTTGTTTGTTTGAATTAACAAACAAATAAATAAGTAAATAAATAAATACCATTTTACCTCCAGAAATACTGAATGCACACAGGGGAAAAATTGCATAATCTTTCATCATTGATAAGGTAATTTGTTGACCTCAGATCAATGGTTGGATAAAGCTGTGAGTTCTGCATTACAGCTAGTTACTTTAAATCCAGCCTACGAATGTGGGTATCATCTCAGAGCAACATAATCTTATAATTTTTTTAATAACTGTACACAATGATTCAAAAATACATGCCTATTTCCATCAGTACTTTTAAGGCCCAATGCAACATACATATTGAATCCATATTGCATTGAGTTATTTCATGTTGTGTCTTTTGACTGGTATAGAAGTAAACAGCAAATTTGCAGACCAACATTTCTTTAAATTCACTCTGAAAGCTGTGAGAAGAGCTATATAGAGCAATAATGCAGAACAACCTGTGTTCTAAATATAGCCCTTTTTTTCAATCTATGTGTTTCCAATTTATAACTAATTTTGGATAAAAGGGGATAAAATCAGTGGTCTGTTAGATTCTGTGTTGCCAGTAAACTGCCTGCCAATTCCCACTCCCTGAATTGTTATAGCAGCACAATGTCCCCAGATGCTGGCTGGAAAGCCAAACTACAATTACTTACCAAACAGAGAACTACTGAGATGCAGTGCAGCATTCTCTTTGATTTTTATGGCAAATTATTAAAAACCATAATAGAAGTAGGGACCTGTTAGTAGTTAAGCTAACCAAGGATTACACGTAATTCTTCCCGTCTTTCCATCTGGAATATGTCCTTCATATTTATTTTGACTTTTATAACACTGCTTATAAAACAGAATCCCTTCTAAAATAGTATTCCAAAAATCAGCTCTATCATTCCATTAAAACCAGGCTTTCCTAAAGGTATTAGCAACTTTAAGGACTGTAAGCAAGAAGTTTCCTCTGCACACACATGGATTATATACTGTCTTTGCTTTTATAGGCAACATGTATTGGGTGTTGAGCTAATTAGGTCCCCAGGGTCTGTGGATACTGACTGAATAATGTCTCCGTATCTAGGGTCTCCTTCTCATGTGGAAACAGAGCTGAAAATCACTGCTGGATTTTCTTTAAATTTCCTGATGGGTTTAATAAGTCTGTGCTACTGTACTACACTACAGTTAAGCTGATACATTTTCAGATGTTTGTACAGCATTTTCTTTTCTATGAAAATATCCCATAGTAACTCTCAGTTTGAAAAGGATATTCACAGCAGGGTCATGATGTTGCAGATACCCATTATCAGATGGGATAATGAAGGGAATATGTATGTACTCTTTGAAAGATCTGGTGGCACTATGGATTTTGGCAGGTCAAGGCAAAGCAATATTATATGGAAGTGGAATTTATTTACTAGCACACAATCCACCTGAATAGCTCATTTCAGAGCCTGCAGAGTGCTTAGACACATTTGCTAAACACACATTGATGATTAAGGCTTTTGATCCTCTTACCTTTGATAGAGGGCATCAGCCTCAAGAAGTAATTAATGGATTTTCTTCTCTAATCTAATTAAATGAAGGGAAGATTTCCATGGTTCATTTATTTTAAACAGAAATATGCATCTTTACTTTCCAGATGATTTTGTGTTTTGGTACTGGTGAGATATCAACATTCTTATGGTTCATACTCTTGGCCTGTTGAAAGCTTTCTCTTTGTCTTCACTTCCTACCTGCCCCTCACCAGGAGGCTCCCATGGTTCTTGTCCCAACAAGCTGCTCCCTTCTCTCTTGATGCACAGTGTGGGTGGAAAAGAGGTATGAGAGACGTGCCTTCTACCTGATTTGTTCATAACTTTCTTTTCAATGAAGAAGGAAGCCCCTTGTTACAGTGCTGGTTTTGAGTGGGATAGAGGTAATCACACTTTTATGTGTGTGATGGAGCCATGCTTTGCTAGGGAGAGCTGAAGACCTGCCGGCCCATGGGAGGCGCTGAATGAATCTTGTTTTTCTTTTGCCTGTGTGCATGACTTCTGCTTTACCTACTAAACTATGAATTCTCTCTCTTTTACTCTTTTGATTCTCTCACACATCCCATCACACATTCCTGGCTTAGCAAATGTGTGTTCAGCGCTGAAAATGGATTAGAATGCAGCTTTAAAGGCAGAATGTGATGTGATGTCACAGGGACTGGATTTTGGCAGCAAAGCACTTGGTACATCTTGGCAATTTCTGACACCTTCTTCAGCTTGTGTCTGGTTCCAATCCACAGATGCTTCCAAAAGAAGTTTTCCAAAGAGGAGTGCTCTGGTATGCATTATGGACTTCCTAGGAAACACTCCTGTGCAGAGGGAACAGCTGATCTACATGGCAGAACATTTAGGTGTGCAATTATAGGCATATATACTGTACTTTCAAACACTTGGAAGAGTCTATCCTGTTGTTTTATCCTAGGTCTGATGAAGGAAACGAGCCATCCAAGCCTGCACCTTGGGTGGAAGGTATTTGGTGAAATTTTGTCTTCCTGAATGGGTGTAGAAAGCTAAGCACCGGCATGGTCTGAGTATTACAAATTTGGAGGGCAGAATTTGACCTGTAGCATGCAGGCTTGTAATTCTCTGTCATAAAACCTCCCATAAATCCAGACAGGAAACTGTTTTTTCTAGAGAATATGGCGCATGTCAGGAAATATATTTGTTTTTTTTCTTTCTTATTAAGAAAGGAACATTCTGCAATCCAATAAAGCTGTTAAGAGTAAACTCTGATCCTTGCAGTTTTTCTTTCTAGACGATCTCAGGGAAATAATCATAAGTGTTTAGTTTTACTTGTTATTACTAAAAGTTGCTTTTACATTAAAATCTCCTGCCTAGTAAAGATTGTGATGGCTCTTTGTATTCCTTCAAGAATTTCAGACACAATCCAATTCCACCTGAGTCCACTAAAATACTGTTAATAAAGAATTAAAAGAGGTAATTTCTGTGATTATTTTGATTTTTCTTTCTTGTTTCAATTTTCAAAGAGTCCAGTGACAGCATAAAGAGCAGGATTAAAATACAAAATAATTTGATTTTTTAAAAATACTTTTTATTTGTGTAGGTTTTTAAAAACATTTTGTGTCAGAGTAAGACTCATTCCACCTACGAATGAGAAGTCTACTTGCTTAAGTTAAGGATATGGAGAAATATACTGAGGATTTAGGAAGTTATTGTAGGACCCCATTATGTTCAGCATTCTTGAATTGGTTATTGTAAATGAGATAAAGTCTTTTTCCCTGTTCACAATATAATCACTGACATAGAGAAAGAGGATCAGTCTCCTGTCTCTGCAAATGAATTAGAATTAAAATATTCCAAAAGCTAAATCTTTCAGATCACAGGAAAGAAACACTGGGTTTTATACAGTGCCTGCATTCTCTGTTGTATCGTCTCTGTCTGGGAACAAATATGGTAAGTAAATCTAATGTTAGCTGTAATCCCTAAGTGTTTTGGATATTTTCTGTATCACTTCATCTAGCAGACAAATAAGTTAGTATACAGTTGAAAATGAAACCATATACTTTCACATGAAAAAAATACCCCAAGTACTTCTGCAACAAAGAACTTTCCTGTTTGAGCATTCTGAGCAGCTAAAGTAGGAATGATAGTTTATAGTCTAGGCTTTGACACCAGAATACTTCATATCTAATTTCCTGAAACATGTGTTCCTGCTCTTGACAGCATAGAATGACAACAAAATAAAGTACAAAGGCCTTGGATATGATATACTGCTCCCATAGTCCTGGAGTGGTCTCTGCAGGCTCCAGGTAAGTGCCAAAAGCTGCCATGATATCAGCTATAGCACAATTAATTTATTCCATATTGCTCCCTTTAATGATCTTTCAGCAGTACCAAACTGATTTCATTTCTACAGCTACTGTTCTTCCCTATCTCATCTTCATTCTTTCTGCCAGCTTGAATTAAATAAGAGAGGTGAGAGATTTATTTTTGATAGTTCATTGTTATAAAGGGGATAGCTCTGCAGCATTGTGTAATATAAAAATCTTCATTACACAGATATATTTGAGTGCATTCTTCTCCAAAGAAAGCCATATAGTTGAATTAACTCTTAGTGTACTCCAGATGTAAAGTATCCCTTTGATTGTGCTACAGCTCAGTAAGCACTGCTGGATGGCAACAGGGAGGGAAAGGTTGCCAGCACTTTCAGAAAGGTAGCAGACTGGAAGCTTGCTTCTTGTAGTCAGGAAAACACTGTAATAAAACTCAGCAAGCAATCACAGTTCTGATTTATATTTGAGTGACCACACAGTTCTACAAAGACATATTAATATGCAATCACTTGACTGCACACTGGATTCACATTGTGGATGCGTGTGTATTGTGTCCTATGGAGATTTTGACTCAGATGTGCCAGCAGCTCACTTCTACACCATTAAAGCTGCTGGATCTTTTCTGATACAATCTTCAAAGAGAGATAAAGTGCTTTTGGAAGGCTATAGGGAGTAATTGCTTTTTGACATATTGGATGGATTGAGACAGCTAGGGAGTTTCATTTTGCAGGGAAAATTTTATAATTTACTTGTGTGTTTATATCCAAACTAATTAATATTCTAAATCTGTAGAATCATTAAGAAAAGTGTGTGCAATTCTGTTTACTGTAACAAAGTAGTGATTAGTCTGAATCACTAATAGCTTTGGACTAACTTGCACCCATCAGAGCAGAGATTTACGAAAGGATGGGAGAATTCTGGGAAGCAAGAGGCAGGAACAGGCATAGCAAAAAGTTGTGATTTGCCCCAGCTGCATGGATTGCTGGGAGGAGTGGCACTGCATTAAGAGCAAAATTGGGAAATAGTTTATTGCTTTTCATATTGAGCAAAGGAGGTGGGAGCACATGCTGCACTCTCCCTGCTGAAACAGTGAGTGCCAATTCCCCGGTTTGCTCTACAGGAAGCATTATATCTGAGCCCTGTGTGCTCCTAGTGGGATAGTGTGGTCACATCACATTTCCTTCCTTGAAACATGTTTCAAAAATCCCATATCATCTTTACCATAATAGATCTTGTTTCAAATAGCTTTCAATTGAAATGCAGTGGAAAATCCAGCTGATGTGGATAGATGAGTGTGGGATGAAATAAACTGCTGATTGAGAAAACCGATGAAACATCTTGATGCATGGCTTTCGACATGTGAAGAGAAACATGTAAAATCCCAGCAGTGTCTTTTCCAAAATGCAATCAAACTGTCATATGGAGGGCTGACAATCCTGTTTTTTCAAGCCTGAGTTTTTAGAGTGAGAGTACAGCTAGAAGAACTTTGACAGGTAAGACTTGTGTTTGACAGGAAGAAGAGACAAGTAGTAGTAGGACTCAAAGGGAGAGATAAATTTATTAATCATCTTTGAAGCAACATTGCTCCATATACTATTAGGAGAATATGGGCTGTATGACAAGGTGGGTTTCCATGTAGAATAGAGAGATCCTAAAGATAAAAGAATGTGTAAAGTTTGAAGTCTGGAAGCTTGAATTGTCACTGAAGCTTGAGTCAAAGACTATTGACCTGAAAGACAAGTGGAAGGACAACCTTGTGGAACAGATCTGAAAAAGTGATGTTGCAAAACTGAAGGAGGAAAAAATGAACTCATCTGACCTCAGAACTTCTGTCATAAATATTTCCTAATACAGAAGTAGGAATGGAGGAAATAATGCCAAAGGTGACCCACATTTAAAAATAACAAAAGAAATATTGTAATGTGAAAGATAACTGGAAGAGGCAAAGGGGATATTTAAAGCACAAAGGGAATCAACAGGTCCATGTGTAAAACAGAGAAGTAGAGGAGGGAAGAGGAGAGAAGTAAAAAGGAGGGGAAAGCAGGAGATCAGAAAACATAATGTGGCAAAGGCATGAAGTGGAGGGTGAACTCACAGCAGGAGAGTTAAAGTCATCAGCAAAAAAAATGGTGGTTGGAGAAGACCAAGGGAGGAACAATCTGTGGTGAGTAGAAGAGCTCCAGACTGAATGATGTGATTAGAAAAAGAAAAGGAGTTACGGGCTGAGATGATTTATGGACTGATTTCAGTAAGGATGGTAATAAAATAAGGTTTTATTTTCTACCCCAAGGATGATTTTAAATAGTTTTAAATTCAAACCAGCTTTATGCATTAAAGGCATAGGTAACTTAATCATGAGTTCTGTTTCTCAAAAAAACTTTAGTCATACTATCCTCTCCTTTTACTACTTCTGATCTCTTGTTTTTTTTAAATTTAGTTTCAGCAAAATGAAGAAGATGGTACTTATTCAGGCCAAACAATTCAGCGATCCCACCCAGGCTTGGTTCCTATTTGAAATTCTGATATTAGCATTCCCAGAATAATAATTTCTGTAGATGACTGCACACAGTTACGTAAAGTCCAACAAAGTTTGGGACTAAAGAGAAGAGTATCTAAATAGCTTATCTGCCCAGACAATATGGCAGGCCCAGAAGAAGGAAGGTAGGCAGATGAGACACATGACAAACACTGGAACCCATTCAAAGTTGTTGTTGTACTTGCAATTCTATTCATGTGATTGTGATACTCAGTTTTTACCAGTGTGAATATTTGACGTGTGATCCCAGACTGGTGTGCATGACTAATTATAAAAAGTTGTGAAGTATGATTTTGAAAGTTACTGGTTCATATATTTTGATAATTTTAATTATTCAAACAGGAAGGAAAGGATCATTGTCATTGAACTGCACAAGCTAAGAAAGTAGTGCAATGTTATTAAACTTTAGAGCTTAGAATATAAGTAAATTGCTTGTGCAAAGCAGGAAATTTTTCCTTTCAATGACTCTGAATATTAAGTACTGGCTGCTGCCCAAGAAAAGGTAATAAGCAAGATGGGACAGTGAATTTATTGGATATGTCAAATTCAGGTTTCCTTTGAAGGAGGGAGCTCTAACCTGTGTCTTTCAACTCTCATAAATACAAGGAGCCATATATTTGAGCACTGAGTAGTTATTTTTCTCTCCTTGAATATACAGCATGGCATCCTTTTGACATTTTGTCTAAATACGTAAATCAAAATGGTTGTCATAACCTATCTGGTACTGCCTGCAGCACAGGGAGAGGTAGTTTTTTTTCTAATGTAGTAAAGCTGTTAAAGAATCCCTTTTTAGTTAAAGTGTATTTTGCCATATGGTATAACAAATAAAGTTTTCAAAATGCCTTGAGCTTTTAACCAAGGGAACATAAAACAAGATGCTCAGTAAACAAACAGATCAGGTGTATATCTATACCTGTGTACATACACGAGGAGCAGCTGAGAGAGCTGGGATTCTTTAGCCTGGAGAAGAGGAGGCTCAGGAGAGACCTTATCTCTCTTTACAATAGCCTCAAAGGAGTTTGCAGCCATGTAGGGATCTGCCTTTGCTCCCAGGCAACCACCATCAAGGTAAGAGGAAATGGCCTCAAGCTGCACCACAGGAAGTTCAGGTTGGAGATCAGGAAGAATTTCTTCACTGAATGTGTGGTTACATGTTGGAACAGGCTCTCCAGGGAGATGGTGGAATCACCATCCCTGGAAGTGTTCCAAAAGCGACTATATGTGGCACTTAGTGCTATGGTTTAATTACAAGGTGGTGTTATGGACCTAACAAAAGGCTGCCTTGTTAATTGACCCAAATATAATTTTGGACTTGACTATCTTGGAGATCTATCTATCTATCTATCTATCTATCTATCTATCTATCTATCTATCTATCTATCCATCCATTCATCCATCCATCCATCCATCCATCCATCCATCCATCCATCCATCCATCCATCCATCCATCCATCCATCATCTCTGTAAATAGATCAGCTAAAACCGTGGTAGGTATTTTTTTCTTGAAGGCCATCTACATGAATGAGATTTTTGTCTTACTCCAGGGAAAAATTAAGTAGCTATGTTTCAATGCATTCTTGCACCTATCTCAGTTCATTCTTTAAGTTGAGATTGTCATTTTCCCTTGGCCAATTCATTTTTATTGTCTCTTAAAGTTATCCATGGTTTCTTTCTTGATATGACTATCAGTTCATAGTCACTTATGCAATCTCTGATATTCATTGATTCATATCCTTTAGACTACAGCTATGAAGAAGAGTAAGAATTTTAAATTTTTTTTCTTCATCTCCTCTAAATTTTTTAAACTTAGTGTTGGAGATAAGAAAAAAACCAGTCCTAATCTGTGTTTAGACTACTGACAAGAAATATTATGCTTCATATCTTTCTAATTACATTATACCCAAAACAAAGACTGAAATATTCTTCAGTTCTTCTCTAAAAATAGCAAATTCATAAGTAGAAATAGAATAGTTATTTCTCCCTAATTTATTTGATCCTCATGTTTGAACTCATAGCCTTTCTTACTTTTTTTCATAGTCTCTCTGCTCCATGGATAACTATTTTGAACAGAAGCAGTCTCACAGTCCCATGGAAACACTGTGGAATCCTGGAATTACCTCTCTTCCTACCTGCATCTTCAGTGCAATGGCAAATCTCATTATTTTTGGCAAAAAGTAATAACTTGTGCCAAATTTAATATGTCATAATTCATTTTTTTCCCTCAAAATGGATTAAAGAGCAAGTTAGGGCTGCTCACAGACAAGTGATCTGGGTTTTGACAACTCTGAACTGCTATGCTGGAAGTTAATCAATTTCATTACCTTCTCAGAAGGGGCCTCTGCAGAAACGGGAGACTCTGCTACTCTGGAATCTGGTCACTCTGTCTTTGATTGTCTGAGCACAAAAATATAGGACTGATTTATGTCCAGGCATGGGTAGTTTATCTTTTTCCACTGAAAAATTAAATTTTCTGTAATGTTAAATTCAGGCCCTTGAACTAGTCTGCAGCAAAAATGGTCCTCTTTTGCAATACTGCAATGTGCCAAAATAGCCAGCCTAGTTTACTGCTGCAGAAAAATACATATATCTCCTTTTATTCTGGGGTCATGGTAAATCATAAGCCTGTTTGTGAAACCAAAACAATGTGCAGGCATGTATTGGCTCCTGCACAGAATTCAGTTTTAATTCTCAATTACAGCTTTCACTACTTGTTAAAGCAATAATGATGGAATTTATCTATCTGATTTTATTTCAAGCTAGAAGGCTCTTACGTAGAAGGTAGATGATTACTGAGAGAAGAAAGGGAAGAATTTCCAAAGAAGAACACTGTCCCAGGCTTTATCCTGTCAGAATCTGTTACACAACAAAGATCCCCAGAAGTGTGTGATATTCCTGTTGACAGTACTGAGTGCTTATACATGGGCTGATTACTCTTCAGTGTCCTCTTGCAGACAATAGTGACAACAGTGAAGGAACTGACTTTTCTCAGCATTTGTCTAAATCTCAGCCAATGTTACATTCCATGTTTTGAGTTCAATGAATCAAACCTCAGTGCTGATAATTATTGTATTTGCTATCCCAGAGACTTTACAGTCCTTGAGACACAGCAGTAACATTCAGCCAAAAAGAAATGAGACTCAGAGAGCTGCCTTGTTAATTGACCCAAATATCATGCAGTTAATGAAGTGTTTTTAAGGATTCTGTGAGCTCACGAGATGTCTG
This sequence comes from Melospiza georgiana, assembly GCF_028018845.1. Lineage (NCBI taxonomy): Eukaryota > Metazoa > Chordata > Aves > Passeriformes > Passerellidae > Melospiza > Melospiza georgiana. Next base: position 53,551,624 of record NC_080433.1, read on the forward strand.
AGTGATATTGGACAATCTTAAGAAGCAGAGAATCTTTATCAGTGCCAATGAAGGCAAACAGTCTTGGCAAAAATGCACATTCCCCTCATGGGAATGAGCATAACCTTGATTCTCATTTTCTCAGCATCTTCACAACATTTTATATGACCTGCTCTTTGTAAACATTTTTAATGGAGAGGAGAAGGTGTGAGGCAGTAAAACCTTCCCACAGTACAAATTAACTGGTTGTGGACCCTCTCACAGTTCCTTACAGCCCAGCACCACATACAAAGACACAAAGTACCAATAACTGAAGAAGATTCTCCTCTGCTGCTCTTTAAAAGATGATCTGCAATAGCTTGGTGTCTGGGGTAGGTGACACCTTTTCTTTCAAAGAAGGAGAGTAGGTGAAATTGCAGATTGGCAAAGGGAAATAAAATGGACTTTTAACGAGCAATAAAATGCACCTCACCAAGAGGAAGTTTAAACATGAGACAAAACTTGAATAAGTTGGTGTTTTTTGCTTTTGTCTACAGAGTGTTTTTAAAAATGTTCAGCAGTACAAAATCAACTTCACAACCCCTGGTGATAACTATTGACTAATATAATTTCTGTCCTTTTTTGGCAGGCACACTGTACAAGCCCATTTGCTGATATTGAGAATATAACCATCAGTTAAAGAGCAATTGAAAATGGTTGTAAATAGGATTACTTTTTAGCCTCTGGTTAAGGATATATGATCCAGTACCCAGAAGCAGTTTCAGTTATTGAAATGTACAGTCTCCCCTCTTCAAAGGAAATCTTCCCTTTCTTAACTAGACACAACAGTAAAATACTGCATAAAACAAAACTTAGACAAGGAAGCAGTTTTGGTATAAAAGAGAGAAACCATCAGACTGGTAGAATATTCCTAAACCTGTAACATAAGCCTAATTTTGCTCCCATGAATATAAATTGCAAAAATCTTACTGCCTTTTTTTGGGGATAAAGTTTATCCACCACTAAACAGCTTTAAAAATCCCATCTTGGTGCCTTGAAATCTCATTATATTACTGAAGGGCAGAAGTAATTGCTCATACTATGAATCTTAAATTGAGCTGTAAGAAAAGATGCAACTGCAAAAATGGTCAAAACACTGTTTAAGAGAAAATGTGGAACTACTCTGTGAGTTGAGGATGCAAGTTTCCAATTTCTGAGTGCATCAAAGGATTATGCCTAAAAAAATAATTGCAATTTAAAGAAACAAAACAAAAACCAAAAACCCAAAAACCAAGCCAAACCAAAACCAACCCTAAACTAAAATCCACCAAAGTGCATCCTGTAAGTAATTAAAAGTTTGGTCTATGGATTGATTTTTGAAACAATGTTAATTTGAACTTTGTATCTCTGTGCCTGTGACAAGCATTCATCTGGAATAATTAAACACTTTGAATTGTAATTAAAATCAATGTCTTTCTTTGACACAGACCTATTACATGCATTTATTTTTGTTTCTCTTACAAAACACAATACTTTTTGAGAAACCTCAAACCAACATTTGCAGGCAACGAGTGATGTTGGAAATGTTTTGATAGCAATAGCTTCCCTCCTACAGGAGGAGACATTCTATCATTGTAGAAATGTTTGTCTCTTTTCATATTTAATTTAATATAATTTTTTTATTTTGCAGCATATTTTACAATTACTTGTTGTACATTTCAATCAAATTCAAAAGCTGCCCAGCTGACTGCTCAGTGAAAATTGTTATTCAGTGTAAATAAGGGTGTCTCACTTATTCCAAGAGAATAACACTCTACTGTGTAGATATTTTTTCGCTGAATGTGATCTAAATTGTCCAGGCATATCAGCCACTTTTAGGTATTTCTTGAACAATGAACATTGTTTGAATTTGCAGTAAAATTCCTTTTTTTAAATTTTGCAGCCACATGTGCATTCATGGATCAGTAATTTCGTATCAGCCCCACATATAATGAAAATTCAATGAAAAATGCAAGACTGCATAGATTAAAGATAAATAGTGCTGGGTAAAGTGAGAATCACGTCTCGCCCCCACCCCATACCATGTGGCAACCTCTAGTTCACATGCTGACGACTAATCTAGGTGGGCACAAATTGTTCAGTTGCACAGCAGAACACTTACACTGCTTAACTTTGGCATTTCAGTCAGGGAAACTGTCACCTCATCAAAGTCTCTTACAAAATGTCAGCGTAACAGTCTGCTTGAATGTTAGTCTTCCAGTCATTTGGGGATCAAATGTGTCCTCCTTTATGCCACTTTGTGTATTGTTCCTTCACACTTCATTTTCCTATCCTGTTAACACTTGTGAGGGACTCTTGACATTTTTGGTTTGCCATGTGGTCTGAAAAGTAATTTTTTCCCATTTCCTGGTGCATGCTGAGACTTTCTGGCAATTTTTTTCTTTTAATCCTGGAAGAACATTTGTTGAAAGAGAGGCTAAGCTTTGGAGGTCCCCTGGCCCTTGGCTTTGGAGGTCAGTACTGTTTGTATCAAAGGAAGGAGGAATAAATCCCTGTGGACCAATACAGACTCACTTTCTGAAGGAGTAGTTTCTTCCTATTGCATCTAATGTGTACGCTGAAAGAGGAAATCCACATCCCAGCTTTTTTATTTTTCTTTTTTATTTTCTTTCTTTATTTTCTGAAAGCTGGCCATTGTCGTCTGTGTAACCAGACAATGGTTAGATTTATAATGTCTCTAGCTTTGAGTAGTTTTAATCCCTTGGCCTCCTTTCATGTTTGATATCTTATTCTGTTCTTTTAGCGATCTCATTATAGAGCTTAATAATTTGTGCACCTGGGTATTTTAAATGTTTTACCTCACTGCTTCTCAAAGAAGAATTTCTAAAATAGCCTTACATTAGTATTTGCAATAGGTTCAGGTTGATTTATTGAAATGCAATAGAAAATTATATTATTAGAAGAATCCAGACATAGCCATCATTACAAACAGTCAGTACATCTGCAGGAATTTTGCCCTGGCAAGGCAAGTATTGTTTACCCAGGTATAATTTAGTCTGAAAAATCACATTTAATATAATGAAACAGCAACATTTAATTATCTCCTAAAAAGTGGGTACAATTTCTTTCCTTCTCTTTCTACGAGTATTCTCTAGGTCTGTTAAGGGAGAAATTTGTAAATGTTTACTGGGGAGCTTTGTTAGGTGGGGTAGGTTTTACCTTCTCTTTCTAGGCAGAGGCTATTGCACACTCTAAGAATTAAAAACTTAAGAAGATTTTAACCAAAGAAGAGACCTTAGCTGATAAAACTAAACAAGTTGAACAATCTGAAATAAAAGTAGTCATTGCAGACATTTCAAAGACATTTCTTCAGGGAACAAGTCAAAGAGAAATTCCTGTCAGAAAAGGATAGATAGATTTTGCTGCATCAGAAACTGGATTATGCAATACAGAAGCAAAGCAGAAACTGAAGCTAATATCATTAAATAAAAGGAAGAGACAAATGCAGCAGCTCAGGACCATAGTGAAAAGGCAGAAAACAGAGGAACAAAAAAGCAAACCTCCTCCCTTTGCCTTCATGGAAAGAAACTGAAAATTGAGTCAAAATGATAGAATTACAAACAGAGCAAATAAGGTAAAGCAAAAGAAAAAAGTAAGATAGGAAGCAAGAGGTCTCCCAAAGAAAAGGCAATATGGCAGAGACTTATTATAAACTGACAGTCTCATCTTTGGACAAGGATAGCTGGAATCAATTTTATATCTGAACATCTCCCTGTATGTCATTTTTTACTATTGCTCTTCAGGATGCTAAGAAATGATGCAGCATGAGAGACTGCTCTTTGTTCAGTTCTTAACAGCTCTTTCCTTACTCAGAATGCTTCTGGGAATTGATAGCCATTTCCAAGAAAAAATCAGCCTTTCTGCTTCTGTTTACAGTGAGGGTAATGCACTTGTGTTCTGGGCTATTACACAAGCTCATGAACTTGTAGTAGGTGGCTGCTGTTTTGTGCATGAATGCTTCACACCAGTTTCCTAGGTAATACCTTAATTTTACCGATTTTCAAAATAGGAAATCAATGATTTCTAATGGAAAGCATTTCCTGCCAATCTAATAAACTAAATTAAGGCACCCATTTAATTTAAAATTGGTTTTAGAGAGTATTTCTCTTTTTTTGCCACCATGCCAATTTAACTTTGCTGTGGGCTAGAATCTTAAAGCTTGTGTTCTCAGTGAAATCTATGCAAAACTGTTGGAGTACTTCTAAAGTCTTTAATGTTTTCCTATTTTATATCAGATTTTGCAGAGTGAGGGAGTGGGGACTGGAAAGAAAGAGGAAGATCTGCATTCACACCTACAGGTTCATACATAACCCTACTTACATGTGCCCCAGAGAAATGTGCTTATCCTTTGCCTCACTTCTGTATAAAATCAGGTTTTCTTGTAATAGAGATATTTTCTTGCTACTGTCATGAAAAATTCAAAATGCATTTATATCTGTCGTTCACTTCACTGGTAGTCATGTTACCTATGTCATATCACAGTTTGCTGCGTATCAACTCAGCTTGCATAATTCTTCATTGCTGCCATTTTTGAAGGCAAAAGTCTTTTCCAAGAGGCAGCTGACTGAGAGGGACCTTGTAAAGACTGAGGTCCTCTCAATACCTGTGTGCTGCTCTGCTTGGTTACTGTAGGATGTGGGAAATAATGTAAATTCGAGCCAGATAGAAAGTGTTTTAATTATTGATTTGATATATTTAATATTCTTTTTTGGCACAGAAAGGTTCTTGATGATTATCTGGGATTAATTTTTCACATGTATCTCTTTTAAATTGTGGGAAGTTATACCTAAGATGCTAAATTGCCTTCCTACTCATATGCAGTCTTCACTAATCTTGGCTATGCTGTGGCTACACTGTTTAATTTGCAATTGTTTTTGTTTCATTGACTGAACTGTTGCTACACCTTTAACAGCTTTTGGCTTGTTACATAAATTGCAGCATTATCTTTTCATAGCAGGAATTCTGAGTTTTCAGCTGCATAAGTGTGTGCATGAGCAAAGGTTGGACTCAGAAAATGCAGTATTAACTGTTCTCATGTTGCTAATGAGGGTAATAGAGGCTGCATCTGGATGAACAACATCTCATTTGAGGGCAGTGTACAACAGCTTGCTAAGCTTGCAGTCACAGATACAGACCCACAATGCTTCTCCCTCCTCTTCCTCATGCTTACCAGCCCCCTGTCCATCTAGCTAAACTCTCCATTTTAGAACAGAAGAGGTCTTCAGATCTGGCACCAGCACCTTCCTTGCCACCTCGTGGGGCTCCCATCCATTGGCACTCAGCTCATCCACAGTTCCTTCCCATGGACTGTCAGGGAAGGCAGGTTTCTGAGAAGGAATCGTGGACTGGAGGTTAAAATGTCAGGAGGTATAGCTGTGGAGGTTGATAGCTTGGGTGAAGCAAACTATACCTTGTCCTGCAGATCGAGACCTAGAGAAATGATGTGAACTTTCCTTCTGCATCCCAGAGAGCCCCAGGTGCTGTGTGCAAGCCTCTGTCAGTGATTGCTCTATGGGGCTTAATTTCTAGGAGAATTGTACAAGCATTGGAAGTCAGAAGAGTTGATGTAGCCCCAAGGAATGGAAAACAAGGCAGCATCCTCTGGCCCTGACTGCAGCCAGCAGCAGAGCTGCTGATGCTGCCTTTGGGCAGCCTCTTGGAGCTGATGTTGGATGGAGGCAAAAAAAACTGTCTTGATTTTAACTGGGGCTTCTATGAAGGGTGAGGAAAATGAGTAAGGAGGTTAATGTTTCCCCAGCTCTACCTGATCTTCTCAACGGTAGGTAGATTTCTCACTTGGTTTTTCTTTTTTTTTTCTTATTTTTAAAATTTTCTTTCTTTTTTTCTTTTTTTTTCATTTTTTCTTTTTTTTTCTTTTTCTTTTTTTTTCCCCCCACAGTGTCTTTTATTGTATTTGAAGAAACCTGAATTGTCTCTGTTCTACACTGACTTTTACTGCTGAGCTGTTTCTTATCCAAACCTCAGCAAATGTAATTAAAGAAATGTTGGCAACATGTTGGTAACACAATGTTATAGATGTACACCAAGAAATAAAAGCAGCAGCTGATCTAGGCAGAGTAGAAACACAGACATAAGAAAGAGGTAAATTTGAGGCGTTGACAGAGAGGTCATCATTGTTGAGTAGACTTTAAACTCTCAGTGGAGAGAAATAAACACTGTAAGACATGTTTATTCTCTTAATATTAATGTGCAAAACAGATTGTAAAAGCTGTATTGCAGATAGTCCTGTTTTGTTATGTTAATTTTAGGAGCATCCTAAGGTAAAGGTAGCTATTTGCCTTGCAGATAATAAATTAGGTGAATAAGATCCTAGAGCTATCATCTCTAAGGAAAATAAATTATGGCCATTGGAGGATGTCACCTGGTTAGCCAGGGTAAAGGCTTTGGGAGATCAGCTTGATTCTCTATCTTTTTATATAAGTATACTCAGGAAGAAAATATAAAGAAGGCAGAAGGAAGCACACATATCCTGTGAGGAGTGATTGAGGACCTTGGGGTTGTCTAGTCTGGAGTAAAAGAGGTTGAGAAGAGACATCAGTCCTCCCTATAGCTTTGTGAGGGGATATGAAGGGGAGGAACATGCTGATCTCCCTGGGGTCTACTAGTGTTCCAGTCTCATTCCCTGGAAGTTTTGCTCTGAGCTGACAAGGGAAACGACAGAGCTGACTTTGTCAAAGCTATGATTTTTGTGAAGTACATACTCTCCCAGGCAGGAGAGTAGAGTTTGGTGCCAAGGGTAGCATGTTTGCCAAGGAATGCTCAGCTGGCTGTCTCCTTTGCCTTTGTCTCCACCCTCACAGCTTGGCTAGGCTCCATGTGCCCTTGCCTGGTGTCCCGGCAGCAGCAGGAGGTCTGCTTGTGCAGGAAAGGTGTTGTGTTGGGTGAAAAGCTGACCTTAATAAGGCATTCACCTTAGGACACACCTGGTTTAGGGTTTTTGTGGGAGAGTCAGCTCGGCTGAAATGCTGTCATAAAAACACATGGGAAAAAGAGGTGGTGGGCTTGAGCTCACAACCCAGAGAATACAAATACAGCCATGAGCACAATAAGGTTGTTTGTGGGTATTTGTGATCCTAAATCTGCTTAACTTATTTTGAATACTCATAACAAGAGGAATAATGTCAAAGACTGGTTTAAATACTGATTGCAATTTTAAATATCCTGCTCTGTTTCCATAGTTCTATTAGTCCATTTAGAATAGTTTATGTTTTTGCTTTAGCAACAAATAAAACTAGTCATTGACTGAATGATAATCTTCTAAAAGTTGACTACAGAAACTTCATGAATGAGTATAGAAAGAAACAGGTTATAGAATTTATTTCATCTGAACATGCTTATATCTCTGAGAATGGCTTCTGTGGTAAAATAAGCCCATTTTTTATAAAAGACTTTTAAATATAGCTCAAATAAAAATTTAGTATTCTGACAAGTGTTCTGAAAAAAGAAAAAGAAGAGAAACATACTGAAAGTGGCCCAGAAGCCCAAAGGCTCTTTGTCTGAGCTAAGAAATGAGAAGCTGCCTGTGAGAGAGGCAGCTGAACTGGGAATAGGAGGTAACTCACCTACAACTCAGTGCCACATCTTGCCCAGCCTCACACTGTAAACATCCATGACTGCTGGGCTGCCTCCTCCAGAGCAGGCACTGCTCTACTCCTGTCAAAGTATTATGAGTAATTCTGAATCGTCTTGTAGAAAAAGTTAGTTATACAAATCTGATCTCTTTGGTTGAGGAATCTGGTACTTCTCACACATATGAAGTTGTCTCCTTACCCATTCAGTCTAAACTGCATTTTGCTCTACTTTGCCTGAATTCATTGAAGGGGTGTGGTTGAGGTCAGTGTAAAATATATTCAAAGATTCTTACAAGTGTATTGCAGTCTCTGGAGGAAAAGTTTTGTCAAAATGCTACAGAGATCTAGTACTGTCCATTATAGCCTACTCCAGGTCTGCTTCTAGCCTAGTTTATACTCATGACAAAGATGAAAACAAATGAGAAATTATATCTGCATTGGATTGAATTAGATGAATTATTCCATTTCAGTCTCATGGTTGATGTTCAGAGCTACATTACAGTAGCTAATCCTTGGAACCTGTGAGAGAAACAGCTTTTGTGATACTATTAGAAACTTTTACTTCTTTTCATTTTCTTTGTACAGCAGGGAACATGGGAGGTTTTGCAGTCCTTCAAAATTGGGAGTGTTTCACACAAGGAACATATATACCAGTCACAAATATGTAAGATATTAAAATTTCTATTCTTTTACTACTTGTGAAATAAAAGAACCATGTTAAATGCAGCGATATTTACACTTTTCTTCAACTGCTTGTAAGATTGCCTAAGCAGTAAAAGTAGAGTTGTAAACACATTTATTCATACATTAGCAGTTATACCCTTGAGAATATTTCAAGCAAAACTGCATTCAAATAGGCTGTTTATTTGTTTTAAGGACTTTTAAAAAAATCAACAATTAAATAGTCCATCTGTTTCCCAAACACTTCTAGTTAAACATTTGACTATACAGTTCTGAAATGGCAATTTTGCTAAATTAAACATTCTGTGATTCTTGTGTATAAATCCTTGACTGCTACAGGGAAGCAACATAGTAGACAAAAGCTTGGATTTGCCAAATTAAAATATGGTGTATATTAGCAGAATTACACCCACTTATAGTACATTAGGTTACTCTTTTTCTCTTTCTTAGAAAACTACAAGTTAAAAATATTCCTTTCTGAAAGCTGGGTTAATCTTACAATTAGAGAACACAACAAATGACTCTAAAATCACTGTGAAAGTACTTTCAGCATGTGTTTGTAGAAATAGCTTTTCAAAGTGTGTTTATATCCCCTTCTTTTTCCTGCATTTTAATGTTGGGCTAGAAACTGCTGATATTCCTGTTAAAATGAGCCTGCACTCTAAAACCACTGCAGAGACATGCTAATGTTAAAAATGCACACAGACAAAAAGTGGTTGATAAGGATAATTTATATTTTTCATTAAATGAATGTGCATTATTCTCAGAGCAAAGTACTTTATTATTAACGGAAATTCATGTTTGCTATTAATTTTACATTTTAAAGTGCTTTCATTTAAACCTGTCATCAATTTCCCATAGTAAAATGATGTGTCCCCACTTCAAATATTATGAATGTTACTTTGCTCTTAAATTGTGTCAAGATTTTCCTTTGGACAATCTGGTTTTTGGTGAGCATTTCTTCCACTTACCAATCCCTTACCAGTCCCTTCAGTCTTCATCTTGCTTCCTCAAACTACTACTTTTAAATTTGTTGGTTTTTTTTCTGGAGTAGAAATACCTTGAGGATACAGAATAAAATTTTAAGCTGTTATTTTATTGTCCCTACTATTATTTTTAATTTGTGCAATCAGGTATTGGAGATGAATTCAATATACTCATATTTTTTCTTTGCATGTAAGTTAGTTAATTAATGAATGAAATTTCCTTCAGGATTTTTTCTTTTACACAGGCTGGCAACACTTCAAGAAATAATTCCTTGAAATGATTTTATTTTGATTAATCAGAATATGTATTCAAAAATCAATCTGTATATGCAAAACTGACATGGAGGCTGAACAACTTTGTAATCACAGATGGCAGGACAGATGCTTCACATGAATTGCAGTTATTAAGAAACATCAGCACTCAGAGGAATGAGTATATTGTCTTCAATGTGTTCTGAAGATGCCAAACAAAATTCCATGAAATGAGGGAAATTTTGCTTTACTATTATTTTAGAGGTGTTCCATGACTGTGACTAGGAATACTATTTGACCCAATTTGTCTTTGAATTCCAGTAGAGAAATTTAAAAATACACGAACCTGCTCAAAAAAGGGCAAACCAACAAGGAATATTTACATAGAAAAGAAGATGAATGGTCAAATAATATAATTACAAAAAGTAATAAAAAGGAAAGTTTTAAACCGGCATGGCATCAATGCATTTGTCTCATACCTTCCTTCTGCCTCTGTGAAATTGTTTACATCTTAGAGTTAATACTTATTGCCAAACAACTCTTATTTCATTTTCCTGTTGTTTTTTTATTTAAATTTTACCTTTCCTTTTTAAAACACTTTTATTCTTCTGGCATGTTATCTGTGATTTTCATTCAATGCATTTATTCTTTACTCCTGATTAAGACCTCAGTGTTTATTTAACTCTTTCTAGCCTGGAATTCTCTTTGCAAATGAATAATCCTCTCCCTCCCTCCCTTCCTCCCTTTCCTCCCCTTCCTCCCTTTCCTCCCCTTCCTTCCTCCCCTTCCTTCCTTCCTTCCTTCCTTCCTTCCTTCCTTCCTTCCTTCCTTCCTTCCTTCCTTCCTTCCTTCCTTCCTTCCTTCCTTCCTTCCTTCCTTCCTTCCTTCCTTCCTTCCTTCCTTCCTTCCTTCCTTCCTTCCTTCCTTCCTTCCTTCCTTCCTTCCTTCCTGTGAGAGGCTCTCACTCAGGAAAATTTTATTCAGGTAATTTGAAGTATCAACAGGATTATTTAGATTATGTTAGAAGTCTGGGAAGGAAAACATGCATTTTAGCAAGGATATAAAGAAAGAAAAGGTGATTTAATGCCAGGTTGGAGGCTAGGAAAGAGGGATGGAGATGAGGCCATGGGAAATCAAAAGACATTGCAAATTAAATTAAGTCTATGGAACATAGAATCTGTAGGAGGAAATATGCCTCATATACTGGGATGACTTCACCTGTTGTCACAGCGCTGGGTTTAAAGATGAGTCACCAGGGATGAATTCTACCTTATTTGAAGAGGATAAAATGTTAATACTATGTCAAATGGACAAACAAAATGATCCTTGTGGATCCCTTCCAGCTCAGAATATTCTATGATTCTGTGATATCAAGTTTAAAAAATCAGCTGCAAGCTCTTCATACATATTAAATTAAAGGACATGTTGCTGTTGTGTCTTTGGAGAACTGAGCAAAGGAAAACAAGAGGTAAATATGATTTAGGGTCTTTCTGTTCTCATTTTTGTCTGTGTGGGTTATGATTGTCTTAGAATACTGCTCTACTCTTTTCATCTGTTTTTGGCTTCTTTTGTAGCAAAAGGAAAATTAATTGGACTGTTTTCCAAATATAAAAAGCCAGCTAGCTTTGAAAATTCATTCTCCTTGTTCTTTTACTTTACTACAATGAAGATAACAAAGTTGACCCCAAATAAAAATCTAAGCCCAAACTCAGAGCAAAATATGTGACAAGAGGCAAACAACAGAAGTAAAAATGAGGATATGTTCTGATTCTTGCATAATCTGCATTTATTGACCCATGATATTTTATTGCTAAATATGCTTTTATACACTGTTGTCTAAGTACTTTATGAAGCAGATGAAAAGTACAAGGTTTCTACCCTGAGAACCTGTGGCTCTGATTCAGATGTGAAGCAAGGGAGAAAGAGAGAAGAAAGGGGATGTGAGAAGAGCAAACCAACAGAGAGGGGAGGTGGTTTGGCTGCACTGCACCTCTAAGGTCAGCAAGCTTAAATTACATGGAAGAAGAAAGAGTTCACCTGTGTCCTAGACTCAAAACAGAGCCAGTCAGGGTTAAACTGTCTATTTTCTTCCTTTCTATAATGTTTTAAAAATGGGCTAGATTGTATAAGCCTTCCAAAAAGCGCTGACTTGGCTGGTAGGTGTTAAAACCAATGTGCTAATATTTTACTAAACAATTCAATAATTCATTGGGAAAAATTACTTCTCTCAGCTACATATTTAGTGATCTCTTGACAAGGAACAGCCACTACATCTAGCCCATCCAGTAATGTACCTTCCTTTCCTGCCATGGATGCTCCAGGCCCATGGCTTTTTGCACTATGCTTGGAAGTTTCCAATTCATGGAGGACATGAGCTTCCAAGCTTTAAGGCTCTGCCTGCTCCCTGATTCCAACAGACCTCTTTTATAATGACAGGCTTGCTTTCCTAGAGTGATGAAGAGGTGTTCTCAGTGGAGGACAGATTATAGGCTGTGCTAAGTCCTTAATGTAGTCCCCAACATTAATAGAATTGCAGCTACGATTTTGAGACAAGAAAGAGGGGAACAGTGTTTAAAAGTCTAGAATGTAATCGTGTGTTTCAAGGTAAGGATTTCCTTGGGCATTTAACAGTCATAAAGAAAGATGTTAATTCTTGGTCACTATAGAGAACACAAGCTTTTCCATATGAACAGTTGAAAGGAATTAAGGACTTCTTATGTTTCCTCATTTCAACTGAGAAATTTTAATGGAATGGTACTGGAAAAGTGCATGAAAAAAAAAGATACGAAATGAGTGTTTTGGAAAGATATTAAAAAAAATTCTGCTAAAGTGAGACTGCCAATGCTGCATCCAGAGAAGCTTTATATTAATTATCTGTGTTCACAAAGTAAGAATGATTACATCGATAAAGGGTGATTCATAGTTAAGTGGTGCCTTTCAACCATACGACGTCTATTGAGAACAAACACTGTGCTCCAGATGGAAGCCAACTAATGCACTAACAACATAATTACAATGATTGCAGCTGTGACAAAAGGGTATGAGTGGCTTTCAACCACAGCATACAGCAGCTTACAAGAAATGCATTTTTGTTAGTTAAGTATGTGGCACTTTTGGTTATGAGAACAACCAGAATGGAACTGGACCTGTTGACTTATTATACTGGACACTACAGAAATTGATAAGAAAGGGAAGCAATTACTAAGACTGCAAGAAAAGAAATAATCTGAACCCAAGGTAGCATTCTGCTATTATTTTTATCATATTGCTGTGCATATATGGGTGTTAATGTGCATATATACGCTGAAAAGAAGCTCCTGTTGCCAAATGCTCACCCATGAGAAAGGAGATTCAGGGATGGAATTCTTTCCACTGGACTTCTGACTCTTGGCTCCCTGTACAGCTATCTGAAATAAACAGACTCTTTCAGAGTGTGATTCATTTTTTCATAGTTTAAACTTCAATTTTTTACTGGGATTATTTTTGAAGTAGCTGATCTGCTCCTCTGAGTAAAGGGAACTAGGATGATGTATTCACATATGCACACACACATATTGTAGAAGACTTTATGAGACCAAATGTATTACAGCTTTGAATGAATACAGAAAGACCAATGAAACGGTGCTGACATCAATAAGACCATGCATTCCAGTTAAGAATAACCATAATATCCCAACATATGTTGTCCTTTGTGTGTAGCAAAGCAAAAATGAGCTTTGAGGAAGGCAAGACTGGTGCTTATTTAAAGACTACTCATTCCAGAAACAAGGCAACACTTGGAAAGAAGTGGAAAGTAGTGAGGATTTAAAGGCTTAACAACACTGAATACTGCAGGTATGTTGTGAATGGACTCTGCCTAAAAGGGGACAGTCTGTGAATGGGTTCCAAAGCAGACAAAAATGTGGTGCTATGTGGGTTTGCAGTAATGTTGCTGGTGAGTAAATACAAGAAGAAGGTTTATCCTAAAGCCCTGCACCCAGAAGTGCAACCACACAAATCTTTGCAGTTTGACATGACCCATCCGTAAGTTCTACTTCTTCCAAATGCACCATAGACACAAGTCTCCACTGCTGTCTCTGAAATCTCTGTTTCTGAGGAGACAGTTCACCCTCAATTTGATATGTTCAAACCACTACATATACTGTGACATCACTGAGCAGGGAAAATGTTAGAAAATATGGCATTTATTAAGTAGAACTTTAGGTCAGATACTTCATTGAAGACCTGGGAAAAGTTCGCCTAAAACGCAACATCCTATTTTAGTAACATTATGCTAAATTTTATTAAAAATTTGGGACCTGAGGTTCAAAGAATAAGCCCCCCTTCCTTCTTTCCTATCAGCAGCTAATCCCCACCCAGCCCTCCATCCAGTTAAAGAGTGGCGGGAGTATCTTCTCCCCATAGGCACCATCTTCCAGTTGATCCTCTCTTAATTGCTTTTATGCCTTCTAAGTTCAAGATAAATCCTTCTTCCTTTCTTTCTCCATCCTTAATTCTCACATTTGAGCTCAGTGAAACAGAGCACTGATAGCTTATCTAGCAGTAGAGGCAAAAATTAACTTTGCTATTTAAAACACTTTCTGCCTTATTACAGTTGGAAGCCTTTTTCAATCTGCAAATTACATATCGTAACAAGTATTAGCTATACATTTGTTCTATTAAATTAATAATCTTCATTGTGGCCTTAGCTTTTGGCAGGGACTACTCATCGCAACCCATTATTAGTAACTGACACAGGCTTGAGAAATGTTCTGTCAAAACCACCTTCTCCCTCTTTTATCTCATCCTATTACTTTCAAAGGTAACTGTCAGTGAAATAAGTAGCTAGAAAAGTCCAAACAGAATTTTAGGAACTGTTTGGAGAACAGAATAAATTGGAAAGCGCCATTACCAGGCTGCATACATCCAGGATGCCCCTGCTTCTTAAGCATTATTTTCAGTTCTGTTCATCATATCTCAAGGGGATAGAGGGTAAGTAGAAAAAGTATAGACAGGCCACAAAAAACACAAGAAACATGGCAAATCTTATGTGCAAAAGCTGATTAAATAAAGAGTTTTGAGACAGGGGAAAATTAATCCAAAAATCAATTAAATGTACATTTTTATAGAAAATGGAGATTTATTCAGTCATTATCGCAGTGGAGCAAGAGGACACTGCCTGAAATTATTGGGCAGCATATTTAAAACAAACTGACAATATATCTAGTGAAAGATTAAGTTTAGGTTACTTTTCCTAAAGTGTTGTGTTGTCCAAGGTATAAGTATATATAAAAAAGTTAAGGAAAATTCAAGAGAGCAGACTTGCCTAGGCTTTTTGGGTACCATGGTCCAATGGTGTCCAGCACAAGAATTCTCTGGACATTTCCCCTCTAGTAAATTGCAGGATTTTCATTGGAAAGGATGGGGTGGAATAACTTTTTGTATATGGTAGTCTACCAGCTACCAGTTCAGCAGGCATTCAGCACAAGTTTCAGGTGAGCCTGGATTAACCTTCATCTGAAAATGTTCTGCCTTGAATAATCAAGTTCACCTGGCTCAGATAAGTTGATTTAAGTTTGTAGGTGACTCCATTTTAACCACTTTATTTTTTTATAGCAAAAATATATGTTATACCACCTTGAATTAAAATTAAAGAATGTCCACTAAGTGATTTCACCAGTTTATAAAATCTTTAAAACTCATTTTATTAAGTAGTCTGTGAAAATGTGACCTCATTGATGTTATTATTCTATTTTTTACAAGATCACCTTTTTGTCAAGTGCACTAATGGGCTAGAAAGGATGTGATTAGATAAAACAGTACAGGCGGATTATATTGGAGCATTGTAAGAATAGAAAAATCTTCCTCTTCCAGTATAATGTCTGCTGATGGGAAAGCTGGTGGTTTAAAGCAGAGTGAAGCATTACAAAAATCTTTTCAAGAAAGTTTTTGCGTTCCTTCAGAACTTAATTTTTGCTATAATTTAAATTTATGATCCAGAACTAAAAGAAACCTTTACACTTCATTAGCAAACCAAATATGACTGTGCCACTAATGCTTTGAGATAACACTGATGATGAATGATTTTCTATGCTGTACTTTAATGGTACCTGGCTGCTTTAAATTTCAGAGTAGGAGATACACATGGCTAAAACTGAATTTGATAGATAGTTTACTTACCTCTGGATTTGCCAAGTTGACACTACACTGCTTATAGAGTTTTCATGCTTTCCCCTAAATTTATAAGCAAAATCTTGGGCAAAAGCTTGTAAATGTGATTTGTCCATAATCTCTGCATGAATTAGATCAGGTGCCTGTGCACCAGAAGAGAACTTAAACATCAGTACCAATGGCAGTAATAATCTGCCAAGGTGCAGAGATTTAACAGAGAAATAAACATGAAAATTCTGTCAGCCATTGGGTATGCATCTGTTGTTAATTTGGTGCTTTGGTTCTCAGAGCAGTCAAACCTGACCTCAAAGCTCAGATCATCTACAGGATGAAATGCTCCTCTTGTTAAATTTAGTGGCAAAATTGTTCTTGTCAGAAAAGCCAGCTTTTCAGAATAGTTTTTCACAGAAAGATGAAAAGTTCTGAGGTTATAGTGGTCTTGCTACAGACAAATTTTGAGTACAAAATAGAGTTCATATATTTAAAATCTATTTCAGCCATATTTTGCATATTTCTGTCTACTTATTTTGACTTGTGCTTTATCTTTTTTTTAAACACTTACCTGTTGGGAAATAAATCACACTCTCATTTGATACTGGTAAATGCAGGAACTGTTTCCACTTTTTATCTTGATGAATCTTAGAGCTCCTCCTTATCCTATTTTTCCTTAGCTAAAACCAACTTTTGTAACAACAATATGTTTAGGGACTTTATATTTCTTGCTGATTTTGCTGGTAAGTTTTAATGCAACCTGACTTTTACTTCATAGAACTGCTAGCATTTAAGTGGTACTGTGTAAAAACATTTTTGCTGAGATAGAGCATGTTTTATTTTTTTGGTAATATCTAATAGGGTTTTTTTCTCAGTATTTATTCTCTCCCCTCAGCACATCTTCTGATTCTTGTCCTTATGGAGTGAAACTCGGTATAGTGTATCTCAAATGAAACATATCTCAGATGTTTTATCTGAATTTTTGTTTGAAACAGCATAGTTTTAAGAAATAGTAGACTTTATAATGGATCCTCCTTATGCAAGTGGTTGTATTTGGACCCATCAACTACCTCAACTATATAAAAAAAAAAGACATGAGACTTTTTTCCTGTGTGCCTCTGGAGGTTCAAAATTTTCCTTCAGGCAAGTCCTTGCTGAATTCTGGATCGCTATCTGAAGGTTATCTAATTAATTTTGAATAAAAATATTTTAAAAATAAGATTTGTAAAATTAAAAAAAAAGTTCAATGTTTATGCAAAAAGTAGGGAAAAGTGAGTAGTTTCATATTCAGAACCTGCAGGAGAAATTTCATTGAAAGCAAGGTGCTGGGAGATGAAAAATGAAAAGTGTTTCCCTCTTATTTAAGAGTGGCTTTGTGATTTTGGAAGTATGTTCATTTTTTATTGTTAAAACTGAAAGGATGCTCCAGCTGTCCTCAAAACCCTTGCCCAATAGCAAGTGTTCTGATAATATGTTTTTTACTGCACTTTTATTATAAAAAATAACTGCAATGTCTCTGATAAAATTAACTTCATTGGAACAGCTGGCAAATTCTAAGTTTTAAAAAGAAGACCCCTGTTGTGCACTCCAGTTGCAAAGAGGATATAAATTACAATAAAAAAATCATGTAACATAATAGACAAGACATACATAGTCAGTGGTGGTATACCAGAGGGTTAGATAACACCTTTCTCTCTACTTAATCAATGCCAACAACTATGTATTTGCATCTGTTTTCATTTAGGAAATATCTTAAGGATACACTTAAGGTTAAACTGAAGTAAACATGCTAGCTTGCTGAGACCTCATTGATTACATAATCTATTTAGTATAAGAGGGAAAGCATGCATCAGTATTTTACTTTATTAATTATATTTGAAGTCCAGATTCTGATGAGAAATGTAATTTTTAGAATATATCCTTCTGGCTCCTGTCAATATCCCATTGCTGAACAGCGGTTGACATGTCAGATGAAGGCAAAAAATTACCCTGAAAATACACGTGGGAAGTGGCATAAGACTTTGACCATTTCAGGACATGAGCCAAGAGACCTGGGGCTGTTTTGAACATGCCCTTAATGTACAGCTGCCAATACTATCAGCTTTCTGAGGTGATTCCAGGACTCAGGTTCTTCCTGTGGGCCAAGAAAGAAACAGAAACATCTATGTACACATACATCCCATAGGGAGCACTGTGACGACCCAAACGGATCCCATACACAGAGATGGAAAGAATACTGAAGGGTACAAGCATACAGAACCTACTCTCTGTCTCTCTGTCTCTCTCTCAGTAAAGCTGTTACAGTGTTAAATTGCCTCACATCTCTCAAATTGTTTTTCTGC
Source organism: Melospiza georgiana (assembly GCF_028018845.1). NCBI lineage: Eukaryota > Metazoa > Chordata > Aves > Passeriformes > Passerellidae > Melospiza > Melospiza georgiana. The sequence continues at coordinate 53,569,636 of NC_080433.1, forward strand.
TGCAAGATTGAAATAGTCTGAATTTTAGGCTGTATTCTTCAGAGCTGCCTACAGCTTTGTTAGCAAGGCAGAAAAATCTCCCCTACCTGCAAGCCTTTCAGTATGCAAGTACATTGACAGTCTCATGTTAGACCCATTGAATTCTTTAGTCCTCACAATTAAAAGGTTGGTTTCCTGCTTGGGCCATTTTTATGTCTTTCTTTTGAGGACCTATTTGTACTTTTATGTCCTTCTTAATTCACTGTGAGACCAGCTGCTTCCTTCTTTGTGTACTACATCAGGTCACATTTTGCTTTTCTGCAGTCTTCTAGGGAGTGTGCTGGTGTTTCAGTATCACCTTATTCTAGACAAAAATCCTGTCAGGGTGCTGTTAAGAGGGGTATTTTCTACCCCTCTATCTCATATATGAGAGTGTGTTGGTTTTGCATGGCCTGGTTTGTGGTATCAGGGGGGCTACAGAGGAAGCTTCCCTGAGAAGCTGCTGGAAGCTTCCACCATGTCCAGTAGAGTAACTTCCTGACAGCTCTGAAGATGGACATGCTTCTGACCAAGGCTGGCCAATTTGAGATTGTGGTAGTGCTTCTGTGATAACATATTTAAGAAGAAATCACAACAAAAGCAGTGGCACAGAGTTAATTCCAGCCAGAGAAGAAGAGGAGGTGAGAACATGTGAGGGAAACAACATGGAGACACCAAGGTCAGTGGAGAAGGAGGGGCAGGAGGTGATCCAGGAGCCAGAGCCCAGATTCCTCTGCAGGCCATGGTGAGACCATGGTGAAGCAGCTGTGCCCCTGCAGCCCGTGGGGATGCATGGGGGATGCACAGATCCACCCACAGCCCCTGGGGTTCCACGGGGGATGCACAGATCCACCCACAGCCCCTCGGGATCCATGAGGGATGCAGAGATCCATACACAGCTATAGTAGGAGTCCTAGTAAAATATCTGTATTGTATAAGTGGCCTTGCCCTGATCCTAGTTGTTCTAAATGGGCTGCAGCTGTGATGTCCTTAATTGGGCAGCAGCTGTGGCTAATGAAGATAACTGGGATAAAAAGGGGGTGGGCTTGGCCAGATAGGGAGAGACTTGGAGGAGTTCTGGTGAAGAAGCAGGAGCAACACTGCTGTGAAGAGCTGCTTGTGAGAAAACCACCCAGAAGGTATGAGACTCTAGATATATGATAACAATGATGTGATAGAAGATAGGACAGCTGAGAGCTGTGGCAGCCTGAGAGCTGGGACTCTCTAGAAATATGAAAACAGCACACAGCCCCTGGGGATCCATAGGGGATGTAGAGATCCACCCAAAGCCCGTGGAGGAGGTGCCCATACTGGAGCGAGTTGATGCCAGGAGAAGGCTCTGATCCAGTGGAAGACTCGGTGGAGAGAGGAGCCCTGCTTCCATGCTGGAGCAGCCTGTCCTTGGAGGTTTGTACTCTGGGGAAGAGTGACCCACCTTGCAGCAGTTTTGGGAGGACTGTCTGCCTGTGGGAGGGACTCATGTGTCAGCTGTTTTGGAAGGACTGATGCTCATGACATTTCTCTGCATTGGAGAAATTCATGGAGAACTGTGTCCCGTGGGAGGGACCCTGAGGTGTAGCAGGAGAAGAGCTCCTCTCCCTGAGCGGTGGAAGGAAACTTTGGGTGTCAAACTGACCAAAAGCCCCACTCCCTGTCTCCCTGCACTGTTGGTGCAAAGGAGGGAGGAGTTGGGGGGCAGCGGGAGAAGGTGTTTTGAAGGTGTTTTACTTCTCATTATCCTCTGATTTTTGTTAGTAATAAATTCACTTAATATATTTCAGTCGAGCCCATTTTGACCTTGGAGTGTTTTCTCCCAGTCCTTATCTCAATTCATGAACCCTCAATTATATATTCTCCCCTCTGTGTAGTTGCAGAGGGAGGGAGGTTTTTGTGGGTGCCTGGCATTTCGCCAATGTCAAACCACAGCGGAGAGTTTCCAGAAAGGAAGCTGAGCAAGTGCTTATGCTTTCCTTGAGAAAAATTTAAGGTATAGCAGAGGAGATAGCTTTCTGATAAGTGGAACAGAAGGTTTCAGCTCAGTCAGTGCTAGTGAGTGTAAGGAAGGAACAGTGACAGGCAATCAGGTCTATGGGTGCAAGGACAGAAGTGGGAGGTGAGCATCCCAGAAACCTGAGGACTGCTTTGCCAGATCAACACAAAAATCTGTGAAAAAACCCTAGAAATCTGTGATTTCAACATTCAGTCAGATGAACTGGATATTTATCATCTCCTGCACAGTTCTGGATATGCTCTTTTTTTTTTTTCCCAATGTGAAAGGCCTTCCTGGTTGCTTTTTAATTACACACTCCGATGTCACATTGAAGTGATTTGACATCAGACATCATCAGCCTCTTACAAACTTCTAGTCTTTATGCCAATTGTATTAAAACTTTCAGTGGGATAAGCATTTAATTAGGGAATAAAGTATTCAGAACAGTTTGTCTTCCTGATTATTTAATGCTCCAATGAATTTAGTGTCATTTGCAAAGTTTATCAACAATGATTTTATGTCATCCCTTAGCTTCCATATCTGCTGTATTTTATAGTACAATGCAATTATGAAGCAATATTCTGTTGTGAACTATATGAAGACATTTGTTTTGATTACTTAAAATAAAATGCCCAAATTGTCATGGGAGCTTTAACAAATAATGCAAGAGAAAGGATAATGTAATAAAACTATGAAACCTGAAGTTTGCTCCAAACCATGGACAATCAGTTCTGCATTGCTGTAAGAGACAAGATACTATAAAATTCTCTTTTGGCTTCTCACAAAACAAGAGTGTATAGCTCTGAGTGTTACTCTGCCCTTCAGATAAGCCAGAATGGAGCTACTTTAGGTCAGCTGAGAGAAAATCCAAAACTGCTTTTTCACAAGGACTCAGTAAAGCAAGTAGTGTTTAGTCTGAGTGCTTCTGCCACTCAGTATGTGGCTCACTCTAAATTTCCTGAAAAAAGCTCAAGGCCTGTGAGCACCACAAATAGATTCTGCACCACACACTAATGATTATTCTTAAAGAGAAGCTATTTCCACGCAAAAAACCCCAAAACCTGCAGACAATTCAGGACTGCTGGAGTGGCCTGTGTGTGGTGGCCATGTGCTTCACAGACTTGGGTGGTGTTTAGGGTGCTGTTGTGATGATAATTCCAGATGCATGGTGAAAGCAAGCAGGTTTCCCTGTCAAAGGAACCAAGGTTCCCAGGTTACTTTGCATCTACAAGTGTCTTATGACCTACCTCAGAAGGCATGTTTGGGGAGGGGTAGTCTTTGGTGGTCACAGATGAGCAGCTCCTTTGCAACTTTTGCTACAGTGGACAAAAGTCATCTGATGATCTCAGCAATATCCAAGCCATGAGTCATTGCAGCCTCTCATAGGGTGCAATGCAAGCCAAAACACGGCACTGTTCTCATTCTGATGCTGAATACCTCTCCTTCAGTATGCCCAAAGTGTACCCTTTCAAAAATTCAGGGTATTTTATGTTAGGATTTTTCTAGAATCCAGACCTTTATTTTCTTCCTATATTATTACTGAAGACCATTGAAAAGCACTTGACCATCAGTTAAGCTACCAAAGGACAAATCTACTTTTGACCCATTGAATACCTGGCACAGTTTCCTGAGATTTTCAAGGATAGATTGATATGTTGGAGAACTATTTTGATTTATAATGTGTTTCATCTTAAATAGGTTTACCTTTAGAAATATGTCTAAATTAACTAGGATTTAAAATAACTCAACCACTACTGTGTAGAAAAGTAATGATTAAACACACAAGATACAGAAGAAGTAATTTCAAGGCAGTTGATCAGTTAGGTAGACAATTTAGTATGCTGAATAGCCAGTGCTATTCCCCTGAAATTATCCTCCAGTGTAGTTTAAAGCATCCTATATGTCCTGTAAGGCATTATTTGTACAATGTTAGGCAATGCCCTCAATTATATAGCTATACTGAATTGTTATGAAACTGAATGGGAATAGCAGTGTATGTAATTTATTTCTGAACAGGAACTACAACATTAAAGTTAAATTAAAAATTGGAGTTAAAATGTCAAGTTGCTCATCACTTGGGTGTTATTGGGAAAATTTTTATTTTTTAATTTTAAAAATGCTTAATTTATTAGAGAGTTTTTGAGTGTGCTGCATTGAAGAAGCCTTTTATGTGTTAAAAAGGTGTTTTTTCTCTGAAAGTCTGAAATTCTATGGCAAATCATTCTGTTGTCCCAATACTCAGATTGAGATTACTATGTTGCTCTTCCCTAGAAACTTTTATAGGACTCTGTAATTATGCATGGTCAGATTTCGGTATCTATGGGGAAGCCCTGTGACAATGTCTGTCAAAAGCACTTTTAGTGTGGATTCAGCTGCAAGAATCAGCACTTCCTAGGGGACCACATCTCCATATGGATTTGGGAGCCTGGTCATGAAAATGTCAGCCATGTGCTAGTTCCTCTCACTGCTCTAAAGGGATTTTTGGCATGATTAAGGATTAATCAAGAGAATAAAAGTTTGCTGGATCAGGCCCCAATTCTGGAATGTGATTAATTCATTGTTTGAAGTAAATATGCTGCAATTTTCAATATTACAAAATACAGTAAAAAATAAACAAGGCTGATGTGACTCTGAGGTTTGTTGAGGATTATCATGAATTCCAGTTTGTGAGTTAGAACTGGCAGGCTGAGCAAGGGTTTGAAGCCCAGTGCTGTGGATGTCCTCGGAGTTATTTCAGCTGTTCTAGTTATGTAGCAGCACTGATGTTGATTGTATAAGAAGACAACAGATTTAAGAGTAAAAGAACTGAGAAAACAACTGTAGTAAATCAGAAAAATTGTCCATGTTACAGAGAACATCTGAGAAAATTGTTAGGTATTTCTGGTGTGTGAAAATTTAACCTTTAGCCAGCTAATGATTTTAGTACCTAATTGTCTCCTTTAAAGTAGAAAAGAAACCCCAAAGAACAAGCAATTAAAGCTATTTAATATATTATTTCACTCTTAATGGTCATAAATCTGATGATTTCTTGATTACATGTTAATTTTTATTTCTATAGCATTTTCTCTTGTATTTTTCTTCCATCGAGACTGATTACATTTACCCAGTCTAATCTATTCCCATCTGAAACCAATAGATACTCCATAACAATAGTTTGGGCTTCACATTTTAAATTAATTAATATTTCTGAAGAGGTAGGCTGCTGAAAAATGTGTGTGTTCATTATTTAGTTGCTGAGGAAGTGTCAGGAAGAGGTTTCATTCTGTTTGCTGACTCACTAGAGGGAGCTCCAGATGCATGGGAAGGGAAGGCTTTGTTCTCAAACAATACAAATCTCAAGAAACCAGAAAAAGTACCTTTCCCAATGGACAGTGATTGCTAAATGTCTAAAAAAGAAAAATAAATAGTCCTTTTTTTCTTTTTAGTTAGAGCATTTTGTGTGCATTTGTTTGCCAATAATATATGCCTCACAAGCTAATAACTACAGAATTTAAAGGCTGGTAACAAATAATGTCCAGTTAAAAACTTTGCAAATAGAAAGCTTGAAAAGTGCCTGAGACCAATGTCTGTAAGCCCTTTCAAGCAATAGCAATCAAGATACGTGGCTTTTTCAAGTGGCTGGTTTGTCAGAGCTGATGAGATAGATATCCAGTAGGTTGGAACTAAATCTTTCCTCTAATGCAATGGTTCTAAAGCAGCATAATACATCTGTAAGTCCACTGATCTGATATCTGATATTCATATAGGGCAATGGCTCTTATGCTTCCAAAACAATTTTTGACATGCAAAGGGAAAATAATTTAGGTGAAACATAAAGTGGAAGAAACACAAAATAACAGTTCCTGAAGCATTTTCAGTGCTTATTATTTGCAGAATTACTTCTGAAGTGCAGGAATTAAGAAAGCATTTTGTTTTGGCCTATATTTTAAATGTTTTTGGTTTGTTTTCAGGTGTTTTCAAGGAGATGTCTTTCTTTATGTGACATGAGAAGCTGTCAAATGGTCTAATCTCTTTTAATAGCATTGATATCTTGGTTCCCCAGATCATTTGAATTAAGCCAGTGGGAGTGCTATAAATATGCATAGGCAAGCACAAAGAGCACTAGGATGGAGCCCATCTTTTGAGCTAAGTAGTGGTTGCTAAAGTCATTAACATCTCAGGATACAATGTATAAAAACAGCTTTTTAGCATCAGCTCTATGTATCTGCTTTCCTTGTACAATGGTGGTTTTTTATATGATAGTTTCTCTGAACACTCATACAAAGTAATCTTTACAATAAGTGTTTCAGAAATACCACATTTGACATTATGGTCTAATATAAATACCAAGAAATAACATACTGTGTCATCAAGATTTTCAAATATATTTATTACATGTCTTGTTACATGTACATTATAACTGTATTATGTTTCTTGAAGATTGCAATAAACTACTATTTCAGCATCACACTGATTAGTACTGTGAGGAAAATTATTAAAGTATTACATTCAAATCTGCTGTTTCTTCATATTGGATGACAGTGCTGCAGAAAAGAAAACAAAAAATAACCGTGTTTTCATACTCTGATGGATGATATAGAAATGTATGGCTCATCAGAATAAACTAGACCAGCTTAGGGTTTATGGCAATATTAATCTTTGACTTCCATAGTATTTATACTATTTACTGATTCTGTGAGGGAGAAGGGCAAGTGTTTTAATCTTGAGGCTGTTAGGAAATAAACAGTGCTGTCGAGGTTTATGTGTTGGTACAAATGTATCCCAATTTTGTGATAGCTGTTGTTTAGGGTGTGGCATTGAGAGCTGAGTGAAGGATGTTCACTTTTGTAATCCCTCCTCAAAGTGCTTTGTTTTGGTACAAATTTTTGGATCTCACCTTTTATGAGTTTTGGTCAAAGAATACAAATATATACTTTAATGTCATTTTAATCTAGTATTATGTTTGGGTTTGAAAAATGTAGGGAAAAGAGGAGGTTTACCTCCCTTCCTTACTCTTCACTTTCTTGGGCTAGAAGGTAAAAATATTTTTTTTCCCTGTTGTGTTTTTAATGGAATAAGAACATGAAAGATGACATTTCTTCTAAGAATTTTGCATACTGGTTTCAGAAAGATCTATTTAAACCTACTCAATGTGTAAAAGCAGCAGGATTGGGCCTCTAGAGGGAATCAGATGAAATAAGTGTTAGAAAAAACTCACAAATTCTTTGTAGCATTAGGAAGAATCTCCTATAATTTTGAAAAGGCTACAATTCTCTTTTTATCTATTGTATTCCAAATGTTGATTCACAGTAACGTGAAAAACCACAAATAAAACCCTCTGGGCATATGGCCATATATGTTTTTTCTTAAGAAGAGCAAAAATAGAAAGGTTGGGGTGTGCATATTGCTCAAAACTAGAGAATTAAACTCACAATTCTGTGGTATTTCTTTTCTAAAAAAGAAATAATTTTTTTAGTCCTGCTTTTGTATTTGCCATATCTTTCTGAAATGTTGTACTGGAGACAGGAGGATTTATATGCTGCAGTTACTCCCCATATTCTCTCTCTCACCTGATAAAATGCTGTTAAATAATTTAAGCAGTAAATGGTGTCACAATTTTAGCCAAAAATTCTCAGGAAACATTCCTGAACTCAGTCTCCATCCCAGCCCAGGTCCTTTGTGCAGCTCATACAATGGTGGGAGGAGGATACTCAGCTTTGCTGTTTAGGCCAAGTCTCAATGTAGCTCACAGGGCTTTGCATTTTCCAAGCACTGTGTAAATGTTAACAGATCTTCATGACACCTCAGTGAAGTAGGTAAAGATTAGCAGCTTCATTTTCCAGGAGGGAAATACCTTGGGGGGATCTGAATTTATGAGCTCATATGGGGAAGCAGTGACCCAACAGCTTTTAGAACTGAGAAGTCCCATCCCACTAAAACACAGTGTTTTGGGCTCAAAACCCACCAAAAAAAAAAAAAAAAATCAAGCTGCACAATTATTTTGCTCGAGACAGTGCTAAACCAGATAATTAATGCAGGTCTGGTGTAGAATGCCAACACATAATGATAGTGTCACAAAGTATATTTTAAGGCCTTGAAATAAGTCGAGTCCAAGAAATTGTAATTATCCCTCACTTGTATTCTTGTGGCCATTCTGATTTGACAAGCTGGAGATATGTTTCATTTTGTAGAAACAAATGTACTGAACTCATGGTTATGAGTGCACTGTGTCTAGACACCAGAGCAATTATAAGGAAAATCACATTTTCATTTCTATTGCAAATTGTCTTGTTAATCTTCTCAATATTTCCTTGTCTAATCATTTTGTTCTGCACTTTTCTTCTTTAAAGAAGGTCAAACAAGCTCTTTTCAATGTTACTACTGCCTGCTGTAGTTATAATATGGGCAATAAGAATCACAGTTCATTATTATCATACAAAAAAGAAAAAAAAAAACAAACTAATTTTTGTTCTGGATCTAGCTGATTCATGTTTTATTTTTCCAAAATTTAAAACAAGAAATTTATCAGGGAGCAAGATCTGGTGAGTTCTCTTCCCTAGAAATACATGTTGGCCTTTATGGTCACTGCTTTTCTTGTACCCACAAGAACTGCAAAAGATGACTAAATACTGCCTCCTCCTTTCTCTCCAGCTGTGGAAGAAATAAAGAGAGACTGTTGCTTTCAGGACCAAACAGAACTATTACCACTGCCAGTACTTTTGTACTGTGTACAAAGCTCCCAATTCCAACAGTGGTATGAAAGTTAATGATTTGGGAGCTGGGCCTTTTAAGAAACCAGGAAAAGTTCTTTTGGGTCTTCTCTAACTGGGAATGCAAGTGAAGCCCAGACATCTGCCTCCCTAGAAGGCAATGTAATTGATATTATAATTGTGATGAAATCACCAACACAGTCATCTGGAAGAAGAAGAGGAAGAGTGCAATTTTCATTAACAAAACACAGTGTTTAAGAAGGTAGGTATAGAAAATGGTGCTTTGCCCTGAACAGAGCTCTCAACAAGGAGGTGCTTCATTCCAACTTCCAGACAAGTGACCAGGTCCAGAAGAAAGACGGTGCTTTTTCTTTTATGGTTTTGGCATTTTTCTGCTGGCTGTTTTAGGAGTCCCTTCATACAGCTGACGGTGAAATCCTTTTGTGGATGCCTAAATCCCATGGGATAATAATGGACTTTGGTTTTACTGCCATAGAAGGACCTGAGTCCCTCTGTGCACTGTAGTGTTGACCATCACAGGACTGAGAAGTCTCTGGGTGTATAATGACTGAGTATAAGTGCCAAGGTTTTTTTCATCTGAGCCTAAATATCTTCTAGTCTTGTATAAACTTGCAGAGTTAAAGTATTTATTGTGAGTTTTTGCAGCAATTAATAATAACCTTCTTTGAAAATGTAGTTTTGACTTGTGAAATGAGAGGCTGCCTGAGAGTTAATAAAAATGAGGAAATGACCAAGGAAGAAAATAGAACAGTGGGTAGAGAATGATTTAGTATGACAATTATGCAAACAAATAATAATCTAAACAACTCAGAAGGTATTTTACCACTGAAAATTGTTAGCATTGTCAACAGTTTTTTGAAATCACAAGCTGCTTGCTGAATTTCTGAATTGTTCCTACTAGGGTGCATATTTCTATGTAAATGAATGCCATTAAACAAATGCTCCTGTGGTGATGATACGAGTTCCTTTTCACATTATCACAAGTTCTTTCCTTAGGCAAACTGCAGGGGGAAAAAAACTAAAAAGCTATTCATATTATTCAATGTCCTATTTGTTTCTAAAATGCAGCAAATTTCAAAACCAGTATTTGTGTCTGTATTGGTGTGTATAAACTCTTCTATAGGGCATATGCCTTTTCCTAATTGAGAGAATATGGTAAAATGAAGTTGCCATGTTGGTGCTGATTCTCGTCAACCTTGTTATGATGGTGCCTTGTGCTTGTTCTGTTCCTGAAATTCAGGGCCTCTGTTATCATTCAAATTAACCAAAACCTGCAAAGACATGGTTCTGAATATTTCAGCACATTTTTAAAACCACATTACAAGTGAAGCAAAGTTCAAACTTTCTCTTTAAGATTTTCCTATTCCATTTTTAAATTCAACAGTGCTTATTTAGGAATTCCTGAAACAGAGTTAGAGCGTAAAGGGTAAATATTTTAGATTATGCTGTTGGCAGAGTGTGATTATGTCCTGTTCATAATCTATTATCATTTATCAAAGAACAAGAATTTACCATGTGCAGGAAACTCCTGATTTTGCTTGAGATACCTGGTTTAAGAATTTCAAGGTGTTATATTTGGACTCTTCTAAACTTTTCACAGATCTAGGAGTAACATGATGGACTTGTTATTTTTCAAGATGGTAGACCTGAACCTTGAAGAAAGTGGAGGGAAAGACAGGACAAAATGGGTTAAAGAAAATATTTCTAATGTTATCTGTGAAGAAATGCCTTGTACCGAATAAACAATCAACAATCTACAGGAGAGAATACCCTACCCACATTTTCATCCTGCTTGGCACATGTGGCTGACTTTCTTCTGCCTATTTGGCAAAAAAATGTGTCTGTTGTAGAGGTTTGTTTCCTTTTGAGTCAAGAAATTTATAATTTTTTTTCTTATGAAAAAACAACAATTTTTTACTAAGTTAAATTAATGCTAGAAATATTTTTCATTCTAGCTGAAAGAACAGCTGTGAAATGTTTATTTTAATAAGAATTAAGTGGAGAAACCTGAAGTTTTAGTAGTGAAACACTGCAGTACTCAGTATTATTACAGTATTTTTGCTGCAAAGTTTCTGTCGGCCGAGGTGAATGTAAAAGTTATGATGATAATACAAAGAATAAAAAGAATTGGTAGATAATCAATGATTCCGGAATTTTCACAATGTAGCAGAAAATTGGCAGCAAATACTGATTCTTCTGTTGCATTTGATTGGCATTCAGTACAAATACTGAAAGTAGAAAAAAAAATTTCAGTCAGATATATACCTGTTTCCACTGAGAAGTTTCTGAAAGTGATTTTGTTGACATTATAGTATGATTATTTTTAGATATGCATTAATTTTTTGAGATTTTTATTTTCTGACTGCTTTTAATGTTACAGAATAGGATATGTGGAAGAATAAAACCTGTGTATTATACTTTCTTGACTCCTTCCCTTTCTGCTCTAATTCTTCCATAAAAACCCTTATTTCAGATTTATCAGCTACTGTTGATTGAATTCAGCACAACCAGAAATTTTTTTGCAATTCCACAAAAGGTTGTGGTCAGTCATAAAAGCAAAATGTCCAAACAGTTAACATTTGTGGACTGATTTATTTAATTATTTTTTTTAAGTAAAAGCTCATGCTGTCCTAATCTTCATCTATAGAAATCTTGGATAATCTTTCACTCAGATACTTTTATATTAGAAAGACATATACAATTAAATGATTTATGTTTACCCAGCTGGAGGTTTGTGTTTACCATATAGAAGAGGTATCAGGTTGTCTTCTGAGAATTTGCTGAAATCTGGTTGACACAAATTGGACTTATACCTTACTGTCTCCTGGCAAATCAGCATTTACTCTTCTAGATGCCTTTTGTTTTTAGAAAGCACTAAAGACAGCAAGCATGGAATGTATCTTACTTCAGTATATTTTAAATGGAAATGGTGAAAAAGTTTCCTTTGCTATCTCTGTCATCTCCTTTCCATCACCTTTATCTTAACAGAATCAGTAAGGCTCTGTTTATATATAAAGAGACATTTACAGCTGTATCTAATGGTTTAAGAAAAATAAAAAATAGTCACCCTCCATAATTTCTGTACACTAAAGAAGCTTACTTAGCTACTCTTCCCAACAGTCCTGATGTTTCAAAGAAGTTTCTCAGCAAGAATTGTAAGGTTTGCAAACTTAGGGGAAATGGCAATGACGAATAGTAGCTTCTAGTGAAGATGTAAAGTCCATGTGAATAAAAGAAACAGAAAAAGAACTGGGGATAGAAATAGATCCCCTGTAATAATATAAGAATATAATTCTGGCCTTCACACAGATAATAGTTGGCTGTTTCAATTTTCCTTGCATTTGTAAAGGATGCGCTAAGACTGAGGTCCTTTTATAAAGTGCATATATGTAATTCTTTCCTTCAAGATTACAGACGTGGTTTTATAAAAAACTGAGAAGCTGAAGTAGATTCTAACTTTAAACACAGATAGATTTTCCCTCTTTTTGTAGTAAGTCAAGATTTCAAATTGGAAGTGCACAGTTAATATTTCTGTTCTTTGTCTATGTGCCTTAAAATATTGCCTTATTTACTGAGGTGAGGTGTTAGAAAAATTAGAAAAGCAAGGAAATGTGAAAACAAATAAAGGACTCCCTTTATTTGCTAATTATTTTCCTTTATTTTAATTTACCTTATTTAAGCTGAGGTTCAGTCATGGTTTTGGCTTCGCAACAAATGAAATATTCCCCCTTTGAGACCAAGAATCAAAGAGGCATTGTCAGCTTGAATTTGGTTCTAGACTTAAATTTAACAAAAAGGAAGATTTAATTAACTCTAACACTGGCAGGAGAGCTTTTGTAATTAAAAAGGCTTGAATTGTCCCATGTTGGTAGATAAAGATTTTCCTGCAGTCTTTGAATCCCAAATGATGCAACTCAAAGAATATGACTTTAAAATAAAATTGCTTAGATTGAATTAAAAAAATAAATTGATTTTTGCATTCCAATGCCTCAGCTGTAGAAAATTTAAATCAATTTGAAACAAAAGTGAAAACAAATTAAAACTATTTTTCTCCATCTTTGTGAATCAATGATCATAATAGATACCTAGAGTCATAGAATTCATAGGATTGGAAAAAGCATCTAATATTGAGTTCATCCTTTTACCAAACTCTGCATTGTCAATTAAACCATAGCAGTAAGTGCAGGTCATTAAATATAAATTAGTTTATAAAGAATTCAATTTAAATAGCTGAAATTTTGGATAATAAAGGTGGAGAAATGGTTCTTGCCAAAGCTTACAGATCTAGAAAAATATTATCAGGGTTAATTGGTGAGTGTTTTTTACCAGAGACTTTAGCCTTGTGTTAAACCTGCTGTCTAAAAGCTATCTCTTCTCTTGAAATTACTGTTGCCTGCTGATAAAGGGTCACGTTTCTTCTCACACTGAGCATGTTTCTAGTTTACTATTCTTTTTTTATTTGTTCTTAGTTATATAAACATTATAAGGACTTATTTTAACATTAATTTCCATTCTGCTTTAAAAGTAGTTACATAAAAGTTGACTAATTCACTGTCAGGGTGCTATTTGTTCACATATTTACAAAATCTGGGTGTTTAATTTTCTGATGGTCCCTAGTCTTAGGCATCTTGAATGGAAAGAATAGTCTTGATAAAATTTAGGTAATAATTTATACTAGTATACATTTTTAACAAATATCATCTATCAAAACTTTGTTTTAAAGTTTAAAACTGGCCTGAAGAATCTCTCTTCTAGAAAGTCTAAACACAGTAGCTTCTAATTCCCCAAACTCCCTCTAATTCTTAACCTCTAGATTACTAAATTTCTCTAACATATTCACTTGCACCCCATTCTGCCTGAAGCATTCAGCTTCTCTTGAGGCTGAAGATGGACTATCCTGTAAGATTTGAGCTTTGAAAGCTTTTTGGATTTTCATCACTTGGACTACCAAGGATATTTTGAACTTTAATTTACATTTTCCTCAGGATTTTGATTGGAAAGAGAATATGAATTTTGACCATGCTTCAAAATGTTAAGATATTCTTTCTTCTCAATGGGCAGATAACACAGTGAGTTTAAATAATAACCTGGAAACTCCACTGAGGAAATAAAACTCTGTCAAGAAAATCCACTCTTGGAATTTTTATTTTCTTTTAAAATTTCATTCTTTTTGCCTAGGAGATACTTTAGGAATTCAGATTCTGCTAATAATGAATATGCATTTCAAATTGCTGTCATAATTAGGCCAAGTAAAAGCAGCCATGACAATTGCTTACCTTGGGAGTTCTCCAATCACTGGTGGCTGACTTGTCCTTCACTTTTACCTTTCATTCTAAGCCATTAAAAGCATTTTGTAAGACATATTTTGTTGAGTGCTAGTCAATACATCTTGCTGATTTCTTTTCTCTTTCTGGAGGAGCTGTGAGGAGCTCTGACCCAGCATCACTTAGAGCTTCTGTGTCCTTCTGCTCCTCTCATTCAGATACCTCTTTCTGATAAATATGTATTGTTTGAGTGATCTGATATGCGATGATTCTCTCTGCAACTGGGAACTTTGATTTTAGGACTATATTATAAAAAATATCCAGACTAAAAACAAGTTTTGGTTTAGAGATTTGTGAAATAAAAAAATGGCTGGGAGTCTGAAGCCAATCAGCAAGCAACTGGCCCATGTTCATTAGGTTTTGGTCTAGAAATCCCATGATGAGTCCTCTGAGTTTGACGGATTGCACTTTTACTGAAGAATAAGAAAATATGTCTATGTTTGTTACATGCATTAGACGGAATTATGAGACAATGTAATTTTTTTTTTTTTTTTCTGGCAAAACTTTATAGAATTCAGGCTTTATAGAATGAACATTTAGCTACTGTAGAATGAACATTTAGCTACTGAATGTATAATTGGTATAGCATGGACATTTTCATTGGCCTAGAGGTGAATTTTCAGATGATGTACCTACAAAAAGGTACCTGACATTCTTCATTGCTCAAGGCTTTTTCTTCAACATCAGGTATCTGCAGTTTAACATTTGTAGTTATCAAACAGTTTACCTTCACCTAGCAATTACCAACATATTATTTACTACATTTAAATTAGTTTCTTTCATAACTACCTTTAGTAACCGTCTTTAATATCTAATTAGACTGTAATTGCAGTACACATTCAGAAAAGTAATATATACAGCAGCAAAAGCTCTACCTTGAAAAGGGCAAGTATTTTGAAATAATAGAAACAAATGGAAGTGATATGTGTTTTCAATGCGCTCATTGAAATTGAGGGGATGAAGGTCACCAGATGATTTTTTTTCTCTGAGTGGTAATTCAGATCACACCTCCTATGGAGTTGGAGGCCTCAGCCATAAATGATAACATTTTGAAGAATAAGAGGCAGGGACGAGTCTCAAACTAAAAAAAACCCAACAAAATTTGCTGTAACTTCCTGCTGTAACTGCTATATTCTTTCAACCCCACATATACGTAATGTCAAAGTAAACTAAGTGATGAGTCCTCACTGACTGAAACAGGTGCAGGATCAAGCCCTTTGTGAACCCAATATTCTGTTCCATATGCTGCAAATGGGGAAAACAGACCTGCTGGTCCTAATCAATTCATAGCAGCACTGGATCTGTTTAATTTTTAACAATATGTGTACAAGGGCATGGATACAGTTTGAGAGACTGGGCTGTTAGCGGTTAATTACTCAAAATATTTATCCATTTGTGGAGGCACCAGTGTGCTTTGGTGAAGCCAGGCTTTGAGGCTGACAAGACAGGCGGTGTTCTTTGCCATGGTAGTTGTCCTCTGCTCTGTTGTAAAATGATGAGGCATTACTGGCCCAACCGCACTGACATGGGAGGCAGCTCTTGTGTCTTAGAAGGTGTCATAAACCATCAAAGACCCTTGAGGTGCCCCCATACTAAAGTCTAAGGCCTTCCACCTGAGGACTGAAATATCTTTCCCACACAGGGAAGGTATCAGGCTCCTCCCACCTGAACCTATGTGTTTATTAAGCCATCAGGCTATGTTGCATGGGCTTCTTCCCCTAGTCCCAGTGGATGAAGGTCATCACTTCCACAGACATAACTGTAGATCCACTGGTGGTGATTATGCACCTTTTCCTTTTCTTTTTCTTCCTTTCTTTTCCCTTATAGAGTTTCATAAGTGATATTTTTGTGTCTCATGTTGCTTATTACAACAGATAGTAATAACTAAAATGGCTACATACCTGCTTTCCATTTCAAACAAATTGTTCTAAAATAAACTCTAAATAGATATATTTACAAGCACTGATCATTCAGTGTCACAATATAGGGACCTGAGTAAATATATGTATTGCAGTGAAAGATCTCTGTATTGTATGTGACCCTGCCCTGATTCCAGTTATTGTAAATGGGCTGCAGCTGTGATGTCCTTAATTGGGTGGCAGCTGTGGTCCGTGGAGGTAGCTGGGATAAAAGAGGGTGGGTTGGTCAGGGAGAACCTTGGAGGAGTCCTGATGAAGAAGCAGGAGCAACGCTGCTGTGAAGAGCTGCGTGTGAGAAAATCACCCAGAAGGTATGGGACTCTAGAAACATGAATACAACATCACTTCACTCTAATCTGCCCCAGGGCAGCTATTAACAAGAACCTGGGTTGCTCTTACCTCCTGGGGTGCAGCATACAGATATTTCCCATCCTCTTGGAGACCAATTTTTATTATCCTGGAGCTTGTGTCTGCCACAGTATGCCTTTTCAGTTTTCCAATGGCAGAAAAAGCCACTGTGGAAAGCGCATTGCCGCTGCACATTAGACAAAGAATTCCTTTTTTTCTGTCTGTGCTTCATCTTCTTTGTACCACATTTCCACATGCTGTCAAAGCATGGTATTTCCTTGTGTTACAGCTCCTTCAGCCATGTATGAGGCCAGGGGGAGCAACTACACTATCAGCAGATTCATATTAGGTCTTACTTTTGTTCTTTAGTATACTTTTATCTTTCCTCTCTGATTTGTATACAACAAGATAAGTTTGGTCCCAAATGCCAGAAGGTACATGATGAAATGAAAAAGACATTTTTTTTCTGTGTTGATGTCACTAGTAGCATGACATCAAAAGATAAATTTACTGTGAGAATGACCATAAAGACAAAAAATTGTGTTATTTGCTATAACTGTCAAATATATCTTCTGTCTTTTATATCTTTGTTTCCTGTTCCTACATAATAAGGAGACAAAGAAACAGAGTTGTTTGGAGAAAGTTGTTTTGTTAACTTGCTTACAAAGTTTTTCCCTGGTACTGCAGTTATAATGACAGTAACTGTCACCTAACAGCAAGTAATGTTGGCCCCACAGTCATACACGGATATATGGGCTTTTGTTAGAGTTTCTACTCTTTAAATATAATTTAATTTTGGTTATAGTCTAGACAAAAATAACCCTAACTTACTGTTCAGGCTTGTGACTGAGTTTTTCATTGGTGAGTATAAAAATTTAATACTATAGTGCATACTAATAAAATCAGCAGGTTTATGTTTTGGAGGCTAAAGATCTTTGCTGCTTACATTAATATTCTATGACCTTATGATAGTGATTATCTGAATTTTGCAATTTTAGTTGTAATTGTACGCTATAAATTAATTCTCTGTTCTATCTGGCTTATTTGACACCAGTTAAGATTTTAGCTGTTGTCTTTATGGATGGCTCAAAAAGCAAGCCCTTCAAATCTATGAATATTTTTCTCTTGACACAATCATCTTGCATGTTGTGAATGAATATGTCTTCAAGCAAGCAGAAAATAATGCACCGTTAGCTGCAGAGAAGTGCCAAACTTCTACAAGAGGGGTTTGTGTAAAACTCTAGTTAGGCTAAGAAAAGAAGCCCACTTTCTCTGTCTGTCTTCTTTCCAATCATCTCCCCTCTCCCTGTTTTTCTACACATGCTTATCCTAACTATAGTACACAACACAGATTGCAACACCAAGTATATTTATAGGCAAAGGTTAAAAGATCATGCTGTCACATTTGTGGATACATAAGGAAAAAGATGAAAATAAAAGACACTTTATTGTTATATTCTTTTAATAAGGAACCTTTCCAAAACAGAATAGATGCTGTCTTACTTTTACAGAAGCAACAGCATTGCCCCTCAAACTGACAATGACATAGGTATGCTTGGGAAGGGAACTGTGCTCTTGGTCAGGATACCCCTTTGGCATTCTTTCCATCTGTGGTTGAAGACAGAAATTTAGGTTGTGTATCTGACTGAATTAGAGTTAGTTTTTTTCTTCATATGGCAAGCCTTATTAGTGCAGAGCAGTACAGTTTTCACCTATTTGTGCCAGGAGGAGTGATTCTAACATATAAAGAAAGTCTCTAAACAGCTCATAAGCTGACATGTTTGGAACATAATATGGCAGTGTTCATGTTTAAATAGCAGCAGAGAAAGACAAGAGCAGTTATAGTAATGCTTATTTCTTTCTCATTCATTTTGTGTTATAGAGGCAATCCTTTAGGGCAACTCTTTACAGAGGGCACATGATGATTCTAAATTTCAGTTGAACCACATCTACAACCGCAGGAATTTCTAAGTCAGCAGGGGAAAAAAAGCATATTTAGATGCATTGACTAAGCTATTCACTTGAGGTCTTTATTTTGTCTTTCTCTCTCATTCAGCTACACAAGGAACTTATGGGATTGCATAGCAAGAACTTCCAGACTAGATACCTTAAACATAGATGTTTTTCTCAGGCTTTACATCTATTCACTTTTTTCTCTTCTTTTTGTTATGTTTTGTTGAGAACACATGACCCGAACCAAAAGCAGTGTGCCACATAAATATTCCACCATAAAAATAAAAAGTATTCTGTGTACAAATATTTTCGGGATATCTTATCTTGCACTTTGTATAGCCTAATATTTTTTTCTTTAGCCAAAGTTACCAATGACTTGAAGTTTTCACTGAATAGTGATATTGATGACAGGGTACTCTTTCTTTACATCTCCAGTTACTTTATAACCTTCTAGTGTGCATAAACTCAATATTTTGTCCCCTTTCAATGTGTATTATCTTGCATTTGTGAAAAATTGCAGCCCACCTGCCAAACATTTCAGGATTTTCTTGCTGTTAAGTAGTAAGAGCTAAATATGTAATGACCAGACCTGTAAAACCCAGCAGGTTTTTCTTTTCAGTTTCTAAATGCTTGGAAGGGGGAAGGAATCTGGATCTGGTATGTGTGAATAATGACTACATTCTAGCTTTCAATGCACATAATCAGAGATAAGTAAATAAGTAATACTTTTTATAAACTGTTACAAATATTAAGTCTTTTTCAGGAATATTCTTATAGTGGTTGCAGTGGGCACTACATTTAGTGGTCCCTAACTCCACTAAACTCTCAGCTTGGTGAATTTTCATTTTGTTTACAAATCTCAGAGCCCTTGTTTGCGATGGAATCACTGAAGTAATATTTTTCCATTAAAACACGCAAACACATTGTTTTATTTTATATTTTTATATATCTATATCTAAAGATCATCTTGCACCTGGGGCCTAACATTAGCAAAACATTCTTAACCATGCTTTATTCTAATCTGGAGCATCTCAGCTCTTTCACCTAAAACAGAATTGACAGGTTGGAAATGTAGAGATTTCTTGGTGTCAGGTTACATGCATTTGCTTGACAAGAGGTATATTTGCACAGCTATGCCACCTACAGAATTTCTGTCCTTCACACCCTTTCTGGAAGTCAATAGCAGAAGAGAGATTGGACTAGAACCAGAGGTCTATGCAGTGACCCTTTTCAGGCAGCCATGAAAATCAAGATTTGGAATTGGAATAATGACTTAGATGCAATTTCTGCATGCATCGTCCTTAAAAATATGAAGTTTTTACTCTTGAAATCTTAGCAACTGGACAACTTCATTCAGGTCAAGTGCCTGGAAAGTCTTTCTTATCACAAATTGCCTGGACTCAATTGGTATAAAGACTTCCTTAGTGAGATAATATTGGCTTTAACCATGCTATAATTTTCTAGAAAATCATGTTTTTTCTACTGCATTAATAGATCTCACTGCTTCTCAGAAGATTTAGCTCCATTGAATTAACTCTTCTTTTATTACATGTATATTAAACTTCATTTTTGATGGTATACTTTTTTCTATTTTTCTTTTTTTGTCAAAAATATGGAAGAGATTTTGCATTCCTTAAGCTTCTAGAGACATACTAAAGTACTCTGTGAGTTATGCTTTTAAAATACATCAACTAATGCTTGAGAATAAGTATTTTAATTTGAGATATATTGCCTTAGAAGTGATGATGATTTTACTGCCACCACCCATTCTCCCTGCCCTGCTTCTTGGAGTTTTTAGGAGGATTTTGAGTTTTCTTTGTGAATTAATGAATCTATCAATTTTCTTCTTCCTAAAGCAATAGTTGATCTTTATGCCATAACCTGTCTAGCACCTTGGAACCACTAGAAAATTCAATTGATCTTTGGAAAGGAAAAAAATCACCTTCCTTTATTCTAATTTCTCTCCACAGTCACACTAATTTTCACCCAAGGGCAAACCATTTTTATTTAATTCTACTTGTCTTTTTAATAAATGAGCATGTTAACAATGTCCACTAATAGAGATGATAATTCTTCCATTTTAACCTTGAAAGTTTCTTGCCAATTCATAATTCAATCAGCAATACATTTAAACACTCAATACAGACATTTCTTTGAAAGCCTGGTAGTTTCCTTTTCCTTCCAAGCAATAAATATTTTGTATTGTATTATCAGGGGAAAATGGTGAAACACTAACACTGTAGAAGTCAGGTGAAACACACATCTCTAATATTACAATTCCTAATAAACATAGTGAAAGATTTGACCTTTATTCCAAATAGTTTTAAAAGGTCTTTACTGCTAATAAGTTGTGCTTCTCCTTCCTGGCTCTCCATGACAATGGAACCACAATAGCAAGTAATGCACCTCTAAAAGGGTACATCCAAACAGGTTCTGCTTAAGTCTCTACATTCACAGTTTTTCAGAAGGCTTGCTTTGCACAGAGTTGTCTGCAATGTTGACTGTGTGTTGTCACTGCATTCAAAGTTACCTGAGCACAATAGTTTCCTTCTTGGGTATGGAAATACCCTGGAGATGAGTCTTTTTACATTTTTTACCAGCCCTGTGTGTTATATAATGTTACCATGTGGATAGAAGCCCTATTTTATTTCTGTGCATTCTGTTGAGCATTCCTTGTTAGCGTCCTCCCAGTGCCTGCTGCCCAAACTTACACTGACTGAAAAAAGGCTCAGTGTGAGCAGACTGGTGTGCTCTTGGTCACCTGAGGCAGCTGCTCTGGGAGAATACTCTGAATGGTCTGACTCCTGGGCTTCTTTTTGCCTGACATATGACTTCTGAGAAATTTCAGTGTTGTGACAGCTTTGCCTCTGGGAAGACACGGCTTCTGTGGCTGTGGTCATTCAAGGCTGGTGGGACAGCATCATGCTTAGGAAGTGTATCAGCTAGCAACAGGTGACAAACTTTTGGAAGCATAGAGTTATGGAAGCCTTGTGTTACCATGAGTAGTCAGATATAATTTTGGAGCCCAAACTGACAAACTAGTGGCTCCAGTACTCTCACAACTTATGGGAAACTAACCATCCCAAGGTGTTCAAAGTTGTGACTGATGTCTCAAAGAGTATCCACTGAGCCCTTTATTTTGGATAACACTGGCAGCAGATGCTGAAAAGCGTGTCTAGACTTCCATTCTGTATTTCTTCTGCATTGTGCAGGCTCTTGTAGGATCTGATGTCTGGTGGCAGGATAATGACACCTGTGAAGGAGACTGCATGACAGCATTGTCCATATCCATTTCCCTTTCTGAATCTGATTCCAGAGATATAGAAAACCTGTTCTCTCCATTTTCTCTCTGTTGTGCATCCATTTTTTTCCTGATCCCTCTTCTATATTTATAGGCTTCTGGTGCAAAAAAGAAAGAGAATAACAATGAGATTTTTGTCAGAATTTAATGCAGATGTATGTTCTGCAGTTATATGCCATGGTTTTAGATGGAAAAATGTGTAGAAGTCTTGGCAGGTCCTGACTATGCAGATACAGAAGGCAGCACATGTCTTTAACAGGATATCTGCCTTAAAAAACCCATGATTGCATCAACAGTCTCTCAAAATGACAAAGACTCTCAGCAAAGACAGACACAATTAAGAGACACAGCAAAACATCTGCATATGAGGCTGCTCAAAATCTCCCTTCTACTCATGATCCCTTCAAGAACTGTAGGATATGCTCTAGAAGCTGCCAGTGCTTCTGTTCCAGAGAATTAATGAATACAAGATAAAGCATCTGTATCCCATTCTGTTTTGTGATGGAAAATAAATTCTCAGAATTAAACTCGCCAACACATTCTTTGTGACAGCAGTGGTCACAATAGTGACACTGCTCATGAAATTTCATTGAACAGTTTTATTTTTTGCTGTGGCAAAAAGCATTTTAATAGTGTTAGACTATGAGATCTAGAACCACTTTTTCTGAGTTAATAGACAATAGGCTCTTTGTAATTTATTCTTTCTATATATGATAACACTTTTTGAAAACCGTATTGCAATTGTCCTGACCTATCTTTCTCTCTTCTTTAGGTAAGTTTCAAATATTATCTTTTATTCTCTATTTGTTTTTTGCCAATTTTTAATCTCTACCTAATCATGAAGGGTTTCTTAAACAAAATTTGTCCGACCTTTATAGTTGGGCATGTATTCTGCCCATATTTTTATATGATAAGATTTTTTTTTTGGCAACCCTGTTGTAACCTTTTGGCTCAAGCATCAATTTGTTGACTTTTCTTTAGATAGACAAATACCTAGGTGGAATTATTATATATAATTATACACTATAAAAGCAATTCAGTTTTTCAAAACAAGGATTGCAAGTGAACATAGAACCATTTGAGATTAAAGTAACTTTTAAGAAAACTGAATTCAAAAACTGAAGGAGTACTTGGGAAAGTAGTCAGTCATTTCCTTTCCCATATATCCTATAATGCAAAAATGTCTCATTCAATCAGATCAGGATGAATAAAAAGCAGATGTGTCTCTAATAAAAAAAAATCAAGAAAAACTAAACATGTAAAGATGCCTTTGAGGCACTTTTATATACTATTGAATGTTCAATTGTTAGGTAGAATACATCCCTTAGAAAATTCCTGTGAAGCCTTCCCAAGTTACGGTTCTGACTAGGGGTCCCTAATTTGAATATATTTTGTACGAATGACACAAAATGAAAGAAGTTAAGTGCACC
This sequence comes from Melospiza georgiana, assembly GCF_028018845.1. Lineage (NCBI taxonomy): Eukaryota > Metazoa > Chordata > Aves > Passeriformes > Passerellidae > Melospiza > Melospiza georgiana. The sequence continues at coordinate 53,592,629 of NC_080433.1, forward strand.
AACAAACACACTACAACATCTAGGAAAGCTATTTAACAATCCTTGCTTTATAATGAAGTGAAAGGACAAATACTGGAAAGCCAGGAAGCTTGTTGCTTCATTGCACACAGAGGTGAAAACATAACATGATATCTGTTCTTTGTGTGAAATTGTATGTTATTAACTGAAACTCTGTTTTTAAGTTTCTATCTATATTTTAGGCCTTGGAACACCATCAGAATTCATCTGTTTTTAAACAGTACCTACTCAGTCAAAGGATCCACTTATCCCTGCAGAGAGCTCATCTTCACTTTATATTCCTTCAGTTCAATCTACTGAATAAATACTTTACAGAGAAAATACTACATTTTAGTACTCACTTTTTCTGATTTTTAGCTTTCATTTAGCTCTTCTGTAATTTTGAAAACAAATAGTCTTTCCACTCTAATTCCTTTTTTTTTTTTTCCCTGGGGAATTTCATAAGATTTTTTTTTTGTTTTTATTTTTTTCCTGGGAAGGTATGTAAATGTCTAAAATTCTGAGACTTTCAGGGTAAGAACAAGTTTAAGTGAAGACACTGCTTATTTCTCAAAGTACCACCGTTTTCTGGCTAGGCACATTTCCATATGGGCATCTGAGCAGTGACCTGAAGAGATTGCTCTCTTTGTGACTGTGAAATTCTGTGTTTGGGGGAGTAGCTTCTGGCCTCTTTACCTCACTAAGTTCTTCCACTTTTACAAGTGTACATATTCCATCTGTTAAACATACCCAGTTCTCCTGGATGTTTGATAGCTGCTGAAACAAGGAGGGATCTTTCTCATGGTGATTTTGCCTGGCTTGCCCTGTGGGACAGACTGGTATCTCTTTGAAAGGATTTGCACATGCGGAGCTTCAGACTTAAATCCATTTTGAGTACTCCCTTTAGCTGCGTGAGTACTTCTGGTTTTCAGTAAAGTACTATAGCAACTGTAGATGCACGTAGTTATCCAAACATAATACACTTTCATACAACTGAGCTAAGTAAGATCACTTCCAGAGGCTCTAAAAGCTCTTTATTTCTTTATGCAATCACAGATAAGAATCTACTCCATGAAGGCAATTCAAAAACATAAAATAATGAGAAAAAATTCTCTTGCAGTTGCTAGGCTTTCCAGCAGTTGCTAGGAGATAGGTAGCAGTGATAGCAGTGATTTTGGAAAATAGGTCCCACATTAGGCAAACAAGGACTGATTTCCAAACTTCTAGCATCTTTGTTGTCCGGGTACTGTATGAGCTAAAATACTTCCCTAATGAAGTATATATACACTTATATAATGGCCATATCAGAAAAAATTTAAATGTTCTTGAGCATATAAATTTTTAAAGAACTCTCCTTTTACTTTTTTCCTTTTTTTTTTTTTTTTTTTTTTTTTTTTTTACATCCTAGGCTTTAAGAAATATCAGAATCAGAAACAGCAGGAGGACCAGCAGCATTAGAAATAGTGTGTTTGACATTTCATTTCAAGCAAGCCAGAAAGGTTTTTTAAATCATGCGGTCTGCCTTTTCTCTTTGGCACATCCTTTCCCTTTGATTTCCTTTTCATTCTCCAGAGTTTTTCATTATCTTTCCAGTACAAAACATTAGACCACCGTGCTACATAATGGAAATGAAACATTTAAGGGATACTGAGTGCTGTGGCCTCACTGCAGATCAGAATGTGACTGTGATACATGTAAGTTTAACTTCTTTGAAAATCATACTGCTTTTTATATGATAGCTGAGAGTAGCAGAACCACACTGGGTTCTAAATTAAATGTGTAGGATTAATGACTTGCTCAGGATTCGGTGAGACTTTTCTATTACTCTGACTGGATTTTGAGTTTATAAAAAATTGTTTCTGCCTTCCTGGGAAAAATTAATAAATATGTCAGAAAGTCTTCTGAGGTGTATTTTGGACTGCAATGATCTAATTCAAATAATATATTGGATTTCTGTGGCTCTCAGAACCTTTATAAAGTTAAATTTATTCCAGTGAAGATCTATGTGTTCTTAACACAACTAACCAAAGAACATTGAGCATCAATCAATTATAAGTTAATTTATTTAATGCTTTAATTACAGGTTTGTATAATCCTGACTTCTATTTTTTTTGTAGAATAATTTGAAAACACAGTAGAATTGAATGCCAATTCAGTAACTGTGGAGGATTTATGGAGGGGTAGCAGAGAGAGACATAAATGATCCTGGCAATCACGAAAGGATGAACACTATCTGATATCAGAAATTTGCTTGCAAGTGCTTTTAGAATGTTTAGTTAAATTGCAAATATTCCATACTAGTGGAAAAAGGAAAACTAAACAAACCCCAAAGTGAACATAATATAAACTTGCAATACTCTAAAGAGGACTGATTTTGATAACTTAACAGGCGAATAAGTTTTAATTTAATTCACAAATTTGTGTTCTAATTCCTGTCCTTGGCCAAAATTCCTTCTGTTATAATCTGAGAGAGAAAACAATTTGAAATCTACCATCCTTGTTCTGCTTTAGGAAAAAGTGGCTAAAGCTCTGACTTCCATCTGAAGACTGGGCACTTTGCAGTTGAAGGAAGGTTAAGTGCCTACAATTTTGGGAATCTTGGACCATTGAATGACAGGATATGAAAGAAATCAGTATTTTTGCAGAAACTCTTGTCTCCCTGGGGTCAGGGAGGCTGGAAATTTGTTATCAACCCTGAAACCACTCTTAATGCTGGGCATTTTACAGGATCAGAGGAAACTTGAATTTATCATACTAGCATCAGGAACTACAGGGAAAGCAAATAATACCCCTAAGCTTGACTTAAAAGTGGTGCTACAAAGTTTCTATAACACCTTGCTAAAATTTCTTCTTCTCCCAAGCTGGGATCCAGGATTCACCTCAAGACTACTTCCTACATATTGTTTTTCATGAAAGGGAACTGAATTTGGATAGAAAAAAATCTTTCTTACATTTTTCTGTTCTCACTTGTATTTCTTCTGACTGTAACTTCTATGCATCCCAATGTAGTGTTTCTTTTACTCAGAGTATCAGAGGGATCTCCTTTCTCACAGATCTCTTCTGCCACCACCACAATCCATGTCACATGAGGAAACATTTCTAGAGCAGCTTCACACTCCTGAACTCAGACAAGCTCATGAAACAGCTTTGTTCTTCAAAGATTCATTTGTATAATGTTGTATAGTGTACTCTTTCACCAAAGCCAGTAACTGAGGGAAGCTTACACCACCCTAATTTTGCATATGCTTCTACATGCAGTTTCTGGTGCACCTGGAACTAATCCTTCATCAACATACTGGTGAGAGTGAAGTTGAAATTCTAGACCAATTTAAGGAGACAAAGATCCTTAGCAAATTGTACATAACACAATCCTGTTTACAAAAGCAGGTCAGAGTAGCCCTTCAGTTCGTGAAAATCACTAGCCATGACAAGGCTGAGTCCTGTTCCAAAAATAAGAAAACCATGATACAAATATCATAGGCTGAGCAAAACTTTGACCTATTGTGCTCTGACATGAAAGGCAACCTTCATTTTTTATAGCTGCTTTTATAGCACATATCCTAAGAGAAATCAAATCTTTTATTTCAATCCTCAAGTCCTCATACATCAGTGAGGTGAATGAGGTATATTGGTTTGCAGTGTTGGCAGGAAGATGTTTAAACATTCTGTGCTGCATTATCAATCCCCCGACTAACCCAGTAGCCTTGTTTATTTGAATCATGATCTCTAGCTCCAGTATTCAGCATTGGACTGCGTATTTGTAAAATTGGGAATTCAGAGTTTCCTCTTCTACAGAGTTGATGGGTCATGTGATATAACCACTTAAACCTCCTTCCTCCTATATTTAAATATTGCTTTAGGAGGTTCATTCAGGAAACATTACATGGATAATTCACACACACACAAAAACATTTACAATTTAATGAGCAGGAAGAGCAAATACAATAAGATTGAGGTTATGTATTTTTCTAAATACTAAAAACCTTTATGAGATGGTTGACTGTTCTTTGCCCTCCTAGCCAAAGGTATTACATTTAAGAACAAATTTGTCCTTATTGTCATTACAAAAAAAATATAATGTTTGCCAAATTTGTAGAACACATATAAGGAAAATTATTCAATATAACACAGTACTAATATGTAATGAACCACATTTGCATTTTTTTCATTAGCTACAGTTCCCGTCTTTCTTCAGTGATATCTTAATTATTCTTGGAGGATAATGTTCTGCTTCTGCAAAAAAACCAATGTGAGTTCAGAGTTGCAGTGTTTTTAAAGAAACTTGTATTTCTACATGTGTATTTGGAATTGTATTGAGCCACTTTCACTAGATCTGTAATTATAAAGGGAGATGTTGAAAGATTTTGAACACTTGACTACATGGTTTCTAACCTAGCTGTTAGAAACCCAATTAATACAGAACCTGCAATGAAGTATAGGTAAAACCAAGTAGCTGTTTAAAACTGAAGCTCAGGTTGTGCTTAAGAAGGATGAGAATCATCTCTGGTCCCATCTAATATGCCCTTTCTGCTGTAGAAAGCACTTATCCACAAACATTCAACCTGTTCTAGTTTTATGTTTCTTGGGGTTTTTTTTTTTCAGGGAGAATGGAGGGCAGGGCACTGACTAAATATTGGTCCTTAATTTCTCCTCATGACTCAAAGTTGTGTTTTATTCAGTTTATAAATAATTTATTTTCATGATCCTGCAATAAGGTAATGCTTCCCTCTTCCCATTACCATTTACATCTAGTTTTCTTTGGAGATGAGTTCTTCTTTGCTTACAACACTTTCCTGAGGATAAAACACTGTTTTCAGTTCCAGTGTACTTGCACTGATATTGTTAGCCTTATCTACGCTGTCTGCAATTTGGTGGTATCTGGGAAAATAATCTAGTGAAGTATGACTTGTACCTTGCATGCTTTTTTTAAAAATGGTTTCTGAGGCATTTGTTAGTCTCTGCTTTCAGACACAATGTTCTGTGTCAGGTGGGCATGTGGTCTCATATGGGGTTGCTGGTCTCTTGTAGTTCTAGCAGGGATTTGTTGCTTAAATGTAACATTTGGTTGCTATGCATTTAGGTTACCCTTTATCTCTTACACATACATATATATATATATATATATATATATATATATATGCATGTTGCAGGGTGAAGGCAAAAAAAAAAAGCCATTTCTAAGACTTTCTGATTATGTGGTTGGGCACTGGAAGAAGCTCTCCTGGGAAATTATCACAGCTCAAAGCCTGACAGATTTCACAAAGTGTTTGGACAATGGCACATGGTGAGATTCTTGGGGCTGTCCTGTACAGGGCCAGGAGCTGGACTTCATGATCCTTGTGGAGCCCTTCCAAATCAGGGCATTCTATGATTCTATGATGTGATTAGGGGTACGAGAGTCCACCTGAGAACTCCATTTTCTTCAAAGATTCAAGGAGATGAGACTTGGAAACTTAAGACAAAGGAGGTATTTTGTGCAGGTATTAGTAGTTAACAGAAGATGAAGCTCCCGAGACACTTGTACTTTTCCTCTGTCTACAAAAGCCTTTAGCCAATGTCTCCTCGCCCTGTTCTTCCTGTTGCTTACTCCATCTATGCTTTACTTTAAACTCAGGAATTTAAGTGGATAAAACTCCTTATTTAATGCCTCAAGGATCATCTTGATCTATCTGAATTAGAGAGATCTTTAACAAGGGACACTTTTTCCTGCTCTTGCCATAAAGATATTAAGCTCATAGGACAGGTTTTCTTCAGTCACAGAAAGAGAAGACTTCTACTACAAAATTTCTGCTTTGCAGTGAAGTTCAGAAAAAATAAACTTGTCAAGTAAAAAGAAGCAAAGATAACCACACATCCCATCAAAACTCAGAAACATCTGAGGGAATCAACAAGGTATTTCCCTTCACAAAACATAGCTGCAGATCTCTGGGCTAGTGCTGGGTTGTGTATTCAGATGATAAGATTAGGAATCTGTGTGCTTTTCTTGAATATATCCCACAAACAGGCTTTGAACCCTCCAGGGTATTTCAGAAATGTTAAGGATAGAATTTTGTGAATGCCTACACAGGACTGAGAATATACAGAGCAATTGTAGAGTCCATGTACATAGTTGGTGTACGAAAGAATCTTGCTTAGAATAGCTGCATTTAAAAAAACAATTTTCCTAGATTGTTTCTATTACTCTGCCCCACATCCCCAAGCATATAAAATATATGTATAAAGTGTATATAATATATGTAAAAAGAAATTACACAAGCTAATCCAAAGGGGCTATGTCAGCATACAAGAGAGAACTGACAAATTTTGTCAACAGGCAAAGCCTCAAAATAACTGCAAAGCAAAGAGGTTGACAATCTGAATTGCTTGATGATCCAGATCTAATCAAACTTTATGTAAAGACTCTTCAAGGCTAAGATATGTGTGTCATCGGCATAGGTGTAGGTTAAGGGAGTGTGTCTCAGGGAGTTCCCAGGGAGCTTTCCAGAAGGACCACATTATCTTCACCTCAGACACTGGCAGGCAAACATCCAAAGCATTTCATTTTTCTACAGAAACACTCCTGTGGCTAGATGCTATATGATGGCTTCTTACAGAAAGAAATTCTGTTTTCACAGAAGCCTTGCTAGAGCAGACTAATCTGGCTTTCCTCCTTCAGTGGTATGATATAAAATATATGCCATTTATGAAACTCTTGAGTTGAATCACTATCATAATAAAAAGAGAGGTATTTCAAGTAGCCTTTTTTTTAATCATTGAATTGTACCGTATTTTGATCAAGACGTAATTTACTGGGAAATGTCACAAATAATAGCAACACGCGCCATAATGTAATGACAAAGTCTGAAATTGTCTTATCTTAAATCAATGAAGGGTATTGAATCTTATTTTCCCTGAATAATTTCAAAGACACATTAACACAGATAACAAGACACAAGCTAGTCATGACAGGAATACAATTCAAAATTTTACTCACTCTTAATTTTGCTGTATTTTAGTTTACTTCAAGGAAATGTGTCCTAGATTTTGAAGAAACATTTTCTTTTGAACAGTAAAATCTACTTTCCAATTAGTTTGTAATTTGTTTCGGATTGTATTTGTAAAACAATTAATGATAAAGTGACTGTAGTATTCCTATTGTGTCTAGCTCATATACTTTGGCCCCAGAATAAGAAGAATAGCAGAGATATAAACTTAAAAAGAAATTTCTCGTCAAAGTTGACAGGTTAAGGAGATAAGCTGGTGCAATTAAAGAGAGAGTAGATAAGTTATTATATTATATCACAGCATAAGCCAAGATTTTCAAGTTGGCTCTCAAGAGTGAAAAGACAGAAGATTGCAAGCATTTGAGGGACCTGCTCACCTGAGTGTAATTGCCATTGGAACAAGATAAGCTATCATAAAAACATAACAAACATCTTATTACACTGAAGTCTCATTTCCAGCTTTGTTTTTTTTAAATTTTTTTTTTTTTTTTTTTTTTTTTTTTTTGCTATTTAAAGTGATTCTTTGTGTTTTGACATACTAAATATCTAAGTTTGATTCAGCTCCAAAATGCATGCAGCAGAGGAGCTGAGCTCTGGCAGCTGTACAATCACATGATGGAAACCACTGCCCTGGTGCAACTGGGAATTGCTTCCCATGGCACAATGAACACATCCTACTCTTGTTGTGTGTTGGTTGCACAGATGAAAAAGTTTTACAGATGAAAATTAAGTAGTAGCAATTCTATTTCAGGTTATTCATTCATAAAACCCAACTACCTTGAACTACTCTCACAACATTTTCTCTGCCTTCCACAAGCCATTTCTCCACAGCAGGAAGCCAATGTACTTCTTTCCTATGGAAGAGCTCCATGAAAAAATAGAGTAGCACACCAAATACAGTTAAGAGAGAAGACAATAGAAGTGAATGGTGGTGAAATGACAAGAGGTGTGGACACAAGTTGCAACATTCAGATAGGACTGAATGTTTGGGACATGTTATGCCACTTGACTAAAATTTTGAATTTTACTCTATCTACATTTCAAACTCACTGACAAAAAAATCACTACAGCTCTGAACTGTTTAAATGAGCTAGGATCCAGGAGTTGCCAGAGATTTGGCATAACTTCTTTTCACAACCGTGTAAATCAACAGCTTATTCACACTTGAGTTTTAGCTATTATGAGTATGAATTTCTTTACTTAGAGAGGGTGAAAATGTCTGTGGACAAACATTACTAGTTACTAAAAGCTCCAGCTTACAGCACAATGATATAAATTAGGATAACAAGGCAGCTCAGAGAAAAAAAATAAATGAAAAAAGCATTAAGGTTAGAGGAAATCAGGCTGTTTATTGTTTCTTTTGTTCTTCATCCTATGTTTTCTCTCAGACAGACACATACCCCAGCTTTTGAACTGGCTCATCTCATGGTTTGTACTCTCTGTGTGATGGTTTGGCCCTGACAGCAGACCAGCACCAACACAGCTGCTCTTCCACCCCCAGCAAAACAGAAGAAAAAAAATAAGAAGAATAAGAAAAAACCACTCAAAGATAAAAAATAGAAGCAGCTGAATATAGGAAGGTAAGACAAGGAGAGGGAAAAGACCCCAAACCCCTCACCCCCACCTCAGCCAATGAGTCTCTCTGAGTGGTCACCTCAAAGGCCACTACAGCCATCCTCTATTTCTTTAATACTGGGCATGATATTACATGGTATGGAACATTCCCCTGGCCATTTTGAATAATCTGTCTGGGCTGTGTCCCCTTTCAGTTTATTAATGTTTTCACAGATGTGTTCCCTCAGTCACTCCCCAAGTGATGTTGTTTTATTCATGAAAGGAAAATTAATTGTAGCCCGGGTAGACCCAGTAGGCTCTAGTATGAGTCCAAAGGGTCTGGATGTGACTTTAAAAATCATTGCTATTGGTGATGTCTCAGAAACAGGTACAAGGACGTGCCAGATGTAGCTCATATGACCAAAGGAAGATATCTCTGTACCAGCTACATATAACTGCCTCTACAGCCAATAATGTCAAAAAGGTGCCTACAGAGAATAATCTGGCTGGCTGACTTTGGGAACTTCATTCACCAGCTTAAGTAGAAGCAGTTCATACCATTCATGTCTGGGAAGTCAGATGTGAGGCCTATAAGGCTATTTGAGGTCTGAAGTATTAGACTGTCCTTAGAGCCCATCAGACTCTGCAGCAGCTGTTTACTTAGATGGGAGCCTGCCATAACTGTTCTCTGCAAACAAATGAAGTCCCCAAACAATTTTCTCTTAATCTCTCAGTTCTTCAGAAAAATGTATCAGGAGTTTACTTCCATGCTACCAACCAGCTCCAAAAATTGCAAATGTGGGGAAGGAAACAAAATGAAGGATGACACCTATGAATCTGAGCAAGTAGTAGGAGAGAAATTTTTCCCCGTTGACTATGGGTAAGCAAGGTTGTAGGATGCCTTAGTGGGTGCCCAAACCTTGTGATTCTGTGAGTGCTATCTGGGACTTTGTGTCCTCACGCTGATTTATCAGCTTCTGTCAGCAGCAGATGTCCTTTTAGGAGTCTGCAGAGACTGGAATGCAGCTGTGAATCCCTTGGCCTTGGGAAAACTTGAAGGGCAGCAGAGGACATGACATAAACCTTGTGAGTGATGGATAGCAGCTGGTTGGGGAACCAGTTATGAACCTCTCCCAAACCAGATGGAAATCTCTCCAGGGCATCTTTGAGTCTGTGATTAGCCATTCTCTGCCTGACTAAAACCATGTTTCTTCTTTCTCTCTTTTTCTTTTTTTTTTTTTTCTTTAACGTCCTGAGAAACAGGTATGTGATGTAAGGTGCAGTGCATGGGCTGGAAGGAAAGTGAAGAAGGAAAAGCATGCAAGCAGTAATGAAATAATAAACTGAGTTCAAAGGTGATTGACTTCCAGGATTCAGTGGAGGCTGCCTACCTGCCAGGCAGGGATCCTATGGATCCCATGGTGCTTGGCTTGCTTGTCCTAGACTCTTCTGCTGAAGAATACAGTTGAGGGGTTTTTTATGGCAAATCCTAGACATAGCTTGTGGAAAAATGGGAACTCTTCAATTTTAATTTTTATTTTAATTTATAAATTGTTGGATTCAATGTCTTGTGTGTCAGAAATACAGCTGGTGCAGCAAAAGGATAATATAATATTTTTTCTGCCTTTTAAAAATTAATATCTATTTTTTTTTTTAATTAAAGCAATGACATAAAAATAAATTCAATGATAATGCCATAAATATATCCAAAGACAGGTAATAGATAGATACTCTCCATGGTTTCTCAAAGAAAAAAATGAGCAGAAAAGCATAGCATTGCAAAGCAATATCTGGCATAGTGCATGCAAAGCATGAACTGAATATAGTAAGCGTTTAAAAATGTTAATTGTTCTACCACAGATGAAGGTAATTCCTTTGAGAAAGAAATTCTCCTTTTCCCCCTTGGAAAAATTCCTTAATAGTGTTTAAAATAGAAATGGACTAGAGGGAGCACAGAATATATTTTAAATAACAATTTCCATACAAATATAACTAAAGCCTATTCAGTTATGCATTTCTGTGCATCTAGCATCAATGTATTTGACTAATGTTGGTCCCAATATTTCATTTTCATTGATTAGTGGCATTTAATACAAATGTGTTCTAAACACTGGTGGAATTATTTTTCACTAGAATCATAAAATGTTGGAATATAAATTGAACATTTTTCAAACCATAGCTGAGGTACTGCAGCAAAGTTACCTATTCTTGCTCTATGAGTAAAATTTGCTTTTCCTCAAGGTGATTAAAGACTTGCCTACCTGACCTTTGTTGTTTGTATGCAGTTTTTGGCAACAGAGATGTTTCCGAGATCTGTCAAGGGTCTTCCATTTTCCATAATAGTCCCAAAAAACATGGAAAGGGGATTATGGTCCTGGAGGAGCAGGAGTGAATGACAGAAGAGATGGTAAGGCAGTTTCAGCTAAAGCATGCTTTGACTTTACTGACAAAGTGATTGTGCTAATTTCAGACGTTTATCTAAAATTCAGTGCTATTTTTATTTTTTGTTTAGAGAAATAAGTAATGTTGTAACATTTCCTGGGCTCAGTCCTGCTTGAAACGGAGAACACAAGAGTTGGATTTGAATAATTCAAATAACCAGTGCCTTCTTTACTGACCATATTGTATATGTGAACTTGGAGCTGAGTTTCCAGACTGACAGCCAGGCTGTTGCCAGTTCTGTAGGTATGATCTGGCAATAGAGAAATGTCATTCTCAGGGCTGTCAATTCAATATTTGAATAGAAGCAGGACTCTCACATATTTAAAGGACTGTACTCTGCATGCATTTTGAGTACACTCTACTGTTACGGAGTCTAAAGGGCAAGATCAATCATTTCAGCTGCTCTCACCTGATGAGCTGGAGTTGGTGTCAGGCTTTCACAAGAACTGCTCTCCTTCTCAGTGTTGTTCAGTGTCTGAGTGAGAAGAAGTCCCAAGGCCAGATATTTTGTTTTAGCAAAGTTCATTAACAAATATGTTTAATATAAATAATCCCAGTAAATAGCTGTAGCAATTACATTTTTACAGATATTTTGTAAGCCGCCTATTTAAGATATAAAATTTCTAGCAAACTGTCACTCGTCATCAAAGACAATCTGACCTGTGCTACTGGCAAAGCTATGGTCTCATCCCAATTCAAAACAAAGTTTTATGCATATTCTTCCAATGTAATTCATATACATTTAGTGCTAAAGGGAAATTTCAATATGAAATTAAAACATCTCTATAATTCCCAGGTCTAGTTTTGTGATTCAGTCAATTAATGTGAGAGAAATTTACACTTAGGTGTTCTCAAAGTTAAGAGCAGATGATTATTTGATTCTGTCATCATTTTGAAATCACTTGGTATCACTCATCAAACCCATCAAGCAAATAAAAGCTATGGTACTTTTATTTTATGCTTGACATTTTAAATATGTATCTCATTAATTAAATGTCCATAGAAGTCACTTCTTTTATTGCTCTGAAATAACAGTTGCAACCAATATATTAAAATATTAGAGATACAAATTTAAACCAAAACAAGGACATCTCTAGTGTAGGTTGTCACTTTAAGTGAGTGGACTGACAGTTTAAATGAGAAATTTTTTTCTTTTGTCAACTCTTGTTAGATCCTTAACATAAAATTAATGTACTGTGAAGTCCTCTCTTTATTTTTCATTGCTTGAATGAAATATAACTAGAACGGCTATGATGAAAACTGAAATTAACAGAAAAAGGAATATAAAGACTTGATATAATGCCTGTCCCTTGAGGCCATAGAAAAAGCACCCCAATATGTTTTTTGTGGAAAGCATGAGTCTTCCAAGCAAAATTACTCTGTGAATTCCTGTTCTATATTTGTATGGAAAAAGATTTCACTCTTGAAATGAAAGTCAACAGTAATGTAATTTCTTGCAGGTGGATTTGAAAATTATAAACTAAAACAAGCTTAAAATATTTATTAATGTGATAAGCACTGTGGTCACAGTTACTGTCAGCCACAATATTTGTCTTACTGAAGTAAAATTCATGAAGAAAAGTATATGTTTAATGATGCTACTGAATATGTAGCAACATTGCCCTATAAAAGTGCTAGTTGGTGGTGTTATTATCTCTGATGAGAATGCAGAGTAGTGAGGATGCATGTTGGAGAAATGCTTCATATTTAATGATGTGAAGTTAGGATGAAATTTCTTCACCAATAGAGCTGTGTTTATTTTTAAAGTGGGTGCTAACGTCCTAACATTTCTAAGTGTGTGTTTAAATAACTTGCTACATAAAGTCAAAAATGTCAACCTTCTTCATGGCTGAGATTACTAACAGTAATGTATTTCCCTTTTGATATGCTGGTATATGTCAGACAACTCAATTTATTTTTTTTTAGTTTTTATCTCCTAGTCAACAGGTGATAATATTTTCTCATTTTTAAGGCCTTAACAGAGAGTTAACATGAAGTAGTGTCTTCTTACTCTGTCCTGTTTTTCCTTCTAAGAACTCTTTTATTTTATCCCCTCCTGATTATAAATTATCTTCCATTTTATCACGTGGGATTAGAACTGCCTCCATATTCTCATATGTATTATATATATATATACATATATATACATATATATACATACATAGTAAAATGTTGGAGTTTTTTTTGTTATGAAAAATTTTCCTTCACATTTTCTAGGTAGTACATAACATTCTTGATATTGAATCACATGGTCAACAAGCGTCAGCATTAAAGCATATTATACATTATTAGAATGCAAACTTGTCCAACATTTTTCCAGGATTATAGTAGGAGTTGCATTACAAAAAATATTACAGTCAGATTATAAGATAGTAAAGTGACCCTTCACACAGCAGGATTGATTTATGAGCAGACTAGCTTAATTGTATTATCATTTATTTGATAGTGGCAGAAATAGCAAAATATGCTTGGAATTACATGCCCATAGTTTCCATTTAAATAGGATAAACATTTTTATAAAAATATTGCCATTTCCATCGTGGTAAAAAAATATTCAACAAAGATATATTTTAATTTGTTTCAAAATTTATAGTTACTGGGAAGCTGCAAGAGAAGTGATTTTGCAAAAATACAAGAAGACTTTAAAAATACATAAAATAATTTAAGATTATATTTTACCTTTGCTCAGTTATGATAGTAATTGTCTTCACATAGAGGAGATATATTTTTTCACTATGCGATCATTATAAGAATAAGATTAAATTACAGTAATTAGACTGAAAAAGAAAAAATAGAGAAAATTACACTGTACCAGAGTAACTAATATTTTGTAACCCTAAGGAAAAAAAATAGTGATGTTTCTATAATCCTTTTTTTTTACTGAATTTATAGTTGGTAAAGCAAATGAAGATAATTCATCTTTTGCCCCATAGGAAGATCTATTTTATAACTTGTAAGAGCTTCTGTAATCTTTAAAATCTTAATATCACATACTTACACTTTCTTTAAAAATAAAAGTGTGGTTATTGCTAGTCAACTTAGAAGAGATACTACTTTGGTCGTGTTAGTAAAAGGTACAGAAAGACTCTGAATACTTCAAAAACTATTATTCCATATTTCAGGATATCAGTCTCCTATTTTCAAGTTTGCACAGAACAGCGCATTTTGCTTCCCGTTAAGTGCTAACATTCTACTTTGTCCTTCAGCTCTAACAATGAACTCAGAAGTTCTGATTGAGCTTGGTGCAATAAGAAGGGGTGAGGAGCCAAGACCATACTTCAGTGAAGAAAAACATGTTATAAATTCACTAGGTTTGAATTTGAAGGTTGAAGGTTGTCTTGCCTGCAATAGTGTTTAAAAACTATGGAAATAATTGTGTTGTCTAAATATATGTTCTATCTATGGACCTCCAGGGGTGCATTAAACCTTATTTATCCCATGATACCATAAAATAGGTAATAAACTATAAACAAAAATATTAATATATATTTGTTTTATCTTCATTCATTAATTTCACATGGTTTATATTAACAACCTTAGATAGGGAATCTTAAAGCAGTTAAATACTACATCTTACATCTTACTGAATCTTTGGTTCCCTTAAATTGTCATTAATTGGCTGGAAGTACCATGGTTGACACTTATTGCTTTACTTTTGCATAAGGTGGTGTGTAAAATGATTGAACAACACTGAAGATAAACTACAACTATTCACCAGATTCATTTAAGATAAATGCACATTAAGTCAGAGACATCAATAAATGAGTTACTAAAATATTGACCAGTGTTTTAGTGTTTCCACTGTCTAAAACATTTTCTCTCATTCCACCCAGATGTACAGTTAACTGAAAAATGTGCAGCATGGTTCTGATCAGAATCAGTGCTAATGATGTTAATGGAAAAAGAGTGGTGGAAAAGTGACAGTGTCTGAATGCTAGTTTTCAAGCTTTATTTATCTATTAGTTTGTTTTTCCTACACTGGTCCATTGAGCACGTGAGGCAATAGGCTGCCTGCTGCAGTCTCTGTAGGTCCGCCAGCGCTTACCTCCGCTACGAATGGGTGCTCCCAGGCTGACACAAGAAAGGCAGATCCCACCCTTGAAAGTAAGCTCGATGAGATCCAGCTGACAGTGTTTGGAAGGGAAATGCTTTTCCTTGCACAGGCTGGCTGAACTCTGATATTAATAACCCCCTTAACAGCTGTTGAACAAGAATGACCAAGGCACCAACTGGCCAGGAGGCTGCTCACAGATTGGATGGGTGCTCTCCTCATTGGTTATAAACCTGGTGGGGAGGTTGGGCCTGGGGAATGATTGTGAACTGAGCTACATCCAACTACCAGCTGGTCATTAGTGGGGTTCCCCATGGGTCAGGTCTGGGGCCCGTTCTGTTTAATATCTTTGTCACTTACCTGACAGGATGGAATGCATCCACAGGGCATTGACAGGCAGTTCCAAGCTGTGCAGGAGTGTTGATGTGCTGGAGGGTGTGAAGGCCCTGCAGAGGGATCTGGATAGGCTGAATTGATGGGCTGAGGCCGACTGTATGAGGTTCAACAAGATCAATTGTTGGGTCTTGCGCTTGGGTCACACCAACCCTATGCACCAGGCTTGGGGAAGAGTAGCTGGAAAGCTGCACGGTGAAATAGGACTGGAGGTGCTGGTTAACAACCAGCTGAACATGAGCCAGGAGAGTGCCCAGGTGGCCAAGATGGCCAATGACACCCTGGCCTGTATCAGAAAGAGAGAAATAGGCTGCCTAGAAAGTTGTGAAGTCACCATCTCTGGAAGCATTTGAAAGGCATGTGGATGTGGCTCCTGGAGACATGGTTCTGGGGCTAACACAGGGGTGCTGGGTTAACAGTTGGACTCAATGATTGTAGGGTCTTTTCCAATGCAAATAATTCCATGTTTCTATAATTAAGTGGGCTGGAGGATATTACACACATTTGGTTTTATTCCAATGAGTGGGATTGTGCTTTTCCTGATGAGATCCTGTTCTGGATATCTGCATACAGTTTTTCACAAGTACCTCTTGTCTTTATTGTTGACCTTAATGTTATAGTATTCACTATGTTTCCTAAGTTATTTGCTTATGCATGACAAAACACTTTTCTATTTCTAGAACAGAAGGTCTTGCACTTGAAGAGCATTAAACAGTCAAAACAATATGGATTCATTTACCAGAATAAGTCTGATCTTGCAAGCCAACAGCTTAATACATATGGATAGTATTTAATATGAAAAATAAGCATGAGCAAATAGTCTGATATTACTTAAAATTACTGAAATCCTCAAAAATCTATACAGAAACATATGTGTTTGTAACTGTGTTATCAGAAATGACATAATAGCGCAACTGGATCTAAATCTGAAGTTGAATCTAGATGACATTAAAGTTTATATTCTCCTGAAGATTACCATTTTTATAGCAGATTGCACAGTGATGTCTGGTCTGCAGAGAGAAAAGGACAAATGCTCCTATTTCAATTTCTTCAGCAAAATTTCATATTTGAAATTAATATCGGACAGATATCATCTCTGATCAACATCAAATGCTTGTTTCTGCTACTATAAATCCATAAAAGTTTTCAAAATGTATTGCTGTAGAGCAGAAATCTGGTCATAATTCTCACAGAAGAGAAAGTCTCATGTACAGGGTTTCTTTGCCAAATCAAGGTTCCAATTTTTTATTTTTCTCTTTATGGTTGTACAGTTTCTGTAAAAAGATGGCTGCTGCTTCTGAAGAAATATTTTGCTTTCCATTAGCCAGAGTACCTGAGGTCCTTTTAAACACAAGCATGGTTAAAGAAGAAAATGTCTTTATTTTAGCAAACTAAAGGCTTCATTTCTTCTTGACTAAGAAATTGGAAAAAAGGTTGCAAAAAAACCCCAGCCAAACCAGCAGAGTACAGTTCTAGATCACTCTTAAAAACAAAAATCTTCTTTAGCCGCTCTAGAATACAAACTTGGCTCAGCATGTGAAGCATGAGAGTTCTCCTTTTGCTTCTTTCCCCATGAGCTATCTTTCACTGATGCACTGTCCAAGGCCACTTTGACTCCTCAGTTGTGGTGATATGACAACATAGATATTTCAGTGTCATTATTCATTTTGGATGCATTTCTCCTGTAGTCCAAATCCACAGAAACATGAAGGCAGCAGGAGCAGGGAGCCTGGCTATGGCTTCCTTGATCCTCAGCTATCTCATTTTGGTAAGGCACTATTCCTCTGTGGTTCACAGTTCCTATTTACAATCCTGGAACATGATTTCTAACGTTTCAGCCCTCATTTCCAGAGGATTTGGGGCTGTGAGCACGTTAAGAGCCAGACCTACCTGCAATAACTTTCTGCTAGCAACCATCTCTGTTAATAAGGGTAATTCTCTGTCAGATGCAGAAGCAGTTGCCCAGAAGATATATTTCTTGATATTTAGTGACTACAACCAAGTGGCTGTGCTTTGTTTAACAATCCTCTGAGGCTCCTGATGTAAATACCTTTCTTCATTTTCAGTAGTATTTGTATACATATCTGTATACACAAATAGTTGAGAAACTAATTTAATGTAGGCTAAGTTTATGTAGCCATATGCATTCTTAATAAATTCAATCTTAATTTACACTGTTGGCTCAATATAGAGGCTGACTTTTTCTGCTCAGTTTCTGCAACAGTACAGTTTTCCATAATGAGTTAAAGGGTATATTTTAGATTCATCCACAAGAATTTACTTTTTTAAATGGTTCTGGTACTGTCAGATAAATTATAATGTGTCTTCCCTGCCAGTAATGGGCACCACAGGAAATAAAACTACAGTACAGACTTAATCAAATCCGAATGACAAGGTCATTGTGAAGTTAAATTTTTTTTTTCCCTTATTGACAATGTGCTCCACAAAAAGAACTAAGTTCAAATGTAAGATAATATACACAATCATTTGCTCCATTTTTAGTTTCATTAGAGACATCTAATTGTCTGTTATTTACTTAAGAGCAGTACTCATTCTAAAGTGTGCATTGCTGAGATCTCAAGCATTTTTCAGAGTAAAAGCGTGCTGTGTCTGCAGTTCAGTATCTGTTTGTTTTCAATTTTTATCCATTAATGCCATACATGTATTTAATACATTCAAAGGCTGTCTTCAATCACAACTCTTTCATTATTAAGGCCCTACATTTTAAATAACTTACAAAATTTCATTCTGCATGCCTTTAACTTGCCTTATATTTTCATTATCTGCAAACAAAAAAATGAAATCAGTGCACCTCAAAGGCCTTTTGTTTGAACTAAAGGAATAAAAGATACAGGAACTTCATCAAAGGTCAGATCTCCCCTCCTACCCTTTTTGAGCTCAGAAAAAGGCTGACTCGAAGGAAAATCTCTATTAGGTTGCTATGAACTGCTTTTGAGAAGAAGGAATTGCTCAAATCTATGGGCTGTCCCAAAAGACTCCAGAACTCTGTATTTTTGTCCTTCTAACTCATGTTGCCTTTTCGTAAATCGGCTTTTGTCAAGTTACCTTGTTGTAAAGCCCTGAAGAGAAGAAAATGAAAAAGAAAAAGAAAAAGAAAAAGAAAAAGAAAAAGAAAAAGAAAAAGAAAAAGAAAAAGAAAAAGAAAAAGAAAAAGTTTTGTCCACATTTTAGAAGGTTTGGGCCGGTGAGAGCACTATAACCTAGAAAAGTCTCCTCTCCTCTCCTCTCCTCTCCTCTCCTCTCCTCTCCTCTCCTCTCCTCTCCTCTCCTCTCCTCTCCTCTCCTCTCCTCTCCTCTCCTCTCCTCTCCTCTCCTCTCCTCTCCTCTCCTCTCCTCTCCTCTCCTCTCCTCTCCTCTCCTCTCCTCTCCTCTCCTCTCCTCTCCTCTCCTCTCCTCTCCTCTCCTCTCCTCTCCTCTCCTCTCCTCTCCTCTCCTCTCCTCTCATTGTAAATAATGAGAGAGATTTTTATAAACCTTGATATTCCTCTTTATAATTCCCTACTTTTTAACTTGAAATGTAAAATTGATCTCATAGGCTCAGATGTAGGTACTCATAAATAAGCCTTCACTTAGTGTCACAATATTCACAGATGTAGTTTTTTAACAGACAGGTGACCTAACATCTGAATGAAAATTTCTTTCAACAAGGGTAGAATCCATCAGCTGCTGATGTCCTTGAAATCTGGTTGAAAAGCTGCAACATGCTTGAAGTTTTGGTTTGGGTTGCTTTGGTTTGAGTGGCTTTTTTTTTTTGTAGGTTTTGTTGGTTTGAGAGTGCGTGTGTAGGTGGTTTTGGCTTTTTTTGGCATTTTTTTCCTTGAGAAGCATTTGTTTTTCTTTGGTAGCACCAAATTGATGATAAAGATTTTACTGAAGGAAAATATTAGATAACTATTTTTAAAAACTTGGAGTTAGGCTGTAGGAGTAACAACATAGTGCATAGACCAGAAGGTGAAACCTGTCATATACTTGCTTTCCTCCCCCTAACATAATAAGAGAAAAGTGTACAGAGGGAAGATGCAATAATTTTCTCAGCATGAGCCACAGTTGAATTCTATGATACTGGAAGAGAACAGCGCTGGATTCCTATTCTTTGCTGTTATTTCTTCTTCTGCTAACTACCTGCATACTTCTTCATAATATGAAGAAAGAAAAGATATATAAGTGGCAATTACCCTGTTCAAGTGCCCCTCCTGTCTGATTTCCAGTGAGTCCTGGATGTTTTGGATGCCATGAGGCATTAGCACAAATACCTTAAGAATTTTACAAATGGCTGACAGAAACCATTTCTTCTTCAGCATTGACAGTATGAATTGGTAAAGGATTCAAAAGTAGTTTTATTTTGTTTGTTTTTCTCTTGTTTTTGTTTGATATAAAATAAGCAATTGATCATATGCTTTTAATAACCAGCATTTGTGTGGCACAACACCTGAAGAATGTAAAAATTGCTGACATTTTACAGATTGGAGTAATTTCCCAAATATTTGGAAATCAGATTTTTTCAAAATATCTTCCTAATATTGACTTACTGGGCACCGAATAAATAAGAGATTCAGATGTTTAGATTAAATAAATAGCAATACATATATGAGATGCTGTACTTGCACTGTGCACTTCTTCCTTATACTTCTAATTATTTTTCATTACGCACTTTGAATCTGTCTAAAGAAGGCCTCCTGAGTGTTTTGGAAGGAAGAGTTTCTGAGTTTCTTATTTTCACGTTTTAATTCAAGGAAATTTTGCGACATACATTAGAAATCAAGGCATAATTTCTGGAAGGAGTGCCTGCCATGGTAACAATCTCTTCCAGTATTCCAGAGTCTGTTTTATATAGCCTGTCTGCAAAGGGTTGCTAAGAAATGTGGCTGTGCAGGAATACACATTGCAGACAAAGCTAAAGGAAAGGCATATAATGGAAGAAGATAAGTTTTTAATTTATTATATTTTAGTGAAATTAAATAAAATTAATTATATTATATTCATTCCTCCTGCAGAAAATCAAATTAGGAAAAATATAGTTTCAGAAGTGTTAGTCTTGCACAACAAGTTTTTTGCCATATAATCTTTCTCATAGCATCAAAACAAAAACCACTATCTGCAAGGTAATTGTCTTGGGACACAAATAGTTTTGGCATGTTTTAGTACTTTAAAATGTAGCTCATTTCCTCACAGCCTATTTTTTTGGAATTAGGAAAGACTTTTTTTTTTTTTAATTGTTTTGTATGTAACCATGCAATGTCCTTCATATCTTCCCCTCCAAGTTCTGTCTTCCTCCTTGATCTTTTCCCCTGCTTTTGCAAGATCTGTGGGCTGAGTTTTTGCATGTTTTGGTCCTTTGCAATGCAGCTCATTTCCTCTCAGCCAATGTTTTTGACTTAATGCAAATTTTTTTTAAAATTTTTTTAAATTTTGCATGCAATGTCCCTGATATCTTCCCCTCCAAGTTTTGTCTTCCTCCTTGAGCTTTTCCCCCTGGTTTTGCACATCTGTGAGCTGTGTTTTGGAATGTTGTGGTCCTTTGCAATGCAGCTCATGACCTCACAGCCTGTTTTTTGAAGACACTAAAACTCCCGATTTTCTATTTTTTGGAGGTTTTATCAATTGCATTTCATTTGATCCTATCTCATTTCCAAAATGTTTGTAAGCCTTTCTGTTTGGGTTCGCAAGATTCCTTTTCCCTTCCCGAAATTAACGCAATTTATATGTTTTATCAATATGTATGTGGAACAGAACTGACAAATTTTTTGATACAAACTCTTTGTGGCTTTCCCTTTGTCTGCTTTTTTCTCTTGTGCTGAAATAATTCTGAATTTCTTGACTCGTTTTCAAAAATATGGTATGGATTCCACTTCAAAAGGTTTTGTCTTCTTTATTTCCTTCAAGGGGTGAATCACTTTCATCTTGAACACTAAATTGTTTTATGACACAATTCTTTTGTCTGTCAGCAGAATAGTGTATATACATTTATCTTTATTCAAATCTGCGAGTTACTGTAATGCAGTTACAAAAATACAGGTGAATATTATACTGAATTTTACTGAAAATTTTTACCAAGTAATATTTTATCTTGACTTTCAAAGCAAGTGGATCCTACATGAAAGCATGGTAGAGATGGCTTTGTTTTCCTGTCTACTGTTTGAAGATTTTTCATTGTCTCAACCAATTTAGCCTTTTTAATAGACAGATTTACAGGTAAACAAAAGATATCCTATTAACATTAAGAGGTGGCTTGCATTTTTCACCCTTATCAATTCACCAGAAAATCCACGTGAAGGAAAACCGTGAACTCATATAGTAAAGAACCCACACAGTTCAGATGGAAATCGCGTGTATTTAGAAGCCAGGTAAAGAAACTCATAGGGGGCTTGTTTTTTAGGTGCAGAAAGGGCTTCTTGCAAATCGCAGTCATTAATTTGAAGCAGGGTTTCTGTACACTGTTTTTATTTTAATGTTAATAAATGTTCTGCTGCATAAGGAAGATATTCAGGATTAACAGTGTTGCGTTTCTACATCTTATGGCAAGCGGTAGAAAGTGAACTAATGTTCTAGAAATAATCAGTGATATCTTAAAGAGAACAAATTATATATCATATATCAAATTGTGTAAAATTTCTTTTTATCAACAAAGTAAATTCCGCTAATTTACTACTGTATTTCACAGGTTTATTTCTCTTTGCAATTCTTAAATGGGTAAATGAATCTCCTGACTCAGAATCAAGGAAAAAAATGGAAATACAGAGAACAGCAATGAAATATTAAAAAATACTTTGTTCATTAATGCCGCTTGGAACTACTTCAACTGGTTATCAATCCATTTGATTTAAAGTGAAAGGATTCCTAATAAAAATTCAAAAGTCTCAGTGACTCTCTTACAGACATCTTTGTTGCAATAAAGTGAGAAATATTGCACATTTATGACTGTAGGGAGCTTCTGCTTATGTTTTGACTGTTAGCATCTCAACCTGAATTTCAGGTTGTACATTCCTCAAGTTTTCCAAGAAGTGTATTCATTTAGTTTATTGGATTGTGGTTATATTTAAGCTGTTCCTCTGTAGTTAAGCAGAAAAAAGCAATTAATTTTCATTCTGAGACCACTACTGTTAGAAACATAAGATCAGCACAACAAAAAGCATGTTACAGTTCCATATGTGAATGATTTGACCTCAAACACATTAATATTTTTGCTATAAGGGTTCTGATACACATTGTTTCAAAATGCAGAGGCACATGGGGATGTGTTGCATCAAAGGCCACTTCTAATCTCTCCTTGATTCTCTTCCTTTTTGGAAATAGTCCATCCCTGGAAAGCCCATGGAACACAGGGAGCTGCAGACCCTGACTCCCCAGGGTGTTCCCCCTTTAAGCAATGCTGGAACATAGAATGGAACAGGATTGGTAAGGCACAGCCAGGTTCCCTCTTTTGCAAATGGAGAAATGCAGCAGAGAAGTGGATCACCCTGTACCACTCTTAGGAAAGTAACAGAGCATGTTAATCTAAAATTATCTGCTGCTAAGGTTGGAGTGTGTGTGTCTTACATTAATGCTGTGAACTATCTCTAGTACATTGGGAGAAAAATCCTTAGAATTATTTTATAGGAGATTTAGTGAAAGAAGTGAGTTTTAGTTAGGAATCCTGGGGGAATAAGGGGTAAAAGGGTTATATTCACAGAATGTGAGGAATGAACTGCCCAACAAAGCTTGTCCTGTCATGCTTGTTTATTTGTTGGAGTAGCACACTGGGACTTGTAAACACTTGTGCTCCAGGTGAGAAGTCATTAGTTCCTCACAGCTATCATAGCTGTAAGACGCTTAACGAGGACTGTCAGTTGTCTCGCTTTTCCACACACACAGAGAAAAGGGATATGTTTTTCACACTGTGAATAGTGTAAAATAAGAATCAAAGCCAGGACATATCAAACCCTGACAGAAGAGTTTATAAATGTATGTGTATACATAAATTATGCAAATAGGACCTCGGAGATCAAATCAAGCTCTTATCAGTTTCCCTATATGTGACACATTTACAAGAAAACTTGTTGAATGTATAGCTTTTTATTTCTTAATTACACTTGTGTAGTGTATTACCTTGTCAAGAGGGAGAGCTCTTAGTGGTTTCACTTGTTCTTGCAGTGCTCCACTTTGTTTTATGCACAACACGTATGAGACCTAAATCAAAGGAAGTGCCCAGCACTTTGTGCCTTTGCTACAGAAGTGGTGCTACATTTTCTTTTTGGTGCAATGCTTCTGCAGGCAGAG
Organism: Melospiza georgiana; assembly: GCF_028018845.1. Lineage (NCBI taxonomy): Eukaryota > Metazoa > Chordata > Aves > Passeriformes > Passerellidae > Melospiza > Melospiza georgiana. The sequence goes on from NC_080433.1 coordinate 53,616,326, forward strand.
CAGAAGTGCAGAGAGCCAATCCAAAGGTGGAGGTACAGGGAGCTTTGGCCCAGCTCAGAGAGCTGTGTGTATATTGGGAGCCCAGCTCTGCACCGTGCAGCGCAGGTTTGGGACACAAACACTGCTCTTTGGGGGGTTTGTGCACAACACTTGCTGATTTATAGTACTTACAGTCATCTGTCATAGTTCTGTAATTCAGAATACACTTGGAGAATGAAATGTTTTTATTGACCATCTATGCTCACATCTTATTGTAGGTTATTTTGTTTATTTTTGTTGTTTTTTCTGCATTCAAACTAAATTACTTGTATCATTCGTAAAATGAGAAAAATAAACAACAAAAGCAGTTTGTCTGCATTCTGGAAAAATTATAAGAAATAAGGCACATGAAAGAAAAAGATTTGTTAGTAATTTGTGTGTTTTTAAACAGATACGCTTCCTCCATTTTTAATTGTTAATTTCAAGAATATGCAAAGAAGTTCTTTAAGATATGAATTGAAGAAGAAGAAATAACATAGCTAGTTGGAAGAACTCTTTTGGACTACTGTTATTTATGTGATATTTCTGCTGGTGTCTGTTCTAGGGCAGGATGTTGCAAATAAAATACACTTTAAAAGCTCTTTTGTGGTTGGATTAACAGCTTCCAAAAGATAGCACATCTGAAACTAGAGAGTGGAAATTTCAATTTGTCATTACTCAGATGGAAATATCAGGAAGGAGGAAGAGAGCTAAGCAGCATGGTAAATAATAAACTAAACCATCTGAAATCTGTCAGTATTAGAATCAGGGGAATATCTTCAAATTTATGAGCCAGTAATATGTGGAGAGTCTGTAAAACTTTGGATCCCATGGTGATCAGTTCTATAGATATGCTAGTCAAGAAGCATATAGTGATAATAAGGAGATATAGAAGTAGCAAGCATGGAACTATATATATAACTGATAGAAAAATAATTGCAGAAATAACTAACATAAGCTACATAGTAAAACACCTGGGAGAATAATGAAGTAAAGCAGAAGTATGACTGCAAGATATATGATCAGCGCAGATAAAGATAAAAGGCTTAAAAATAAAAAATAGTTTTCTCAGTCACAATTTAATGAGAAGGGACCTGCAGAAAAGATATGACCTCATTTCATTCAACCAGTAGCTTCAGGAAGCTGATCTGGTGGATCTAGTGAGTGTCAGGGGTATTGGGAGTGATTACTCACTGCTTGTAACACGTGAAGGATATTGAGGCTCAGCCAACACAAGTAGGAGGGAGAACTTCTCGGGAGAGCAAAGGGAAATACTGTTTTCACATAAACTATTATTACACTGTGGACCTCTTACCCTTAAAATAACAAGAAAGTCAAAGGTCTAAATGGCTCAAAAACTTAATAGATCATTTTTTGGAACAAAACCCTGGAGTTTGACTGCTAAAACTGACCTGCTGATTCATGGGAACTTTTACAAGATGGAAGAGCATTCTATACTTGCCCTGTTTCTTACATTTTTTCCCACCTGAATATCTGCTATTAACTGCTGTGGAATTTTGGGCTAGACTATTCTTTGGCTTGATCCTTTGTGGAATTGTAGATCGAGGAAGCATTTTAGGTAAGAAAAAGGTGTTAGTAAATTGAACTCACCTTTGATGTTTTTAATTCCAGGGTATATATACCCCCTTAAAATATAATTTTAAGAGGATTAAAAGAGTTTCTTGTTTCTAAACATGCTTTTAGAATTTTTCCATCAATCCGTCCATGTTTAAGTAATAACAGAAAGGTTGTCACTCTACATTTAAGCTATTTTATTACCTAGCAGAAAAAGGTAACTGAGAAAAGTCAAGTTTGGAAAGCTGAAGTGTGGGAGCCAGACAACAACTCTGTGGTTTCCCTCCCTTGAGGTGGGTACGAGCAAAATACAGCAATGTGGCCATTTTTCAACAGCATGATAAAGGGATAATGAACATTGCTCATGTAAAAGTGGCATTTGAGTATGTAAAAAGGCTTCAGACTCAATAATATAAATCACTGTAATGTTTTTGACATCCTTCTCTAAAATGAAAATACATTCAAATTATGAAGCAATAATACAGTTTTTCTAAATAAATTACAATAACAAAAATCCAAGCAGTGTTGCATTCTGAAATGAAAAATAATGTTTATGCTCCAGGTAATTTTAACCAAATATTTGAACTTAATCTCTAAACAAATCAACAATTCTACAAGGAAATCCAATCTTACCTATTCAGACAGCCAAATGAATAATGGAACATAATAAAATCATTATTTGCAAGAAAAATTAGCCTTCCAGATCTGTGTAATAAGAAATACAGGTTGATTTCTATGTGTTTGACCTATTTACTTGTGACCTATTTACTCTTCTTGTTAAGGAAAAATAACTGAATGTTTACATTACTGCATAAATGGTTGCTAAAGAAGCTTAAATCCTTTATATTTTGGTCATTCATGTCATTAATAGACTTGTTTAGTGAGACCCGAGTCCAGAAGGCAAGTAATTTAGTTTTAGATTGGATTTTATTTAGTACTAAGGAGTCAAAACTAGCAATAAATCAAGCTTCAAAAATTTGATTCATTGAAAACAACCATTAACAAGCAGCACCAAACTTTTACAATGAATCTAGGATGAATAGTGTTCCAGTCCTTGTGGACACTGGCAGTGAATACCTTTTATGAGCACATATTTCTGCATTCAGGCTATTTCCATATGTTTATCTGCTATCCTCAAGGCCCTCTTAAATGTCAGGTGTTGCATCTTATAAGGGTATCAGGGGTATAAAACTTAAGGTGCAATGAATACTTGCCATCACATTTAGTCATGTAATGTGAAAGATATTAGTTTGCCAGCACTGCGTGTATAATTCAATAGCAAGCTTATATAGCCTAGACTGGATCTCCTCTTGGGCTTTTAGTTTGTTTCCAATTAATGACTCTTGGCATACCAATAAAGATAAATAATGTGATAGATAAGTAATTTTCAGAGTCCATTTCCTGACATTTCTAATCAAAGCTGTTTTACACAAAGATGTAAAGTGCCTTCAGCCACTGAACACTAGCAAAGATCACCTAAACAGATCTCAAATAATTTTTGACAAATAACCTGTGTAGTGGTCTCACGTATATATTTTTGACTATCCCTGGTATCCATTGAGTTTAGGGATATCGTTATATCACCCATAGGATGATGTATATTATTTTTCTTATATTACTTGTAATTCCATAAACATATGGAATGTGTGTGTGCATGTGCATTTGTGTGCATGTGTGCATACCTGTTTGTACGTATTTGCCCAAAATGTACATATATATATATATATGCGTATTTATGTACATATGTGTGCATATATGTATTCATTTACACACATATGTACCACTGAAAGCAGGTGCTCAATTGCAGTTCACCTCCTTATTCCAAAAACAAAACCATCCTTTTACAGTCATCTTGGTCTTCCTTTATGCACTGCACACCACAAGACTGACCAAAAGGGTATAGAGAGCAATAACTCCCACAACCCCGAAAGGTAACTCATTTAAATCTTGGCTGAGATATATTGGGGGAAATGTTACACTATGCACTGCAGATTCCCATTTTGTGTTTGTTCTGTGAACAGACTCCAGCTCCAGGACCATTAGACCAAAGTATTTCATGAGCTAAATCCAAATTAGCAGCAGGCAATAGCAGCTTTATTGCTGATGGCTGTTACGACCTGATTATTAAAATTTTTAGAGAGATGCTTCTGCATGGATTAAGGTTAAAACGAGACCATATGCCAAAGTCAAAAGTATGGATTTTATTTAACAGTAAATGTGTGTGTGTGTGAGAGAGAGAGAGAGAAAGAGAGCGCTAGGAAAAGGTGTGGGGAGAGAAAGAGAGAGCAACAGAGAGAGATTAAGTAGAAAATATCACCACTTCATGGGTTTCTATAGTGTCCAGTTAATCTTCCTCTACTCTTCTTGGTGGTGAGAATCTTGGAAAACATAGTGTTCAATGGGTTAATACATATTTGGTCCAGGTGGGAACACCCAGGTCTCTCCCTGGAGGGGCAGTTTGACACTGTCTTGCAACAGACCCTGAATCTGCTGCATCACTTTGCATCAGATGTAGTGCTCTGGTGCAAGGCCTCAGGATTGAGTCTGGGAGGTGCTTTGAGAGTCTGTGATGAATTATGACACCTCCTCAGCTGCTTCTCATGGAAATGTCCCATGGGGATGTGGCCTTCCTGGGGATGGGATGTGTGGTTACAACTGAGCCAGTTTGTGTAAGGGAGGATGGGTGCTCACTCTCTCTTATCAGAGGTTATTCCAGGCACCCAAAAACTCTCCTCCTCTCCCCTTGGTTGTGGGGAAGTGTGTACTAACCTGGCCTCAGCAGATGAGCATGTGTGCTGTGGCCTCCCCACCCTGAAAGCAGCCTGAGATGATTTTCAGGACAGCTGCTGGGTTTGGCTTTCTTCTGGATACATTATTCTCTTTCAGCCCTGTTGACTTCTCCCCAGGCCTGAGATAATTGGAAAATAGCGTCACCATTATCTTATCTCAAGTTCCCTTAGGTAGGTTAACTCACAGTGAGAAGTTGCCCTCAGGAGTCATACTCAGGGAGGGGAGAGCTTCAGTGATTGCAGCTTCTTTATACAGTTTTGCCATAATGGCCAAAAAGTCCTTCATAACAATGTTTAAGCCATTAACCATAACATTTCAGTTCTGAAAATGGTGAAATAACTTCACATTCTAGCAGTGTAATTTAAAATAAGCCTCACTTGTTTTTCATGACCGTGGCTGGCAGGCACTGCACAGATGTATATTTTTCATATTTTTTGTCCCTTTGGGATATGGTATTGCCATGTTTTAACATCAGTAGGCACCTAAGCAACATGTGGCTGCTCAGTGGATCCCCTCAGGGAGGAATGGGGGAGAGAATCAGAAGTGTAAAGGTGAAAGAACTTGTGGACTTTGGTAAAGATGGGTGAAAAGGTAAAGCCAAAGCTGAAGACTCAAGCAAAGCAAGAGAGGGAATTCATTCACCACTTCCCATGGGCAGGCAGGTGTTCAACCATTTCCAGGCAAACAGCTCCATCACAGGTAGTGGTGACTGAGAAAGAGGAACACTGTTACTCCAAAGGTCTCCCCTTCCTTCTTATTCCCCAGATTTTATTGCTGAGCACATCAAGGTAGTCTGTGGTGTTCCTCTGGTCACTTGAGGTCAGCTGTCTTGGCTGTGTCCCTCACAAAACTCTCAACAAGCCCCAGCCTCCTTGCTGGTTGGACAGAATGAGGAGGAAAGGAAAAAAGACCTTGAGTCTGTGTTAGCTCTGCTTAGCAATAGATAAAGTATTTGTGTTATCCACATGGTTTTGTTCACAAATGCTCACACATGCTACTTGCCATGGAAAAAACTAACACTATCCCAGCCCAAACCTGTACAGTTGCTTTCACATATTTGGACAAAATAAATTCTACATTCTTCCCAAAGAATCTGAAACTTTTTAATTTTCTCCCCAATGAATATTAGGACAAGTTAGGACCTCAACAAAATTCTTTTTGAGTTTCACTTCTATTTATATGTCCTTACCATTGCAAAAAGTTTGCATGAACTTTTTTGTAGCTCAGAGTGGCTAAAAAGAGTCAACTCTTTGCTCTCCGATTATCTGTTCATTACTGAGTGTTCTATCTATCATTTTATAGGATCTTCTACTGCTGAGATTTACAAATGTGGAAAATCTGCTGCAGTCAGACTATATCTAAATATAGTATTTCTGTAACTATTTTAGTTATTTTATCTTGTTTCTCCTTCTTCTGTTCCTGAGTTTTTAGTATTATAGGAGATAGCACCAAATCTATCAAGAATTTCTATTTCATTCCCCACTGTGCATGTGAATACTGTTTTAAAATTTATTTTATATGCAAGATATATTTGCAATTGGCTGGTGATCTGTTGGATTACAAAAACCAGGGTAAATATTTAGTTTATGAGTATTGCATTTGAAAGAGTTTTGTTGTTATTTATAGATAACTTGACACAACTTTTTAAAAGAGGATTCTAAAAAATTAAAACTGGTGTCCTTGTTACATCCAATTGTTTCTTTTTAACTTCAGAAAACTTTTTCCCTTTTTCTGTGTTCCAGCTGCTAAGCCTGGTAGATAGTTTGTTATGGAATAAGTATCAAGGTAGCCCTTGATGTCTGTAGGCTAAGATCATTAGGATCAAAGGAAAACTGAGTCTCTGGAACAAACAGAAGTGTTCTAGGCTAATGTTTGGCTATCTTTCAAGTATAAACAAAATTATACAGTTTTTTGCTGTATTGGCCAACACAAAAAATGCAAAAACCACAGATGCCAGAATGACACAGCTGCGTGTTTATGTCTACTAATCCACCTTATTAAAATTCAGTGCTACACACTGGGAAACAATCTACTCCCATGTAAACTAAGATAAATCTGTGAATTCAAATAAGAATAAAATTTGGCTTAATTCACTGTTTATTCCCTAATTGTTTTCTCTTGCTTTGCAACCAAACTCCCTCAAAACAGTCAGGATTTTTTGTTGTTTGTTTGTGGTTTTTATTTGTCTGTTTGTGGGATCATTTCTGTGGCATTTTATACTCATGGCTGCTTTAGCTAGCAGTGTTAAGAACTAACATAGTGAAGATGCTTAGTATAGCATAGGAACTGACCACTACTATGTGAATGAATATTTGGCAAAGTTTATATCTCAAACATAAACCCTGTCTGTGATCTTCTTCAAAACTCTTCTTGTACAGAGATCTCTACTTCTCTAGCAATTACAGCACTGCTTAAGCTACATAATGTCTATGTTCAAGTCTTTAGTTTTTAAAGCTCGAATTGAATTTTCATTGCAAAGTTTTTGCTAAATGCCACGAGAATCTTCCAGTTATTTCTTTACACAATCCTTTATTTCCACTCTGTCTTGAGCTAATTTAGACGCGAGTTTAGAAAAATAGAAACTGAAATTGCTTTGATGATGAGGATGATGTTTCCATATGCTAAGATGCTGGTCATGCAAAATGAATATTAATAATGCTCATGGTCTTATAGAAGTCATAAACCTTTGAAAGACTAGGTTCTGATATCAAAAGAAATTTTTGTGCAGCAGAATAGCAGGAATGGGCATTTACCTAAAACAATGAATGAGGAATCCTTAACTGGGGTTGAGTAGCTTAGAATTATTTTTTTGTGGAAAATTACCTGCATCTATGAAAATTAAAGATCATCATTGCCATTTGTAGAAAAAAATTGAATACATTATCACACAGAGAATAAGGTAAGATGATAAATATTTCAAAAGGCAATAAATTAAACCAGGAGAAATTCCAGCAATGTCATGCTATTCTCAGAGTTCTGAATCATATATATTCAAACATATATTCAAAACAACCAGAAAGACATACTTGGCTGAAAGAATAATCTAGTATGTATTTTATGGAAATATTTTTATAAACAGGAGATATTAGCATCTTTTTATTTCAAAATGTGTGAAGCATCTCTAAATCCAGTGTGGTTTTCATGTTTCTCTGATAAAGGCTTGTCATCTGCATCTTGAGAGCTTCTTAGATTCTGTCCTTACTGAAAGGAAAAGAAAAGCAGCTTAAAGAGCTTAAAACCCTGATAACTGTATTAGAAAAGAAATTCACAGAATAATTGGTCATAAATTAAATTACATGGAGTATGCAGGGTGAAGAAGATCACTGCAAACAGAGTGAGTATAGGGGGTTAAGCTAAGGTCACTAGAAACTGCAACTGTACAGTGAGGGAAAAATGGTATGAAAATGTGTCTGCAGAATAAAAGTGTTGGGATAATTGTCTTGACCTCCACAAAGCTTTGAAGACGTGATACATAAAATGGCAAAGGTATTTGCTGAAGCTGAGATATCAATTTTTTATCAGAATTTTATAAATTTTATATCAGCATTTTGTAATAGAAATTATCAAAACTGATCACAGTTTGCTGATGCTGGTGTTTCCAATTTCAACCAGAATCTGACAAAAATAAACACCATTTAATGGAAGTACAGCTGGGTGAAGAGAGGTTTAAAAAATCAGGCATTCCAAACCTAATAACCACAAGTACTTTAGAATTCTGTTGGCAGAATAGAGAAAATGTAGAACAATGCTTAATGATCAGGTACATTGAAAAACTACAGAACAATGCTGTAGTCATTGTGCTATCTCCCATCTAAATAATTCACTTGGATTTCTTGAAGAACAAGAGGGTTTTACATACTCTGGCAGTTCTCAGAAAATTGGGAAATGGTGAATATTAGAATAGATGAATATCATATAATAGACTTTTATTGGAGCAAAGCAGTGGAAAACTGCAGAAAAAGAGCCAGTATTGAAGATAAATGTACTAAATGTGAAGAAAACTCCATGAATATCTGGCAAGAGCTGAGACAGTGCCAGGTCTGCAAAGGAAAGACATTAGCATTAGTGTTAGACTTTGGTTTAAGATTCGAATAACAGCCTGAACTGATCAGTCTTAATGAAGGCTATGAAGTAACTTCAAATGCTTTTAGCCATGGCAGAGAATAAGAAACCACAGTAGTTTACAGAGCAGAATGCATTGTGCTTCATTTCTGCAAAGGACTCCATTTAAATGCAAAGGGAATTTCTGCAGCCCAGCTGACAAGGGGTGATTTCACTGTCAGAGGAATGCACTGCGTGGCCTTCACCATTGCAAACCCGTTCTCTGGATATTATGCTGAAAAACTTAGTTGCCTTTGCAACTAATTAATGCTATTTTCTATTTCCATATTGTGAAATATACACTTCTCTCATGTTGCATATGCAGAAGTGCAGGTAGTTCAGGTTATGAGAAATTATTCAAGGGAACCATTTCTGCCTTGAAAAAAAGGTGTCGAAAATGCATTCTTCTGGCACAAATAAATATTAGAAAATAGAATGGAATAATTCTTTTGAAAGCATATAAAGGGCTGCTGGTTCAAAATCAAAGGTCAGTCCGTGAATTAAAGCTGGGACTGGACCTCAAGAGGTTTCTGCCCTTGTTTTTGTCAGGGCAGAGCCCTGGATGTGATTTTTGACAGGTGCTCCTTTTTGCACCATTTTCCATTTGAAAGTCATTCATGTCCTGAAGATCTGTAAATTTAATTCCGCCATGCTTTCAAATTTGCAAGGAGTTCATTAGCTAGGGCGAGCACCATACAATCATACAAAAATGTTTAACATAATCTTGTTATTTTGGAAATTATGCAACAAAGTGATTTATGGGAGGAACAATCATAAGCGATTTTGGGCACTGCTTGCCTAGGTATGGATAAGCAAATCCTATTTCACTGGTGTCACTGAAGTGGCATGTGCATGTACAAACACTGGAATGGAGTCCAGCTTTTTATCTAAGCCAAGGATTTTCTGTGCTACTAAAAATGTTTCAGAACAGCTAAGGCTAATCATTCAGAGCAATACCAGAGTAGGTCTGAAGCACCTGAACAGCTGGAATGAAGGAGTGAAGATTATATTTTTCTCTGTCACACACATGCACATACACACTCTTACTGTAGTCTGTGGAAAAAATTTTCTTAGTCTGGAAATGGGTCAAGCTAGATGATGTTAAAGCTTATCTACATGATACTTCTGTTCCTGGGTCTTTGGTTTTCTGTCAGGAATCAACATCAGGAAAATTTTTACTGATGCTCATTTGGAGCCAGTGTTCAAATTGCCTGTGGGGAGCTAATCCCTCCTGCTGACCCATTCATTAGGTAAGCAAAGACAGCGGCTGCTGTGATTCATTCATTGCTTAAATTTAGACAGAATCTAGTGTTCCTTTCTCTTGGATCCAAGTATTAATAACAAACTGCTTCATTACATCACCTTGCACTCTGTTTCCTCTGAAGTTGATGATTCCTATAACAATTATAAACTCCTGTTTAAATTAATGCACATACATTTTGGAATGTAGATGTTAAAAATATCTTAAATGTCAATAGTAATATGAAATTTAGGGAATGATTTTCACCTCTCCAGTGCTTTCTGGGGCTATTTTCAAGGTTTCTTTTCAAAAGTACTTCAATGAAAAATACTGAAAATATTTTCTTAAAGATTTTTACTCTGCTTTTTAAAAGAGAAAGTGTGAAAGAAGCGACATGATGCCTTTTTCATTGTCACAGGGCTTGCACACTTTGCAGGATCAATGATTCAACACAGCATCAGAAAGCCATTAAGATGTAGCTGCCAAAATGGGCTTTGAAGCACAACCACCAACTCAGAATGACAGAAAAGGCCCACATACTGTGTTAGGAAAGTCATATCTGTGTAAAAATCTCTTAATGTAGGCTAACCAATTGACAGCCTCTGCAGGTATAGAGGTGTTTTCATCTTTGTGGTCTTTTGTATTTGTGTTAATGATACAACCTGTATATAGTGTAAACATGAAACTAAGAGTACATCTATACTTCATCTCATGCATTCTGAGTAGACCATTCAAGTCAATAGATGGTCATATTGTGTCAAAATAAACCTATTTTGTAAATCTTTGCAGTAGAGGTATATGCACTCAAACCAGGCTTTGAGTTGTAACTCTTTCTCTATTAACAACATTCATGTTGAAATACATTTTACAGAAATCCAGGTTTATTGATTTCAGTGTATATCAGTGACAAGAACAGGCTCAACTTGCATCTTAAAAATAATAAATAGAAAGCCACTCAGACTATGGAGATCTAAAAGTTTATCTAGACTGTTTCTGAGGTTTCTTAATGATTGCTAATGAAAAATTACACATTTCACACTTCTACATCTTGAACTGGGAGGATTAAAGGAAATTTTTAAAATGGTAATGTCCTGCATTTTCCTTTTTTTTTTTTCTCTACTGCTGTTTCGTGGTGTACCATGATAATTTTAAAAGTGATCCCTGCAATCCTTATCTGTCATGGAAACAAATTCATTCACTGGGTGGCTGAGCAACATGAGGAGAAATAAATTTCTCAGAAGTCTATCCCTGGAAGGCTGCTATCCATTACTGTTACAAGTTTGCAATGGAAATGGCTTTGCTGCTACGCAGAGAGTATGATAAAATTTAAGGCCCTGTGAAAGATGCGTTAGAACAATAAATATAGTTCAAATAATGTATTAGGGACAAAATGTTGCTGAATGTGATATCTTTATTTATTCCAACAATATTTTGAGTTTATCAAAGTAAATGGAGAATTCCTTAAATCTAGAAGTTAACCTAGAGAGTAAAAAAAAGCGAAAAATTATGCACAAATTGATGCATTCACATAGCATGGGGATTAGCATTTTTTCATTTTTCCTATATATAGCACCTAGAGTGCCTGACTCTCTGGCAGATATGATCATCATAAATCAGAAGATTCATCATAGTCAGCTACCTGATTCCATCTTAACTCTTCCAGATGTTCACTGTCTATACTTTAAAAGCACATTATGGATCATTTTCATCTTTTCAACCAGGAACATCAAAGCCTTTATATGTACCACAATTGCAATTAAAGTCTGATCAAACAAGGCACAGGGTAGCCTCAGCACACAGCTTTATTTACAACAAAGCACTCATTTATATCTCTGAAGATGTGTGTTAAGAATACTGTTCCTTTAAGTGGGACTTAAGACTAAGCTTAGCTGCAGGCATTGGCTTTAAACCTGCCATGAACTTTGGGTAATGGCAGTTGTATTGCAAGCATGTTCTTCTTGCAGATAATTCCAGCTTTATAATATTTACACTGACATATTATGTTCAGTTTGATTGAATACCAGATGGATATTACAATAAATATTTTATTGAAGCAGCAACTTGCCCTTTGAAAGTTTTGCTAGGTTCCTTAAATTTCAATTCACTGTTGATTTTTAAATATGAAGAGAAAGAAAAGTGTCACTTGTCTGAATAAGTAAGTATAACAAAATTTCAGCCATAAAAAACTATTTTGTCTTTCTCATTTTTTAGCAGAAGAAAGTAGATTAAGATATTTAGATAAATACTTAACCTTAAATAAAATTTCCCCCTAAGAAGGGTTTCTTGCAAGGTAACTTCTTGGGATATCAGTCTGTGTCTGAGTAGCAGACATTATGCAGCATTAGGCTTTAGAGTTTTGCACTGTTTTGTTCCCACTCTCCCTGCGTAACCCACCTTTTTTTTTCAGGACACCAGATGTTAGGTATAACCTGTTGCTGACATAACACGCTGCACACAGTCTGCCTCTGTGCTCCAGGGTGTGTTCCTGTGGTTCAGCCCAGGTGGTGAGTACTTTGTACATGCACAATGTCTTGAGTTCAATGCCTCAAAGTTCAGACTGCCATGATCACTTCATCATCACGCTTCAGATAAGGCTGCTGGTGATCTGATCTTCTGATTTAAACTCTCTGCTGAGTATTTTCTGGGGGGAAGGGAAGGATGATGATGTGGGGAAATATGCCTAGCAATGTTCTTACAATACTTACTCCATGGCATTTTATCCCCAGAAGTTAGGAATTCACCACCAAATGACAGGCTTTCTGAGATGTGTTTCCTGCCCATTCTGGTTTCACCTTTTGTAAATCGGATGTGTCTCAAAATGTCAGGCTGGACAGCTCAACCTGTCCTAATTCTTCCTGCACAATATGACTATTTTGTTGTCTTCCATGGATATTTGCACCTCTCGTGCTAACAATATACATTCAAAATTTTTTCCCACTTTTTAATCCCTTTCATTTGTGTGGCAAGTTTGCCCCTTTCTCTGCAAAGGGTCTTTGAGCCAACAATTTATTGCTTCATGGGAATATACAAGCACCCGAAAGACAAACAGCCAATTGTCCTTGACAATTACACTGACTGCTTCTCAACAATGGTTTTTATTGAAGTTTTAAACCATTTTTTTGGTCAGAGTAGCTGCCTGAAATGCAATTCAATAAGCTATCCAGTGCAAGTTAGGTGTTAGCAAAAAATACAAAATTAATTTCCTGCTACAGATGCATCTTGAAATTTGTAAAATGGACATTAGACCTGTTTAACATTGCAGGGCATCAAGAGTATAAATTGTGAGGGAGATCAGACAGCTCTGGTTCTTTTTTTCATGCACTTGGTAGTGAAACAGTGCAACAAGATAAGTCTGTACTTGGCAAAGCCAGTGAAATATAGTTTCCCCAACTTCTGTGAGCTCTGTATGCATCATACACTTCAGCTTAATTGTGTGCACTTCAGAATAAAATATATAGTTATGTCGGGGTTTATAAAGTCAGAATGTTGTTTTCTAACTAGGCCATGTTCATGTGTTACTGGGACAATGGCAGGGAATTACAGGGAACTCCCTCCTTTCTGAAATAACACAGCTTCTGCAGGGTAACTTTCTCAAAGTTAACATTTGCTATAAGTTAGGGCTATACAGGTAAGGATTTGAGCAGAACCAAATACTTTACAGATAATAGAATGGAATCACACTTCTGCTAACTCTCTGCTAAGGAACACAATTCTTTATGTTCATATTTGATTTTTCTAGCCTGCCTCACCTCTCTTACACTTCCATTTCAGTCAATTGAATATTTTGGCCTAACCTACCCTTTGGCTCCAATAAAAGAAAAATGAAAAACTATTGGCATACATTGATCTTCTCTCTTTCCATAATCCCTTTGTCAATGTCAAAAGGAATAAAAAGTTACAGTAGCCAATTGTAGGATACCAGCATATCTCAGGTGAATGAGAGATTAAAGAAGGAAAAGTCTCCATGGCAAATGAAAAGACAGCAGTACTTGCTAATGATTAATTTTTAGATATTATCTAAATCCAGTTTATCTAATCCACCTCACAAGATTTAATTATGTTTGCATTTAATTAAAATGGAAAGCCACTTCTGCCATAAAACACTGTAGAACTGTTTCAACTATTCTGACTGCTTTTTTATTAAAAAATTTTTATTAAAATTTTTTGTTTATTAAACAAAGATTCCAACTTGTGCTCATCAATTAATATTGATATTACAAATGATATTAAGTGATATCAAACATTTCTGAGAGGCACATAAATGAAGACTTGTGCTTTCCTCCAAAATACCTAAATATTTTTATCAAGAGGTCTGGAATTTATACAACCATGGTTTAGCAACCAGTCAGAATATCATGGTCATGTTAGAGCTACTGAATGAATCCACATAAAAATTAAAAATGGGTGGTGGTCGTAAAAGGTAATTTTTGAATATAATGACTGAATGTAGTAGCAACTCAACCATACATTTTGCATCATTTTCCTGAAGATTTTTCAGTGCAGTTTGAAAAGAGTAATGAAGGAGTAACGTATGTTTAGAATTTTCCTCCCAGCAGGATACAAAAATATTATGAGCAGAGACATAAGATGTGGTAACCTGCATGTCTTAAAGTACTACTCTAAGATGATCTATTTTATAGGATATCCATATACAAATACCTCTAGTGAGGGACCTAAAATTTTTTTATTTAACTAGCAAATTCCTTCCACTTTAATGTGAATCTTTTTATCTTAATGTCTAAATCATAGTGCAAAGTGTCAAGCATTATTTTTTTTTTCAATTTCTTTCATAATATAAACCAAAATCCTTCTTGCAGGATATTTGATTTGATGTTATAATTGAAAATGGTTTCTGGATGAGTACCATAGACAACTTAAGCACAATCAGCTGGAGGATCAATATCTTGTAATGCATTCATGGATACTTGAGTTTGGTGTAAAAGGACTAAAGCATAATTGAGAGTCAGAAGTTGCATAAAACTAAATCTCATTACATTAGCTGACAAGGATAGTATGGATATTATAAAGCTTATTACCTGTGTCTAAAATAATCTCTCTCGTGAAATATGCAGGTAAGAAAGAAAGTGCTCCAAAAAACCACTGAGAAACATGTCAAAACCAAGTCTGACAAATACCACAGAATTTCACTGCTGCTACTGAGGTAGACTTTTAAAATATTAAAAATATGTAGAGTCCCCCTCCAAAGGAATTTCTATGCACATTTTCCATTCTAATGTATTGTTATTATTCCCTCAGTAATTTATATTCAGAACTCTGAGCTTTAAACTCTGATACAATTTGTCAGGCATCTTTAAAAAATGAGAAAGTCAAACCTTTCATGGATTCTGGATCAGAAGAATACGGAGACTTCTTTAAAAAACTGTGGTTATTTTGTCTTCTTTCACCTTAGTAAGGAACTATCTGTAGAACTAGCACTTCCTTCCAAATACTGATGATAAATGTTTCAACAATGTTATGAAACAATCATAATATAGTAAATTCCCACAAGTCATCTGAGCCATGAAAGTTCATTGCAAGTTTGAGTTAACATGTGTTTAACATCAAGATTTGTCACTGATTTACCTACATTACTTTTGCCCTGAAATAAAAATTCCTGTCTGGTTAGTCAAAAGTGATCAGCTCATGATACCTGGACTGTTAAATTTGTATCACCCTTTATGTACTGCCCACAAGAAACAAGGTAAGTTGTAGATAGGTTATTAATTCTAGTTGCTGCTTGTCATTCTGGACTTCAGTCATCCTGGTTTTTTAGGAGTGTAATTCCCTTTTTGGCTCCATAAAGTCTGTACACTGGCAGGGGAAAAGATGATTTTAAATGAAAGCCTATTTCATGATAATTTAGACATACCCAGGAAAATATTAATGTAAACCACACAGAGACATCTCTTCCTCTAACTTTGTGTATCTGTGCAACATGATAGACATAAAGTCACAGTCTAGTTTGAAACACTTTATGAGTGTTTGGATTGAAGACTAGTATTTGTAGATACAGCTCTCCATTAGCCCAGGAAGACTTAAGAACTGCTGCTTGTTCCTTACTGTTGTTTTACCTTTGCTCTTCCAGGAACAGCTGCCTTTCTGCAGGGTGTAATTTAAATATTTTTGACCCACATAGAGTCTCTCTTGTTTCACTGGTATTGAAAACACAAATTCTGGCATGTATTTTAGAAATTTCTAATAGGTGAAGAAAGGTCATATTGACACATATCAGCTTGAGCTTGCAGACACTAAGGGTTGTTTTAGGAGGCTGTCAATGCTTGAAGCATCTCTCTATGTTGCAGAAAGGCACTTGATTAAGATTGGGTTCCTGGTAATTGTGCAAGTGTTTAACTCTCTGCAGTAAATTGCCCATCCTAAATCTACCCCACAGCTTTAAACACTCTACTACACTTCCTCAGTCATCAGAAACTAATCTGTACCAGTTTTCAGGCATATTCTGTTCTATGTGAGAACATTTTGCCAGCAGTGATAATCATTTGCTACACATTTCTACAAAATTTAAACACAATAAGACCTTCATAGGTCAAGTACTGTCTCATAAAATATTAAATTAAACTATTGGCAATTTGAGAATGCTAATTTTAATCAAAACTGTGTCTGAGGTAAAAAATAAGCCTTACTCAGAATAGATAGAGAATAAAAAGGCCATAGAGGTCTTGTATTTTCTTCTTCTTTTTGCCTTGATTTTAGGTAAACTGCACTCAAATGGTTCTCCAATAATTTTGATGTTTTGATGAATGTTATTGATCTGTAACTCCTCTAGGTCAGACTATCAATTTATATATATATCTATAAATATAAATATAAATATATAAATTGATATATACATAAGTTGCTCTCCAAATATACCAATTTCACTATTTCCCCAGCCTACGTATGCCAGTGTACACACAGAGCAAGATTTAGAACTATTTCAAAGTGCTTTGCATTTCCCAATGAAATATCTTTATATCTGGGGTCAGAAGGCTTCAATAATCACTGCAAGAGCAGGCTTTAGAGAGGACTTTAGAGCCTTTCCTTTGTTTAAAGAGTGAGATACTTGTCACAAGTTAAGTTCCTTACTAGCTCTGATATTATCTGAAATCTTCACGAAAAATCTTCATGATGGAATTAAATGTATATTCATAAAGTTTACAGATCATGTCATCGTGGAAGGAGAGGTTGATACTACAGAATGAAGAAATGCCTTATGAACAGAAGTCAGAAGGTTGAAAGGCTGGGTCAACAAGCATTACATGACGCTTAACAAAGAGAAGTTTGAAGTATTGTACCTGTGCGTAACTGGATGCTCTGCCTTGCATGGGGGAAAAATCTTCAGCAATAATTATTTTAAAATCCAGACTCTTTGCAGGTGATTCAGCACACAACTCATGAGTAGAGCTGTAGCTAAATCTGAAAGTATGTGCAGCTCAGTGGCCTGTCTTCAACAGCAATTATTAATGGATGGCTAATGCAGACGAGACATATTGTGGTGTACCCCTTAAACACTGTGACAGCCTCCAGCAGTTTGCAGTACAGGGGCTTTATGTTTCAGCGGTGATTTCTGCATGCTTAGTAAGCCCCAGCACATTGTTTTATGTTCAACCATCCAAATTCCCCTTTCATTTATGGAAAATTTTGTCATTCAGAATGTTGTATGGCAAGTAGTGCTGCAGCATAACCATGCAGCATGTAAACAGTTACTTCTTTTTGCTTTCCTTGAATTCAGGTCAACCATTTTTAAAGTGTATTCTGTCATGTGAAAGAGCTGGCTATTCTCCTTTAAGTTTTGCAAAGAGAAAGTCGTCACAGTGTTGTGAGCATTTATTAGGCAAGCCCTCAGATACCAGCCCAGAGATCTCCCAGAGTGCAGTACAGTATACTCTAGAGAAAGGCTCAGCTTCTTTTCAGGCTGATCAGGGGGATTCAGCTGGTCACAGTTTAAGTAATGTAAAGCCTTTATAAGGTTACCAACTCTGTAGCTTTCAATACCAACAACTCAGCTTTTAATGCATAGCCTGTGGTATGCTTCACAAGGATATTCTACTCTAAAACTGAGGTGCTGGTGTCAAGGAAGACTTCTGCAAACCCTGGAGATGTATTGAATAGACTTTTCTTTTCCAAAATAGAAAATCTCTCTGAAAACTGACAGATTCTGACAGTGTCTATTTATAAAAAATACCGTGACATGCGTGTCAAAGTGGTGATGGAATTTTTTAAAAGTTTGTGTGAGAATTGAGATGTTTTGCCATTTACAGTAACCTCCATTTTAGTGTAGTCCTTCTGATGGCAAAGGATTGTGTCTAGCCTTCTGTTCCTCTGGCTGATACTCAACTTATTGAGGAAGATTTAATAATAGCATTTAGCTTTTACAGCATTTTTTATCTGAAGCTTTAAAGTTCTTTACTGGAGTGGGTACTATTATTATGATTTTTATAGATAGAAGAACAGATTGGGCTACACAATAAATATACAGATGAACTATGAGCTGTGCTTGGGTTTCTTGCTCTTTAAGCAAGTCTGCTAATCACCAGCCAAATTTATCTTTTAGGAGAGCAGTGGGAGATGGGAGGATCTAACAAAGTGAGGACATAATTTTTGAAGTTATCTTTACAGTGGCAGTAGTTCTCCTGTTGCGATGCAAAGATGAACTATAGCCAAATAATAACTGAGCTTCTTTTTAGCAAAGATCACTGCAAATGAAAGTCCAGCATGATGCATTGAATGCTTCCTGCCCTAATGAGGAGTTCTACGCCTCTGCTCCTAATGATGAGCAAGACAGAGGCTTAGTGAGTGTTGAAAGGGTTGGTTACCCTTTCCAGCTACAGTAGGGAAATGAGCTTCAAAAAGCATAAAGCATAACTTGAACAAAGCAAGAACATCATTCTTAAACTGAAATTAGTTTAGCAATAACAGATTTCAACGGAACAGAAAGATTTTATTGCTAGATTAAGTCAGAATATATGTATATATACAACAGGTGGATGAAGAACAATGAATTACTAAAGTGAAGATTCCTGTACAGGATCATGGATGATGAAAACTTGCCAGGTCTGCTATGAGATATTAAAAAATGAAATTATAGTGTGTTGTAATTGATAATGTGTGCTTGGTCCTGACACAAACAAAAACAAGCCCTGCTTTTATTAGGGAAAATGAGACAGAATAGATTAATTCTTGGTGTAATCATTTCTTTGCACAGTATTTTTCCATATCTTTTTGTATCCCTGGTGTACTATCTGGCCTCCATTTACTGTTTGATTATCTTTCTTTAAAATCACATCTTTTCACAGAAAGGCATTTCCTTTCAAACCAGTGGATAGCATAAAATGTGATGCACATCTATTACATGTATTTTCCCAAATAAATCATCAAGAAGCACAATAGAAAAGGGTAAAATTTGTGGCTTAGAGATTCTGTTTCTACTAAAGAAACATAGAAATTAAAGAAGAAATTGAAGCACAGTTTGTTTCAAACTCAAGAGGAATGTTCTATTCTTACATTAAAAGCATATTAAAAAAAATCAAAACATTATACTTCTTCTGCAGGAATACCAGCATTGTACTAAGACAACATTTCTATTATATTCTATATGTGTACATAGCAGCATTTGGGTGACAAAGTGAATAAAATAAGAAAGAATGCGAACTGTGGCAACTTAAAGTCATAACAAATCATCCAGAAATATTTTTCAATATGATTTCCCAGAGATGTTAAAACTATAAGGCTCCTTTGAGCTCGACAGACACAAAAGCAAGGTGGAGACTATGCAGGGTTCATGGCTAACAGGGTTGTTACTGAGGAAGCACACACAGAAGATTGAAGTTTGTCCACCACAGTGTGTTACTGGGACTTCTCCAAAGTAGAGGATTTCTTTTCTCTGGAAAACTTGGAGAAATCATGTCAAATAAAAGTGTCAGGAAAAAAAAGCATTCCTAAGCAAATGAATAAAATTGATATAAACAATTGCCAAAAGTGGATTACAACAATGTCTGAAACCAAATGGTATTTGCAAAGGATTTCTGAAGGAACTCAGATAGAAGATTACCAAATATTAGCTGAGATGTGTAATATTTTGCTCAATTTGCCAAAGGAATAGAAACCAGTAAGTGTTACTACATATTTTCCTTAAGTGATGCTTTTGGCAGTTTTCAGAGATTTGATATTGGGCTACGCAGCTCTTTAGTTTCATCTGTAATGGATATTCATGTGTTAATATACAACACTAGTTATTTGGGATTTAGCAAATGAAACTGAAAACTCAGAAATATCTGTCCTTGTATTTTTGACATAACTTTCAAATATTCATGGTAATAAATATATTAGTCTTCCTCTTGATAAAGGTTGGAAATTTAGGATCTAGAAGAAAAGTTCCAGTGGCAAAATGATTGATTTAAATTACTTGCATTCAGCTGGTCACTAAACCTAAGATGCATATAGTTGATTACCTTTGGTCCACTTTTCACATTCCTGCTATCACAAACATTTCTCTTTAAATTTCTTATGCAATGCAACAATGTTGAGGAACTATGGGTGTTTTCTCAAACAGATGGTTTTTGAGCTGGGAAGTATCGATGAATGTTGTGAATTGGTTTGATTTGTGTTACTCAGGAGAAATTTTAAATGTTAATTGATTACATATATTTTGGAGTCTTAACGAGTAAAATAAAACAAATACTTAGCAGGAACCATTCCTGGTAATAAAAAATGGTCAGGTTTAACAGCAGAAACAAGGCAAAATTAGCTAGAAGATAATTAAATAGAATTTCAGAACATCCATTCTCAGGGCAGGTTTGTGAGACTGAAATTTAAATAAATCACACTATTATTGCAAGAATTCCTTGGCTTGTCTAGATATAGAGGTTGCATGTATCTGACCAGCTGTAGCTCTTTATATTTGGTCGAGTTAATCTTGTCTTGTGAACACCAATTTCTTTCCATTAATTGTAAGGAATTCATTTTTAGAGCACAGTGATTTTTATTCCAGAAGCATGCTGCATATCCTACAGCATTTTCTGTGTCTAGGCATGTCTGTTCCCCTGACTTAAGGTGAGAACAAGCCTCTAGCAATTTAACACTCTAAGCCATGCACTGATAAAGGTTAGATTCATATTATGTGTGAAAGGAATGAAAGCCTGAAATTAAGGTAGAGATATCCAGTAGATTTTCCTTCTGTTTTCAATTCAGTTAAACAGGTTTTGGGGAGTCAGTCCAAGGATAAGTTGTGCATAGTATGACAGGAGTTTTGAGAATTATCATTTCATGGTGTGGTGTGCAGTGTTTTCACCTAGCTCATTTATGTAGTGGTATGGAACACAGTGTTCTTCCCTCCATCAGACCATAGTCTGAAGTAAGTGATATAGAAAATGCAAAAACAAATTGCTGGCTCTGTTTTAGATTGATTTGCATGCTAATAGCAGAAAAGGCAGAAATTGCATCTGGTACTCTAAATCCTGTTCATAAAGACTGTTCTTACAGCATAATTAAAAGCTCGAATACACTGAGCTGGGAGTAAAAAAAGTCTTGTCAGCTAGAAATTACCGCATCTAGACTGCAGGCTGAATATAAGAAAGAAGTAAATTACAGTTGTTAACCTATTTGAGAGGGTCTTTCTGTCTTCATTTCTGCCAAATATATATGTTAAATGTTAACTAATTAGAAAGTCTGGCATTTTGATTATGAGAGATATTATATGAAAAGCAGGGGGGTAATTGAGAAAACTGTGGGCGAACTTCAGAGTTGCTCTAAAATATACAGGTCATCAGTAGATAAAAATTGATTGCAATCAGAGATTAAGAAAATTGATTCTTGATGAATTAGTGTTACAATCACAATGTGCTACTGGCCATCTTAGTCAGTCCTGTTTGATCAATTCTGAATGGTCCATGTCCTTATTCCTGATGT
Source organism: Melospiza georgiana (assembly GCF_028018845.1). NCBI lineage: Eukaryota > Metazoa > Chordata > Aves > Passeriformes > Passerellidae > Melospiza > Melospiza georgiana. Next base: position 53,637,954 of record NC_080433.1, read on the forward strand.
TTGAAAAGCTGAATATCAAGCTTAGAGGGACCAGCAGTGAGAACAGCACAGGACTTACATTGATGAAACCATAGCAGAGTAAGGAGAGGAAGTATGGCTTTCCATAATTTCTTCTCCATGTTTTCCAACACGTCCTAACATTTTGGAATGATCAAAGATTTGTGTCATAGCAAATTATGATAATAGTAATTTTTTTACCAACAATTTTCTAACCAGTGTTTCTGGAACACAATAGAGGAAAATAAGATAAATTTTAAGTCGTTCGAGTTCCTTACTAAATAAAAACCCTACAATTCACAAGGCAAACAAGTGAACTTTTTTTCATATTGTTAAAAATATTCTGATTTTTCTCACAGTATTCTTCTTGCTATTTTGGATTGCTAAAGTACTTCAGAAGCTTAATACACTTGCATTAAGAAAAACTGAATCACTGCACATTTAAGCTCCCATTTATCGATCTTGGTTTTTTACTTCTCTAGTTTTATCTGATAATGTCAGCATCTTTTTCAACATTATGAACTTTATATTTGTACTTAGTTTCATTCTTTGTCTTAGACTGTATTGAATAATTAGGATACACATTAATGTATTATAAATTCCCTCTAAGTTAAACAGGTTGCTAAATATTACTTTGAGTACTAATTTGTGTGTTCAGGTTAATATTTCTACTTTGCAAAAACATAAAAATGTGAAGTTGAAGTAATCCAATGACAGTGTGGAGAGCACATTTTCTATTATATCCTGGAGTGCCATCTATATTTATGAGTTGTAGAGAACAAGAGCTTTTGACTTGATTGGCAATGTGTAGTGATATATGAGCCAAATTTTCTCAAACCACTGTTAGAGGATCATCATCTTATCACAAACTGCAAATATGCAAACTTACAAAATAATATTAAGAACCCAGCAAGGTGTGATGTTAACAGAGCAATAAAAGTAGATCCATTAATGAGAATTGTTCAGGTCAAAACACATGAAGTATTAATCTTATGACTGTTGAATTATTGTTAGTTTTTTTTGCTGTTCTTGTTGCACCAAGATGACTCATATGTGGAGTCTTAAAATGAAGAATTTTGTGCACTTTTTAGAAGCTAAATTTCTAGTCAATCCTATTTCTTGGCCTTCTGAAATAAGCTGACTGTAGACTGAGTAGGTTTTCAGCATTTCTTAGCTTTGTTCATTGCAGCTACACACAGGAAGCAGAGATGTGAAAAGAAATCCCTGATCCCATTTCTTCATTGAACTTGTAGGTATGATGTAGGAAGCTCATTCTGGTTGGGAGGGGGAAAAAATAAAAGGATTTTTACTGCCTTTCTGCTTTTGAATTTGGGGCTTCTCTAGAAGCCTATGCAGTACAATGTCCCTCTTTCATTTTCAGCTCTGCTCTGACCTCTTTCCTGTACTGGGTCTTGCAAAGGGATTACAAACCATGGTGACAAGATACTGTGCTTTTGTAATTCTCACCTTACTCTGTAATAGCAGCTCTCATCTACCAGGTGGAGGAAAAAAATCATTCTGAGGTTTTCCAGCCATGAGGAAGATTTAAAATAGTTGATTGTGGTGGTAGATACAGGACTGAAATCATAAGTGTGAAATATTTGCCAGGAATGCTTGAAAACAAGTAATATTGTGACAAAGAGAGATCTGTGAATATATACCTTTTTTTTTTCCCTGATAGGTTAAGACCATGAAAACTGCTGATTTTTTTTCACCAGCACTATAGTCAGTCATAAAAGATTTCTGCACAAATGTTTATAAATATTCCATGTGATGGTCTGAATTTCCTCATTATTACCAATGAATGTGTCACCTTATGCTTTATACAGAGATAATTCCATTTCATAGTAAGCTTTTCATACTTAATTCATATGGAAAAATACTGGCACTTAAATTGCCAAACTGATCTTTTTTCTTTCTGGTCATCTCTCCTCCTCTGCTCTTGCCTTCCCTCTCTCTGCTGTTCCTGGAGTTTACAGTTTTCAAGCATATATTTTAAAGTAAGGTTCCTTGGATCCAGGAATAGTGGGAGAAAACTGCACAGTAGGTAAAATCAAAGGAAGGATAAAAGATGTGTGTGTCTTTGCTTGTCTCTGTCATTAAGCTCCTCTCTGAGCTGCCCAGCCATGGGGATGGTGGGAGATGTGGTCGTGCTGCTCTTTACCGTGTTTGTGTAGTCCCAGACCTGATTACCCAACTCAGCCTTCATCTGCAGCCAGCTGTGACTTACAAAGTAGATGTTGCACTTAATGTCAGTTCTTTGGAGCCATGCATTTCTTTAGGTAAGTAGCACAGTTGAAATTGGATTTTGTGACAGAGGGTATCTGTTTTATCTGTTTTTTTAGTTAGCACATCTCCTCCCTGGATCAACTGAATCATGTGGAGGCCTCCTTTGCTTGTGAAATGGACACAGCCTAAGGGAAAGGTTCCAGACACATGAGTTAGAAAAGGCAGGAAGGAAGTGAGAGCAAGAGTAATGACATGAGATCCTGCAGATCAGGCTTACCCAGTGAGACTGTGTAGAGAATAGAGAACGTGGCTGTATGAGGCAGAAGAAACCTTTGCAGGAACTGAACAGAATGTACATTGTTGATGGTGACTCAGAGAGCCACTCGACTATTATCAAGCATCTTCCTGCAAGGGGGAGGATGCTGAAGGAAAGGTGTTCCTGTCCATGGTGTCACTCTTTTTTACCAAATTGCTTTGGGATTTTTCTATTTGAAATACTAAATATGCCAGTTTCTATTATAATACAACTTTGCTCTGTTGACTTTTAAATCCCCCTGACCTTTTGGAATGTTTCTTAGAAGACAAAAGTCTTGGCACATCGATTTCAAAACTCTGGCCACCAGGGATCTTGCTTCAGTGTATAATCCATAATCCACTTATGTAGTTAGGCAGTTTCAGTATGAAACTAATGCATGGGTTTCTGTTAGCTTTATGCATCCATGCTCTAGTACCTGGGCAAACAGGGAGCTGCCATTCTAGAGCTGTGGGCTAGATTTCCTGGATAGCCATTGGAGATGCTTTTGTCACAGATAATACACAGTGAAATGTTCAGAGTGGTATGAATGTCAGGACACTGAATGACACACTGAACAATCTGTCATTCTGTCAGAATAGCAGAATGAATGGCAGAAGGGCTGGAAGAATGGCAGGTGGTGTTGGCATCCAGATTAACAGGTTGTGAAGATCACAACAAATCTGCTCAGTGCTTCTCAGGGCACCCAAAACAAATAGGCATCCTAAAACCTGGAATGCTCTTTGATCGCCTTGGTATACACATTTTTGTGTCTGAATTCTTGGTGCTTCTGAATATGTGACATAATAGTCGGAATGAGAGACATTGATTTTGTCTCAAATACAAATACAATTTTCTCTTCATTATTCCTTTCTTATACTTTTACTACCATTGTTATGAGAAATACCTTCTCCTTAAGTTTCTCAGCTCCTTTATGTCAAAAGGATAAGAATGCTTGTTCTGAATGCTTTGGTCCTGCGTCAGAAAGGACCTTGTAGACAGGTTCATATTAATTAATTATTTTTTGTTTTTTTTCACTGAATGAATGTGTCAATTGAAACATTTCAAATATTATGGAAAAATTCTCCTATGACAAAACATGAAAACACAGTATGGTTTCAGGAATACTGCTACAGAAAATGCTTTAACAGATAGTCACCTCCTTTAATGAAAAGATATTCGGTACTCGTGGCCAAAGGGAATATGATATATGGCAAATATTTATATAGCAGTCATTTGTCAGCAAGAGCCTGAATTGGTGTTCGATCTGTTTTTGAAATATGTGTCTGTGTGTGCCATATACATGCCTAACTACCCATATACACACACATAATGTATGGCTATATAAAAATGTGGATTGCTTTCTAAAACTGGAATTACTTGAAACTCAGAGGAAATATTTTTTGAGTTCTTAATTTTGAAAAGGTACTTACTTGCTTCAGTTTTGTCTGAGATTTTTTTTTTTCCTTTAAAATTCTTATCTTGGTAAGGAAAATTCTTAAAATAATATACCATATTATTTGGTTTTTTCAGTGTATATTTCTCATCTCAGAAATTTTTGTTCTGTGTGTAACATAGTTTCAATATTTATGAAAAAAATTATTTTTAGATTTTTAAAGTAAAAGCTGAGTTACGCCCTTTGCAGAATCCTTGAGTTGAATACAGACTGTGATTTACAAGAATAGGCACAAGTCAAGTGAACCTACATCAGAAAATTTATAAACACTCTGCTTCACTACATGTTCCGTTAGCATTTGTATCCCTTTAGAAACTCTAACTTGTTTTTTATTGCTGCCTATGAGTAAGTCTCCCTGTAAAAGTATGAAAAATATATCCTGAACTTCAATTGCAAGTCTGGTCTTGCCTCAAGAAGGCAAGCAGAGTTCAGGTAAGTATGGAAGTTTGAAGCACTGCAGTTCTTGACATTAACTCCAACATCTAAGTGTGGCAATATTGTCACAGACATCTTTTGTGAAAAATCCTTTCTTTAGGATTTTCCCTCTTCTGGGAAGCTGAGGCCCCAGAGAAAGAATGTAAACACTGGTTATCTTCTGCTGTGAAATGCAACAGGCGCACCTGTGATTGGCCCATGTTGGATGTTTACAATTAAGGGCCAATCAGGGACCAAGCTCTCTGGGACAGATTCACAGAGAGCTCCCTTGTTTATTCTATTCCTTTTTCTATTCTTAGTTTAGCAGCTTCTGAACTTTTCTCTCTATTCCTGTTAGTATAGTCATAATGTATTATATATCATAAATTAATAAATCCAGCCTTCTGATCATGGAGTCAAGATTCTCATCTATCTCTTCACCCCCGAAAGACCCTTGCAAGCCTTGCAACACAATACTAATGTTAGCTAACAAAGTAGGGAATTTTAAGTAGCCCCAATATTGCTGAAATTCTTGGTGTCAGAGGTGGACTATCTGGTCAGTAATGTCATAACTGTTTTCAGAAGTTTTGCTGAAAGCATAAGTTGAAACAGTTACCTTTGTATACTTCTCCATTGGTTGTTTCTTTGATCATCAGCTTTTCATTTTTTCCTGGAAGATAAAATGTGCTTCAAATTCTGCCCCATAAAATCATTCTTATTCTGTCCTTAAAAATTTAATTTGACTAGTCTTCAGGCAGTGATAGGAAAGCTACCCAGAACTGTGACATAAATTAACCTTCAGCAGTAGGTTATTTTCCATATTTTCTAAGATATTTTTTACATATTCCATCAACTTTGAATAAAAGTGATATAAAATACTTTGCAGATGGAAATTAACTTTGAGGTGAAGGAATGCAAAGTTTGGTTAGTACAAATTTTTTTAAAGTCCTTTTAATTAACTGAAGATGCTGAAGGCATAAGTAAATGTACCATCCTGCAGCACTTGCATATCCATTTCTGAGATATCACATCTTAATTGACTTGCTGTCCATCTATTCTAATATCTTATATCAAGTTAGAAGTTCCAGAGACATTTGCCAAAGATGCAAAATGAGCCCAAGGAACTGGATGGGATAGTTTGGGCACTGGAGAAATACATAAATATCAATGGTTAATTATGAACTGTTGACATTTAAAAAATACCTGAAGTACAGTATTTGATTTATACACAGTGTAGAATGGCTTGGCTATTCTACTACAATCCTTTCTTCTCTCTTTGTGTTATTTCCCTCCTTAAATATGGCACCTGTGAAGAATTTATTCTTGAGACTTAGTGGGAAAACTGAAGACAACACACAGAAGGTACATGTGCTGTCATATAAAATCCATGGTTTCCCCTCCCCCTGAGTGCAGTATTTAGTTCTGGATCCTCAGTCTCAAAGGAGATTTAAGAGAACTGAAAACAGTTCAGGGTGGGCAACATGGCTGATGAGAAATAGGCAGAGCAACCAAGCAGACTGGGACTCCTGTGCATGAAAACATAAGACTTAAGGAGGTGTAATTATTCACTGTCCTTTCTAAAATAGAAAGCAGGGCCTTTGGATCCTCCTAAACAAATTAGGCAATTTTTCATAACATTAGCACAAATTCTGTGAAACTGCTTTATAAAGGATGTTGCCTATACTTAAAGTATATTTGTGTTCAAGGGCATATCTGACAAGCACTTGGAAAAGGCATCTTTAGGAAGCTAGTAAATGGACAAGAAGACACTTAGGAAATATGAGCTGAAAATAGTAAAAACCTAGGAAAATTATACTTATGTGTTTAGGCTTTCTCTGGTGTTCTTCTTCCCTAGGGTCCACTTGCAGCCACTGTTAGAGATGGAATAATGAGCTAGATAGGCCCTTGATTTGAATTAGTGTGGTCTTTCATGTATTTTTATCTACTCCCAGTTATACCTTAAAAATCAGATATTTATCTGCTGTTTGATATCTTTATTTTGGGCAGGTCTGAATATGAGAACACAGCATTTCACATCTGAAGAGAAACTGAACCTTTAGTCAAAACAGTGCACATGTATTCCTGCTCTATTTGATATTTGGGGATTTTTTGGTTGGGTTTTTCTGGGTTTTTTTGGATCTTGTCAATAATCCTTGTGCATTCAGCAGCATGTCTTCCCTACCTGGAGCCAGTTTTACTTGTGTGATTATCTTTTTTCTGGCTTGGTAACTTTCTCTTAAATGTTGCCTCGTACCACCTTGCCCTTTTGGGGGTCACATTGAGAACATACCTCTGTAAAATATGACCTAAGTATATATTGCATTTTGCTATGCTGTCAAAGTGCTAATAAATTCTTTTGTGCTGTGATTGATTTCATAATTTTTAAATGACTATGTTTGGATTCAAAGCAAGATAAAAATCGTCTTAATCTGAGCAGTGTATGTGTAATTTACAGGTGTCATAGGCTTCTGCACTGGATTTACTGCCAGGTTACAGATTTACTTCTGTATTTAGGCAATCTACTTTTAGATTTATATTTTATATAGATCCAAAATACTAGTACAATAATCAAAATTTAATAAATCACTTTAACCTAACTCCTCTGTCTCATTGACTGCTGGTAATAGGAGCAAATGAGGGCTAGGACAACAGAACTGTACTTGACACCAGCTGCTCTTTAAAGAAACCTAATCCAGCTTTATGGTTCCCTGTGTTCTTGCCAGAGATTTCTTGCACAGAGGGCTCCCTGTGTTTATAGTAGCAATTTGGGTGTTTGTATCTATCTGGTTAGTTTTTTGCGAGTGCTTCTCACATGAAAAATTGGAAATGTGCCACTCAGACTGGGAACCTAAAATAGATCTTTCTTCCTTTACCCTCCTCTCTTCTTTCCACATTAGAGCTGTTTTCAACCATTCACAAAAAGGAAGACTAAACTTGTTTTGGTTTACACATGGCATTGTGGATTGGTGTTTCAAATATATAAATAATTATTGAGAGCATAAATATTCTTGAAGAGAAACTTTCATGGCAAAATCCTCAGTGTTTTTCATGCCCTTACATTCTTATTTCTTGGGGTCCAAGAAATATGTCTATAGGCATGTCTTTATGTCAAAATGCCTTGCCCCTTCCTTTCTATGTTTTGTTGTATATTTTCTTTCTCTCTTTATACTTGTCCTCATTCAGTACATTCAGAAAATGCTGAATTAACTTTCTCCTACAATTTTTCGGCTCCCTTCCCCCCTGACTTTTCTATTTCTTTCCAAATTAATTTGCCTTGCCACCTGGTCTCCTTGGAATTTAGCAATTATTCAGTATATAAAGCCTAACTCGTAACAGATGGGGCTTCCAAAACACACACATCAACAATGCACATCCTAGGGCCAGAGATTGTGAGTGAGCTGCAGTTTCATTATGACTTCAATTTTCTAATGCTTGTGAACATTGTCAAAGAACATAAACGTTGTTTGTGATACCATGTCTTCTAAATTGTGGAGTTCAGACCAAGGCCTGTTTCTTTGATTTAGAACATAAGTTTGTTTTCCAATTTCATGATCCTGATGGCATGTATTTTATAGCTACAGGGATGGGAACCAAAATATAATAATTACCTGCGCTTGTTTTCACCTATGCTTTGCAGAAGGCATTTTAGTGTTTGCATCCAATTACCTAGATCAGCATTTGTCATTTTCTAAGACTTTCTATGTTTTCATAGTTAACCTCATCACTCATATTTCCATATTTTACAATATAAGAGAGAGTTCTGCATGTTGTTTTTTAGTTATGTCAGGCTATATAACGAATGCTGCAAGAAATTTCTGAGAGGGGAATTGTTTTAAATGCCCAAAATTCCCCTGAGCTACATTTGCAAGATGTGAAACTTGTGGGGTGGCTATATAATTTTGGGGAAAAAAAGAAAATGGACTAGGCATAAGAGGGGAATGATATTATAATATCCAGAGCAAGAAAGGGTGGGAATACAAAATATCCAGTACTTTTCAAATGTTCCTGTTTGAGCTGCTCCATTTCATTTAAATAATTGTTGTCCTGAGAATTATTCCCTGTTGTCCTGGGTGTGGAAAGTAACCACAAGATTATTTTCAGTATTTGTTGCTTTCTTGATTTCTCCAGCTTAAATTGTTCTTTTTTGTATAAATAACAAATAATACTGCGTGACCAGATGCTAATTCTGCATCCAAAGGCACTTTTAGAGAATGTAGATATATGAGATGATGCAGGAGTGATTTTAAACTGGGCATTTTATGTATCACAGGGCATGATGATAAGTACTGTAAGGGCCAAACTCTTCTAGGGTCTGGAGTTTTGAGCTGGAATTTGATCAGAAATTTGTCCAGAAAAATCTCAGTGCTTCTATTCTTGGAATCCCATCTTTGCTTACACCTCCCATTGACGTGACCATAGTTATAAAAGCCAAAGCATCAACCTCAGCAATAGTTATGCAGCCAGCTGTTAATTTGCAGCTGCTATCCAAATTCTTCTCAGACACCTGTACAATTGAGGAGAACAGCAATTGGGCTCTCATGTCTTCCACCTCTGGCCACAGAAATCTGCAGTCCCCCTGTTGACTGTTCCATGTCTGTGTTTATGGTCATTTGTGTTTACGCTCATGAACAGTGAGAGGGAGCTATTTGGGGTATAGGCATTAGGAGCCTCCCTGCAGTGCCTGACAGCAAGTGATAAGGATCCCATGACAGCAGCCCTGATCAACACCTTCCTGCCCTGCAGATGGGAACCTCCATCATTTGGCCTAGGTGTTAATGGGTGTTCCAGGCTCAGATGACTTTGATGACTTTGAAGTGTCCCCAGAGAACTAGTTCCCCTTCCTTGGCTATTACTGACTATGCAAATTCACATCTGAGGGCAGAGAAGAACCCGCCTTCCCAAAGCTTTCCAGCCCCATGGCTCCAGTACCTGGTCCCTTAGTGCCCCAGCCCCAGCACAGCTCCTGCAGACGAGGCCATCAGCAGCTCCATCCCCAGGGAGCAGCACCAGGTCCCAGCTGTGCACAGCTGCCTCCCTTCTTTGGAGCCAAAGGCTCCAACTTGCTGGGCAAGGTTCTTCTGGGCAAGGTTCTTCCAGCCATGTGGACAGAGCCCTGTAGCTTGTCACCACCACAGTCATACAGTTCCATGCTGTAAAGGCCAGAGTCTCTGAGTCTCTTTCATATTCCCAGCTGAGCCAACTGCCCTCCTAACCACCAAAGTACCTTTCAGCTGCCCCTGCTCTAGGCCAGCTTGCCAGCTAAATAGGTGTTGTCTGCTGCAGATGAGCAGTAGATTATTCTTTAATTGGCAGATGACTGCTGAACATATTCCAGACAGCTTTGGTGATAAATGCTCTTTTGCTGCTGTGTATGGTGAATTGCCTTTTTGCATCATATGTGTATTGTAAAAGCTTGGTTATATTCCCATGATACCTTTTTAACAATCACTCTGAACGGAAGAACTGTCTGCCAAGACTTTGTGCTAATTGCCCTACATAGCCAAGAAGAGATAAAAATGAACTAATGTTCTTTTTGTGATCCAAAGCAATCCTAAAGGATCAATTTTAAAAAGTATTATCAAGCATTTAACTAAGCAAAAGGCTAAAAAACAACGAAGAGATTCATTCCTGGAAATAACGTCTTTCAACTAATGAATGTTATCAACATTGGGAATTAGAATACCAGCATTATATGGATGTGATCCATGGGGAAGATGGGCTGTTTAAAGCTCACTTCTGTTATAAGGTATTGTAATCAAACTAGTGATTTAAACCCTATTGTAATTCCACCCTTTTCAAATTGTGCCTTTCTCTTTGTGGAAGGGAATGAACTGTTAATGGAAACAAAGGCAGGGGAAGAAATATAGTTGAATTACAAAGCCTTTACACTTATGGTGTTAGAACACTTCTCAACTTCCTATTAACATGAATAATGTGTGAGTCTACAATGAAAAAACTTCAGCTATCACATATGCATGGTCACTGCAGTGGATATGTAACTAGAAGCAAAGGTTGAGAGCACAGTCAGTTCTCCTTCCTGATGATGATGGTCTGTATACTTTTGGCAGGAGCTTTGTGGAAAAGATGATTAAAAAATTTAACATAATAGCTGTGCTAAACTGGAACTTTTATTTTAGGTTGAACACTACAGAATCGTTGATCAGGTCACAATTGTAAACCTGTGAGTGCAAAATATTCCATTCAGTTTCTGATATCTGAAGTGATAAATTGCAAACCTGCAAGAATGTGAGTGCTACTGGCCATGTGTTCACATTCATAATTTCCTTGTGATTTATATGAGGCTAAAACGCTACTGCCAAAATGCCTTTCACTTTTGACTTTACATTGAAAATAAGTAATTACTATAAGGATCTTGTTCATTTTAGTATTGTGTCATTCTAGAGCCTTCCTTGAACTCCACCCAATAGCCACTAAAACAATTTGGTCACTTTTCCTCTTTTTTTTTTTTTTTTTTTACTGGAGGCTCTTTCCCTTTGAGAGAAACAGATTTTAAATCTGAGTATTGCTTTATACTACGAAATTCAAAACTATGAAATCAAAACTATGAAATGTCACTTGTAGACATAAAAAAGTTTGATACTATTTTAGCTGTTATCACTCAGCCTAAAATTTCCCCATGTTTAAAAACCGTGATAAAAATTTTTCTGTAGTATTTCTATCCATCTCCTCAAACACATAGAACTTCAACAAAAGGGTGTTATCTAAACATTTTTACCTTTCCAGGGCTGCTGATGGACGTGTTCATATTTTGGGGAATGATTCTTATGTTTTCAGACATTTCTTCCCAAAAGCAGAACGATTATACTTCTGCAGGGTGGAAACAACTGGTATGCCCATCTTTGGTAGAAAAGTAACATTCCCCAGTGTAAAAGGAAAAGTATGAAACTTTATAAATTGGTAATATACATGATTAAACAGTTAAAAATCTGATTCTATTGAGAAGCAAATACAGCTCAGAAAAAGACAGTGGGAATTCATTTATTTGAGAAAATGACTAGCCACACATTAAGAGTTTTGGTATCAAGTAGCTTTAACTAAGTAAGAATGGAGAGACTGTCATTTTGACGCTGCAAACTGTAGTTTGAAGTTGCATTTGTGACAGTTTTCCAGGTCAATCATTCAGTTCTCCTGAAAGTCTGAAAAGAAAATCTTCACTACCCAAATATCTTGCTTGGATGTTTGGTTTTGTTTTTTTTTTTTCCTAACATTCCTCTCTACTGTTTATGTGTCCATCTTAAAGACAAAAACTAGCCACCGTGTTCCATGTGCATATGATGAATGAAGTACCCATGCTGATCCATTAGAGCACCATCTTCCTTCTGTGGAATTAGGTTGGGAATTCCGTTTCAGAAGAACCACCTCCAATGCAAACTACTCTGTTGTCCCTCTATTGTGCTAAAAGACTTATAGGTTACATGGCAGCATAAAGGTCTTTGAATTTCAGGTGGAAGATCTTGTCATATATTTTATTTTTTTATGATCTCTGTTTGAATGATTCAAGCTTAACTTTCCAAAAACACATGCTAAGAAAGGGACTAATTTAGGTGTAAGAAGCTAAAAAAAGGCTCAGGTTCTCCAAAAGAACATGGTGTCTATGGGACCAAATTTATTAATAGAAGCAGTTTTGTTAATGCTAGATGGCAAGCTTTCTTTTTCTATAAATTTTTAATAAAGTTCTTTATATTTTGTACTTCTGCTTTGACTCTGTGTCCAAATTAAGGAATGATAGAGGTTTGTTTTATTTTCATTTTATCTATTTTCACTTCTGTTCCAATATAGTGTGTTTGTCTCTTTCATCCCTCTATGATTTTTGTATAAATAAATATCATTTTAGGTCACTTCTGAAATTATTTGAGCAACAAGCACATCACCAGGACTGTGCTGAGATAATCAAGCTATTGAATTGCCAGTACAAATTGTGCTACACACTGCAATTACTTGAGTGCTCAATCACAGGTAGTGCTTACTGTGACATGATCACACTCTGAATATGTTACTTCCCTCTTGACTGTCACCTGCTATTTCATTACTGAAGGTAGCAAAGAAGAGTCAAACAGAAACTTTGATTAACTGATTATTTAAACTTGTCAGACTATCCAATATCCACATGGGCTTTGCTCCCCTCAACAATGAGAAGGCCAAAGTGAGAGATCCAGACAGTTGTTGGAAACAGAGCATTTCTACAGTTCAGTATCAGGTATGTGATCATAAGTGCAGTGTGAAGGGCAGTGCTACACATCTAGGAAACTCACCAGGGCACAGAGAGGCATGCTGGTGTGGGCTTCCAAGTAACAGTAGGGTGAAGCTATTTAACTGCATCTGAAAAGGCATTATTATCTCGGTTAAGAAGAAAAAGTATATATGATCATTTGGAAATTGTTAGAGACTTAAAATACAAATAGACCCCAATGTGCCCCAGTTATCATTAATTTTGTGTGGAAGAATTGTAAATCTTAGCCTGAGTCACTGACTTATTAGTCATTGACAATCTATTCTTGGTTCCTCTTCTAAATGTAATGTATTTTGGATGTTTTCAGTAATTGTAGGAGCAGTAGAAACTGTGGGGTACCACAGAAATAACCCACTAAAGAGCAAGTAGCAGTATTATCCCTGAACTGAAACTTTTTGACTTGACTTGACAGAATCCTAATAAAGCAACTGTGACTCACTGGAATGACAGTCATGGGTCACTGTGCTGAGGTCCATTTTGGAGGTATGGCTGCATACAAATGATGATTATATATTTGTCTATCACTTGAGACTTAAAAGGCATTGACTTTCTTAGTGATAACTACAGATCATGGCCCAAAGTAGTAATTAGAAGAAGAATTGCTGCACCTGTCTGTGCTTCATGCTGTCTTTCCAACACATCAGTTCTGTCTTGTCATGTTGTCTCTGAAACAAATTAGCATCCCCAGACATTTGTAAGGAAAGGAAATGTCTGACTCAGAATTTGAGAGTAAGAAAAGCTGTGTGTAAACAGGAAAAGACGAGTCCTAACCTTTGAATATGCACCTGCAATGTGCATGTACAGCATACAGACAGGCTGCCGCCAGGTCCCGCAGCTTTCTGCCCAGCTTTCAGGGCCACAAACAGATCTTAAACTTACGTGTGATTCCAACTTTCACTATTTGGAATGCAAGCTGGGAAATGGGGTCTGACTGTAAATGTATTTACTGTATCATTGTTATCCTTGTGTTAGTGTTGCACGGTAGCAGGGAGAGCTACGAGGATGTCTTCTGTGAGAAGCTGCCACAAGCTTCTCCCGTGTCCAGCAGAGCCCATGCCAGGTGATTCCAAGACACCCCTGACACTGACCAAGGCTGGGCCAATTAGAAATTATGGTAATGCCTCTGGGATAACATATTTAAGAAGAAGAAAAAGAGAGGTATGTGAGAGGAAAAATTCTGCAGTCACTAAGGTCAGTCGAGAAGGAGGAGGAGGTGCTGGAGCTGTTTCCTGTATGGTGAAGCAGCTGTTTCCTGCAGGCCATGGTGGTCCACAGGAATGCAGAGATCCACCTGCAGACTGCGGTGGACCCAGAGCAGAACAGGTGGATGCAGGAAAGGAGGCTGTGAATCTGTGGGAGGCCTGTGCTGGAACAGGCTCCTGGCAGTGACCTGCAGACCCATGGACAGAGGAGTCTGTGCTGGAGGAGGTTCCTGGTGGAACTTGTGACTCAGTGGGGGACCCACACTGGAGCAGGCTGTGCCTGAAGGATTGCACCCTCTGGAAAAGTGACCTACAGTGGAGCAGTTTGTGGAGAACTGTTGCCTGTGAGATGGACTCATGGATTGTTGGATGTTGGATTCATGGAGAACTGTCTCCTGTGGAAAGGATCCCATATTGGAGCGGGGGAAGGACTCCTGTCCCTAAACAGAGGCAGGAACAATGGATGATGATCTGAGCATTAGCCCCCATTCCTTGTATCCCTGCACTACTGGGGGAGGGGAGGAGGTAGAGCTGGAAAGGAGGGAGGAATGGGGGGAATGTGTATTTAGAGTCTTATTTTATTTTTCATTATCCTGCTCTGATTCCACTGGTAGCAAATTGAAGTAATATCTCTAATTCTAGCCTGTTTTGCCTGTATCAGTATTTGGTGAGCAATCTCTCCCAGCCCTTACCTCAAATCATGGACCCTTTGTTATATTTTCTCTCCCCTGTCCAGCTGTAGAGGGGAGTGATAGAGAGGCTTTGATGTGTACTTGGAATCCAGCCAAGGTCAACCCAGCACCATCCAAAACCCCATTAGTATTGACAATAAGCCTAGAAACTTCCTGCAACCAGTAATGCCATTCAGCACTGAAGCTTTCCTCAAGAGAAACCTGACTGAAAAATGTACGCCTTTCAAATTTGGAGTTTACCAAACTGCTGTTCTTCTTCAGCAAGGGAACTTCTCTAAGATTGAAGCAGTTCTCCCAGCAGTTTTTCCTGGCTTCCTCCACCCTCTTCTTCTGTTAGTACATGCTTTCAGGAGTAGCATAGACTGATTCCTCTGTGCTCTCCTGAGCTCAATGCACTTAGTTAAAATCATTCCTCTAAAGGCCAAATTGGTCTCTTGTGTATTACATATCATATTCCATCATCATATTTTCAGAATTAAGTATTCTGTGCTCAGCAAGATCACCAACAAAGAAATAAAATTTAATAAATTTTAGCTTCTTCATTTATATTTATCTGCTAAAAAATAATAACTTTGCAATCTTTACCCCATGCGTCCTTGCATCTTTCACAAGGCTGTTTTTTGCCTATCACAAGGAAATGACACTATCAGTGGAAACGCTGCTGCTGAAGGGTATTTCAGCAACTGATGTTTGAACAGAAGGTTTCAAGCCCCAAAAGGAGAGAATGCTTGGCAAGTTTTAGGCAATGTGAGGACATGCCTCAGGATCCAACCCTTTTAGTCATCTATCACAGCTGAAGTCAGCTCTACATCATTAACAGAGAGAAAAGCAATTTCTGCTAGATTCAGGAAGAAAATAATCTGGCTACAAATACAGCTTTAAAGATGACCTGGCAAGTGGTGTTTGGAAGGAAAAGAATTCTCTTTTGTGGTCCCAGGAATAATCTCATCACTGCTATTCGTGTAGCATGAGAACTGCAAAAGCCACTTTTTCATAACTGACTAAGTCATGACTCATTATTCATGTTGCCTTAATAGGCTTCCCCATGCTGTTTATGTCAAGTTATTTATTTATTCATTCTGCTGAGGCTTTAAGCTATTAAAAAATTAAATTAATGCAAATAAAGATGAAGAAACTTGAAAAGAAACTTTGAGGCATATTTGGCTGTGGAATGAATATGAAACAGGAGTTCTTCACTAGGCCATCACTGACTTGCAAATTGCTGACCTAAACACCCAATTAACCAAAAAGTAACTAAATAGCACATGTAAACTAATTATTATTAACAACTGAAAATGATAAAATTAAGACCTCTTTGTGAACAGGTAGAGTACGTTCTTTTAGAATGCATAAGCGATAGGCTTTAAAAATACACAAAAGGAGAACATGTTCAACAGGGGGAAAAAGCATGAGGAAAACGAGAAAGTAAACTCCTATCATACCCTAATAGAGGAACTTAAATAGTGATGACTTTTAGTTAGAAGAAAAGCATCCTGTCCCTCAGGCTTGTCAGCTGCAACCTCAGCTTGGAGTCACCTGCAAATTTGCTGAGGGTGTACCTGATGCCTTTGTTTATGTCTTTGATGGAGACATTGACTGGCACTGATGCCAGTATGGACTCCTGAGGGACACCACTCATCACTAATCTCTCCTGGATGCCGAGCCATTGATGATCTCCCTCTGGCTGCAAATATCTATGCAATTCCTTATCTACTATTGAGTCCATCAATCAAATCCATACCTCTCCAGTTGTGGGGAACCATGTGAAATTTAAACAGCTGGTGCCTGTAGCCCCTACAGAAATTTAAACAGCTGATGCCTGTGGCTCTTCCCTTGCCCACTGATGTCATTCTGTTGTAGAAGGTTAGTAGGTTGGTCAGGCAGGACCGGCCCTTATTGAAGCCTATTCAAGTGCTGGTTGTCTTGAATCAAGTCCCCATCCTCCATGCGACTTAGCACACCATTTTGGCATCAATATCTTCTAGAAGGATCTGTTCCATGACCATGTTTCTCAGATACTCAACTTCAGACAAGAAACTATTGTTCTTGGGAACGTTTTGCCTCTCTGCATTGGTTTTCCTTTTGTTCAAAATGGTAATAATCTCTCTTGTTTCCCAAGATATTTTTTTAAAAAGTGGCTTAGTTCCTACAGTGAACTGTAGAAAACTTTTTTTTCCTGTCGTGAAAAATTAGACAATTTATATCAGCACACAATTGAAAAGTTGTCTGCAATTCCTATTAAGCTGTTCTATTGAGCTATTAAACTAACCTGCATTCTCACATCACCAAAGAAGCTACAATAAAAACTCTCCAGAAAGTTCCACTATGTGATGTTTTCAAAAATCTTTTTTTTAAATATCTATTTTAAGAAGAGAAAAAAAATATCTTTCCTACTTAAAAGTCATATAAAATAGGAAGAAAATGATGCAAACATCCCCCCCCTCCAATCTGCAAAACCCTTCCCAAATTAAAGACCAACCCCAATCCCTACACCAACTTGCAACTGAGCTATATTTTTAAGAAATAAAATACAGACTTTAAAATTATCTGTCAAGATTTTATTATTTTTATGGCACCAGAAAAAAATCAAAGGTATATTATATTTTGAAATAGACATAGCTGTCTATAAGCAGAAGATTTTTATGAAATAGCTACATTTTTCTTCAAAGGAATTCTATGTGTTAAAATAAATTTAACAGTTCACTAGCAACATTATGCAGAGAAATGAGGCTTTTCTTTTGGTTTGTTTTGAAGCACTGTCACAGAATCCCTGTCAGTATAAGGCAGCCTGAAGTAGAACAAGTTTCTTCTGATGCTAAAGGCAACCAAGGTTTTTTCTTTCTCTGGCAGTTATTTCTTTGATTCTATTTTGATAAGGAGTTTCTGTGTTTAGAAAGTACTTACAGTTTCTGTTCAAAATGTTTTTCAAGTAATTTGAATAATTTGAAAGTCAAAACAGCAGAGATTTTCTGAGTGCTTAAGGCATTTGTAATTACTGTGGTGGATATTGGACTCTTCAGACATGCATTACAGAGGCTCACAGAGAAATGGATGTGAAATATTAACCCCAAATACTATGTAATCTGTTAAAATTGCTGCATTTTATAAAAACTATATGTTGTACATCCTACCTTCTTCACTTTACATTTCACACCTTAACCCACTTTCAAAAACTCTGGTCCTGGACAATATTTCAGCTAGACAAAAATGTTTGAAGCAGCATCAATATTGTCCCTTAATTTTGGATTTCATTTCTGTTGAATCCAAAGAGCAAAACAAGCCACAGTATAACCCTGAGCTGAACTGAACTGCAGTAGTGATGATAAACAAGAACGAAATGGAAGCAGAGGTTTCAGTCAAGAGAGGGGTTGGATCTTCACAGGAAGCAACCAAAGTTGAACAAAAATAGACTTACAGTTGGTTTGCTTTGAGAGCAGTGGGTTCTTTGAAGTCAATCATCTCACTGGCCACTTCCTGGTATCCTATTTTGAAGACCTCAGAAATAACAAATTAGATCTTTTGAAACAAAGTATTTCTTTAGGCTCCACCTTAGATTTGAAGACACAAGCAAAGCTGTGGAGAAAGTAGTATTATTACTGTCTAATGTAATGTTTAATAGCTGGCCAGTATTCATCCAATAACATCCTGAAGGCTGGTGTAGCTGTTTTCATATTTATGAAATTCATCTGGAAGAACTGTTTCTGAATTATTCTGAATTCATAAAAGTGGATTCACAGTCTCACAAATAGATTCTCATTCACCTGCAGATACAAAGTGAGATAAAGGTGTACATCCCAAACGAGCAGCAGTGTCACTCTCACTTTTCAGAAAAGTAAATTATATTAGCTGACTCTGCTTTTTTCATTTTTATTCATAAAGTGTATATTCTGACATCTTGTAAAACAGCTTATTTCTGCTCTACTGAATAGGAAGTTCTGGAGGCACTGAGAACTAAGGTGACTTCCCCCTTCTTTAAGTATTTGTAGCAGCCTGGAAGGTGAGGGCTTGAAAAGCAAGGTAGAGCATGTAGAATTTCCTGTCCAAACTTCTGTTTTCTTTGAATTACCTTATTTATGGGGAATAAGGTGCATCAACCTTTTTTCTTTTCTTTTTTTTCTTTCCCCCAAACTTTGTGGCATGGTTCCATACCAAGAGTTTTCTAGCCTGTTTGGATTACCATTGCAAGGAGATGCACACACTTCTTTAAACAAATACTTTTAACTTAAACCAAAAATTTCTGGACTGAACTAATGGCTGTTGCAATACAGAGCATCCCAAATATTTTCTTGTGTCAAACAGCTGCTTTAAGTCTAGCATTGCTGGAAAAGATTACATCAATATTGCAGCTAGGTTAAAATATTACTAACTTGAATATACTTGAAAAGTTATAAAAAATTTAGCAAAAAAATTATTTTGTTTTCCATTCTAACATAATAATCTGTTTTATGCACACAGTCATAAAATTAATGAGATTGTGCCCCATAATCTGTCACTTATCTATTGCCTGGAACCAAGTGCATTGTGCAGTCCAGAGTACAGGATATGGTTAACACTGACCAAAGATGCTCTTTAAAGTGGAGCTCTGATTTTTTTCAGAACTTATGACAATTCTCTGTCTATTGATAATTTAAAAGTGAAACCAGCAAACAATACATCATTATCTGCCTTGATCTTATTAGGTTGTTCTATGGCAAGTGCCATATCTGATCTCAAAGAAATCAGGGAAAGTAATTAATCTCTTAATTTCATTCGTAGATCTCATGTCTATCCAGTATAAAGACATAATTATACTCAAGAGAGAGAGAGAAATAAAATGAACATGGACTGTGAAATGATTAATTTTTTATCCTGGAGTCAATTACACATAGGATAACTTCAATTTTCTGAAATTACATTTAATGTCATAATGCACTCTAACAAAGGAGCTGGTGGGAGTACTAAAACAGTACTGCATATGAAAAATTGGTTAAATGTGCACTTCAACATTGAAAACCTCAACAGAACATTGATTATACTTTGAATTCGTAATTTATAACAGTTTTTAGTGGGTGCTATTTCTTTACTAATCTCAAAGCACTAAATAAGGGTAAAAGATTCAAGGTCAAATGTGGTAAATACGTAACAGTTGTGAGAAACCTGGGTTCCTAGACACTCTAGTTAATGCTCAGTGTACTGAATCATGGGAGTCCATGGTACAGGAGAATTGCTCTGTTTTGGAAGTGTTAAAGCCAGTAGTGAACATACTCTATCTAAATAATCACTACATGTTTCCAGAAGTCTGAGAATACTGACCATGCTGTAGTGTCCTATAATTCATATAATTAATGATCAGCCCTTCCTCCCTCTGTAAAACTGTCTCCAGAGGTCTTATTTAACATAACTCATTGAATGAACACACAGAGAAATAATCTACTTGAGACAACTAGGTGGGAGAATCTAAGTGTGGGAGAATAAATGTGTCAGAACAATAATGAGAAAAAACAGTATTAACCAGATTGTTGAAATGTAGTTTTTCCATGTGCTTGATTGAGGGCCTCTAATGCTTGATCTAGGGCAGCTAGAATGGGCTGAAGAACAGATCAATAACAAAACAGTTTTGACTGCACTCACTTAGACATATGTACTTGGATTAGCAGCTGAGTTCCTTCACGCAGCAAGAAAAAAGTAAAGCTGGTTGGAAGAATAATCATTTGGGGAATGCTTGATAGACCATATTAAGTCTTTCCCAGAAATTACCCACTTCATGAAAATCAACACTTGATGGAAGAAATTCCTTCAATTTTTCAGATTTTACTTAGCTCTTGAAAAGCAGGGACTTTTTGTTCCACCATTGAGCCTATGAGTGGAATTTATCAGTCAATGGTCATGATGCTCATCGCTAAGTTTTGCTGACCACCATACTTTGAATTTGAACACCATTTCATACCAGCTACCACGTAGACTGATATCAAATGCAGTGGTACTGTTTAGAAAAGACATCTGCTGCCAGTATCTGAACTTTGTGAAATGACATTGTAAGAGTTTGCTGCACATTGAAGAGTGTTCGTGGGAAAAGAACTATGTATTTATCCGCTCTATTGGGCAGGTCACAGCCCATTGCTATGACCTGTAATTGGAAGGCCAAACTCATTCAGTTAGCTACACAGATTCATAGTACTTTCAAGTAAAGGAAAGAAAAAAACAAGAGACCACCACCAGCTTTTCTTGAAAATTCAAGTATAAACACAGGAGATATTTATGTATTATAAATACAGAAGGTGTCATCCTTAATTAGAAGACTGTTTTCAAGCTCATTCCATATGGCTACCTTTTAACTGATACACAGTGAGATAACTATATTATTAACAGCTATAACATTTTACATACACAATGCATACCTATCAATGGGTAATCATGCAAGGTTTTCGTTCACTCTAGAAGGCCCAGTGCATGCTGCATACCTGTTTCATGGTTGCTCATGAGTGCAGGCTTCTACATTCTGATTTGTTTGCTGTATCCAATTTTGCTGTTTCATATTTCTTTTTTCATTACTGAGCACCTAAATTAGTGGTATTTGTACAAACTGAGGTTCAGATACCAGTATATATAGAGTAGTCAATGAATACTTAAACTTCTATAAATTATGCCATTGTTTTAATTGCTCCTGTTGAAAGATAAAACACATGAAATGCAACCTCTCTTTGAACCAAAAGTTGTTTTTTTCAAAAGACTCCAGACTAACCAAGATTCATATCCACTTCAGCTGCCTTATCTCCTAGTTTGGTGTGATTTATGGCAAGCACATTCCCACACTAGAAATGATTCATCCCTTGCTGTGTCACTAATCAGTGAGATTCTGCTGATTCTGTATTGCTCCTGAATGCACTTTAGTCAAGCATCAGCTCTCTACAGTTGTCACACCTTGTTCTTAAGCAGCTCATGGAGTTTAAAAGGATGGTTTGAAGAAAGTTCCACAGAAGTCCTACTGCCATACTAAAAACCAAATGAACATGAGTGCCACTGACTGAAAATCACTATATGAAAATAATAAATCATGTAAGCAGCATAGGGACATGAAGGGCATAGAGAAGCTGTTTGACTGATGTCCCAGGCACTGGATAGGAAAAATAATAGTGACAAGTTTTCAGGAACTTTGCTTACTTAAGCCCTGGTTTTCCTCTATTTTTAGACAGGATTTCAAATATTCAAATAATATTGCAAAAATTTTTTTTCTGTGCCTAAATGCCTGTAAAATGCCCAATAAGAGTTTTTTTGCCTTAATGATTTATCTGATTTAGTACTACCATTAGAGCTATTCAAACTAGAACCTTACTGAAGCATAAAGTGTTTTGGATTTGTAATTGTTAACAAAGGGATATTTTAGTTACTGCTGTGCAGTGCTCACACAGCATCAAGGTATTTTTCCTTCTCACACTGCTGATCCCAAGTGAACATAAAGCTGGGGAAGAAGGAAAAAGGGGAGATGTTGGGAGTCACTATATTTGTCTTCCTAAGTAACTGTAATTTATGATGAAACCCTGTTTGCCCAGAAATGGCTAAACATCATCCTGCTGATAAGAAATAGTAAAATTAATAACTTGTTCTACTTTTGCTTTACCTATTAAACTGCCTTTGTGTCAACCCATGAGTTGTCACAGTTTTACACTTCTGATCCTCTTCCCACCCCAGCTAGGGAAAATGGGTGAGAATCCCTGTAGTGCTTGCCTACACACCAGGGTTAACCCACAAGAAATAACCTCCATATATTATTGCCTTCCAGAAGGGTGTGTTTTTTCAGCTCATTGCTGACTAACAAATACTAAACTTTTCAACCTTCTCAAATTGATGATTTGTGAATTACTTGTTATGAGACCATAAACATACAGTTGTGGGCAAGATACTGTTATAGTCTGTGTGTTTTTAAAGTGTTTAATTAATTTTTAATGTCTGGTGATAAACTGCTTTTGCTTTGATATTTTACAAATGAAATGAAAGTACATTAGTAAATGTCATTTAACAACATGACTTCTGGTGAGACACAACCATTTATTGTTTAATAATGACCGGGTGCTGTTCTTTTAGAAAAACAGTTCTAGTTTACTGAAAAGTTAAAATTCAGAAAATTAATTTCAAGTTCTTAAAATATGTACAAACAAATCACAATTTGAAAAATTTCCATCCTGTCTTCCAAGCTAATGACTACTATTAGTGTTAAAATCATATTTAATAGGACAAAGAAGATGTCTTTAATCTTTTCACTGGGTTAAAAGGGTAAACTGATATTTCAAATAAAACTTTTTTTTTTTTTGAGAAGGCACTATTCCTTACATATTTAGTAAGTATTTTTGAGTGATTTCCTAATGTAAATCAACAGTTCTCACTGTGCTAGGGAGACTATTCTTCTTGGTTTTTTTCAGTCTCTGATAAATTCCACAAAGAGGTAGTTCATGCTGGCAGAGACAGTTACAGATAAAAGACTGCCCACATTGCCTGTAAATCAGTGGATAGGCTGATTTCTTCACTACGCTAATTAGTTGTGTGTAATTTGGCATATTGCTTCCTGAAATAACGATTTAATCTAATTAAGATTTTTTTTCAAGATATCTTTTAAATGAATTAATTAAGGACTTTATCTCCAAAGCCCAGAAATTATTATCATTGAGAATAATGCTGGCACCTTGCTTGAGAGTATAATTTTATTTTTCCCTGTAAACTGACTCCACTTCTAACCTAGGCACAGCTAAATGATTAGGTGAAAAATATCCCTTGATTTCCCACCTTTCTGATAATCCCTCCTAGCCAAGGTTTGCAGTCCAACAACTTGTGGAAATGGGGTGTAGTCTTCCCTGTCTTATTAGGATATCTATGTACACTAGTGATATTCATATGCAAATGAGAGAATTCATGATAATATGATATTACGGATAAAATCATTGTTGTAGGGAAAAAAGGAGTAATAAATTTCTTTTTCTAATCTATAATGATGTGTCATTAACTGGGCTAGACTGGGCATTTTTGTTGTGTTATTTTAATTTCTTTGTTTTCCAGTAGACCCATTATGTGTCTTGCAGTGACAAAATAATATTTCATAACTTGGATGTATCATCTGTCAATCATAAATCTTTTCTGTCTATTAAAGGGAAATTCACTGGCAGAATGAAGAATGATACCTTACTGGACTCACTGGACAATATGTATTTAAAAACTGCTGCCTGTTGTTCAAAAACCTTCACTGATATGCCAAGGTCAGATTCATCTGACTAGATGAAGGACTGGAGAAGGGTAAATGGTTTTTAAAAATTATTATATGAGGTGTAAAGTCTCTCTTAGATATTTGGTCACAGGTGAAAGCTGAATGTACGTGACTGTATACAATGAATGTATTCCAGGTCCAAACATCAGCAGATTCAATGGAGGAAAAATTAATTTTGACAAATTTAGAATTATGATGAGGAATTGAAGAAGAATTCACTTTAGAAGTTCAGATTCTGTTTCTTAGTCGGGGAACTGAAGAGGTTAATTCTGTTGAGCAAAATGCCTACTTCAGCAAATTAAGGAAGATATACTCTATTTCAACAAAAGAATTTTGTGTTTGATTATTGCAGGATCCTTGAATTAAGGATACCTAAAAAGAGGAAATGCTATTGGTGATACTTCTAACACTGGTTGTAGATTCCATCTGTAAAGGATAAAGTTGTTTTATGTGAGAAATTTCAGGAGGTGTAGGGATTGTGTCCCCAGAGGAGACTCAAGATGAGTTTCAGAAAGTGTAGGAAAATGGAACGCTTGTGGTATCCATAAACTCTGAGTTTCTGTACCTATGTTGGGGGCACCAAAGTGTTTGTTACAGAACAAGTGAATGACAACAGTGGATGCCCCTGGAGATGCAGGTGAAAATCGGGGCGCCATTTTCATTTGTGATTATCCTGTTTGCTTTGACCAGAACTGTCAGAAGGCCCAATTACAGACTTACAGTCTGCAACACTGTTCCATTTTACAATGTCGTGTTCAACTGCAGTAAGTATCAGGTCTGGTAATGTTAATAATGTTTTTAATCTAAATGGTGAAATTATCTCTAAGTCAGACAATAAATTTGTATTGTGACTATCCTGATGTGAGAACTGGGATTAATCTTTAAAATTATTGTAGAATTCTTTCTTCAAGGTGTACTATTTGTTGCATTTTTCAGTAATTTTCAGTCATTACTTTGAAAGACATGATTTGCATTTAGCTGTTTTCTGAGTATATTTCTAAATATTCACTATAAATTTATTTTTAGAAAGGATATTTTTGTAGATGAAGCTAAGTCTCTGAGCCAATGATTAAACTTTAAAAAATATGAAGATTAATAAATAGGAAAATAAATAACTTTATTACCATAACTATTAAACCATTAGGAGATTTTTAGATTCTAACCTGATAGTAGGATACATTCCAGTCATAGACAAAATTAATTAGTAAATTTTTGTTGGAACTAATTTACACCAATAAATGATGAACTGGTTTCTGAAAATTGCTGACATCAAAAGCATCTAGTTAAGTACAGTGGAGCAACACTGACTCAGAATCTGAGCTGCTACATTAGTGTAATGAACATAGAGTGGCAGGAGAGTAAAACCAGATAAAAGATACTTTAATCAAGCAGAAAATTGAAAAGCACCCTTTACACACTCAATCACACTGCCAGTTCATCCTTGAGTACGTGCTGTGCTTAATGTTCACTCACAGAATTTTTTAGTACTGCAAGCTTAGCTAAAGACGGTTTTGTTAGGGAGAATGAAGTGCAGTCATTGCAAAAATACACCAAGTTATTAATCCCTTTACTATTCCTACCAAATTTATATAATAAAGATTACTTTCCTGATAAATAAAAGTGATCATAATCCCACATATCTCTGCTGAAAGCCATGTCTAGTATCTAACTGTGATGAAAATGAACAACAAAAAACCTCAAAGACCATTGACTACCACTGAAACTGTCTTCCCTTATCCAAAGTTTTCAGTACAAAGCACAGAAAACTTGCTATATGAGAAATACCATCCAGAGGGCAGAAACCTCCTGAATTTTCTTTCTCATACCTCATTGACCCTAATTTCCTGGGCATTATTATGCTTTGCCTTCCTATTGGGATGTATGAACCTCTGCATCTTCATGGATCATCCCCCCAGCAGCATATTTCTTGTCATCGTCTTCAGAAAATGTTACATCCATTTGCTGAAATGTCCCTGAAGACAAATTGTATTTCAGTCTTGAGTAGGTTCAGTGATGTCACAGTGGGACCAGGCTGACCTGAAGGGTGAGACCTGGGACTACAGCCCTGTGCCTGCACGAACTCCATTGTGATCAGCATGGGAGAAGGTGCTTGTTCATTTGAAGTCACTTGGACCTGATTGGGAATCCAGAAAGACTTAGAGGTTTACTTCCATGTACCACACTGTGGGTTAATAGCTGAAAAATAAGCTTAAATCTTTCAGTATGGTACCTAGTAAATGCTTCTGTTAGCAGTGAGCAGTAGCCAAATTGTCCTCAGGAAAAATCTACTGTTGAAATTTTAGTATTGGGTTTATCCTTTTTATCACACAAATCTGCCCACATATTTGAATAAATTGATTTTCCTGCTCCCGGCTGCCTTTGCTAAAGATTTATGGTAGTTGCTTGTCAGTGGAAATAATTGTTTTAAATTAACTTTGGAGTTTGTTTTCAAATCAGCAAATAGGGAAAATTAATCTGCAGAAAATATTCATCTGCTATAGATCTGTTCATTCCATCTCATTTTTAGTCCCTCATTTAAAAAGACCCAATCAAAGTATCTAACAAAATTTCCATGGTTACCACTCCTGTCAGAAAGAATTCATACACTTTCATATTAACAGACACTTGAATTTCAGGGAATATAATCTGAAGATCTCAATGAGAAACTAATTTCAGAAAGCATATTTAATGAGGAAAATGGCTAGAGCTCTTCTTGATTACTTGCTGATTTTTATAAATAAGCCATGGAAACAGTTGCTTTCAACCGTGGTTTTGTTTCATACTTCCTTAATGAAAAGATATGTTATTAATTTTTTATGTCTTTAATGACACTCAAACATTTTTCCTTGATTTATTTTGAAATGTGACAGTTTTTTGATAGTTTTGTAGGGGATTTGGAAACTGCTTTGATATTTTGTAAACACTTCTAATCATATAAGTTTCTTTCAGAGGTACATATATTTAAAAAATGAATATCTAAATTTAGACTTCTAATCTCCATAAAAAAACTTAAATATTTATTCCATGACTCCGTATTAAGATCTGATTCCTGAAAAGCTTAAAGTGCAGCTTATCAATGTTTTGCCTGCTTCACCTCATTCTCTCACTCATTCAAGGAAGTCTGAAATCCTGGAAGACCTTTTCTGAGGAGGAAAATAAATGTCTTGATTGCTGGAAATAATGAAATTTAACCATTACTTATATTTTATAATTCTGGCTAAATATTTTAGATGTACAAAACTCATAATCCTCTTATTTAGCATAAGATGTATCTACTTAAGTCATATCTGAGAAAAAATAGCCAAGCAAAGGATGTACATGCTAAGCAATTGTCAGTCTGCTGACCTTATAACCTCTGTTTTCAGAAAGGTCTGATTGTTTGGGGAATGGCACTTGTATAAAGCTGTTTTATTTCATATATAGTTGTTGGCACACTTTGAAGACATACCAGATTGTTATTTCCTCCATTATCACAAGTGTTCTCTTAATTTCTAGTGCCACTAAAATTTTGTCATAAGAATGAGCAGAGATAATTACCTGGGTTTGAGCCTATATGCTGTATCAAATCAACCAAATTGTAGATGAAAATAGGAAAAGATCAGGTTTTATATCATCTGCATTTTAGGAACTTAAAATCTGAATGCATAGATACTTTAGTGAGTTTCATAGGTAATATTTGTCTTCTGTTTTACTGTTTGAGGTATGTATTTCAAATTTTATGTTTATTTTGAACTTCAAGTTTGAATGACACAAGGACTTTAAACATACTTTGACTTCAAACATGTTATCAAGAAGCAATGAGCACAGACTGAAACACAAAATTTTCCATTTCAACATGAAGAAACAGTGGTACAGGTTGCCCAGGAAGGCTGTACAGTGTCCATTATTGGAGATATTGGAAAGATATCTGGATGTGGTCCTGGGCAACCTGCTTTAAGTGGCCCTGCTTGAGTGATCCCCAAAGGTCCCTTCCAAGCATTACTGTTCTATGATTCTGTTGCAGAATTTGTATCAAACATTGTCAGATTAGCTTTAAGAAAAATTTCAACTGCCTCAAGATAAAAGTCATAAATGCATTGATTCTAATTACCAAGTAGACTGAATTTTATCCATTTGGAATATTAAGGGAACAGTGATTTCTTTTTAAGATATATGTCTGAGAGAACAGTTCATACAATGAAAGTACCTCTCTCTAAAAATAGTGGTGCTTTCATCTATATTAATAATGAAAATATGGACACACACCACTGTCGGACTAAAATAAGAAAAGTCCATTTCCCCATTACTGAACATTAAAAATAAGCCAGATTTTTTTACTGTCTTCAAATATCTTTCAGGACTATCTACATTACATTTTATGTTGTGTCTCAGTGCTGATAGCGTGTAGTTCGGTATGTTAATGACCACATAGATGAAAATAAAGGAAGAAGTATTTTGCTTGAGAGCTTATATTAAAGCTTTATCATGAGCAGAACTAGCTCAATGCTGCAGCACAGCAGCCAGTGAGACTCTCCTGCCAGAGTTAAAAGGAACCTCTTAACCTCCTTTGATTACTGAAATTGAGGCAAACCTCTCATCTCTGAGAATAACAGGATTTTGTTCAGAGAGTTTAACATTCTAAATTGCTTTTCAGAGTAAAGAATTGTGAATTGTGCTCATAGGAATGTGGAACTGAACTCAAGCATAGTGCAGTAAACAAACAAACAAGTGGGCAAGCAAGCAAACAAAACCCACTGAAAACTCCAAAACCCCAAACCTCTGAGAAACTGCAGATGTGGAAACAGAAAGGAAGAAAAGAAATGTTGATGAATATAAATTTGACATCTTCCTGCAATGTAGCAGAGCATAATAGACAAACTGAGGTGGTTGAATACCCAATTTCTGTGTCAGAATACCTTTAAACTAATAAATGATAAAGGAAGCAGCCGTTTCACAGCAATGTATTTTCAGCAGAAAGTCCCTGGAATAACAGTATACCAAAACAAAATAAAACTTTCTTTTAGTCAAGAAAGGCAAAACAAGCAGAGAAGGAGCTGAGAATTTGATCTTTCAGTTTTATTGTAATTGTTTGTGTACATGGGGGAACAAGATCTTATACCATTGCCTTGTGATTTATGGAGCATTTCCTGTACTTCCCTTAGATCTTTTGTAGACAAGGCCAGTAGTGAATCAAAAGGGTGTCACAATTTTTAGGAGACAAACCAAGAAAGAAAATTATGAGCTCTCCTGAAAGAAAGAGAATTCAGGCTGAAAAACCAAGCTGATAGCTACAGTATGGGGCATTCAGTTGCTCAGAGGCCGTGCCCAGGGCAAAAAGACTTTACAAGTTCAGAATAAAACCCTTTATACAAGCAGAAATATTTTCCTTTTATATTTCTTTGCTAGCTTCAGAAAAACTTTCTAAGATCACAAATTTGTGTGTCTGGCTTTCCAAGGTTTGTTCTAGGTAAGCAAAGAGGGATCAGACAACAACGCCACACATAATGTCTCATGATATATCTTTTTTTTGTGTGTGTACATAGCACATATTTTGTAAAGAAAACGATATCTCTATGTGGAAGAGAACATATGCTTGCATATCCATTCCCATTAACTGTTATCAACTTTATATGCAAAAATTGGCTCTGGATTATATGGAAGTGGGTGAATTAATTGAAGCATAAAAATTCACCCTCAGAGACTTCTACCAGAATTTAAATCCACTTAAAATATATTTATTGGACTGATTTAAATTTCACTTCCTTTCACTTTCTTTATGTTTTAATTGTCCATGTGAACAGTGAATTGAAGTTGTGATTGATTACTTATATAGACTAACCACTTAAAGAACTATAAAATAGGAAAAGGGCTTTGTAATTACAAGGTTTCAACTGGAGGTATTAGTATTCAAGAAGTGTGAAATTTCAAGGGAAGATCAAGTCTCAAGCCATGAATTAGGAGTCTTTCTCAGTATAGCTGACAAGGTGACTGTCAGGACCAGTCTTGAAATCCACAACACCTGTGAAATACCCTAGCTGTAACACTGGTTAGTGCCTCTCAGTTGTTCTATGGCTATATCTAGCTTTAGTTCTATATGATGTTTATTTTGTGTTAGAAGAGCATTACAAATCTTGACAGTTATAAGGTGCAAATTTACTTATTGCCATTTATTTCTTAACTGTCTAAGGTAGAAACCAATTTCTTTCAACATGCTTGAATAGCACCTTTTAAAGAGGACCTAGATCACCCCAGGAAACATTTCATATTATGTCCAAAGAAATTAACTGCAGCTATATTGTTACTATTGTGTTTAATTTCCTATGACCCTTTGAGGTATTTTGGATAGCTCTTGGATAACATTTTGTAACAGGAAATGTAAACAGAATTTAATCCCAGGATGAATGCAATGGACACATAGATACAGAGAGATGATCAGTATGTTGATGACATCTAAAACTATAACCATTTCCAATTCTCCATGTAAATATAGTTCCAGAAGCTGTTCAAAGGCACTCACCCATGACAATGTTAAGACCTGGCTAAAGCAGACAGCAGAGGGAAGAGATATTTTTTCAGTAACCAGTCACCCCAGAAAGGTTTTTTCTATGAGTACTCGAAAAGCAGAATATGAGAAAGAAACAGTACACTCTCTAATAAATCTGTACACACTGACAGGATCTCATAACACAAAAGTAAGGCCAAAACAATTATCTTCAAGCACACTAGTGGAAAACTGCATGCATTGTATGCATTCTTTTGTAATACTGTAAGGCTTAATAACTTCTGACATGGATATTTATGAATGCCAAATCAATAATCTGTTTATTTAAAAAAACCCTTTTAAATATAAGAGAGTTTAACTGTGCATCAAAGTACATTGTCAAATGGACACAGTTCTGGTCGCTGGAAGGGTAAAAATTATGTTACACAAAACAGAAGAGTTGCCTCCATATGACCTGAGATGCTATGAAGACTTAGACAAGATTATAGTAAGCTTAGACAATTGTACCTCAATTGTTATCAATTGAAATAGGCAACTTTCAGATTTCATCTCAACCTAATGTAGACTATTGAATAAATCAAGACTTGTTCTTTTGAAGTATTTATGCTATTTCATCAGCTAAAAGGAAGACTGAGCATGTCTGCTCAGATGTTGATGATTATGATGCCATGATGACTTTAGGATTATGGTGGAAATACAGGATAATTAAGGCAAGTGACAATGTGCCACAGAAATTATTTACTCCATATCCTTTGATTTTTTAAAAATTATTAAATCAACCAACATGCTTTTGCTCTCTGTTTGTCTGATGTAATATGGTATATCATAACTTCTACCATTCATTTATTTCTGTGTCATCAGAAAAATTTTTCCTTGTATGTATTTCTTTGCACAAAAAATTCTGTTCAACAAACATAAAACTATAGAATGTTCCAGATGTTTTGAATAGCCACATTTACTGCCTGATAAAAAATCCTCTCCAGTGAGCAAGTGCAGTGCTAGCTTCATCCTTCTTGCTTCTTTCTTTGACAGGTAAAAGACAATTTTCTAGTGTCTTTCAGCAAGAAGTCTCATTGTTCTCACTGAGAAGGGTCCTTAGTCCTAATTTCATTGTTAAACCCTATGGTTGCCTACAGTATGTATTCAGTCCACCTCCTGTGAATGTTCTTCCTTCAAAGAATACAGAATAACCAGTTCTTTGTGATGTACAGTGTTGGTTGACTTTTTATTCTGATCACTTTTATAACTCTAGATTAATAGCTTGGCCCAATGTTCACAGGAGCACCTTGCCACCAAAGCAATGTACATACTCAATTCTATGTATTAGCTTCTTACACTTGTGCTTTTATCGACTAGGGAGAGATAAATGAGATTTTCTAACTGATTCCTTTACTTTGAAATGCAACTGACATTCAGTGCTCAATTTATACCTTCTACTTTTTTTGTCAGATATCAGCCCTGGCCCACCTTCTTCCCACTGCTGAGTGATCCTCACCCTGATCAACCTCTTGCCTGGTGGGTTTTAACACTGGGGCTGTGTGATCTTCACACTTCTGACACACGTGCTTCAGCTGGGCTGAACTGATACCAACTGTTATTTTTACATCTTGACTCAGAATTCTTTCCTCCTTCTAGAAACTCTGTATAACCTCTCTACATTTGTTGCAGGTTCAGAGATGAAGCTGACCACTGCTGAAGACCTTCTTTATTTCAGTGTAGAAATTCAGTGAAAATAGTAAGATCGCTCTTTTAATAGTATCAGAGTGTAGCTCCAGGGAAGAAGAGATATATAGCTTTTCCTTTGGATTAAGAGGAAGAAATGCAAAGAGAAAGATCTCTTTTAAAGAAGATGGGAATTTATTGTTTTCTTGGTTTTACTGTTTGTTTGTTGTTTTGTTTTGTTTTGTTTTGTTTTCTGTGCTGCAAAATGGCAAGGATGCAATGCAAAGAGAATTATCTCAGTGGAAATCTTGGATAAACAATGTTGGGATGTTTAAATGTAATGGAAGAATCTCAATGTGAGCAGAATATGAGATCCTTTTCAAAGAGCTGTTTGAGGCAGAGTGTACTGATGGCTTTTAAAATGAACATGTGGACAATAAAAGGACATGTTTTAATTAATTGAGATTTGGAATTCCAATTACCTAAAACTGGAGCTTTTAAAGAAGGAGAATAAAATGACCAGACCTATTGAATATCAATGGGATTTATTCACTTGACCTCTTTTGGAATCAGATATTTTTGAAAATCACAAACATTTTTAAAAAGGTATCAAAATGCTGGTTTTTTGTGGAAACTTCTTCTGTTTCTGAATATTTCAACACCAGTGAAGTATTGTGGGAGAGGAAGGAAGGGAGGGGAGAATAAAGATGGAGAAAATCTCCTGGGGCTATAAAGCAAAGGAGTAGGTTCATAGGAGCACCTTTTAAACCAGAGATATATGTCCATGATAAATATTGTATTCAGAAATTAACAACCCTGGTAACATCAGATTGTATGAGTGGGAATCACAATTAGCAGTTTCTCTTTTTTTACTATAAATAGAATTAGCTTCATGGACTTAAAATCAAATTGAACTTTAACCATGAAAGAGAAGATTGAATCATACTAAAATTAACAGCCTTAACATTTCTTTTAAAATAGGATAGAATAAAAAAAAAATTCTATTAAGATCCTTACACAATTACACAAGATGATCAAGATGATAAGGCAAAAAATGGGGCAGAACGAAAGGATACAAATACAGTATCCAATTGCATGATCCTTTGGCATCAAAGACTGCAGATTTCATTGGTCCCAAATGCACAAAATTCAGCTTCTATCTGCTGTAAAATTGTACGAGAAAGCACAAGGTGCTTTAGATCTTAATCAGTATTAACAGCAGTGTGACAGGCTATTTTTTTTTGCTTTACACTTCCACTAAGTCCTAGTCTTGATAATAGCTTTCTTCCCCTATGACGCAGAATACTTTTAAAATGATTGACACTAAATTTTATTATACTGTTAGTGGACTCAAAATTAATTTTAATCAAATGGGGTAGAAATGCATTAGTTTTGTTTCCAGTATGTTACTGCAGTTATACACAAAGCTGCTAATTTATAATTTACTGCATATACCGATTAGCATATTAATATTCAATATCTTTACAGAAAATGTATAAATAATTGTAAGATTTCAAAAAACGCTTCTTACAAATGTTAAATAAAGAATTTAAGGATGCAAAAGCAGCAAAAGAATACCATCTGTGACAGGAAACGGTCTACAAGTCAAAAAGTGCTTGTCTTCAGAGAATGAAATAATGGCTATTTAAATGTCTTCTGAATTCACTGTGCCAAATTTTTCATGATGGTTAAGTGACTCTAGTTCTGGTTGCTTTATTTTTTTTTTTTTTTTGAATCAGCTAGGATATGGGCCAACCTTTCACTGAAATGTTCCAGTTCTGGGCATCAGCAGAAAAATTCCCGTGTGGCTTGACCTGGCTACATCTACTGGACAGATTCATCAGAGAACACCACAAATTATTTTCTTATGTAATCTTCATACATCAGTTATCCTTACAACAATGCTGTGAGGAAAGTAATTATGATTGTCTTCATCAGTAGCTTCTTTCTTTTTCTTCCCTTATTTGATCTAGATCTGTGGTCTAGGGGTTCAAAATCTTCACTGATTCCTTCCATTTGGTTTGTCAGCCTTTGCTCTCCAAGAATTGGACTAACAAGATAGGGAGCAGAAGAAAAATTCGGACTTTATTTCCTTCGTGTTCCTAGAAACTACTGCTGAATCTGGGACAGTGCTCTGCCGAGTGCAAAATAATCTAAATAGATGTGAACAGGTCCTTTGCCTATGCTACAGAAGGCTCTGCTTTACCAAAAGTGGTGAAACTTGCAGAAACATAACATTTTTTAAAAGCTCAGTTCCTTTCTTGAGACAGACGAAGACTAGAAAATTTTGTAAAGAAATTAAGAAGGATATGCAGATGAAAAGAAACAATTTGTTTGTTTAAACTTCTTGTCCCTGAGAAAACAAGCTGAAGAACTACCCACCACTAATTTTGACTGAGGTTTAGGGATTACAAACAACAAATACCTCTATCTCTCAATTTCTTTCTACATTTGAAAGCTTTTAAAAAATTTTCCAAAATTCTCACCTGAAAATAGAGCTTTACATAATATGAAAAAAATCAGTCAGGATTTTGTGTGTCTGATTAACTTTCCAGGGACATCTTTGACTTATTCTACTTACTCTTATTCTGCTGTGTTTGGTAGAGTACTGTGACAGTGCCAGCTGGAAATACGGAGGATACTTCAGAAAGTAATATTCAAATAAATGGTAAATGGAAATCTAAAATTATATTACATTAATTTACATAAGTCTGAAATCTAAATTCCATTATTTATTTATCTACATTCAAAAAATTTTCACTGTGGTAGTTATAACCTTCCAGCTATTCAGAGGGGTACAAGTTCACTTAAATCTTGCTATAATGGTATAATAATGCTTCCAACAGGAGCACAGGCAATTTCTGTATTTTTGTATCAGTGTGAATTTGCATCCTACCAGGTAAATTCTCAGCAGAGAACTCACAGACCCTGGAGAATTACTGTAGAATTTTTGAAAGGAGTATTTCAAAAGATTTTCTGACTAAGGCAAGAAAAAAACAGCAGTTAACTACTAGTCTGACATGGTGTACACTGTTTACAAAAAGTCTCAACATTTGAGAATAATAAGGACAGATAGAAGCATCTCTCATGCATTATATATGACTTAAAGATTCTCCTCCTTTGAAGATAGACATACTATCCTATCTCCCACAATCCTAAAGGATTTACTGCAAACTGTGATTATCTGACATATGAGGAGTAAATTTTTGCCAAAAAAGAGAAAAATGAAAAGAGAAAACATTCACCTCTGGCCATCGAATTTGGAATTTCCTGACAGAGGAGTGATGAGCATCTGACTTTATAACAGAAATACTTATTTCAGCTATAAAAGTAAAACTTTTTCAGTAGCATAATGTACCCTAATTTCTGAGGTCGTAATTTTTAAACAAAATTAAAAAGTATATGTTTGTGACATCATAATGGTTCCTTACACAGCCCAACGACAGGGATAAACCATGTAGGGCTAATCTCATTAGTGGCTTGGCACCTTCCACCCAGACCAGTCTGTGGAAAGGAGAGGTGAAATAAGGAGTTCAGAAGAGGGTACTGACAGCAGGACACTGACGGATTTCTTTAACACTTTTGAAGAAAAATACAAACCCTAAAGGTAATAGACTGGAATCTGCCACACTGTTCAATTTGTTCTCTCTTCTTCCAGCACATCATCTTAATCTTTCCTCAGTGCTCCCACTGGAGTGTGCTTCACCTGTTAACAAATGGGAGTCTGTCCAACATGTTGCCTTTTAGTCATATATTTATCTGATGCTGCAAGGAAGTATCTCGGTCCCTAATCTTGCCTCTTATTTATGGCAAAGACATAAAGTTGCCTTCCATATCCACAGGTACGAATTAATCATAAAGATTTTTCCCTCTTATATGATGTCCTTTACAAAAATAAAACATTTTGGATCTCATTTCCATAAAGTTGTTGACCTGTACTTTAGTGAGTTTTCTAATGGGACTATCCTAAACTGTATGACTCAGGAGAATCTTGAACCTTTTAAGAGTAGACATTGGAGAAGTAGATCTAGACTCACAGAAGCTGCAATAAATCTCTTCTGTTGAGTCCTTCCATATATGAGAATTTGCCGATATGGGGAGTAGTTTTCCTAAAGGTCTAGAAGAAAGCTCAACTGTTCCTAAAGCTGTAGCGACTCAAAAACATATTTTAATTAATTTTGTTTCGATGCAAATTTGTTAAGTAGGCTTAATATCACACATAGATTTTCTAATCTTACTATTAAAAATTACTAAATTATAATTTTTTTCTCAAAGTTTTCTGTCCTGCTAATAGAATAATATTATCTTTCTAGCTGTGGACAGTCACTTCTCTACACAGTGTATTTGAAAGTTGGTAAGATAACTATATTTAAAACAAAGGTCGCAAGATAAAGTTGTTGGGTTTTTTTGTTTTGTTTCTGAAGTGATTTATGTGAAGAATCATTTGCCAATAACATTTTCTTTTAAAGAAACTTTTCTGTAGACTTTTTGAAATAGAACTGAAAGACAAATATAAAATGTTTGTTAATTTTGTTTAAATAAAGTATTTTCTGGAATGAAAGTATCTGGGTAACAAGTCTGAAAGTTAATTAAACAACTCTGTGGTAAAACATTTGGAGAACCTTAAAAAAATCCCTCTGGTGTTTAGAAGTCTGAATAAGAGCAGAGGGAATTTGTGGATTGTTGTTAAGCTTTCAAAGTATTGTCTTAGAACATTTAAAAGTCTTCTGACATTTGAAACTTTTAAGACCTACCCACAAGGGTTACTTGCCGTGGTAAGGAATATATTAGACAGAATAATCCTTAAAATAAATTATGGTAGTCAGTTGAATTTAATTATGCTGACTGAATTAAAATAATTAATTCAAAGAAAATATTCACTCTAGAATGCCAAGAGGAAACTCTGAATCACTATATTTCATGCAACAAAACTTAGTTTGCATAAATATAGATGAACGTTGCATAAGTAGTATATGAGCGACAATGCAGGGAGAAAAAAAGTGCTTTAAAATGCTTTTTAAAATGACTGCTCAGTGGATGGATCAAAGAACTGATGATTTTTAGGCCATCTCAGTGGCTCTGGGCTTATTAGTTGTTATCCAGATACTGAAATGCTAATTTGTGTGATTTGCACACCCAAACCAGCTGCATATTTGTCTAGATTCCAACATAAATATTAGCAACAAAATATGGTCCTGATCATGTTCAGTCACTTTGCCCTGAAGCAAACCCCATTTCTCTTCTGCCCACCTCTCTTCAGTGAGAGAGTGACAAAGGCAGAGACTTTAATGGGTTAATAATAAAAGTGTGCTAAAAGAGAAGATGCTTTACACACAACTTTATCAGCTGTGACTTTTAGTACTTTGCAAGTTCATACAGTAACACCTTCTCAGAAGCTTAGGGGAGAAACAAGCTAAGGAACTTTAATATTGGAATGTCATTTAATGAGATTAATACCCCATGAATTTTGGAGCACTTTTTGCTTCTGCAACTCACAGAGGCTTCAAACATGCCTTTATTAAGGCTGTGAGAAAGATGAGGAACAATGCACCCACATGATGACTTACCTGATCACTGTCAGCAATCATGGGACTGCAAGTGATGCCATAGCTCTGGTGGACTGTCAAAGACATAAAGTTGGGGTCATTTATTCATCCTGATGTTGGGTAAAGTGCAGGGTGTCATGGAGCAGGGTGCCAGTGTTCCAAACATATGAACATAATATAATTTTGGTCTACTGCTAACCCATCAGAGATGTAGAACTCCCTAAGACCAATTTCTAGCTTTCAGCCCCTTGTAGATATTCTGCATTGTAGAGGCCCAGAGAAGCTGATTTTAGTTGTAGGATGGATGGTGCATTCCTGCTCCAATCAAAAACTTTAACTGCTCAGCATGTATTTTCTTTAGTAACAAACAGGCTTGGAAGTCTTAAAGAACAACTTTCAATTTTTTGAATGCTTTCAGGTTGTTATATAAAGTGCCTAGAAGATTAATTGCTATCATTCATAAGATGAGAGTAAGGAACTTCTTTCTCAACTGCTGTGCTATTAGTTTGACCCAATTGTACTGCCAAGTTCTCCTGCTGCTCAGAATTTGTACCTTGTCTCTTCCTTACAGATTGAATCTCATCAAAACTCTCCCAAAACTCTAGGGAGATGACTTTACTAATTTCCATTCATAACCCTGAACCTCAAAAAGCAAAGTACTGGTGCTGACTCTCAAAATACAGTCTATATCAGCCATGTCTTGAAAAATTGAAGGTAACTCTCTCAGTAGGGTTACAAATGCAGTGCTTGAATGATTTTAATAATTTTGACTACTGAGGTGACTGTAAAATTAACAGACACACTAGAACTTTGTCTATTGCAACATCATTTGTAGGAAATAAAAGCAAAAGGCAACTTTTTGATCATTTAAATTTAAATGTAATGGCAAATGGTTTTGCATAGATGCTACTGATAGGCAGCAGAGAGGCATTAGAGAATAGGGCATCTCATCAGCTTGTCTTCTATAAACAGTTTTTCTGTGAATGTCTCCAGAGTTTCTTCCACAAAGGATTCAGAAGGAGGAAGGGATAATTCTGTCTTTAAGCATAAACATGGCATTGTGTGGGTTTCCTCTCAGGCTCACTCTCTCAGCTTGGACATGTGGACCCTTCCCACCCTTTGGTGTGGAGAACAACAGGATAAATGTCCTCCTTCTATTTTAAGTATCGATAGAGGCTCCTTAGAAAAATGGGAATGTCAGCAAGACCTCCCTGTACTCAAAACTGTTACCTAAGTAAAGTCAGGTGGATCTATGTTGCATTGCACTAAACTTTATAGATTACAGCACTGCTCTCTTTCAGGCACACTTCCATAGTCAGGTGTGTGTAGCTACAGGGGCACTGAGGATCCTCTTGAAGCTTTGAACCTTTGCCATGGCACCTTAGGAGAGACAGCTGATGCTGCTGGAACCTCTCTGCAGTGATTATTGTGCCTGTAGGTTCAGACAGGTTGTGCTACACAAGATACAGCAGGGTTGAAGCTTCATACTTTATTTCAAAATCTCTAAAGCAGTATTTTTTCCTTTGGACTCAAAGTTTGAGATCTTAATATATTATAAAAACCAGAGTCGCCAGGTATGTACCCATGTTTCCTGCACCTTTATTAGGTAACATTTGGGTGGGCTTTTCCTTCACCTGGACAGGAATTCTGGCATCAAAATTCTTGACCAGAGACCAGAATACTCTGGTGCTGGATGATGCTGCAAACCTATCTATGGCCTAAAATGGCCACAAATCACCAGATGCTTCATATTTTGCTCCTCATCTCTGTTACTGCTAGCTAAAAGCAGCATCAAAATTTCTAAGTGTTCATATATGCCTTGTGCTTTTTTAGGAGTGTTGATCACATTCCACCCACAAGAAGCATAATCTGCTCCAACTTCTTCATTCTACTAGATTTTCTTGAAGTATTTCAAAACGAATAAATTTCTAAGCCTATCTTGAATAATTGTTTATATCACAGTAACCATCTTCAAATATATACATAAAATTGACTTGTCAGTGTATATTGTGTTGCAGCATGAAGAATGTTATTTACCACTGCCCTAGTCTTCTTCTCGTAATTCTACTTCCTACTGGTTTTCTAATAGCATTTACACTTCTTCAATTGTCAGCTGGAAGTTGAATATATATGCATATTGATATCACAGAAATAAGAACACATGAAAATCCAAGCTATTTTTATTGCCTATTACTTTCTTTTCCTAGTGTATTGCTTAAAAAGAAATATTTATGCTTTAGGCATAGGCAGGCATAAATAAACCAGTTCATACATGTGTAGACATATATGTTCTCTTGCAATAATTGTAAGTGGCATTACAAGGTCACAGGCTTTGAGGAAAGAAGGAATTTCAGCAAGGAAATCTGTATAAATACCATTTTTTCTTTCTGAGAATTTACAGTCATGTAAAAAGAACTGGATAGGTAATGTGCTTTATTTTCCAATTTTTTCGATGTCACTAGTAGGGTTTTTCCTGCAATGAAAAAATTGGGTCACATTCCTTATTTGAAAATTGCATAATTTTTTTTCTTCTGCACTGAATTACTAACTGAGGCATATTACAGAACTGACAGGAACACCACTTGCAACATAGTAGTAATGAAAATAAAATAAAGCTGCCTTATATGTTGTCCTTTTTCTCTCACCAGAAACCAATATTGTTTGGAGCATTGGTGAGCTCTAGAAAAACCTTTTGTCTTGCACAATAGGTTCATCTTTCCTTTCACTTATTAGAATCACCGATTTTTCACCTCATTTTATCTGCTTGTTACTTAGCAAAAAATCTCATTGCGATCCAATGTTAAGCCCACTATTCCAATCTCAAAGCATACAAACAGTGTTCACTCTTTCTGAACAAAGAGTTCTCACTCTTTCTGAAGGAGGCTTCTGAAGTAAAGAAAAAAATATTGAAGAGCAGTGTTACCCTCTAGTTCTTTAGAGCAACTTTTAACATAATGACCTGTTTAGTGAATGCCTGTTCTCACTACACTTATACAAAAAAATATTTTTGAATCCAAATTAGGAAGTTGTTTCTTGAAATTGCATAGAAGGGTAAGAATAAATATGGTAAATTAGGCATTGGTTAATTTATCTTGCATATAGTAATCACTAAGAGGGACTTGCCAAGAGTTCTGTATGGAATCAAAGTTGCTGTTTCCTAGAATAATACTTAAAAGAAACAGGAGGTAGAATGCTGCCTACTGTCAGTCAAAGATTCATTCCAGTTGAACTTTATTGGCAAAGAAAGATAAAATTTTATCTTCATACACAGTAAACTTTACATTGCAGTGCCTAAAACCACAAAATGAATTACACTTCTAGGCATCACCTCAGTGGCAATTTAAGCAGCTAAGCTCAGTAATGGCACTGTAGATGCATCATCTTCAGAGCAATCTAATTCATATATTCCCTTTCCAGCCATTTATTCCAGTATTCATGCATTTTACATTTCTGTATATTCTGTTCAAATGAAAATGTTTTCCTTCTAGTCTTTCAAAGGACATTTTAGACTTGTGTTGCCATTGTGGTTTATATTCTTGCTTTGGTCCCTTAAGTTTAAATGCTCTTGTGTGTTGAATAGGGCATTACAAACCTAGAGAGTAAAATGCAAACCACAAACACTTTAAAATTCGACTAAATCTAATACTTAACTACCTTTCTCCATCACCACTCCCCCTCCTTTTTTTGTTGATTATAAAAAACTTTTCCCTTCTTAATGTTTCTATTTAAATTCTTATGCAAAATTATTTGGAAGGTAGGTGTTCTGATGCATGAAAGAAATTACACTTTTCTGTATCATGCAATGGAAGCAGTAAGTAAATGTTCAAATGTGTCTAAGCTAGAAACTTCATGCCTATATTTCAATAGTATTACTGAATCTGTAGGGGTGAAACTACTCTCTTTTTCATTAAAAATGGTATTGCTAATGACTTAGCTGAAGACAATGTTGGTCGTTAATGCTTAGTAAACATTAGTTGTTTTACATGATTTGGAACACACTTTAGTACATCATTTTCATTGCTGCCATTTTAGATTTCTTTCCACTCTACTACTGTCTCCTAATGCAATTAACATTAAGAAGATGTTTGTCAAGGATACAATTTTAAGGACACCTTCTGCCACATAGGCTTCATAAAGGGCTTTTGAAATACAGAATACTAATGAAAGCCCCTTGTGGCAAGACATTTAGTTAAGGAACCATGCAGCTTAGGATGTCTCAGTTTAAGATATTACTGCTGATGATGCAGACAGACTCATTTTGAAAAGTATCTGTTCAGTTCCAGTGAACTCAGTTATGGCAATAAAGATGAGGCCCAAAAAATTCACGTATTCACAGGAAAAAAATAAAATAAAAATATAAAAATTTATTTTCTTTTCTTTCTATAAATGAATTAGAGAGAGACTATAGTAAATATCATCCATACACTAAGAAATTGTAAGTTTGCAGTATCTGGTTTGAATTCCTGTTTACTCTCCTTTCCAGCAATTGCAGACCATTTTAATGGAATAAAATTTCAATCATAAAACTACTTTGCAAACTCTGCCTATAGCACTTCAAGCCTAAAAGGCCAAAAATTTTTCATTACAGAGGTGCCTTATGGGACACTCATGGCATGTGTTTCTGGAATCTGAATTCTTGATAGGGTTCTACTGGTTTTAGATCTATCACTGGTTGCTAGAACCACTAAGGAGTAGAACTGCATGCTTATGGGGTCAAGCAAAAGTTACATGAGGATTTTGAGGATACTAGCACTGCATAAATAAAAGGCAGCTGGGATTCAGTGTCATCTAATGTGTTTCAGCCTTCCATACCATCCTCTGGCACTTCCATGACCACAGTGACTGCATCAAAGCCTCTGTGACTGCATGCTTATCCTTTCTTTAACCTCTTTTCAAGGTGTTTTCTGTCAGAGGTAGAGCACCATCGGAGGCAGGAAAATAGAACAGACAGATCCTTCATCTGGAGGCATGACTATCTGATATTATTTTTTGTGCTGGTTCTCTTTTCTCTCTGTGCACCTCATGCTGTTACATACAGCCTTTCTTTATATAAAGATTTCCATAAAACAGTGACTATGGATAGTTTATCTCAGATGGGGTTTTTCCTTACACACAGTGAAAAAATAGACAGTGTTAAATACCATTTTATAGTACCAACTGCTTAATGCGGGTAAATGATGAACTTAAATGAGCATTCTTTCCTTTGAATACTTACTTCCTTTACATTACACACCAAGAATATTCCTCATTATATCTCAATATTCTTTCAAGTTTTTTTTTTCAATTTAACAATGAAGCTAGTATGTCGGTGCTGGCCAAATGATTTAGTTTCCAAAAATTCTACTTAACCTCTTTAAAATGGAAATGCTTTCATGGTCTGAAAGACAATAGAGCATGAGTAGAATGTTTTACACACTAAAGAGATTGGAAATACTTTGCAAAAAACAGGAGGTTTTGAGAGACTTATCTAAGCTTGTATCTCGTTGTTGTAACCAATGATGCTGCTCCGTTTCACAGGCATTATTTAACTGTTTTTTGTGCTGTCAGATTAGTAACCATCAATTGTTTCACAGTGTTACTTAAGATATCCTTTTCTTTTTTTAAAATTACATGTATAACTACATAAAGACATACATGTTGGATACTATCAGAGAAATAGTGCATATAATTTCTTCAATAATAAGGTATTTTCACCAGTGATGAAATACCCTGTAATATTTTGTATCTGTTTCTGGGCATCCTGTCCCATCTGGCTTACTGTCTGTCCTTTGCCTCTTTCCAGTTCTCCTCATTCCAACTGAAAATGAGTTCTAGCCAAGGGGTGTTTGTGAGAAAAGCAGTTTAAGGAAAGGGAATAAAAGATGCTTGAGAAACGGGTGTGCACTGAAAGTGAGTATTTGCATGACTCTCCTTCTAAAACATAATAGCCCCTGAATAGAAACATATTTTTTTGACTCTGTAATTTATACTTATTTGTGGAGTCAGGAATTTGTTGCCATTTTCGATCAGTTGGCTGGGGTCAAGTTGAAAATAACATATGCTGGTATTGAATGTCATGACTCAATAATGTTGTTCACCTTTTTCCCAGAAGAGCTGGAAGTTCGGAAGTCAGAAATATTAATGTTCCTGCTGCCCCAAGCCAGCCAAAATACAGACCTATTTTCTGTTGTCTGAAAATTAAGGTGGATATCCAGATAACTCAGGTCATTAAGCAAGAAAATTTAAGATTTAGAGCTATAGGAGGTTTAACAATAAGCTTGGCTTCTAGCTCTGGAAATAAGCATCCAGAGCATTTGGTCACCCCCAGAACTTGTGAATTAGGCATGTTTATAATTATTAAGATGTGATATTATGTACAGGGCACTTGTACTCAGTTTAACAAAATAGGTGGCCATTTAGAGCTGAATATGTTAGTCTATTTTATCCTGTCAGTAAATACAGAAACCATTATCTACTGATTTATCATAGTGCTCAGAGCTGTGCTGTAGTTTATGACAATTTATGCACCAAATAAAGCATGCATATTGTTTTCAATTTCTTTGTGCTCCCCGAAGAGCGGCAAAATGATTTTGTTTAATAGACTAGTAACAATAAGAGAGTTAAAGCTGGAGGGTTTCTAGAGTTTCTGAAAAGATGTATTTCAGCTAGAACCACAACAATTTCTTGCAGCATAAATGTACTGATATGACACTTACAGACTGTGTGGGTCATTCAAAAATTCTCTGACCCACCTGAGCATTGATATTTAGATAAAAAAGCACACAAAAAGATAGAAATCTTTGTGCCAGTTGTCTTTATTAAGAATTTGCTAGTTCAATTACTACCTTTCTGTATAGATATTTAAATCTTTTAAGGTTTTGTTTTTGAAAGTGTGCTTCTGTAGCACATCACTTCCATGCTTTCTGAGCAGCCCGACCCTTGGTTGTAACCCTGACTTCCTAGGAGCAGCACCGTCTCACCGTGGCTTTCATCAAGATATGTACTTTAGGGAAGGCTTATCTAGTGGCTTATTTGCCTAAATCTTCCTTTCTCTCCTCAATACTTTTACTGTCTTACTGGGGTTTCATGTGGTGGGAAATGGGATCTCTTTCTGCTTCATGCACTGGCTCCTTTTCTATATCTGCCAGGCTTATGCTGATCTGCTGACTTTTCTTGGGGACTTGTGCTCACAGGGAACACGCATCAGCTCAAACTTTTTCCTTAACTGACTTACAATGCAACCAATACCCTCCTGTACCAAAGACTCTGCCCTTTGTCACCTGCTGCTCTCCACAGGGCACACTAGGAGATCTGCTTGACATAAACAAACTACTGCAGGGAGTTTCATATCCCACCCTAGCTATATTGCAGGTGGGCACCATCTGAAAGATACAAAAATAAATGGCAGTATTTTACAGCAGCTCTTTGGTGTTTCCATGCGAGTGCTTTGGGCCATATTAAAGTTC
Organism: Melospiza georgiana; assembly: GCF_028018845.1. NCBI lineage: Eukaryota > Metazoa > Chordata > Aves > Passeriformes > Passerellidae > Melospiza > Melospiza georgiana. Next base: position 53,682,853 of record NC_080433.1, read on the forward strand.
ACTAGATTTTGCAAACACAATGAAATCTTGTTTCCCTAGACATTGCTGCTGCGCAGCAATTGTATGCTATATCATTTGTCTTTTACTGCCTGCACTTGCCATGGGAGCACTAGATTTACTTGGTCTGCTGCAGAAAGGTGTGCCTGGATGGCCAGGTAGGAGTCAGCTATGCAGCTATGCAGGGTCTCAGTTGACAGGTATTGAATCAGAAGCCATGCAGCCGCATTATTGTTATTGTGGCTGACTTGTTTGGGCCAAAACCACATCTAGCTGATGGCTTAGAGTTGGTTTGCATCCTTTTAACCAGTCATACTGTAAATAAAAGACTGAGGTCTTAATAAAGTTAGCCCATAAAAATATAGGGATTTTTTTCAAGACTTGTTTTATGCTCCTAGCTACTAGGAAAAAGTGAAAAATGTACATTATAGAAATCTTGAGGTTCCAGAGCTAAAAGCTCTTGATCATTGAAGCCAGAAGTGATTGCACAAGAAGCAACCTGTGGGAACAGACTCATCAGAGAAAGAGAAATATACTCAGTTTCTTCCCAAATTCTTATTTATCTCATTTAGCTCTGTTACTCACCACATCAGCGGGCAAGGTGTTTTGTGTTTGGTCTAATTTTTTTCTATTCACAAAAATCAATTTGAAAAAGCAATGGCAATGTCACGTTTGTTTTAAGAATGGTGTTTCACTGGTTGCTATATGACTTCCAGTTCCAGCATTGTGCACTGGTGGCATAAATATATAATTTTTCAACCACAATAATTTTTTTTATTTCCATTCTAATAAATGTGATTCCAGCTTATCTAAGAATTGGCTGAAATAAATTTAGAAATAGAAAGAAATTAAATTTATGGTTTGTATTTTTCATTTTCAAATGTTTTCCTCATTGTTAATATATTCCTGTTGCATCTGAACTGGAACAGAACTAACATCAGCATTGCTGTGCAATGAGGTTGCATTTAGCTATCTATATAGAAAATACCTTCACACAGACTTCCCTTGCAAAAGAATGAGGATTATTTTATAATGTAAAAGTAGAATTTGAAAAGTAGAAACTTTAAGCCCAAGTAAATTACAGAAACAAGTCTGCAACAATGGCTCATTATAACTGACCAAATCGGTGAATTGTGGAGTTGCTGAGGTGGGAAGGCACCCTGGATATCCTCTGGTCTAACTCCTGTGCTCACAGCAGGACAGCTAGAGGGGATTGATTAGGAAGGTATCCAGTGGGATTTTTAATATCGCCAAGACTGAAGACTGGTATTTCTGATGTTTAATTGTAATTTCCTTTTTTTCAGTTTGTGCCTGCTGCCTCACTGGGCACTACAGAGAGGAGCTTGTCTCAATTCACTGAGTTCCCATCAGGTATTTATATACATGGATAAGAGCTCCTTGAACATTCCCATCTCAGGCTGAACACTACAAGCTTTCTCTGCTGTACTTTGTATGTCAGATGCTCCAAGCCCCTTTCTGCCTCTGAACTCAATGTCCATGACTCTTGTACTGGGATGTATCTTACTGGTGTTGAGCACAGGGGAAGGGTCGCCTCCCTCAAATCTTCCTAATACCTGTCAGGTACCTTCTTTTCCCCAAGGTGACATTGCTGGCTTCTGACTAACTTGTTGTCTGCAGAGATTTCCAGGACCTTTTCTGTAAAGTATCTTTCCAACTGGTTAGCCCATACTGTGTATTAATGCACCAGGCTATTCCTACTAGGGGTGTAGGACTTGGCGTTTCGCTTTTCTGCCTCCACGAGTTCCCTGTCAGCCCATCTCTGCAGCCTGCTGGAGCTCCTCTGAGTGGGAGAACATCCATTGGGTGTATCAGCCATTCCTCCCAAGTGTGTATCATCACTCCTGCTGAGAGTGCAGTCTGCCTCATTGTCCAGGTCAGTAATGAAGAGGTGAGTCAGAACTCTCCTGGAATGAGCCCCTGGAGTACACCAGCAGTGGCTGACCTATCAGGCTGCTCAGAACAGTCCATGCTGACTGTTCACAGTCACTCCTGGTGGATTGGTGGTCAAACCTTTTTAACAGATTTGGAAATATCTTCCAGGATTACTTGCCCCATCACCTTTCAAGGGATCATGGTCAGGCTGACAATACTGTAGGTTCCTGGGTCTCCCTTCTTGCCCTTTTTGAAGACAGAAGTCTCCATGTCCTCAGGAACCTCCTTCAACTCCCATGAACTTTCAAAGACAATTGAGTGACCTAGCAATGACATACAGCAGCTCCCTCACCATGGATGCATCCTATCAAGTTACAAAACACATTCAGACTTTAAAGAAACAACTTTCTGAAAGTGTATACAGCAGTCTCCATTAGAAAGAAAATATGGAAATTAAAACAGAATGTGTTTTGAAATGAAAGATTTTATTCTATCTCAGCTATTCTTTCTAAAATAGGAATTATTACAGCATAATGATTTACAAAAATAATGTTTACCTTTAATATTTAAAATTTATTCATACCTTATACAGAAACAGGTTGGGTTCATAACACAAAGTCTAAAATTGTTTGGAATTTCAGGTTAGTGCGGAGTGAATCTAGCTTCTTGGTGAGAGGTCTCTGACACTGATATTGCAAGTAGTGTGTGAACTTCTGATAACTTTTCCAATAGAATCTAACACTTGGCTTTTGACCCAGAAGTGCCAAAGTGATTTTGATTTCCTAAAGGAAATTCTTTCTTCACAGACTGTGCAGCTATATTTCAGATCACTGGCAGTTTTCAAGTACGAGCAATTGAACGAGGGTGACTGTTGAAGAGAAGAGACCAAAATGGTAGCTGATACTGGTCGTTCCTTTCAATTGTTCCTTTCAAGTGGAGTAAGGACACATCTGTGAACTCCACATCTGTATCTCTGCCTACTGCAGGTGTCCTGAACTTCCTGCAGCTACATAGGAGATATAAATTATTTTATTCCCTGCAAGAACTGCTGCCTGTTCTGTACCCAAAACAGAATTAGCCACCTTGATATTGTCAGATCAATTCTAATAGTGTTCTAGTTAATCTACTGTCATTCACTGTCATTGCCTGTAGTCAACTTTTAAAATAAAATAAAACTAAAATAAAAGTTTTAATATCTTGGGACACAATGGGTTGAAATATATATGGTTACTATAATTTATATGTATTTGACATCTTATGAGCACAGTACATGTGAAGTTTTCTGCTGCCATGGATGGTGGGAATCACTAATATAGCACATAGCTTTTGGAAAGGACAGATCTGGTTTGGTGATAAAAAAAGGCTTTGTGGGTTCTTTAGCACCTGTACATGGTCAATATGATCAGATGTAAAAATCAGAAAAGAGTATAGTATCTGAATGACTTTAGTAGTTTAAAATATTTAAAATAATTGCTGCCTCAAATACTGTTCCAAAATTTCTTTCATCCAGCTGGCAGAAATTGCCTTTTTCCTTGCAGTACCACGGTCTAAGTAAGAATAACAGCCATTGAACTTGTCAATCTTATGCTAGAGTAAAAGTGGCCTAATAAATACAAATATCTTACCAGAAAGGCACTAGTCAGGAGCCAGTCCAGTGGAAGCACTATTGGGTTTCTAAAAAAAATACGTTAATAACCTATATACCCAGCAGCTTGGCTATTTTCGAATGAATTATTTCCTGTGCAATAAATGCTGTCACTTATCCTAGGCCAGAAACAATCCCATAGAAATGGCCTTGAGAAAACCTTAATACCTGAAGATATGAACACTGGCATTATGGCAGCCAACAAATGAAAAAATTTTCTCAATATGTGGCAGCTAGTCACGTTGCTGAGCAAAAAAGTAACTGTCACCAAATTACTCAGGCCTCCTTTCACTTTGATGGAAAGTGTGTCTCCTGGTTGCTTTTGTTTCTTTTTACCATATGGGTAGATAATAAGTTGGGCTTTTATGATGACCTTTCTGCTTAATATCTGAAACCTTTGGCCTACTTAGGAATTATTTTTCTTCAGCATCCCAAGTAAAGAATCTGCTTGCTGCCAAGATCTGTTAAAGTGATATACACCTTTAGAAAACAATGGCAATGCTTCCTAAAATGATTTATCCTGGGAATATGATAATAGCCACTCTGGTAATACTTTCCTACAGGTAAGAGCAGCACCAAACAGCCGCAACATTGGAAATCTGATGACAGACATGAATGCTCAGCAGTTCATTGATAGTGAAAAAACACTAGTCTAGCAGAGAAAACAATGCTGTACAGCTCTATATATCAGTTTAAAAAATGGCATTGCCTCCACACACAAATATATTGTGGTTTGTTTGCATAATAACTATTCTGATCTCATAAAGTACATGCAATTTTCATTTATTAGTAACAGATCACCTTATATTCCATGAAAATTGCTTTTGAGTTACTGTTCTCTGCTGAATGCCATCTCATTTATGACACAGTATCACCTTATTAGAATGCACCTAGGAAAGTGTCACTGTGGCTGGGGCACTTCTGAAATAGTTGAGACAAATTAATATTGTCAAACCCAAGAGAGAGATTATAAATTCCCCTTTAAACTGTCTTTGTGTCTTTCAAGGACAATTTACCCCCTGCAAATTCAGCTGATGCTTTAAGTATCTCACACTGACAACCTTTAAGTCTTTTAAATTGGTTTTAAACTCACATTTTTTGCATAGTGTTCATATATAAAAGAAAATATAATATTACTGCAAGTTTAAATTTGTTACATATAATAAATGCAGATGTAAACAGCATAAGAAAATAATTTTTAAAGTAATTTTAAATTGTAATAATTATATTTAGCTGATACATCTAGAGAGCAGGAATCACTTGAATTAGTCAGCATTCAGGTTCAGTTTCATTGCCAATAATTTATTTAGAAAGTAGGACACCCACAATATTGAATATTTGTTTCCTTTCAGACTCAAATATATTCAACTCTAAAAAAATCCTTATTTCAAGTTCAATTCAGTTTTAGCGATTCTTGTATAAGAAATTCATCATGAACATAATCTGTAACATGAAAAATGCCTCCTACAGTGACACTGCTCCCAAAATTTCAATTTCTTTACATCAGACAGGCGCAAACTTAAATGATCTTAACATTTTTGCAACACACTTTTCCTCTTTCAGCTTCTCAAAGAGAGGGCTCTGCAGATTAGGTCAACAGGGGCACCATTCACACACCCAACCTTACTCAAACTCAACAGGAGATGTTTTTGCTCCTTTCTCACAGATGAAACTCCACTTGTGCTTTCCTACCAAGAGTGCTGTGAGGGTTTCCCTGTTCCCTGCCACCCTCGTAGATGGGGCACCTGCTCAGTGCTCTGTGCTGCTGATGGGGACCTTCCCTTACATATAATTATTCCATTGTTTCCAACCCTCTGAAAAGCAGACCCACAAAAATGTGATAATTTACAAACAGATTAGATTTACAAAGGTCCACATCATTGATGACAACATTGTATTTGTTCTTCTGCATTTTTGTCCTTCAGGGTGAGATTTGATCACAGAACTAAAATTTATTTCACATTAGTAAGATTGTGATGTTTCTCTTTTTTACAGCTAAAATTTACATCTGATTAAAGAATTTGAAGAACTGGGGCTTGAAAAAGACACTAAATATTTAAAGACTTACTGTAAATGTTTCAGGCCAAGTATCTGGAACACATGAAAACATTACATAGAAATATTGCAACTCAGTAGAAATTCTTCTGAGGAAGAAATTAAGTGCTTCAATATTTTTTTCATTAAAAAAACTACTCTCTGTATTTAGTATATCATTATTGAATAATTTAAAATTTTAAAACAAATACTTCTGCTAATATAAATGAATTATTTTAAAAATATTTATCAGAGAAATTTCAAATATTTATCTGGGTATGAAAATTTATGCTCGTTTGGGCAATCATTTTACTTGAAAATACTCATAGAAATTAAACTCTAGATTTTGAGAAAACTATACTGTGAGAGTATTTGGCAACATTTCTTCTTCTTTTTATCTGAAATAAATTTGACATTGTTTAAAGGGTTTAAAGCAAGATTCAAGCAAGCAAGTAGGCAAGAAACCTTACCTGAAATAAGATAGTCAGACTTATTCTGATTACGACTGGTACAGGTACCATAATTAATTTCACCTAAATACTGGTCTTCATCCAATATCCCATCTCTCTTACACCAACATGTAATTTCAGTGCAGACTTAGACTTTCAGAAGCTAAGCAGAAGAAGAATGTTCTGACTTATTTAAAATTGGATCAGGAGAGATCACAAAGTCTAGGTATAGTGCAACTTCTTATTTGAGCTCAATTATTTGTATTTCAAATAATATGGATTTGTTGGAGTCATACATTCAATTACAATTATGGGTCCTAGTCTTCACCATGCTCCAATTTTATTTATATTCATACTCTTATTTACATGTCCCTTTGATTTTTTTACCTTTGTCAGCCTCTTAGTCCTTAATTATTTGAGATGTGAAATAACAATTTTAGAAATATGCACCATTGCTGCTCTTTCAAAAACATTTTGATTAGTATTTTCCTTTACCTCAGAGAAGACTTTCAGCTAATTTTAGTGCCACCCTAATCTTGAAGTACAGCAGCTGTAATGTACCTTGTATTATTGTTTTTAAATCCAAAATTAAGCAAACTGACAAGCTCACTCAAAAGAAATGTTTAACCTCCAGAATATTTCTTCTGTAGAGCAGAATTCTTTATTACCTAAATACATATCATATTAAAGTCATGGCTTATTTGGAAACACTGACATTTTTATAGCTGGTTTTAAAAATAATATGGTATAAGGGAACAAAGCTAAATATTTTAAAAGCCTTGGGCTCTCCAAGAGTTTTGTACTTCCCAAAAGTTCATTGCTGATATATAAAATTTATGTTGTGCAATGTGCTTGTCACTGGGCGAAAGGTGGGCTTGCTCATGGGGAGGTGGGGGGATAGAAAGGCAAAGTACAATAATATTTTGAAAATAGCTGTTCCTTGCTTTTTTCTCCATCCCAAGCTTTCTATCTTCAATAAACCTATATATTAATTTCTATGACTTTGCAATTAATTTCTATGACTTGACAATTTCTATGAAATTATTTTTTCTGATGAAAGTAACTGATAAAAATGATTCAATATCCAGCCTCTCACATTAAGCAACTCAGGACTGTTATTTTAAACTAATGGGTGTATTTGATTCAATCTTGTGAAGATATTTTTGAAGCCCAGAATGAATAAAGTGAAGCAAGGAAACAGAAGTTAAAAACCTTGCTGCTAAGCCCATGACTCTTCAGACCAATGATGCAGACTGCTTCAGGGGCTGCAGTGTGTCCTAGGCAATCTAAAGAGGTGTTTTAGAGACAGAAGGAAATTCGTATGCATATTAAAAGCAAATAAAAAATGGCATGCCTTTTGCCTGGCTATCAAAAGGAAATAGCTTATCTTTTTACCAAACCAATGAAATACACAGGAAATGGAAGAACTTTCGTAAGAGTTTATGTTCGCAGAAGAAACAGTGGTTTTATTTTTGGATGAAAGAATGAGGTGTACTATAAATTTAGTATGATATTCAAGAAAACATTGGCACTACATTTTCTTTTTCTCATCCACTTATCCTGTAAAGATAATTTTAAGTGGATTTCAGTTTCATACCACTGAAAATATATTAACACATGCTGTGTTAGAGTGAAATTGCTCAGAATCACTCAAAGTCAAATAAACATGGATTGGGAACTTAATCTTTCTTCCTTAAATATAAAGAAGTTTTCTGCCTAGACTTTCACATCTGTGTGACTTTCATCTTTTTTGGAGAGAGCAAAATGAAAGAAAGCCTTGACATAAGGACAGTAACTGAAGAATCATCGGTGTGGATGATGAGTACCTGATCTTATACTGGTTGTGTGAGCTTGTGCTAATCTTTTAGGACCAAGTCAAGAAATCAAATTTTATTTTGAACTGAAAGAAGGGATTCATAGCCCTCTGTCATGTTCACAAAATCAAGCATACTGACTAAAGGATTAAGATAATTGAGAGTGCTGAGGAAAGGGGAATAAATATTTTACTTCCCTACAGTTTAAGTACCAGCCCACCTTCTAGGCTGTACTTCTAAGCAGAAATCTATAATTAAATTCCTTTCAGCCCAGGGAGATCCCTGCTAACTCTTTCATCCCTCCATGGAGATTGGAAGCCATATCTCCCAGAGGGCTCTTTTAATCATCAGGTAGATGAGCTGAGGGACCCTCAATCTGCCTGCTTGGTATTGTTCCACTTTGCCTAAGAAAATATGTATCTTCCAAACAGATTGATGTAATTGCACTTACTAGAGCACTCATTCTTGAGGAGAGAATCAGGGTTGCAGTTCCTTCTTTCACTAATATTCTATTAATTTTTGTTGGAAAGGAAAATCCATGTTTCTCTTCACCTCTGCATGTAAACTGACCAGTTATGTAATCAGTTTCTTATGGTCTTAGGATGAGTCAATATTTGATTACACTGTGTAAGTGGAATGACTTCAAAAGAAAAAACAAAATGGGAACTCCCAAATTTTTTATCATATTAGCAGCTACAGGTTCTTACTATTTTGCATTTTTCAATGAAATATCAAAAATCACAGAATGAGAATGGGAAAAAAAATATATTCTGTACCATGAAAACACTGTTTACTTATTCGCTGAAAGACTGTTAAGGCACCTTTCTCAGCTGTTTAATTTTGTTGTCTCTGTGACCTAATCTGCACGATGTTCTTGGTGGATGTTTTGCTTAAGCTCTGCAGACAGGTACTTAGTGTACTTGTCAAAGTACTCAAAGCAGACATGTCTGAAACACATTTAGAAGTGACCAGGAGATTTCTATGCAGCTAAGGAAATTTAATGTTGGAAATTTACATCCCCATGGGCTTCAGTTACCTTAAGCCTTATCATGATGTCTTGGCATACAATTAGGAATTTAAATGCATGAAGCTTTATGATCCAGTAATATTATTATTTATGAAGTGCTTTGATTCTAAGGAGTTCTATAAAAAGCACAGAGCAGAATTTCTCCAGTGTACAAGTATTGTGTAAACAAATGTTTTAAATCTCATAAAATTTAAGGATCAGCTATGAGGTAGTGGAGCAAAATGCCAGCTCATATAGATAATTGATCAAAGACATCTTTTACTATGGTACTGCAGAATTCATTTGGTGGCATTACAAAATATTTTACCTTTGCCAGCAAAAATATCCTGCAATGGCAACACCTTAATGGTAATAGCTAGGCATTATTTTTTTCATATTCATGAGCTCTGCATACATAAACTAATATATGATCAACGTCTTAATATAAAGTGAGTGTATAGGAAATGGGATGAAGCTTGGAAATACAGGAAATAGAGATTTTCCTTTTTGAAATGACTCAGTAATTAATGCTTGATTTCAGTGTAATATGAAAATATTTCCAAGGTGGTAGAATGCATAGAATGCATAAATCAACAGTAGACCCTGTTTCTCACAAAAAGCAAGTATATTCAGTTTGCTCTAAACAAAAAGCAAACAAACAAAAACAAAATAAACAACAAAAAAGCAACAACAAAAAGGAAAATGCAGCATATCCACATTACTCAAGGGCATACTGACCAGAATACCCAGGAAATTCAAAATTAGGAGGTAATGGGGTAGACCTGTATCCTAAGAGGAGACTTGCCAGAGGGTGGAGATGAGCATGGGAGTTCTGCTGTAAGTTCCATTATGCCAAAAATTGGCACATTTGTTTGCTCAGCTTTTCAACTGAGCCTTAAAAATGATGAAAAAAAACTTGACCAGATGTAGGATGTTGATCATACTGCAACACCATGAATACTGACAACAGCTAATAAGGAAAATGAGCAATATTTTTGAACAAAAAGAGCTTTTTGCTTAACACTTCACCATCTTCATTAGAGCAGATTTATCCTAACTGTAGGGACAGTATCATGACATTGCTAGACCCAAAGTAATAAAAGACAAAGTTACTTTTTACTGAACAGAAGCACCATTGTGGAGATTTATATTAGAAAGTCGCTTCATCAGCTTCTGATTAATAATTAATTAACAGCATGGGCTCATTCAATTATTTCCTTCTAATATTTTCACTCTTTTTCTTTCCCCACCAAAAAGGCAATTCATTAAAAAATGCTGCCAAAGGTGACTAATGCAACTGAAGAAAAACCTCTTAACTGTAAAATTCTTGTTCAGAAAAAGATGACATTTCATACCTGCAAACTAATGACTAATAATGAACAAAAAATCACTAATAATTATAATCTTAAACCAGTACTTGACCATCCACTACTGCTTTCTGAAGGCAAAAAATCTGGGAAACATTTTTTCAGAGCTGAGTAATTTTGTTACGTACAAGACCAACTGTAGTTATATAAGTTGAATTCTTGATAGGAGTAATCAGATGAAACTAAGGATAAGAAAATTTTGTCAGAGTATTGAGATAAATTCCTAAGCACTGAAATCTATTTCACTGTGTAGTCATTTCCTGGAGCACAATATTTTCATATTTATTTTGCTCTCACTGTCCCACAAGGTATGCTGATTTCAAGACTAAAGCACTTTGTGGAGTTTGAAATTAAACCCAGAATTTTGAAATAGAAAACTACATATATTTGAAATTAACATCTGTGTGATTTCTTCTGTTTACTTTTTTTCCCCTCTTCTCTTCAACACCCACTTTCAAGGAATTCTAAAGCTCTGAATAAGAAGGATGCCTTCCTGGTGTGGGAAAAAAAAAATAGCTCCATTTGCAAAATATTCTTCCAGGTGTTATATTATTATCTGATACAAAATGACAACATACTTTAACTGTCATTTGAAAACAGATTTTGACATAAGAGATTTCTCTACATATTCTACTGTGCCACTTTATTGATTAATTAAAAAAAAAAATCTTAACCATGCTTGGGAAAGAAAGGGGTCACATATTAACACTGCAATACCAGCTGTTCACATATATTTTCCCTGATAGTTTGAACTGGTGATACAGGGCATTAGAGAGTCTTTCATGATCCCAAAAATCGTCTTTCTCAAACCAATTAAAAAGAAGAAATATCAGAAAAAATTGTTTGATTTAGGGAGGGAAACTTCCCCAATGATGATCAGTGGTGATTAGTTGGATTTGTTGCCTACATGAGGCAATGGATATAGATATTGTATGTACCTATAACTGGACTTATCAGAAAAGCTGCACTAAATTTCTTATTGTTTTGCACTTGGTCAACCCTCACCCTGGCAGATGGTGATGAGCAAGCAAATTTGGAAGCATCTTATTCATTATGAGGAGTACCAATCTTATTGGTTAAAGTCACACAAAGCAGTGTGTGACCAGTCATAACTCCTCACAGCCATCTGTTCTTTCTGGGTATGAGTAGACTATTTTGGTATGGACTATGGTTTTTAATATACCAAATACTTTATTGTGTCCAGCCACCATGAGGGCATATATATCTATACACCAGATGGGTATGGATAGGACATAATGATGATTTTTAGTAAGTATGATTTATTCATATTTATTCTTCACAGATTCTTCAGAGGAAAACAAGACATTTTAAATTCATAGACATACTGGTAATAAAGAAGATTGTACATAAAATGTTAAGGGACCTGAGGATAAGAGTAAAAGCTTTTTATTGAAGGATTCACTACAGATGTAGAACTAGTTATATGATACATTGCCTCCCTTCCCATGCAATTCCTCCACAGCTGAGATTCATAACTTAGAGGTTATATTCCTGCTGTGATTTTTAATACACCATATACTGGTGCTCCTGTGTCTTTAAATAAGCATCTGTAGAATGTCTTAAATCTCACAAACTGTGCCCTCACCATAGTGGTCAGATGGCCAATACAGCCTCCGATCACTGGCAGTGGCCAGCAGGACACACTCAGTGAAGATCAGATGGCAAAGAGTGATCTTTTCCCCCAGAATTTTCTCTGAACCTTCTGTGATGTGCAGTGCTGAAAGCCCCTGGGACAGAAATGAAAGGGACAGTGATTTTATTGATCTCTATCATACCTTCTTTCCATCACCTTCATCTTAGCCTGAACAACCCTAGGCATTCCTTCTACAGAGGCAGGTTGCCTATCAATATAGTGTGGAATCCCAACAAGTATATTTTGACTTCTGATTATTCCTTACTTTTTCTGTATCTTTGCTTTCAAATCCCTTTCTAAAATTTCTCCTTATATAATCAAAAGTTTTGTTTGAATTCAGAGAAACACGCAAAATCTGGATTTGGTTAAAAGAGAAAGAAAGAGAACCCTCAAACATTTAGTTGTATGCACAACATTTTGTTCATAATCCCTTCTCTTTGAGACCTAAATTCTGCAAAGTCCTTGGATTATGGACTATTTATTCAGTTAGTAGTTGGCAGCACTCAACAATTATCTCTAGAACATTTTTTGATCTATAAGTCCTTAGACAATTATGGTATATTACACACTGCTTTCTCATGCTAATTGCAAATGCAAATCAAAATTTTAGCATATATTAATATGCTGGTTTTCCCTATTAGACTCACAGAAGTGACATATATTGGAAAATCATTAGGAATTATTTCTATTCAAAGCTACCTTGCTTTATATGATAATGGTTTTGATATTTTCAACCCTAATTAAGGATATTACGTAATTTATCAAGATAAACATACTCAAAGCACTTCTGGAGCAAACAGAATTTCGAAATATTATATTAACACAGCCAATCCTATATTAAAAATCTTTTATTATGAGTTGTCCCTGTGACTTTTAAGTGACCTATCATTTAATTTTGATTGCTTGTGGAATAAGGATTAACAAGCCTAAAACAGTTAATCTCCATTATGTGTACTTTCTAAGAAACTGGTTGCGAATTTGGTATGCCAATAGGAAGTTTCCATTTAAACTAATGCCCACATCCACTATCCACTCCAGATATGGAATTATAGCCTGAAACCTAATGTAAGTTGCTAAGGGAACCCCCTTGTGCCTTCCTCTCAGTGAAAATTAAAAACTTTCAGCATCATACTCTTCTTCTTTTCCAAAACTATATATATGTTTTAAATATAATTTGTTAAAATAGGAGTCACCTTTCCCATACAGAAATTTTGATCATCTTTCTTAACATCTCATTAGTTTTTCAAAATATTCAGGCTCCTGCTGAGACTAAAAGTGTGGTGGTGACCATTTAGAAAAGGATATATACAAGAAAACCAGATCTAGAAAACTGACTGAAATTTAGTACAGAATATAATCTGTTGGCCAAAAGTATCTGGAAAAAGACAATACTTATAAGTGAGACGTCATATTCAATAAAGTTTTTCTAATGCTGATATGAATAGGAAGAAGATGAAAATAGAAATTAGGAAAAAATTAGGTCCCTGACAGTTATAGTATTCTTTTTTTCTTTTTTTAAAAAATAATTGGAATATAGCCTTTCCTGACTAAATTCTCTCACTGTACAGTGTCTGTACAATGAGAGAATTAAATCCTACCATCCATCAAAATCATCTTGTAAGATCTCCACTCTGGATTATGTTAGAGATTTAAATTATATTCTAGATAAGAAGAAAATGATTGCATTAAAAAATCACAGTGGACAATCATGGATGTTCTACCTCAAAGCAGCCAAAATCTGTAACTTATTTCTTATATGCAATACATTTACTATAGATATAAATAATTTTTATATAACTTATGCTAAATATCCTTTGGAATAGTGGAAATTTTTGACCTATCTTAATTTTCCAAATTCCTGTGATTCTGAAGATACAATATCATCTGGAACCTACACCCAGACCTGAGTAGGAAGGTGATGGGAATCACACAGAAATATTCTGGTGTTTATTCCTGTTAAAATTATGCTAGGATTAAGCCATACACACACACAAAAAAAAAGAGAATTAAAAAAAGAATATAAAAAATACTCTGCTTGACAAAGAAAGCAATATTTTACAGGTCAGAAAGTAACCAAATAAAAGAATTTCTAGAAGTCAAACACAGCTAGATCCAGCAAAACAAATTATCCCAGAACAAAGCAGTGTTTATGCATTGGTTGAGCTTTTCAGTTTCCATACTTTTCAAAGTTAGCTGTTTTTAGCAAGTGACTGTCATTTTCAAAGCACACTGGGAAGTTTCTTCTTTATTTGGGATTCTGGGATTTTTTTTTTTAAGTTTTTTGATGAAATTCTTCTCCTTCTCTGCTCTCTGGATTACAAGTGCTTGGGTGGAGATGTCAAGTAAGAAGAAAAAATAAATGGCTCAACTTTCAGGAGTAAGGCTTTGCAGGTAGGATTTTGATGTCTGTGAGGAAAAGTGTGTATATAAAATGCCCTAAAGGGCAGTGTGGTGTGTAGGACTTTGGGCACATTAGCCTGTCCTAAGCAGTGCATTCTCACTGCTAATCCCCTTTCCCCTCTGTTCCAGTCTCCTACACACAGAATTGATGTGGTGGTGGGCATTAGTGTAGCTTTTGTCTTGGACCAGACCTTGTTTTGCAATTCTTTGGAGAGTCAATGGCATGACAGAGTAGGGGCTAACAGGAGGTGAGTGCCTTCACTGTGTCAGAGACCCAGTCGCAAATGTGCCAGAAGGTCCTTGTTTGAAGTTCTCCCTGTTATTTCCTGTTCAACTCTTTCTATTATATAATTTGAAAGATAACATAACATGGCATAAAAGATCAAATTGAGAGTGATAGATCACCATGGAATGTTACCTGAAGACCAAGAAAAGAAATGGTCTTCCATAAAATTGACTTTATGGAAGCAGTGCCTCTCTATATAAAGAAATATATTTTTAAGAACTTTAAAACCTGAAACTTTTGCATCTTGTCAAACTTCACAAAGTCAGGTTGCTTAAAGCTCCATTTAGCTGCCATGTATTTTTCCCTTTTATTTCCTTTTCCATCATTTTTGATCACCAAGATTTGATGAATTGTTATCACAAAAACATAAGAACTGGCCACCTGAATCAACTTGCTTTTCTGTCGAGAATGTCTCAGCGGTAGCTTTCATTCCTTCTGTGAAAGATTTCTTTTCAAGTCAAATGGAGAGCATTATTTTATAAAGAAGTACCTTACTGCTTTATAGCTCAATTTTCCAATGCTTCTGGAGAGAGACAGACTTAAGGGTTGAAGGCACTTGGGCACCCTGCAGGAGGCACTCCACGCAGCAGAGGACTGAATCATTAAATACAGTACTTATTATAGTGCCCACATAAAAAATATTGACTTTGAGCTCTGTTTTGTGCATCTGCAAAATGTTGCGTTTCCTGGTAATATTTTTACAAGTGCTGTACTTTCCAGATTTTAATTGAGGGTTGATTGTTAATCTGCTTCTGTAAGTATTATAGAAGACCTATAATTGCAAAATATAATGTTAAATATGCCTAAATTAAGGAGTTTCATAATAAGATAATTTATTCTTTTATCTGTTGGGGAATGTATTTGAGGTAGAATGAATGTTATTTATTTGCTTATGTTCTTTCCAATACATCTGTAAAATTTTTTGTATTATCATAATCATTATTATTATTATTTTATTATTGTTATTATATGGATCAGAGCAAGTAGCAAAAAGAAGGAGAAATGCCACGCACCGAGGTCAGCTGCAACTCTGCCATATAGGTAAAATAACATGGCAAAGTGAGGTGACATTAAAGAGTGTGGGAAATGATGTGCAAGCAGGTGGGAATGTTACATCCAGACCACCTGAGGCGCTAGGAATGAAAATTAGTGAAATGAGAGTTTCAAAGGCAAAAAGCAAAGAGAAGCTTTCTCGGGAAAGCAATTGCAGAAACTCTGCTGGGTGCTTTGCACAGTCTTAGGTGGAGCAATAGATTTCAGTGGAAGATAAAAGAGACTAGCCAGAGCCTGTTGAGCAGAAGACCAGAAATCCTCAGCCACAGAAGCAGTGAGAACCTGGGGAGGGGAGGGAGGGAAACCCATGGAAAAACACTGGCAGTTTTCCAGTAATGCTTACCTGCTTCCATAAACCCCATTCATGCTTTGACCAACTCTTCAGGTGCCCATTAGCATGTTGCCACAATTTTGGTTGCAGCCTCCTTTACATTCCAACTCATATCACCCAGACATGCAACATTGGTGCCTGTGCTGCATTGGCACTTGTACTCTCTGATATGGAACCTAAATTTGTCAGCTTTAGAAACCTAAATTTCAGTATTTTATTGCTATCGTACAGGAAGGGGGAAAAGACTGTCATAAGTGAGAATATGGTCAGGGAGATCTGAAATGAGTGGAAGAGAAGACACAGAAAATCATGTACTGAAAGAAAAAAGAAATAAAATACAAAAGTAGAAATAAAAACAAGAGAGTATAAAAGTGATTGAATAACCCAGCAAATTCAATTATGCTGCCAAAATACTACCCAAAAGATTACATGGATTCATGTACCAGATAAACTGCTTCAAATACAGAATTTTTCTTTAGTTAAAATTATAGGGTATGTTTTTCTTTTCATTTTGAAACAAAGGGAAGAATGTTCAAACAATATACGTGAGAGATATTTAAAAAGTATTTTGGGGGAAAAAAATCTAAACATTTTAGTAGAAAATAGGATTTCAAAATAGATTAGGACATTACTGCATTTAAAAACACCACAGCTTCTCTTAATTTCTTCAAAATATTGCTTTTAATATACCCTCATCTTAGTTCAGTTCACATTTCATGTTTATGTTTTTTCTACTAAGTTGTATCTGCATAGTTTCTAATTTATGTTTCTTTTTGCAGTAGTTAAAGCTAGCTTTTTTTCTGGATATAAGATTTTTTAACATTATGGTTGCTTTACTTCCTTTTTGAAGATTTCCTTTGTTTGATATCACAATAAAATACACTGGAGAAGACAATTAGGCAAGTGCTCAGGATCTTTATGAGTAGTAAAGCTTACATTATTTGTAAAATATTAAATAAAGTGAGACAGAAAACTTAGATTTCTCTTTTATTACTTGTTTTCTTCATTTCACTGTTCCCTGGGGGAACTTGTGAAGATATGACACAATGCTTGAGACAAACTTAATGTGGCTGAGAAGTGGAGATATTAATGGGCAAACAGTGCAAGGCCATCGATTTTATTATGCCAAATAGAATAACAGAATATTCTCAGATTCACCTTGCTTAGAGCAGGTGTGTGCAGATTCACCTCTGGGGTGTGTCTGTCTGCAGGTGTTTGAATGTGTCACACTTGGTAACATGTTTTGTGGAAACTGAAACATCCAGTCAAGAAGTCTATGGTGCACAATCTCTGTTACAGTGTTTGTAAGGTGCTGACTGTGAAACAGAGATTTTCAAAACATTTTTGGGTCTTTAATTATATCATGCATTGCTGTCATGAACTTTTAATGGGCTAGAAGCTGTAGAAAACCATTTCTTATTCAATACATGCCATAAAGATCAAGAGAGATTTCATAGATGAACATAGTCCAAAAGTCTTTAAATTTTCACCATCCTAGGTATTTTAATATTTATCAATATGACATCAAGTTAGAGGTGCAATCCTACATTATACAGAAACATTGGGACTACTTGGGATAATAAACACAAAATACAATTGGAATAGGCTTACCAAATAAGCATGCTTTGGGTGAGCAAAAATCAGAAAGGACTGCCTCCTTGCTTCAGCCCTAATTCTTAATTCTCAGCTCTTTTGGCACTGTCTAAACACTGGAGAAAAACCTTGGGAAGATAATTTTGTCTTCCACCCTTTGATTTTCATTTCTGCTTTTACTGTAATTTAATTGATGAGTGAAGAATCCAGTGTAATAAATTAAACAGAATACCATATTCAAACATATAACCTCTTCTTAAAACAAATGAGGTGATTCAACTGGTTTAATTTATTCCATAAATTTGATATTTTTGGCAATATAACAAAATATATTAAACACTACATCCAATTGGATTGTGCTCCATTAGATAATTAAGTGAATATAGCTCAATAATAATGGCAGAATAAGGACAAATACTCAAAAATGATGAGCTTTTACTTTGCCAATTTCATGAAGAGGTGAAATTTCATATGACAAAGAACCTAGATAGTACTAGGCAAAATTGGCTTTTTTTAAATTTTCCACTTAATATAGGGAAGAGGATCATTTAAAGATGTATTTTATATGAGCTTTGCACATTGATTTGAGTTAAAGTGAAACAAGAAAGGTCTCAATAATGTAATGTCCCACTGGCACATATGTAGTGCCGTAATCTTGCCATATCTGTTAATCACCAAAATCCTAATAACACTAGTTTGAATGCTGTGTGCTTCTTAAAGAATTGCTTCTAGCAGAAAAATTGCTCCTCTCTGTTGTCCTGTGATTCCAAGTTCAGGAGCTCCATTTTGACAAATATTTTAAGTCAGTCTTCTAAGTTTATAGTGGAACAGCATGGAGAGAGCAGGACTCGAAGCCGTGGCAATGACCAGCAGGAAACATCAATGCACTCACAGTATTTGTTTATTCAGACCTTCACGATTTTCTGGAGCCACACCAACTCTCAGAAACTTTAGTCTGAAATACTGGGGTGAAAGTGTCTCAGGGTTAACTTTACTGGTTTTTTCCACTTCAGGTTTTTTTCACATATAACAGTGAAGCATATTTTTCCAAACTAACCTTAATGTTTCTTATTTCTGGAAATTAAACTGAAAAAGATGGAGTCACTTTGCACTTTTTACCCAAAGAATGAAGTTTTTACTTCAGTATTAGAAATGGTCAAAGGTTTTACAATTTTTTCCCCTATGTACCTATAAAATTTCCCATACCTATAGTATGGGTGAGTAAGAGAAGAAGTAACCCACACTTTAAGAAGTAGCCTTGCCACTTAAAGGCCTTTATGAACAATACATGTTAATAGAGACCAGCCACATCTCCTCTACAAACAATACAGGGCAGATTTTATTTATTTATTTCTTTTGTTGTGGGGTTTTGTTTTGATTTGTTTTGTTGAGCTGTTAAAATTGATTTCTTCATGTAAACTGGTGATTCAGAAACTTGACAAAGAAATATGAATTCCAAATTAACAATACCATGACCAAACACCAGACTTCACACATCACCTTAACATGTGAATGCTGGTGCCTACACCTTTTTGTTTCAGTTCCATCATCCTAAATACTTATTTCATTTTTCTTTTAAACTCAATAGATCAGAATATCAAAGACTGAAATTTTTGAGCATTTCCCACCAGGCAGACTTTATTCCTTCTGTTTACTGGTGTCAAGCAGATTTCAGTCTCATGCTGAGCAGATACTTTACTAATGTTTTGCACAGTGGTTAATCAAATATTTATGCAGCACATGAAGGAAATATACTTATATTTCACTGCTGATGATTGAATAAGTTCTATACCATTTCTCCAATGAATAGTCACGTCCAAACACTTTAAATTATTCATGTTCTAATTTGTAAATATTGCAAGGAGTTCTTATCTGGAAAAGCCTGCTAGTCCTGTAGCTGAGGAGAAAAAATTCCTTATAGGTACACCAGATCCATGATAACAAATTATTCCATTCTTTCAATATGCATGTTCAGTGCCAACTTCTGGATAATTTAAAAATTAATGCTAATCCATAAACGCATATAATTTTTCTTACCTTCATTATGGTTGAAACATTCTGATACTTTGTAAACTCTTGTGGTTTGAAATGCATGGGTGGTTGAATCCCAAATAAAATGAAATAATCTTGGGAAAGTAGTATTGTAAATCAGTAATGCATGTAGTACCTTGCCTTTGCTTTCTAAAATAAGGATGAAACATTTTGAGGAATTTGAAATTAAAGATACCCAAATCAAAGTCCTGATTAGGCAGAATCCTTGTTTAGATAGTCCTTACTCATACAAATAGCTCATTTAAATTTTTCTGGTTTAGGCAACAATGCATGATGTACATGTTATTATTTTTCAGCTGGATTTTTTGTTGTGACAGTCAAAATGCTTGATTACATTCCTAGGTAATACATTAAACATTGTATTCTATACATAATTAAGATAAATGAGCTTAACTGATACACAATATTACATATATAAGCAAATAAAAAAAATCTATAAATACACAAGGAAGAAAACATTGCTTCTTAAATCTAAGCTGGCATCTTACTGGGAGGAACTTCAAATCTGCATGAGAAAGGAAAAAGTATTTCATCAAGGAGAAACCCCAGGATTTACACACACGTAGGAAGAACCAAGTCCAATAGTGAAATAGAAGAATTATACATCTGGGCAAAAAAACCTGTAAAAGCAGATCTGGAGATTAAATTGGATCCAAACTGATCATGACTGAATAGCATTGCAGTGTGGTAAACAGGCACAGAGGCACTGTCAATGTGTCAAGCAGCCTTTCTGCTCCAGGCACTACTGACAGATAAGGCTTCACTAAGATTATCTTGTACAGCTTTTGGTGCTGTGCTCTAAGCAAGAAATGAGCCAATTGGGAGAGCATGGAAAAGATGACAAGAAGCAACACTGGTCTGCCCAACTTGACAGACTGAGGAAGTTGTATTTAAGAGAGAGGACACTGGTGGCTCCAGTTTCAACTTGTAGAAAAGAGCTGGGTGGTAAAACTGACAATCCAGCTGTGAAAGTAAAGGGCATCATCTGTAGCAAGTGAGGTTTATAGCAGACATCTGGAAAACTTTCTAGAATAGAATATGATAAATGCTAGAAAATGTAGAAACTGATATTTTTAGGACCAACTTGAATAAACTCCCATCAGAAATGGCTTACAGAGCACTGATCCAGCCTTTGTCTAGAACTAACTAGCTAACTAACTAAATAACTAACTGACTAAAGTCTTCCTGTAACTTTTCTGTGGAAGTGGACACATATTTAAACCACCCATTGGGACTTCTGATTTTTCACTTTGTACAGTGGCATATGCACAAACATGTCTGTCATCACAGCTAGCAATAATGCATAAGTAAAATCAAATCCTCTGGCCTTTGCATATAACTGTAATTCATGACTTTTTCTCTCTTCAGTTCCAGTGTCATATAATATACACAGTCCTTTGACGCCACCCTTGAATTATGAACCCTATTCAAGAAGTACAGGTGCTGTCATAATAAGCCTTTCATGTTGCTATTCTCTTTCTGTAGAATTTCTGATTGCCATATGTGAAGATTTTTTTGAGCTAAAAATTTGAATATAAATTTTTTTAGTAGAAAATAGTTAATTTATAGTGCTTGGGTTACCTTGGCTTTTTATGTTTAGTCGCTGGTGTTGTATTGGTGAATTCTTGTGTTTGTGTGAAACAGAGGTCCTCTCTGGCTCTCAGCCTCCATCACTGAGACACCTATAGCAGGAACAAACACTGTTTGGATAGACCTTCCAATTTTGTCTCAGATGCATAAAAAAAAGCTTTTTAAAGGATTAAGGGATCATATAGTTTGACCCATGTATGGAAGTCCAGCATGGCATGTTAGCACATCCATGATCTCTCTAACCAGGAATTCAGTATTTCTTCAATCAAATGTAAAATCTTCCTTGATTTATTCTGACCTTTTGCCTCATTTTTTCCCCAATCCTTTCAGTTGTATCTATTCAGGTCGTGGCACACCCCTCTCCCACCCTTCCCACCTTTCCCCTTCCCCACCCCTGCCCCAAGGCTCTGACTTCTGTCACAGCCAGATTAGTTGACAGAAGAGATGTGTTTTCCCAGTTTTGCCATCTAGGATGGGGACAGTTTTGTTTTCCTCAGCTCTTCTGTCTCTCACCCTCTATCACTGTGTATTCAGAAATCCAGAAGTCCTTTGTGATTCCACTATGTGTTCTGTCTTGAGTCTTGGGGAGCACTGAGCAGTCCACCAGTTCCACTCTGCTCCTTTGCAACAAACTTCTTCCTCAGTAAACATATTCATGAAGTATAAATACGGTATGAGGAATAGGTGGTATTTTCCAAAAAGGACCGTATTTGCAGAATAAAAAGACCAAGATCTTGGTGCATGCAGCCCAGCAGGTAAGGAGAGGTTGTGCAGCACTTTACGTGTTCATGGATAGCAGTTCATCACAACTTTGTAATCTAAATTTAGAGTTAACTTGGACTTTACCTGATTTTTTACTTGGCAGCCACCTCTGAAAAGGTCTTATTTTTTCCTGCATAGTGCCAGTAAAACATGGGCACGAGGAATGAAAAAAACTTATCTCTGATGTGACTTTTTTTATAATTATACAGTTCTGACCTTGCATGACTCCACTGATCTTTCTGGAAAATCTCACAACTTTGCAAATTCCTCATCAGTTCAAGCCAGAGTTATTCAACTGAACCATATCAGCTTGGGCTTTGAACCCAAGGTCTCAAGCAGCTAAACCTCTGTGGAGAGGGGAAGTTCACATAGAGTAGGGGTTAGGGGAAGATTCTGGGCTCTTACACAGCAAAATAAGATCCATGAATCTGGAATACTTTCAGCCTAGTTCAATTGGATGGAATACCTCTCACAAGAGTGGACATGTGAGGCTGGAGCCTCACAATTTGGTTTTAAATTGCCTCTGCAAATCTGCCAAACGCTTGATTTAAATTCTTTATCCCATACCCTTCCAACCTCTTTCTCCTCAAAGAATTAATGTGATAGGCCTCTGAAAACAATTTATTAATGACTGAAAAATCTCTAGAAGGCTGAAATTGAAATTGAAAGGCTGAAATTTTTATTTGTATAGTGAAAAAATAAAAGTAAATAATACACATTTCTAGAGGCAAATGTACATTTGCCATAAGATTTTATTCAGCTTGGAAGGGAAATGCATGTCTTCTAGGTACATTAAAAATATAGTAGGGAAATATTAGTGTCTTGTTTTTGAACTTTATTGAATGTTTTCTATTTTTGTCTAAAATACAAAATATTTTTCAAATGTGGGTTTGAATGATGAGGAGGAACAAAGACTTGTAATCTGCAACACAATACACTTCTCATTCTCTCAGTATTGGCAAAGCATCGCTACTCTGTGTGTGTGTATGCAGGCACATACATAAATCAATTGTTCAGGTGAAAAGTTTACATTAGCAGCAATTGTGTGACTCACATGGTAAGGAATATGAGAGGCTGACACAAAAAATGGCAAATATATTGCAGCGTAAAAGGTCACTTCAAAAATTTCTGACAACCTGGAACATTAGAAGGTCAAAAATCAACAGCACATTGTCCTGTTTGGTTAGATTGTGCTACTACACTCTCTCTATGGACTCTTATTTTCTAAAATAATTGCATGCTCTTTTGAATCAGCCAGCCATTCAAAGACTGTACTTCCCATTTTATTGAGAAATTAATGAAGTGTAGAGAACAGCTCATTTTATTCCAGTAGTCCTTTTAACATGCAAATAGTGGCGTCTTTCAATGAGCACACTTCTGTTTGTGCTATTAAAGAGCAGTAGGAGCAATTGATAATTGTCCAGTTTAGAAAATGTGTGCCTAAAGCTTGCCTATATTTTCCCCTATGTAGTAATGAAAGATCTCATTAAACACATATTTTCTAACTTTCCAAATATTTCTTGCCTGTGTCTGGACCAGTAAGAGAATCTCTGCTGATTACTGATTTATCAAAATCCCTATCCTATAATTTATAAATTTCAGTCCCAACCAGCTGTGGGTTTTTTCTGCTTATCTTGTTTTAAAAGCCTTAAAATATTTTAGGAGCAAAGGCACTGAAGAGTTAGGCTGGGAAAAGTCTTGTGCATCTTCTGAGAGAGAAGAAGATACAAAATAAATTTTCCCAGTTCACCACAACACTTTATAAAGAAAAAACCTTCTCCCACAAAACACAGAGGTACCTAGGAAGTACACAAGCTGTTCTTGACAGCTCCTTAAAGTAAGGATATCTTGGAATCAATTTTCTCATCCTTATTTTATCAATCTCTCCTATTTCAAACAATGCAGACCCTGCACTCCCAGAGACTTCTATAAATGCATTCTACTGTCTCCACAAAGACAATGAGACCCATGTTCAGAAGGGTGTCAATGTCTAAAGACCTACAAGTCATGATCTTGGACAAACCTTAGAACAGGTTTTAGCAGTGTTGAGCAGTACCTGGAAGTATATTAATGGAAAATATTGAACATTTTGTCATGAGTTTAACTGTATTTCTTAATATTTGAAAATATATGAATCTGGAATACAGTAAAGGATATCAAGAATAAATGGAGAAATTATTTTCTGCAAAAGGAACATGAATAGTACTTCAAACACTTAGAAGCAAAACATATTGAATTTGTGTGAATTTGTAAACAGTTTTCCTTTGTTGTGTATGTCATTATAGCTCTGAATGTGTTTATAGAGTTATTTCAAAGTAGCCTGTATGGACAGTTACTGCAGCAACTGACAGATATTGTAAGTTACATTTCAGATTCAGAGACTGGATGTATTTTAGTATATTTCATCACTTAATGTCATTTTTATTAGAGACAAAGAGAAAATGTTTGACTTCTTTTTTTTACAAGCAGGACTGCTTAAAAAACAGAAACATAAAATATGTAAAACCAATAACACCTAAAGGCATTGCTTAGCTGGAGAAACTGATGCAGTCACTGGGAGTCAGGAAAGATCAGTTTGATTCTCTGTTCCTGAGACATCAGTCTTTAGAAGTAACTACAAAAATGTTTTTAAAAGTTCGCAAAATGTAAAGAAAAAAAATGTAACAAAACTTATAATGTAACGTAGCTTATTGACATTCCTTTCTTTAAAAAATAGTCTCGTTTTCTAGAAAGTGAAAGGTAGAGGATAAACCTTTGCCACACATGAGGTACAATTTTGTATATTCCACTCCTGTTCTGTAAGTGTGCCATCTAAAAAGTCATCTGCTAAGATGGAAACCCCTCTGTGGTTTGGCTCTTTTCCCAAACCCCCCAGTGTTTGTTTTTCTCTTCAAAGACACAGGTGCAATCATTGGATCTAACTTTGCACTTGATGTAGGGACAGAAAGTTGTCTCCGGTTCAGGTCATTGTTACAAACTTTGAATACAATAAACAAATTTCTGGGTTTTATAAAAAGAGATTTTATCCTTGCAGAATAAGTCAGAGTTGTTACCTGTTTTGCTTTGTGGTTTGTTCTTTCTGAGAAGAGTTAATTAAAATGTTGAGATAAATAAATCCTAGGTCTACTCTTGAGGCTTTCTCTTTTTGGCATCTGAATCACTAACGTCTCTGTTGCCATAGATTTAAAATAAAACTCAAACCTTTAAGTTTTGAAGGAGAGTTTATGCAGAAAACTAATTCCAACCTTCTCTTCTGATTCCTGTGATAATAGTCCTGTCTCAATGCAAGAAGCATTGCCTGCCAGAAAATTTCTCAGATGTCAAGAGTCAAAGTATAAATATTAGTGAATTTAAGTTTTCTCTAGACAAAAAAGCTCAGAATAATTTTGTGACCTTTCATTTAAGTTGTGCATCGTGTTTGTTTGCTCTAATCCTCATTTTCTTTTTGGCTCCTGTGTGTAAGCAAAAAACTTGGAATGCATTTAGCTGAGGAAAAGACAATATGAAGAATAATGTAAAAGTTTGTTTTATACTACTTTATAGAACTGAAACGTACTATAACTCATGGCTCTGGCATTTATCTACAAGTTCTTATGTGTTAGAAAATACTAGCTAACGTCTACTAAGTGCTTTTAAATGCTTCTGCTCTTTGCTGCTGATGGGAAAAGATCTGTCATGGTCTTCTGTAACATTAGGTTTGTTCTCTGCTTGGAGGTAAAAGTAAAATATGTAAAGTAATAAAAAAAAGTCCCCTAGGAAGTATTCGGTAAATCTGTAATATTACCATATCCCATAAAAAAAAGACTGTAATAAATTGGATGCCAGAGGTAGGATACATTTTACCTAACTTAAGAAATTTTATGACCAAGCTGAGCTCTTCTCACAGTTGGGTGAGGACCGAGCATTTTTGAATAGTGATTTACCAGGTCTCTTTTAGACATTCATTTGAGGGTGAGTCCCTGTGCCCTGGTAGTGGCTATGTCTCTCTAGCTCTGAAGGGAGAGGTGGATGGCTCTTTCAGTGTAGGTGACTACCAGCAGCAGGTGCCTGCCTTTCTCTGATGAATCCCATATATGAATGTATGAGATCCCATACATCCATTTGATTAAAGACTTTGGCTAATGTCCAAGTGCACAGTAGCTGTAGCTTACTACCCAGGAATTGTGCACCTCACAATATTGTAATCGCTGACTACAGATGTCAAGAAGTCTTCAGGCAGCCAGCCAGATGAAATTGGGTTACCTACAATTCAAATTACCTTAGCAGTGTAAAAATGCAATTATCAGGGCAGGTGGGGTAATCACATCACATTGCAGCAAAGGCAGCAAATCCCACAAGATCACTGTGCCAGGAATGGTGAGCCCCTCAACAGCTGAGAATCCCCCAAACCCAGTTCTCTAAACATCATCTCAGTTGACTTACATCCACACAGTGTGTATGCAAGCCAAGTACTTACAATGTACATATCCACATCTGCCATCAGAATGGTGGTGGTTTTGATCTAGTTTTTTATTCAGACCTGATTTCTTTTTATAACTCTTTTTATAATAAGATAACTCCCACAGTTGACCAAGGGAGACAGTGCTCTCAGACACATGGTGTGACTCTTGGGGATGGCCCTGTACAGGCCCAGGAGTTGGACTCAATGATACTGATGGGTCCATACCAACTCAGTTTATTCTGTGATTCTGTGATTCCATTTAGTCAAAGTAATTGGCAAAAGCCTTCCAAATTTTGTCCTTTTAACTGCTGTTATTCTAGCATAGCATATAGCCTTTAGAAAATCTGTATTTCAAAGAATCTACTTAACAGCCTTTTTCATAGCTTTAAGATGGATTCAATTTTTCTTCAAATCCTCACATATTGTTATATGAGACCAAATCTATAACTTAGCTCGGGTCAGTTGAGTAAAAGTAATAACCTTTTCTATGCAGAATGTTTAATCCCCTTTTTACCTCAGTTGGTTTTCTGCTCTCTTATACTGCTCATTAGTATTTTGAGATGCTAATCATTACAAGCTTTTATTCTATTACTTGGGAAAATCTGAATTAACCATCTGAGAGTTTTTCAAATATACACCACTAGACTATAGACTGAAGTAAAGAACTAAGTTTCAAACCCTAATTTCATAAGTTTAATAAAATACATAACCAGAAGTCATAAGGAAAATTTTAACTATATTCTTAATGGTAAGAAAATACCCTAAAATCACATGCACAAAATTTTGCTTGTCACATTACTTGTCAGTGAAATAAATCACTGCTTTGATGTCAGAGAAAAAGGTATTCAGGAAGCATCAGATCACGGGAGCTCATGATAGTTATTGATCATTTGTTGTGTAAAAATCTCATCCAGAATATTCAGCCTATTTCTGAAGCTCATATTCTAAGAGTTTGCATATTTCACTTCCAAGTGAGAAAGATGTTTCTCTCCAGAAACTCCTAAGACTCCTGTGATATAGTCAAATAATACTTTGAGATGGCAAACATTTGAAGAAACTATGTAAGTATGTATTTTTGAGAGAGCAAATAAAACGGCTGACATGACAATGTACAAACATGACATCCTTCATCTCTGATATACCTCTCTTTTGTCCCCTAGGCTATTTTCAGCTGTACTTGTACACATAGTCATAAGGTGGCTCCAAAAGAAAATTAAACTCTTAATTTCTTACACATATGGTGTTTTTATACACATGGATCTGTCTAGATATTTTCTAAAAGGCAACCTTGAACCGAACACTCACAGGAAAAACTAGAGCTCTGAAGAAACACAACAGATTGTTGTTATAAAAGTGAAGAACTTCCACCTAGCCACTCTGTGTAATTCAAGGTGATGTTCCTTGTATTCCTGATGGACCAATGCACAATTACTCTGTCAGAGAGGATGGCTGTTACAATGTCAGACTTTTGAATTTTCTGTGGGAAATAGCATAGGGAGACAAAAGTCCCAAAGAAATTCCCTGAAGAAAAATAAAAGATCTCTTCTTGTCAGTTTTGGTAGTGTAGGTATGTGAATTAACTGCAACCAGAGCTTCCTCATTTATCTGAAAGATGTTGGGGATTTCATGCTGGGGGTTCTGTTCTTATCCATTAGTGTATAATTAGACAATATCTGACAGCGTCAGACTAAAATTAGTCATCACCTGTAATTTTTCTACATTCAGTCCTTCAACATCTTGTCTATTTATCCAGATATTCTCAAGTGACATGAATTCAACATGAAGAGTTTCCCAAGTTGTTGTGAGAAAATGAAACCCTGCAGGGATTTTCTGGTAAGTCAGTGTAACATTCTGAAAATCTCTGAAGGAAACATGAAGTGGGATTAAAAACAGAAGATAAAAATAGAAAAAGGCAAGGACAAAAAAAAAAAAAAAAAAAAAAAGAGGTGAAGGAAATGTAGGACATGAACAAAAGAGTAAATTGAGATATCGTACAGTGGAACTGCAGACAGGGAAAGAATAAGCAAGCTAGGGGCAGAAAGCAGACAATGTCCTGTCATTACAGGATTATAGAAAAGCAAGAATTGCTCAAAAGGAGCACCAGAAGCTGAAAATACAGGTGATATTCTGATCCATTCGTGATCGCTGTCAGAACTTCAGTTGACAGATGAATTAGGCTATAAATACACAGAGGAAAAAAAGATATACATATATATAGGCATATATATGTGTCCATGTGTATATATTCATACGTGCCAGGAAAAACTGGAAAAAATATACATATTTTCTTAGAGTACAGTTATAAAAATATAGTAATTATAATAAAGACACACCTGAACATACTGAAAACTATCTTTATTAGGTTCTGATAGCAGTCTTGAAATCTTTTTTGCTGTATATTTTTCATATAGAAACAGTGGAATAATGAAAAGACCTTGAAAGAAGCCAATATTCTATGAATATGGAATCATTTTTCTAATTTTAAAATGGGATTCAGCAAACTCAAACTGAAAAAACACTTAAAAAACTTTATGAATAACATTTTTATGCCCACAGATTTCTCTTGGTCTGTATAGTGATATGCTATATTTTTGAGTCTGAACAAAGCTTTAATTGCATTTGCATGGAGGTTTTATCAAGTAAAGATTATAAGCAGAATAAATTTTCTGACAAGGTTTGCTGTCCCTAGTCTGATGAGTTGCTCCAAAATGAAGCACCAAAAAATATTGTCTGTAGAAAACCTATTTGAGAGGATGTGTCTAGGATCTTTCAAGGTGTTAAAAAGATGAGAGGGATTTGTGTGTCAGTGTGAGTGTCTGACAAACAGACCATCATAAACTCTACCCCACTGCAATTCTAGCATGCCACCTTGCAGCTCTAGTCTATGAGGGAATGTCAAGCACCTTTGCAGAGCTTTCAGCCTTTATTCAACTCCTGGGGGCCAAGGCAGCCTCCCTTTGCCTCTGCAGACCAATGCTCGCTGCGGAACAACAGCTTTGGCTGTGGCAAGACATGCAGGCTTTCCCAAAATATCTCTTAAAAAGAAATTACTTCCCATTACACTTAACAGCAAAATAAAAGAATCCCTCAAGCAGGATCCAATTTGGTTAGAACAGCCTCCAGAGGCAGACTCTCTCCCCCAGGATGCAGTTCTACTGGAAAATGGTGCACTGTACATGTACACAACAAAGCATTTGTTTGGGGATGCTTCATTTTCAAAAGATATCAGGAGACAGCTCTGGTCAATGCTGTCAAATCATTACTCTGAAAGGAATTGTACAAGGAACGAAGAAGAATTGTCATTCTAGAAATACAAACAATTACTTTGGTGTGTTTTGCAGCAAGTAATTCAGGTATAACAGTGTTTGAAATCTACACAAAAATAATATTATACAGACATTGATATACAGTTTGATGAAAAACTATGATTGTAAACAAAAAAAAAAAAACCCAAAAAAAAGAAGACAAAAGCAAACCAAATTGATTTAGTTGCATAAGCTGTCGCATAATCTACTCCTAATTTTCTTGTCCTCTATTTTAGTTCAGAATGTTTTTCCCTTCCTACTGAGATGTCCGTTATGTGTGTACACATCACAGAGAAATGATAAAAGAGATTTTTTTGTTTGATTGATCAAGAAAGAAAGCTTTTCTGCTGTTCTGTGCTGCAATACTGGCTCGGAGTAGAAGCAGACAGCAAAGCAGATGTATCCTGTGTGTAGCCAGCCTGAAATGTACTGCAGCAGGACAGTCTAGACCAATATGCTGTACTATCTGTAAGGGAAAACAAAACTGCTGAAGACATCCGGCCAGATTTCTAAAAAAAAACCCAATGGTGTGCTAAAGTTTCCACTGCTTGTTCTCCCTATTCTTGCTATTTGAAGTTCACCTGTAACAGCTTTAAAAATTGTGTTGCATCCTTGCTTTCTGTTTGTACAACACACAGGTTTATTGAATTAAATGCACCCAAAAAATCTTTATCTGAAAATTCCATTTGGTGTCAAGGGAGTAAAACAAGCAGAGCAAAACACACATATACATAATCACCCTTGAGAATCTTGCTTCAGTTAAAATTGTGTTAATTTTAAATTGCTATCTTATAAACAGATTTATTTCAATGCATGTTTACAGTGTCTATTCCTCTTTACATTGCACTTGCTTGCATGGAACATTTTACTTGAAAAATATTCATAATCAACACAGTTCCTTTCAACATTCTGGGGTGTAATCAAATATCTATACAATGTCTCTCTTAAATGAAATAAAACATGTAAAAAAGTGAATAAAAGGCAAAGAAATTGAAACAGCTTCAAAAGATTGGTGGTGCTAACAACTCAGGTTCTTCAGCTCTTTATTTCAAGCAATTTAACCAATGAAACATTTTCTTCTGACAGACAACTGCTCCCAACTGAACCTGATTTAAGAAAAATTATCATTACAGTTTAAATTCAAATGAAAGGTGTTACCAGAATATTTGTGCTGTAGATGAAAGTTCCTGCTTACAAGCTGTAATCATAGACAAGGGATAAAGGATGCGTTGTCCTTGGTTCTGAATATTCATGAATGTGTGGCACCAGACAGGTTTTCTGAAAGCTTCTTTTCCCTTGATTTTTTCATGATGAAAAAATTGTAACTGCAGTCTCTTTGGGTGCAGTTTTGTTTCAGCACTTCTTTGAGGGAAATTACCTGGTTATTTAATACCTAAATTCTGGCTGATGCCTAAATTGAAGTTAAAATAAAAGCAATTGTATATGCACTTAAGCTGGGGGAGGTTGGGTAGCTGAATCTGTTTTAAGGGTTGTGATAATTGATGTTTTTATCTCTTTGAATCATAGCATGCCATAATATATTCTACTTTCTGGTTACTAAAGGGCATACAGCACAGAGATAATGAAGTTGGCAATGAACTTGGGAGCACTGAATGGAAGCTGTCACATGAAAAAGCTGAACATAATGGGGAAAATAGTGAGTTTGATTGTTCATCTGCTATCTGTGGCTTCAAATTTATGAAAAAAAAATTATTTGAATTGAACTGCTTAAGTGCTTAGAGACAGGCTATTTACTTAACTTTGAACATGGATGGGAGTGAGCCAGCTGGAGTGCAGAATGCTGATATTTTGTGTTGATTTGATTGATCAGAGTAAGTAGAAACTGATCTGAAGAAAGAAACAGGTATAGTACAAACCATAAAAAGTGTAAACAGTTGGGGTTCAACAACCAGGGTCCTTTGGACTTCACCTGTACCAAGTTCCACCAAGGCTAAAAATCCTTTCTACTTGAATAATGGTTAAAGAATAATGGCAGTAAAGTTCCTAATATATTTTTGTCTTTATAATTTGGAGTTGTGAGTGTTGTTTTCTTTTTTTTTTTTTCTTTTTGGAATTAACTAAAAATAAAGTAAAGTAAAAAAAAAAATAAATATTGTTTTTTCTTCCTGAACCCACCCAGCTGCTATACCAGTCAAAGTGTGCCTTGGTCAGGACAGAAGGGCAGGAGCACCTATTAGCTCCTCTTGCACATTCAGCCTGTCAAGAAATTGTAGCACCTTATATCACAAAGCAAAATTAAATCCAGGAAACTTTCTCTTATAATAAATGGGAACACTTTAGATCAACTACATGATTTTAAAATCTTTCCTCCAGAATAATAGCAGGTCATATAAAATCTGAGTTTTTCCCCTGGCTTGTAAAAGACATGGATACAAATCAGAATTTCAGAAAAGTAATACTACAGACAGCAGCATTTGGATTCTGGGATAGACTCCATAAAAACAACAGTATTCTCAGTTAACAATGGGCTTGCATTTGAGTGTTGGATCAAAGACCTCATAAATGACTGTTTTCTAGACAGTGACTGGTAAAACCCTAGTCAGTCGGTCTTAAAAAGCATAGATCTCATTAAGAGTAAAATAGGCACAAGAGAAAAAAAGGGGATGATTCTGAGAACCCTGAAAATTCTGAAATTGGTGCACAGAAAAAGTGGGAAAGGCCGTTATTAGGTCAATGTAAAAAGCTAAGAAACCAGCTATTCCAGAGTAGCTGTGTTTACTTTTGCCTAAGTTTCTTGGGGCAAAGATGATAAGAAATGCAGCAAACTGCAATAAGCTGAGGAAAAAGTGATATTTGTAGTGAACTACAAAGTGAATCTTAACTGAATCTTAAAGGTCTTCATATTGTAAAAAACTTAATTCAGAAAGTGCATAAAAGAGCAACAGAATTTGAATTTATTACTATGTATGACTGTGTAAGCCTTGACTAGGTTAGAATGACAGCAATTAAAAATTAATTCAAAGAATTATACTTCTGACATTTTTCTGCACTACTGTTAATTATTACTGTGCCTTTAGAACTGTGTATACAGTATGATAATACTCAAAACTTAAGTTTTTAAGTAGGCTTTGCTTCACCTTTGATCCCTGTCAACCTCAAAAGTTTAGTATTCTGCAAGGATAATTTATAAAACTAAAAGTGCAAATGACTGCAGGAAAGAAGACAAAAATATTAGTCTAGAATACTGAATTATATTTCTGGACAATGTACTCTCATATGAAAAGCCAAAATAATGTAGGAATTATGGAAATTAAATGTCACTTTGATTCCCTGGTTATTCCTGTAGTATTGCAGGAAAAACTTGAGAATTTTTTCTCAAAAAAAATTCCTTAAAACTAGTCTAATGATGTGGAAAAAATCAATATGTTAAAGAATAAGTAGAAATATTATCTAGGTGACTGTGATTATTTGTTTATGAACTGTTGCCCTAGCCTGAATTTACCCTGTCCCTGAAGTCACATAACGTTCTCCAGAATGACTGACAGTTGTTTTGAAATATGTCAAGGTTTGTGATGACTGTATAGTTCACAATGATTTGCTTCCCCCTTATGCAAAAGAATGAGGTTTACTGTCTTTCATGTGCTGTGTTTATTTTCCATACACTAATTTTTTTTTAATTTTTTTTTTAATTACCTTTGTTATTTTCAGACAGCTGTGCAGCACAGAGAAACTGCCACAGAATTACTTAAAGTCTTCAGGGTTATCAGCTTCAAGTCATCTATACCCTTGCCTACTCTATCATTTTATACCCACTGTCTTATTTGACTCTGCTTGAACATTAGAAAATATTAGCTTTGAATCTCAAACTCCAAAGACTTAATTGCTTGTTCATCTTTACTATGAATAAAATATTACCATAAGGATTATTCAGTATTGTGGAGAGAAATAGCTAATTTGTAATTTAAAAGTATGTTCAATTGTACTGAAAATTTGCAATGGAAAGCTCAATAAATTCTATATCTTTGTGAAGAGAAACTATGTAGTTGAGTCAAATAGCATCTAGAAGTAGTTTTACATACATATGGACAGGAGGTTGAATGGTATGTGGAAGATTTCTGTGAATTATAAACAGTGCATTTACTACTTTGAAAAAAGAGGTGGTTCATACCCGATACAACTGATTCAAACTGAACCACTGGTTCACATGCATACACATGTGTGCCAAAATGAGCTGGATATAAAACCTAAACGTTTCCCAGAATGCAGTTTGAGATGAATGAAAGCCTTCAGTCACTCATCTCATTCAGTCAAGTGATACAAGATTAGACTTCTGTTCAGATCTTGTTAAATAGTTTTTGATCTGTTCAAAATCTTTAAATCACCAGGTATGTTAAATATTCAAAACACATTTACACATTCATGCAACCGCTGCAATAAGCTAATAAAATAGCTAAATTGGGGTCTTTGAATCACAGTGAAAGTAAAGACCCATTGTATTAGGTCCATTTTAATAAAGTATCAAAATAGAGATGTGAATCAGTGTTACATATTGTAAGATATTAATTTGCCAATCACAGATTAAAGGATTAAATTTCTTATGGATATGTAAACATATATATATATATATATATATATATATATATATATATATATATATCCTACCTGTATCATAGAATCGCAGGATGGTTTGGGTTGGAAGAATCCTTAAAGGTCATCTGGTTTTAACTCTCTGCCATGGGCAGGGTCCCATTCCATTAGACCAGGTTCTGCAAGTCCCATCCAACCGGGCCTTGAACATTCCCAGGGATGGATGGAGCACCCACAACTTCTCTGAGAAATTAGTTTTGCTGTCACACCATCCTCAAAGTAATGATTTTCTTCCTCATATCTGATCTAAACTTATTCTTTTTCAGTTTGAAGCCATTCCCCCTTGCCCTGTCCCCACATGGCCTTGCAAATAGTCCCTCTCCCTCTTTCTTGAGGGCTCCCTTCAGTATTGGGAGGCTGCAATCAGGTCACCCTAAATCCAGGCTCAACAATCACAGTTCCCTCAGACTTTCCTTGTAGGTGGGATGCTTCATCCTTATTGTGAATAAGCCATTTGTCACATTCTTCAATCATTATGGCAGTTTTCCTTCTGTTTATACATTTAAAGGCCTTTCTAACAGAACCTGCATGACTAATTCATAAATTCCAAACAAGTACATGTTTTTAGGGATTTTTTAAAAATCTCAGTGGTAGAAGTTTATCCAAGGTAGCATGTTCTTTCCAACCCAAACTATAAACAATTATTTGTAGCAAATAATCTGGACTGTGGGAATATACTATGTAAAGTCCAAGCATGTTTCATAAGCACATTACCAAACAGTATCAGTTATTATTGACACATTTTGATTTTGAAATGAGCAATCATGCATTTTGAACCCAAAAGCATGTCTTTTGTGGGATGGGAGCATTTCTGAAAAAAATAATAATTAAATTGCGATTATGAATGCACACTGATGGCTGAAGATGTATGCTACCCATTTTGTTTAGAAATCACATATTTTTCTTGTACAGTCAGTGTTGTTACTATGCATTGAGTTCCTTACATAATCCTTTTCTTCTTTCTAGGAGTATGTAACAGTGCTATTGTTAGTGTGCCCACTAAAGGAGCATTATTTTTAAAACCAGAGACCAGAATGAAATGCAATGGTACCTGCCAGCCCACAATGAGTATTTTACTACTATGACTGGGTATGTAGAAATCTAACATTTATTAGAGTCTCTCATTCCAGGCTCTTACCATGCTTTATAAATATAGCCAAGCTTTTCCAGTGCAATAATTCTGAAGCACAGTCATCCCAGAGTGGAGTGCAGCAGCTATTTTGCTCCCACTTGATGACTGTTGGTTATTATGACATGCTTCTTTCCTAGAGTCATTTTTCTGGAAAATATATGAGAGAGAAATCCACCCACCAGGAATAGGCAGAGACCATCTGCTGCGACTAATTTCACATTTATTCCAGGCAGCAGTTGTACCAAAACTCCAAAATGAAAGCCCAATTACTATTATAACTTGAGCCAGTGGATATAAAATGAAATAATATGTTCAGGATCTTTCCATTATATTATCCATGAATACAGATCTCCATCAAAATTGTAAACATTTTTGAATGCATTTCCAAATTCAAACAGGGGTCCTTTGAAATATTTAGGCTTTTTAGTCATTTAAAATGGTGTCATGTTGCCTGGGCAAGTATGCCTAAACTTTGATTAGAGAGAGATTTTCTTTATCCTAGCAGACAAAGCAAAATAGAACATGTGATCTATGGTCAGAATGGTTGATTTTTCTATCTTTAGGTACTGAAGTGCATATGATATATTAATAAAATAATTGCTTTCAGTTTCTGCTGTGGTCAATGAAAAGAAATGGGTATTCTATAGGGAAAATAAGAATTATTCTCTGAAGATAAGCCTCCCTTTCTCGCCTTACTGATTACAGAAACATCATAGTGTGACTACGTTCTTAATCTACATTTTAGTTGATATATGTTCCTATGATCAAAGTCAATGGAGAGCCAGGCTGCATAGCTCTGTGCCTTACATTGGCTTAAATAGGTTTACACAAGTCTGCCTATCTGGAGGAAGACCTTGTGACCCTCTAGATGAAATCCTGCTCTTTGAAAGAGATTGAATTTCTTCCATTAACTTGTCTAGACTCAGAATTTTATGCTTGTTTATGTTTTCTATAAAAAGAGATGAGGAATAATTCTTAGGTATACTTAAAATAACTATTCCTCTTGGAGATGCACTTTTGCTGCTGTATGTTGGATAAAAACTTCGTTTCCTTCTTATTCGTGTTAGTTTACCCAACCCTACTTACCATCAAGTTGTAAGAGAAATTTTTAAAATTTCAGTGTGGATCTCATCAGTTTAAGCTTCTCTGCTTTGAGGCAGTGAATGCATTTGTAGATGTATGTAAGAGAAAGTTCTTTGAAGACATGATCTGAATCTTACACAGCAAACTGAAAATTGATCTGTCTGTAATCCAACACATTTTATGTGAAATAAATCAGATAGAGCCAAACCATAATCCATTCCAAATGCAGTAACTCAGCAGCTTAGATAATACAGGACAAAATCAATAAGAACAAGACAAAAATGTAAGGCAGGTTGTAAGGTTCAGCAAAAATGGATTAGAGAATGACCATGTTTAGAAAAGGATGAAAAAAAGAAAAAAATTACCATACTTTTCCCAACTACAGGCCGCCTGTTTCTTTAAAATGCAACAATAAAAAAAAATCAGATAATAAAATTAGTGCTTTTTCCTTAAGCCCTTAAGCTAGCTGAGCCAACCTTTTCTAAATTTAAACTTCAGGCTTGGAATTTCATTGCCTTCATGTCTCTCCCAAAACCACAAAATTCACTCTGTAGCTGGAAGACCGTAGGAAATGGTGGAAACTATATATGGAGAGCAGATTGGGATCTAGATATGCTTGAATTCACATCTCTCAAGCTTGACTTTGAATCATTCGACCATGCAATATACAGGTCTTAAACATAAGAAGGCAACAGCACATCACACAGAATTTTGGCTTCCTGGCCTTCTACAGCCAATTTTTATGTAGTCCTGTAGTAAGAGCTGAGCCTGAAAGGCACAAGATTGATTTCTGCAAAAAGCAGATAAAGCAGCAGCAGATTTTAGGTACAAAAACCAAGTTAAGATGCTTCTGGGAAAGGACTTTGCTGTTTCAGTTCTTGGAGAAGGGTGAGGCTTTGGGTCACTAGCACAGATAGAAAACACAATGATCTTAATAGCTGCAATCAGTAGCTAGGTATGACAGAGGAAAAGAATCTTGAAGTTTGTATGTATTTTGCACCTTTAGTTTCCCATGCTGACCAGCAGAACCAAATCTGAGTCATATCGTAACTCCTAAATTTGCCTGATTTTAGAAAGGCCTTTGCACCTTTGGATTTTTTTCCAGAGCTACTAAACAGATTTTTATCAGGAAATTTTCTCAAGAGAAAACAAGCAGCATTGGCAGATCAAAAAATCACTCCATTTAAATCTTTATAATGTGGCAGTGAAAAATAATGGAATTAAACAATATTGCCTTTTATGAATGAAAATTATTTTAAATATTCTTTACAGTATCCAGAATATCTAAATAAGTTATTACCAATAATGTCTTAAAATAATTATTACGAATATTAACAACAACAACCAACCTAAGGAAGGTCCCTATTTGACATAAGTTGAAAAAAAATTATAAATGCAATGAAGTAAAAATTTTTAAGATATTACTGTCGCAATTATTTGAAAACTGTATTTGAACAGCTCTGAGTGCAAAATCTTTTTTTCTGCAAAAGTCTTTACTAACCCCACTTTCCTACTTGCATATCTTACTTCAGTTTTAACTGGAGCATTAGTAAATTTTAGTATTAATAGAAGTGTCTACCTTTTCTGACAGACAACTGTGAGATCACTTCTAGACAGGGTAAGATGAGTTTCTGTGATAGCAGCAGCTGTCTTGAAAGCATGACAAATATTTTTAAATGAGCAAACTTACTTAAGAGGTGATGTGTGCATTGACTTTAGAGCTAGAGAGGTGCTGAAAGAAGAAGTTTATACAAAGCTTTATATGATATCTGGTAGTGAATCTCTTTTTTACCTCTGAAAGGTGCATAGGTCCTTAAATGATTTTATTAGCATTAACTCTTAAAGTCTGTTGATAAAGTAATGGGGTCCCCATAAGCATCAGAAAGAAGACATAGTTAAAAGATGAAGTAAAACTTGTAAGAAAATGCAAATTGCAGCTCCCAAGGACACATTAAATAAAGGTTACTAGATCTAAGAATATTTCTGAGTCCCTCCATTAATTTTCACATTGCTCTTTTTCACTGTGATAAGGAAATACTGAGGTGAATAATTGAACCTGTAAGGAGGGTAATGGCACTAAGAGATAGTCCAAACAAGTTCTGGAGGCATAATTTAAAGGAGCAAAAATTTCCACATAAAATGCTTAGAAGGAATTGATCCTAGTCTGAGTCCAACTTTGGTGCAAAGATTACAGGTCTGAACTTTCAATAGATGTGGAAAATATGGAGAAAAATCCTTATCATTCTTAATAATGCCTATGTACCTAATACTACTAATATATGGCATATTTTTGGCAGGGGAGGGATGTGGGTGACATATTTCTTCTGTTAGATCAAATTTCCTTTTAATGCCACAAACAGGGAAACCTGAAAAAAATAAGAGATTACAAGCAAAAATAACATAGCAGATCATTCAACATGCAATTGAAGGAAGCAGTATTAAAAAGCCACTTTGAAAAAATGTGGGGGAATATAATATAAGAAAATAAAGATAGTGTAGAAAGTAATCTTACCCCTGAGGAGTTGCAGCTGGGCCAATTATGAAAGATTAGGAGCAGGCCTGACTTTAACAGGCCACAGGTGTAACCAATGAAAAGATGAGTGCTGTCTATAAAAGAGTGGCTTGGCGGGTTGGGCTGGCAACTGGAGTTAGTTGGCTATTTTGTGGAGAAGAAAGAGTCAGTGCTTAGAGGAGATACCCACAAGAAACACCAAGAAGGTCTGAAACTTTTGCGATAAGGAGACAACAGTATGGAACCCCTGCAATAAGATGACAACAATAAAATACTATGGTGTACCTTAAACTAGTCAGATCTTCAAGAGAATGACTCATTACAGGAATCTAGTCCACAACCTCACTTCTCTGATGCTTGAAAGCTTTCCAACACAGAGAAAATTTCTGTTCCTAGCCTGCAGACATCCATTTTATTTAAATGCTTTATGATTCCTCCTTTCTTTTCTAGTTGTATCCTTAGGACTTTGAATTGCTTAGTACAGGAAACCTTTGGAAGCCTTCTCTCAATGAGTCTTCATTTCCTGGACTATCTGCCCATTTTACTTTACAACTCCTTCTATTTCAGCACATTTTTGTATAATACAGGTGATAACTTGGTAAAGGATATTGTAGCCAAAATTCTCTAAGTGGTGTTTTGTCCAGTTCCCCACATAAAGCACCTACAATCACATCTACTTTTTTCTAAGTCCATCATAGTATCATTTTTTAATATCGAAGTCTACTCTGTCTGACTTTTCTATTTCTAAGTAATTGCCCATAGATAAGTTTCCAGATAGTGGTGAAAAATATTATTATTAGTTTCTCTTCATAAGGTTTCATGTTTTAGTTAAATTCCAACCTACTTCTATTACTGTAGTTGGCAAGATCATAATATACTTCCTGCATTATATGCAAATTGTTTTTCATATTTACTTGCCTCTTAATTTTGCATGATAAGCATTTTTCATCAAGGCTTTGTTTTTGTGCTAAATTCATTAACGTAAATATTAAAGGTCTGCTAGAAGAGACCTTGAGAAATTCTTCTACTGCTCTTCCTTTAGTCTGATATTTTCTTTTTTTTTAAACTGATTTTAGCAAATTTTTTGTTGGCACATATTTTTTGTTGTCTTCTATGCTTTCATATATGATAAAAGGCAGAAAATAAGTCTCCACATGAGCTTTTAAATCCAGCTGACTTGAGTAACTAGGTTCCCTAATATTTCTAAGTTTGAGGCACAAATTTTTAGTTTCCCAATGAGTTTTTGCTTATATTTCTATGTTAATAGTTTGATGTAAATTTGAATAACCATAACTTCCACAAACCATAAATTTTACCAAATATGACATGGAAAATAGCATGAAATCTTTCAGGCATCAGAGGTATGTGAGGTACTTCTTTATCCATCACATTTTGTTTTCAAAGTAGATGCATTAAATTAATCTGGACTACTATTTTACTATTTAGCATTGTTGCTTCTAAACTCTTTATGGACAATGAAGAAACAGGTATTATTTTTAGTATTATTGAAATCTTAATAGTTTGAGTAAAGAATTTTTATTATAGAAAAAAGAATGAATGTTTATATGCAGAAGAGGTTTAATGATAAAATAGAATGACAAAAATAACAATATGAATACAATTATTACTCACAATCATTTTTCACCCCTTATTCTGATGTCATGTGTGCCCTATGATCACGAGGTTCTTAAGGTCACAAGATTTTAAGACTGAAACCATCGTGCTACCATACATCCCTAGGAAAATAGAAAACAATAGCCATAGTACTGCTCCAACTAGAGCTAAACCAAGAAAAGTCAATCTCTAAACAGGTTGGGACGAGTTCAGAAGGAGCAAACTTTGCAAAACTCAGTTGAAAAACCTTGCAACACAGTATTTAGACTGTGGCCTGTTACTAGCCAGGGCTACAAGATTCGTTATGTTTATAACAACTGTAATTAACTAGAGTGTAAAAACTATAACCGGAACTCCTCACTTCTCAGTTTAAATATTTAATGATCTATCTGATGATTCCAGATGAATCCAGGAAAGCCCAAGGAATTAATCCAGATTAATCCAGGTCTTTGAGACCATCTGCATTTCTCAGAGCTGGTCATTTACCTTCTGTTTGATCCTCCTTCTCCCTCCCCCTCAACTGATGCCCCTGGGTGTAGTGTGAGAATAAATGAACATAATTCAGATAAAATTAGTCAGACTATGGTAATGTGGCATTCTGAATCCCCATAATAAAATCTATTTGAGGTAAAAATCTGTAGTCTTAAATTCATGATGGCACTTTGCTTTTAATTTTCTTCCGAAGGACTTAAAAGAGAAAGGGCAATTTGCAACTTTTCTTTCAATCTGCAGTCTTTAATTACAACATTTTATTTAGGGTTACATTGTTGCATGTCAGTTAAGTCAATCATATCTAAACATAGCAACTTAAACACTTTTGATAGAGTTATGAACTATTTAAACAACATCATCTAAATTTGATTAAATTTTTAGCCCTCATTAATTCCTGAATTGTGTTTCAAATGTTTTTTCACAGTGCTGACATTTTAGACTTCTACTTGCTATCACATGCTTCCTATAAAGGCACAAAATACCAAGCCAAATATATCCTTGTTCTCATGTTGTGCAATATTAAATAGGTTGAAAAAGACTGAAAACTTTTCTTACTTCCATGTAGCTTGATTTCTCTTTGGTTGAGATAATTTTTAGAGAAACAAATATGAAATGTTTAATATTTATTTTCAATATTTATTTTGTGCAAAAAACACCCTCATATTTAAACATTTGAATGTAATAAACATTAGAGGAAAGCATAGACAGTTTTGCAGAAAGAGCCAAATATTAAATATTAAAATGAGTTTTCCTGAAAATTGGAGTGTAAGTGTGAACAAATGTTTTTGCATTTCCACATCTGCCAGTCTCTTAAATGGTCTGGTCCTTTAGGAGTTGAACAAATCTTTAACAGATAGAGAGTTCTGGGGAAAAGAAATGTGTGAACAGACAAGCTTGGAATGGATAAGAAGCAGTTTCTATGTGATTTTTTTTTTCAAGTAAATCCTTTATACATACTGTTTTGGTTGATAAGTATGGAACAGTTGCATATTTTTGATGTTCTTCTCATAATCTTGTTTGGTTTTCCAGTTTTAGATTCAGAAGCTATATATGTTTTTACCAATGCAATGCTTGAGTTTTTCTTTTTGTTTTTTAGAATTTGTGTTATAAAGTAATGTTTTAACACAGTTACATTGCAACCTTATTTAATGGCAAAGAAAAAAACACATCTTGTATATAATTAAACAAAATAATTTATTAAGATAACTGAAATGTTAATATTAAGTCATTCAGAGTTTAGATCAAAAGATCCAAAGAGAAAGAAAGCACTTGTTAGAGAAAAAAAGGAGCAATGAAGTTTAAGTTTTACACAGATGTGGTTCCTACACCTTTTCCCAGTGTCGTATTCAACCTTTCTAGGCCACTTTCACTCTAAGGTTTCTATCCTCATGGCTGTGGCTGTGATGTCATGGTGGTCAACACCTGGCCTTCCTCACTGGGAGGAATGTGATGATGATGTTGATTGTTCCTCAGTCTATAATCCACTTGATGTCAGTCCTCTTGCTAGCTAGAACCTTTTACACCTTTGCTTTATCTTCATTTGTCTCTAACATAGAGGGGACATCTTAATTTGCTGTATATGTTACATTTTACTTGTGGGAAATGTTATTTCTTTACTTTCTCTGCTATCCCTAAAAGTACCTTTGTCCAGCTGCAGGTCAGTATTTCCTCTACAGACAGCAGGTGAGCTGTTTATGGGGTCTGCAGTGCAAACTGGGGCCTCACCTGCCATCCCATGTGTACATCTCTGCACCACATCCTGTGTCTCTGCTTCCCAAGTGCTCTGCTGTCCTACAAGGACTGTTTTTCTCTACATGGCCATTGTAATAAGAATCATAAATATCTCATGCTGCCTAAAATAACTGCTAGTTCCTGTTAGGTGTAGAAAGAATTGTACCATGCACAAGTAAACAAAAGTAAAAGAAATGAACCACAGACACCTGCCCAATTAGAGAAAGTACTGTCACAGATAAACCAAGTTACAGATCAGAAAACTTCAGACAGAGCAACCCTGACAAACATCAGTCTTGAGGCCTCTCCAACTTAGCACAACACCTAGGGCCTGCTACTAGCAATGGAAACACAGCTTTTGAGGCTTCACAATCACATCACATTTCAGTAAAGTATTCATTGATGGCACTTAGTAATTTTTTTTAACATCCTCATCAAGTAGAACCTGTGTATGGGCATTTTCCTCTTCCGTTTGATTATGAAACAATTTAAGTCAACATAAAATCATATTAGATGCAAATCCTGTCATGCTGGCAGAAGACAGTTGAAGTATGAAAAAATAATTCTACTCACATTGACAGCAGCACTTTCCATGCACC
The DNA here is from genome assembly GCF_028018845.1 of Melospiza georgiana. Lineage (NCBI taxonomy): Eukaryota > Metazoa > Chordata > Aves > Passeriformes > Passerellidae > Melospiza > Melospiza georgiana. The sequence goes on from NC_080433.1 coordinate 53,726,296, forward strand.
TTAGTGAATGGAAGTGAAACAGAAAAAAATAATTTGGCACCCATACCTACTAGCTGCCTATTTAGCATATAGCCTTTAAAATTTTCCTCAGTCTGATCAATAGGTGGTCATCAAAATGTATCTTGTACAATATACTTCTGCAAAGTTCCCATCAGACTGGCTCACCAGAAATAATACTCTCCCTGGCCTGTAGCACTGCTTCTTGACTTTTTCAATGCACTCCATCCCTAAATTGTTCCTTTTCATGAACACGGTTGGAGGAAGATGGTATCCTGAATTTGTTGCAGATGGGCTGGGATATATCTGGTTCCACTGGTGGATAGATAGCTCTCCTATATTAAGAGCTATTCCTATCTCACCTTCCAAAGTAAAAATTCTTGTTTCAAACTCCTGTTGAAGATATATTTTATTTTAAAAGCATTTGAAAACCATTAACTATAGGCTACATATTTTGCCTTAACCATACGATTTCACAGAATTAAATATTGCATAAAAACTCATGTAATCAAGCTGACATTTGGATGCCAGTAGTAGAAACAAAAAATGTGAGCAATAATGTATGTGGATTGTCATTGTCAGGTGCCAAATATTCCCTCCCTTCCTCTGTCTTTTGTTTATCATCTGTTTGGTGTTTCAGGTTCAGTCTGGTTTTATTGGAACACTGCACATTTTTCAAGGCTCCACATGAGGACTTCACAAAATATTATGGGAGTTAGGAGCATCTGGCTGGTTTGGCTGAAACTCCCTAACAAGCTTAGTTACTCTGGGATGTAAAATAAAATGAGAAGCTGAAGCAAAAGATAACGTTAATGAGAAAACTTATTGGCTTTTGCATCAGCAAAACAGAAATACAGCCAATTTCATACCTTTGAAAAAAGCTAAAATCTTTCAGTAAATAAGAAACAGTTACTGTAAATAAGAAACAGTTACTGTATATCAAAGTCACTGAGAACTACCAACCAAAATATAATTTTTTTAAATCTAAGAATGTTCTTGAAAAGCCATCATTTGTTTACCCTTTCATTGTAAAGAATATAAAATTTTCTATCTAGTAAGTATTTTTAACCTGAATTTCAGGTTTTCAGTTTCTGAAGTTTTAGGTGAGAATCCTATAAATAGACAGCCAGGGTGCTGAGGGGTGTTTCAAACTCCAAGTGCACTTTATGCTCCACTGTGGTGATTTCTGTGTCTATTTGCTCATCAGCATTGTCAGCCTGACTGGGGACGGGGTGGGTACCAGAAATTTTGTGCTGCTGTAACACTCTAAGCAAAATGTGCCCCTGGCAAGGGGACTCCTTCCTTTCTGTCCCTTCACATGTGTCCTGTGTATCTACACTAAGCCAGGTTACCTTTGAGATACTCCAGCAATATGGAATATTGAATATTCCAAGATGGAATCAGTCTCTGATGGAAACCTGAAAGACACAGCCTGTCCTGTTTCTCAATGGAGAAACAAATAAAACTCTTATCAGTCTTTGTTGTGAAGATAACGTCCAGCTTTCAAATCAAAAGGAGTTATAGTCCTTCGGAAAATGTTTAATCTTTTTCTTCCAACTTTCTTGCAAAAAAAAATTGTGATGAGAAATTCTGGTAATTTTAATGACAACCCTGTTGGGAATTTTTGAAAGATTTCAAATAATATCTATAATAATTTTTGATCATATATATGACTGTATGCTTTGACTGTTCAGTTGTGAAAAATCAGTTTGAACACAGGAAACTGAGTGGGTTTTAGTCATTATTTTCATCTCCCTGAACGATCTCACTGGTAGAGAAGAACAAAGGTAACACAAAAGAGAAAATATATCAGTGTCACTTGAAATCAGATTTGGATAAATGTTAGTTCTGTAACCTGTCAGCAGTAAGACAACAGCATAAACCTGTATCTGGCAGATCAACACTAGCATAAGTGTTCAGATAAGAAGAAAGACTGCTGCATCAAGCAAACACCTCCCCATAGGTACTGTATAGATAATGATTTATACCTTAAACCATGAATTTCCATATACCTCTTGTATGAGGTTTATTATCATTAATGGCAAATTTTAATACTGATCTTATCTGGTGTTCTTTGAAGTCTTGATCTCAGACACTCTCTATAATAATACATTTAACTGTTCAATTAAATGCTGCAGTGCATTCCATTTATTCAATGAAATTGTGATGAGAAAAATGTAAATTTCCTTGAGTTGACCCATGGAGCACTCCTAAGATAAGGGAATTGTGAAGCTGCACCTGGAACAGACTCTAGAACACAACAGGATAAGGGACATCACCATGGGAACTGAAAGAAAATAAAGCGTTCTTCAGGAAATGTGATAACTAATACTCCTGAGCTAGCTAGTCCATATTTTATTACAGTATTTTTTAAAACTCTTTTCATGCATTCTTATAGAAATCTCTTTTCTAGAGAAAAGGAAAATCAGAACTGCTGTACCCACTTACAGGTAAGTTTTTTCATGGCTTGTCACCCTTCTCAGAAACATTTCTTTTGTGCCGACATACTTCTGATGAATGCCTAATGCACAATTGCAATGCAAATGAGGCAGTGCTGTTGGTTTCTGATAGCACAATAATACTTCACTCTGAACATGACTTTGTTTGCATTTTTCCTACCAGTTGCACACTGAGCAGAAGGAAGGTATTTTTGCATTTTCCCAGATTCTTTCTGAAAAGTGACAGGTAATATCATTTTTTAAAGCATACAAGCCCTTTATATTTTTATTTTATTTTTATTTCCCTGTGCTGAGAGATACTAGGAGTCCATTGATACTAAATGTCATTGTTTGTGCATTTGCACAAATCTTATGTAGATATCTCAGATTCCCCAGTTGTCTCTGGTTCGAGACCAATCCAAGTAGATTCATTGCTCTGCAAGAGTGTCTGTTTCTCTAATCACTTCATTTTAAGGGTATTTAATAAATACAGAAACCAAGTTCTTTATGAAAGAATTTACTGACATACTTCTTGTAACCTTTTCTCCTGATGAAAACCAAACATTAACCCCTATTTTCTTTTTCCTCCTTCCTAGGCAGGCAAGTTTGATTCTTGTTTTATTACATCTTTACAGGATTAAGGAAGGATTCAGAGAGGCTTCAGGGAGGCTGCAGTAGATTAAAAGTCTACAAAATTATCAGATGGTTCTCCATTATTTTAGACTTTTTAGAGCAAGAGGTTTTAAGGTGTTTTTTGTCTACACAGCTACAAGCAGACTACATTTTACTACCAAAATATCCAAGAGAGCCTCAGTGAGTTCTGGTCTGACTGTCCTCAGGGAGCAGGGGGAGTAACCCTGTGATCAGCTGCCTTCCATGCAAAGGCAGAAAAGTACCACAGATGCAGGTCACATGCAAAAGGCAGAACTTAATCACTGTTCTTCCTTAGAAACATGGTTTAACTCTCAGCACTGGCTTTTTGGGCACTTAAAACAGTCGCCAAGAGGAAATGTCAAGCACTTTAATTAGTGCTCTCTTCAGCCAGGCTATCATGTCCTTAGATCTCAGCTTTTTTCCAGTTTTTCTCTGCATGCTTTTCTGAATGAAGTGGAGCTCAACTCGAGTAGAACATAACTTGGGCTGTTGCTGACAGGAAAAATATTTGCCTGGATTTCTGTAACTAAAAATTGTATGGGGATGGATCCAGCCCCTCTTCAACCAGTGGCTCCTGAGGCAACAGAGGAGTGTGAGAGTGCCCTAAAAACATTATGTAACAAATATAAAAATTGGCTTTAAACATGGAGACATCTTACCAAGGCATTTTACCTTTAGATTAATTTTATGGAACAGTTGCTCTAAGGAGGAACAATATGAGCTTAGTCTAGTCAACACTTTAACTGATGCAATTTGTAGTCATAGCCCTTCCAACAGAGTGTGAAGAAAGAAAAACTTAGAAGAGAGAAGTGCTTTGTGCACTCTTTTCTGAGTGGTCTGTACATCAAAAAATCAGTCTTCTGATCTCACCATCAACCAGATGCTGAAATTAGACGGCCTGAAGAGGATCAGAAGCCATTGAAAAATTCCTGTGTGTGGAGAGCCTGGTTCAAGCATGGCTTAAAGAAAGAGGCCATGAAGGTATACAGCTGATGGGAAAGTAAAAGGCAGCTGTAAAGCAGCAGTTCCCAGGCTTGATTTTGTAAAAAACTAGGTTCTCAGGCACCTTTTCTATAAACAGCAGGATTCTCAGACAGTCTTCTCATAACAGTCCTTGCTGCTCTGGGAACAGATATGAAGGTTTTGAGAACTTTTCATATCACAGTGAGAACACTAATTTTGGTTTCAGTAAACAAAAGGAGGGGTTAGAGTTTTCTCTGTAACCTATCGTGAGCTCGGATTTTGCAATATGCGTGAAGTTAATTTACACTATTATAGAAGGTGGCTGATTTGATCAATACATCGGAGTCGATGCTGATCAACAAAGATGGGTCGTCTCCCTTCGCTTTCAACACCTGTGGTCACATAAAAAATGAAATGAGATTATTTTTTATATGATGAAACATTTCTTTACAGTCAGTTCTTTCTCCTTCTCTTGGAAGGAGACTGTAATCATTAATCATGCAGACTATGTTTACATTGTCATTTTTTCTACTCCTAATTTTGTATTTGCATCTTGTCCCTTTGCCCCCACCACAACATCTACATTCTCTACATGTTTGAATACATTTAGACTTTGACTTTCTGCTTACCAGATGTCTTCTTGAATGAGGCAAAAGGGATTCTACCTATTCTGTCTATTCCCTCACATGTAGGGAATAGACTCATTGCACAATTCTACACCTGCATGGATAATTACTAGGCATAGTATAACTTGTATATATACTGGTAATACAGCTATAACTCTTACAGGCTTCTTCTATTTATTCTGTCTGCAATCTTTCAAAGCTATATAGCCAGCTATGCACTTTCTCAGTAGTCATGCCTTGCTCAGCACTGTCAAGTTACTGCGAAAGGTCAAGGCTTGTGACCTATGAAAAAGCCTTCTCCTTCCCTGGCTAAACACACATCTGTCCTATCAGGTTTTTTAGATACTCATATATGTATAGCCAATGCGAGATGACTCAACTCCTTTTGAACATTGGGAAAGAACAAAAAAATTGTTACTTAGTATTCAGGAAACTTTCTGTGCATTCACTGTACCTGCAATATTTGTAAGAGGTGTCATTCTAACTGTGGACTAGTACTGAAAATGAAAATAGTTGGAAGTTGTTCCTTGCTGGCCTTGGATCTGAAATGACTGCCCAGAGCACACAGTCACTGATTTGCCTGTCTCCCTGTGAGCCACCACTGAGGCTTTCTGGCAAGATGCTGTCTGCAGCACAAGACTGCTGCATGCATCAAAATCAAGCAGTCTCAAATGGATCCTTGAGTTCCTGGAAGCCATAAAGGGAAAATAGGGGGTGCAAAATGCCATCTTCTAAACACCTAAGTCTGTCCTTCCTTTTGACCTAATCATCCAGCCCTTCCTTAGCAGAATGAAGCTGACAAGCATCTAAGCATGACAAATGTGTGTTTTGTTTAATAAACAACACTTGCCTAGGCAGGCATTTTTTGCAGAATGAGGAACTGAAAAAAATTGATCAGCACTTCTTTGTCTGACATGAACCAGTTCTTTTCCTCTCCTAGATATCTTGGCACAGCTCCAGTTCTTGTTTCTGCCTGACCGCTCCCAGCAATACACACCTTCCAACATCAATAGTGTTCTCCCCCAACAAAGGTATTCAGACTCTATTGCTCAGGCCTCACCTTTCCATACAGTAGGAATCACAACCTTGGGTGGACAACTTCAGTACTTAAAGGAGCAGTGAAAGAGTGAGATTTGCACGTGTCAGTCTTTGTAGGGAATGAGTTGTAATAATTGGATAATTTGGCTTATGAGTATTATTAGTGAAACTATGCTAATAGTAATTCATTGATTAAACCCCCATGTCCATAACTGGACTAACCATATATTCCTGGCTTCACATTAAGGCCTGCTTGTGTAATCCAGCTTAACTGCTTACCATATTGATCTGGAGCCAGTTTCTGTGGAATAGCTGTTCAAGTACAGATTCAGCAATTCATGGGGAAAACAGGTAGCCTAGGCTTTAATTTTCAGTGCAATAACTAACTCCTTGCCATCTGCAGATTGCCCCAATGATATCTACACTGTGCGAGACAGAGTATTCTTAAATGCCTTCACCAGATCCTTGGCAAGATCCCTCCAGGACATCCCCACACTGTATTTATACCCACTGGGCCACTCCATTACCTAACACAGAACCTCTCATTAAACTTGGACATTTGGCACATAAACTGAGCTTGTTGCACCTGCAGTTGAGGCAGGGTGAATGCTGTGAAGCTGAATGAAGAGAAAGCAGAGTAGACATCAACACTGTGTATCATGAGAAGAGTGTGCCTTGTTTTCACATGCCACTGACAACAGTGATTTGCAGTAATCCATCTGAACACATTCCCCTAGTCCTGACAAAAAGCACAGTAAACAGCTGCTTTCAAAGGAATTCGAGTTTCAGAAGAGTGATGAGACTCTACATCATCTACTAACGACTATTGTTGTGAATTTTACTTTATTCCAACAATTGGCTAATGGATGACATAATACAGCTCTTACAATTCTAAAGGGAATTCCACTATAGGGCTATTTCTTAGAATAGCAGTTTGTGGAAAAGGTCCTGAAAATGGAGACAAAAGACAGACTTTTAATCAGAGTGTGGATGTGGGCTGTCAGTGATGAAGCTCTTATCATTCCACCACAAGCAGTGTATGGCACTCTAAGGGACAAGATTCTGTACAACAGTAATAGAGGTTTTTAAATCGTTATTTGTACTTTAACATAGGGAGATATTTGATTGCTTCACAAAACATTACTCAGAAAGGAAAATAACTGTGAAGATGAGTTCTGACCTTTTTTTTTTTTCCTGGACACTAGAGTCTGTGGTTATCTCTTACTAAAAGCAAACCCAGCAGTTCAAGCCCAGTTAATTTAAATTCTGTCTGCGAGAATCCTTCTGATACTGAAAATTTAATTGTTCCAACGACATGGGTATATATAATGGAAAAATAACATGAAAGGAGAGTGACTGATCTGGCGGGGGGCTAGTCCCATAATGGACTTAGAACACCAAGACCAAAAAATGCAGATAAATAGGGATCAGCCTAAGGGAAGAAGCACAACTGCTGCAGCCAAAATCGCTGGTAGTCAAGTCCAGGGTAAGGAAGCAAAAAGGGCTTTTGCATGGTATCCCCAGACGTTTTATTCAGCTGCCTGGTGAGATGTTCAGGTAGCAGGCACACACACATGAAGGGTCCACATTTCCCTCTGCCCAGGGGCCCCAAGGGTGACCCTGGTCTTGGGGCAGTACAAAGATAAGGGCCAGTCAGGGAATAGGGAGGGAGTGGCTCAGCGATGTAGGGACAAGGGAAGGAGCCAATGGGGCCTAACAGCTTGTTGAGGGAAACTTCTTGTGTCTCCATAAACCAGGGAATGCCCCACAGGTTCTCCACACATAACCACCTATGATGATAGTTAAAAGGTGAAGAAATACCTAACACATCTGTCTGAAGCACAGGGATAGAAGGTTTCTACTAGCACATTTTGAATTAGGTTAATCACCTTAAGAAAGAGATACTGTAGCTTTAATGCAGAATGAAATAACTTGTAACTATTAAAATAAGATACCATAGAATGTTAGTTTGCCATAGCTGCAGTCTTCTGCTCACTTTCAGTTGGAGGGAAACCTTTTTTGTCATGCTTTTTTTTTTTTTTGCTTTTTTTTTTTTTTTTTTTTTTTACCCCAAAACACTGTAGAAGTCCAAGGGATTCAACAATTCAGTTCATTTAATTTGATAGTGAGTGATGTTCACTGAATGTCATGTTACAGAAAGTATTTAGGCTGCTGCCTAATGTCACAGGTGGTGATTTTGGCTATGCAAAGAAAAATCTGAATGATGCTCAGAAGTTATTTATTTAATTGTTTATGCGTTCATTCATTTCATTCCATCTGAATAAAAAAGGAATGAAATATTTGTAATTAACTGAAGGATTCTGCTTCTTTTGTTCTGACATCTTGTGATACAATTTCTCACAGCTCTTGGTTACATGGAGGAATAGTGCATCGAGTTGGAGTCCAAGGATGAGTTGGCAATCCTATGCAGAGCTGAAAAAGAGTTTGAGCATTTTGCATGTAGTAACATGGTACTCAGGACTGTTATTTCACACAAATGGAATCACCCAGGGTAAACAAAAGTGACACTGAGTGCACTGACACATAAACAAAATTATTGGCCCCCACAAAATATCCCAAATAATATAGACGTACATTGAGTAAGGTGAAATATAATTTCATAAGTTTGTTTTGCACCATGAAAGTTATTTTTTTAGTTACAGTGTTTAATTTCACCTACAAAGAAACATGAAAATGAAGGATGAAGGTTTAGTTGCATAGCAGCAAGACTCCATTGTTTACATACAGAATTAAAAACTGTGATTTTCATCCTTGCCAAAATTTGAAAAAAAATCCTTAAAATGGATGAAGCTGAGCTTGAATTATTTTCAAAATCCTTGGTTTTACTTAAATAATAATAAACAACTTAGTTTTGCATGAATTTGTGAAATAAATAATCTTTAATGCCTTATAACTAGTAAATATCCTTAAATGCATCAAAAACATTGGAAGTGTTCAGAAAGATTCTAACATTCATTTCCTCTGTATTCACTGTCATAGAAATGAAAATGAATGTGCATGAAAACATTGCTACAATATAAGAAATATTCAAATGTTGACATAGATTGTTTCCATTCAGCCTAAACTTGTTTTTAATATTACTGTGTTTCAAGAACCAGAGAAAGTAATTTAAATTTTAATGTAAACACAACCAATCTATGAGTTTATTAGACTCTCTTTGCCTGAAATGTTTTAACATCTATTTCAAATTTTATGCTTTGAATGATTACTTTGCCTTACATGTGAAGTGGAAATTTAGATTTTTTTTCTGTTTTAATGTTGCTTTAACTGCTATCCCCTCCCGCTAAGACAGTAATTATTTGAGGAGGTGAAAAGCGTGATTACAATGGTTTTGTATCATCACATAAATATTCCAAGAAGCAGTGCTGCATATTTATATCAGTATTCAACAGCAAAATCACATGACAAGGATGTGCTCACTAGAAAATAAAGTAGAAAATAGTTCTTATACAGATCACATATATTTAAATAGTGCTAGCTCTAATTTTCTGGTGTAGTAGATCAGATCAATCACCTTTCCTAGTCACATAAAATCATAGGGCTTCTGTCTCTCAGGTTTACTCTCTTCTTCAAGATGTCCAAGAAGTAAAAGAGACTGGAAAAAAATTGCTTTTTGAGTATGAAGGAAAACAAAATAATTTTTTTGAGTAAAAAAGACTGAACACAGGCAAGTACAGAACACTGGCACCAAAGCATACTGTTTTTATCCCTCCTCACTTACTGCCCTACTAATTGTGCTACCACATCCCATTCCCATCCCTGATGTTTTATACTCTTTGCTGATGGCCTTCCAAAGCATATCACTTGCCTTTTACTTCCACTCTGCATTCTGTTTAGCTGAATTATTTACTTCTCATTTTCCCCTACAGTGCCATACTCTTGAGATCAGTGCTATATTTCTGTCCTGCCCACCAGGTATTAGCCAGCATTCCTCCTGTGCCTACTCCTCTCCCCACCACACTAATTCCAGCAGCCCTGCCTTGCCCTGCTTGTCTGCCCATCCCACCTCAACACCCTGTTCTCTCATCCTGTAGGACCTTTTGCCCTACAACTTGAGCTCACTTCTTCCTCCTGTATTCTCAACACGTCAGTCTTGTATCCCATTGCTGACAAGTGGTGTTCCTCAGGGGACCAGTACTATTTACTGTCCTCATTAATGATACAGAGGGAGGGATCAAGTGCACCCTCAGCAAATGGTGCAGTTGCTGAAGCTGGTGGATGGGATGCCATCCAGAGGGACCTGGACAAGCTCGAGAAGTGGGCCCGTGGGGATCTCATGTTGTTTAATACCACCAAGTGCAAGGTCCTGCACTTGAGTTAGAGCAGCCTCTGTACTAACACAGGCTGGGAGCAGATCCAGAGCAGACCTGCTGAGAAGGACTTGGGGTTCATGAGAGCCTGGAATGAGCAGACAAAGTGCCCTTCCAGCCCAGAATACCAATTGTATCCTGGGCTGCATCAAAAAGAGTTGTCAGTAGGGCGAGGGAGGGGATTTTTCCCCATTCCTCCACTCTGGGGAGACCCCACCTGGAGCCTACCAAGGAAAGGCTGAGAGAATTAGGATTGTTCAGCCTGGAAAAGAGAAAGCTTCAGAGCAACCTAATTGTGGCCTTCCAGCACCTGAGGGAAATTTACAAGAGAGATGGGAGAGAGACTCTTTACAAGAGCATGTAGTGATAGGACAAGGAGGAATGGCTTCAAATTGAAAGAGAGTGGGTTTATATTAGACATGATGAAGAACTTCTTTACTGTGAGGTGGTGAGGCACTGGCACAGGTTGCCCGAGAGAACTTGTGGATGCCCCATCCCTAATTGGGATGGGCCTAGTTCAAGGCCAGGTTGGATGGGGCTTGGAGCAACTCAGTCTAGCAGAAGGTGTCCCTGCCCACAGTGTGGAAGGTTGGAACTAGATGATCTTCAAGGTTTCTTCCAACTCAAACTGTTCTATGTTTCTATGATCCTTTACTTGTTATTTCTCTTGCTCCAGTCCTGGGGAGTTTTTTATTCTGTAAGAGTTTACAATTTTTCTAGCAGCTAGGCTGATTTAATTTTAATGCAATATATTCTCCTCTTTTAGGTGAAAATTCTTTCCTGCCTCCTCCCCACAGATATTATAGTCCAAATGCCAAAGTATTTTTCCTAATTGGGTCTGAATTTCACTGATCTATATTAACAGCCTCAAGAAATAGGTTAAATTCAATTTAAGTATTTTTATCTATCTTATGTTCAGACCTTAAACTGGGTCCAAAATTCTTTGAGACAGCAGTGGTTTTTGCAAAAAATACTCTTAGTTATGTTACTGGTTATACTGGACTTCTAGTTTGGAAGACCAAGTTTTTGTGTGTGACTCAATATTTCTCTACACAGGTGCTCAATAATAATTGAAGTCAATACATAAGAGTAATAAAATCAACTTTGTGATGAAACAATACAAATTTCTATGAGATTTTTAAAATTTTTTTTTTAATTTTTTCTGGAGAATTCACAGCATGGGAAGGAGATGCAAGGACATATAATTTAACATCATGTCACTTTAAACTTTGATTAAATGTGTTTCTGAAGATGGTGAGGATAAAACTAGAAATTAATGGGATAAAATTAATTGTAAGTGGCCTATTAAGGATTTGTTTCATTGTGCTCTTTGCGAGAAAACTTTTCAAGCTCTCTTTCAACAAATAAGTGAATCTTCGCACTGGGGAAGGAGATCACTTAATAAACATGCTAAAAGTGTTTGATATGAACCACAGAAATTTCCATCACCTTCTACCAGAAATGATAATAACTTGTTTCCTTAAATATACCCTATGCAGTAACAACAACTTCACAAATAAACTCTAAGGGTAGCATTTCCAAATACAGTGCCCTTTCTATATATAGAATTGCTAATCTAAAGCTATGGACAAGGTTTTTGAAAATTTTCACTTACATGGACTCTTGAGTGCCTGGGTAAAAAGTGCAAGACATTTTACTTGATCTATTTAAACATAGATTGGACAAATTCATGGTAAACACTGTCAGGAAAATTAACAAGTTACTAAAAGTGTGTTTATGTGTATTTGTCTGTATGAATGTATTAATGCATGAATGTGAGCATGCATGTATAATTTTTTCTGCTTATTTCTGTGTTATTTATAGCTCATCAAAATAGATAACTTTTTTTTTTGAGAGAGAGAGATGGTAAAATGTAATGTATTTTAACATAATCTCACTGGCAGAAGATTATCAAAGCTTTGGGATTTGTGTATTTCAGTCAAAGGGGAGTTTTATCATAGAATCTTTCAGAGAAACAGGAGAAATAAATATATGACAACAACCTGAGAGGCACTAATGAAAATTACCTAGTTAAAAGTTCTGCAAATAAATGAAAGCAATTATTATGCCAAATTTCTTGCTCTTTGCAATTTCTTCATATTAATTTTATCATCTATATATTAAAATTTATTTTCTTCCATTGTTGTTTTTTTTGGAAGGGTGAGGTGTTTATTTTGGTATTGTTGTGGTTTTTTAACTAGCATTTATCACTGTCTGCAGCAGTGGCTTGTGCACTAAGCACTTAGTACATTTTAAATTCCACCCACATGCTCTTGTATTTCTAAGTATGTGAGTCTGATGACTGCCACTGGGAAATGTTTAGTTTAATCTTAAAAAAAAATCAATTAGTTGAGCCTTGTACTTATGGTGAACTTCTGTCAGACCTTTTAACTTGGAGGAATTGGATTGCAAAATGCCTTCCAGCTCTTCATATGACACCTTGACTGGACTTTTATTCTATCATCCATCAGTAATAATAAACTCAATTTATGCTTAAGTGGTCACGACATTTTGTTGTGTCTGGACAGAAAAAACTGTTTAGCAATCTCCAAATACTGACTGTTGAGAGAGTTGGGTATTTCTGAGACCTAGCATGAAGTATCCAGGGAGATCTTATTGCAGGATTTCTGTACTTACAGAGGGCTTATAAGAAAGATGGGGATAGAGTTTTTAATAGGAACAGTAGTGAGAAGACAAGAGGCGTGAGTTTTAAGCTAAAAATTTTTTACAATGAAACCCCAGCAGAAATTACCAAAAGAGGTTGCAGATGGCCCAGACTTGGAAACATGATCAAATTGAATATGGCTTTGAGCAACCTGGTGCAGCTAAAAAGACCTCTGTTCATTGCAGGTGGTTGAAACTAAACGACTTTTTATGGTACCTTACAACTCAAATAATTTTAAGATTTCACAGTTCTAAGAGTAAAACCTAGTTACTTCAAATCCATCTGCTTCTGAGAGAGCTTTCTGCTGAAGTGAGTCATAAAAAGGCTCCCTGAGACCTCACCAAGAGGGGAGTCTCTCAGCTGTCCTGTATCAGAGAATGCCACCAAACCTGAGAAGAGCATTTACTTCCTCACTACACCCTTGACTAAGGAAAGAAAAATTCTATTCACCATGGGTAGAAGAAAAGCAATAGATTGCTGTTTGGGCTGTGATATCGTTGATGTCTTGGGAAGAAGGGATTTCTTATTTATTTCCCCATATTAGAAGCCAGAGCTGAACTAGATATTCAATCTGAATCTCATTATATATAACCAGTGTAGAGTATGATTCATATAGATAAACTCAGGCATCTGCTGCCACTTGAGATGCTGTGTGCTTTCCTGCCTGTCCTCTGATGTCTGTGTTTAAGTAGCACTAACAGATATGGAGAAAGGCATGAGTAACATAATCAAACTCTAATGCCATCTTCAAGTGACATGAAACAAGGCAACAGAAAATCTGAAAAGACAGTAGGGCATAAAAAACCATGTTCCTCCCATTGTTTGGTACTTCCAGGATCTCTTCTCCCCTGCTTTTGCTCAGTTTAGGCCCAGTATAAATAGTTTGAGTTGGAAGAGTCCTTTTAATCTAGTCTAACTCCCCTGTAATGAGCAGTGACAACTTCAGCTAGATCTGTTACATGGCTAGATATGTTATCAATATATATATATCTGCTGTTATACTATGTAAAATATAAAAAGTATTACAGTCTATGGAGTGAAATCCAGGGGGAACATCAGAAAGACGCAAGCATAACCATATAAGTAAGTTACAGGTTGCTGAGTTGTAATGTGAAGCAACTATCACTATGACCAGCATGAATTTTTTTAAGATATGTTGAGTTCAGGGACCATTTATTGTATGGCATGCAAGCTTCGTGAAGATTCCTTTGCCTCTTCTTTTCCTCTTGTAGAATGCATAGCTCTAAGTAATATGTTATTTCATTATTATTGGTTCTTATCAACATATTTAGCCTTCCTCACATCAGATACACAAAAAATTCCTCAGAAGCTCAGCTTTTGATTTTCCATTCTACCTTTGTATTGTCTTACTCAGAAAACATACAAATGCAGCACATATATAAGAAATAATTGAATAACAGAACCCTATCTGGACTTCAGTCCCAAGGGCTCAGTCCAGTGTGTGAAAATATTTTATTTCAGTCCAAACAAGAACTAGTGTGCTAATCCCCCTGGAATGCAGCATTTATTACTTACCTGGCAGGTGTGAAGCATTGCATGCTGAACGGATTATCTCCCCCTCCTTCTCTCCACCCTCCGCTTTGTTCGGGCAAAGTAGAAGAGGGGAAGGAGGAGATAATCCTCTTCAAAAGGAGTATTTATTATCCCAGATGTAGGCCCAAAGAGCTGCTTGCTGAGTGGGAGTTAGCACAGGAGCATCTGCTTATACGAGTGATAAGCTCCATTGTAAACAAACTGAAGTTTCATATTAATCTGACCACTGCCTTCTTGAGAAAGTTCAGAAATTTTTACTGCTCTTTACAATAGTTCATGATATTCAAGACACAGCCTTACTATCACATTATTGATAATGGGAATTTTGGGTAACAGATACAACTAGCTAAAGTGGTTATAAAGCAAATTTGTCAGGGTTTTTGAAGTTTCTTTTATCCCTTAGGCTTTTTAAAAATTTTTAAATTTTATTTATTTTAAGCTTTCAGAGTTAGGTCTGACAAAAATATCTATCTAACTGTTGGCAGAGATTAGGGTTGGATGGATTTTCTCATTTCAAGAGCATCAATTCTACTTTGTTTCACGGACAACTGCCTTTGTCATCAATTCTCCATGTTATGTTTGTGAGATTTGTGAACATATTCCCTACCCTTATCAAGTCCATTTGTTTAGAAGAAAAACCACACTTGGCCCTGAAGATACAATGCAAAGCCTGACCAAACAAAAAAGATTTTGTTTGTCCAAAAGAGAATTTTCTGTAGAGGGCTTATGTTTTACAGACTTATGATATATTGCAGAGACACATAAAGACTGCACTCTAGGGACACAGAGTGAACTTCACACTTCTGGGTGTAATCAAGTTACCAAATCATGCATTCAGACAGAATCAAATTCAGAGTGTGCATGGATCAATAAAAGTTTGTGGTATTCATGAAGATTTAAAAAATGACAGAACTTCCCAACTTGTTCTGTGGTCTAGAGCATATCAGAAATTTTGTCATATTTCATTCAAAGCAGAGAACAAAAGAAGAAGAGAATGAGCTGGGGAATAAATACTGAAGCCAAAGTCTGCCAACAGATGTGGTCTTCTAAAACAGTTTAACTCTTGCTGCTATTTTTTCTCTCAATATATGGTTGTCCATTCCAGGCTCCAGCTTCTTTAGCAGTTGGTTACTCCCAGCTCAGGTGGTCACTACAGATCTGCTGAAGGAGCTTTTCCTGTGATTCATTTCAGTCAGAATCAGCTGTGTCAGTGCTGGGCCATGGCAGTCTGAGTCATCCTAAACCAACCTTGCTGTGCCCCCCTCTGGATCCTAACATGCAGTCCTCTCCACCCTGGTGTCACCACTGGTTTTACTCTGCACTTATTCTGAACTGGTTTGGTTCGACAGAACGTAAAGATAAAGGAAAACAATAACACACAAATGTTGAGTAACAACACAAAACAAAGAATGTCCATGAGGCCACAGGGCAAGAGACAGAAAGGCACTCTAGTGTCTCCCATTTAGTCAGTCTTCTTTTGTTTGTTACTTAAGCCTGATTTGCTGAAACAGAGCAATCAATAGAGTTGATAATTCTGTGGAAGAAACTTTGAGTAACATAGCTGATAAATGTAATGCAATGCTCAAGTAGCCTCATGCATTTCATTAAGTCCTAAAATTTCCTACAAGATATTCAGTGTATCTGTCTTGCCAGTAGAATTCTTCAAGGAAAATTGTGTCATTCTGTATGTTTGTGTGCAAATTAGACTGCAGAAGCAGGTTTGCCAGTTAGGAAATTGGTGCAGTGTCTGATATGCACTTAACCTTGTCTTCACTAAAGAAAGTTTAAGGACAAAATCCCAACGTGTCTACTTCTATTTTTAACTGTCATTCAGATGTATAAAATTCAAACAGCACAGCAGGTGTTTCCAGAATAAGGAGAAACAAAGAAAAAGAAAACTGCCACACAGGCAGTATTTCCTTGTACTTACGCCAGTTGGCAATATAGATACTTGCTTAGACTGACATTGATTAAATCACTCTCTTGGGCAGAACCTTTGATATTTTGTACTTTCTGTATCTCTCTTAACTGTGAAAACTTATGTGTTAGACTTGCTTCTATTATCTGTCTTTTGAGAGATTTTCTAATTCGTTTGCATCACTTTCAGCTTTTCAAGTTTCATGTTTGCCTTTATATTCAGGCATTGGTGACATGCTGCAGAAGAGAATTGAGGATAAATAGCTTGCCTAGTACTGAAGTGCCTGAACACCCGTTTTATTCCAGGAATGCTGTTACTCTCTCTCTGTGCAGCCTTTTTATTCAATTCTGAGAAAAACCTCCTCCAAGCTAATTTATGTTTGCACCAATTTGTTTGGTACAATACGGAATGTTCTTGAGAAAAATATTTACCCAAAGTGTGCTTTTCTGAAGAACCAAAACATTCAAGCAGCTAGCATGGCTAATGCAAAAATACATTAGGATACGTGCAATTGCCCTCACAATGCGAATGCACATGTAGGTTTTACATATAGGACCTTAAGCTCTGCATTTTGCCAGGTCACAGGCTCTTCTTAAATGACAAGGTGATTCAGTGCTACGGAGGATACTGTTTAAATTCTTTACTCTTTTCTTCCTTTATTTTTTTAATTCAACAGACTAGATATTGTTCCTATGAATTCTGGGGAACAGCATTGTTATTGTTCATTAGGCTTTGAGAAGCGGTTTTTTGGATCTATATATTTTGTTAGTGTATTATTTGGTATTTTTTCACTCACTATTCTCTTGCTAATAAATTTGTCAGGCAGTAAAAGAACAGAAACAGCATAAGATCAGTTGAACTGCACAGCCAATGTAAGCAATCTGTCATCTCTGTATAACACATTCAGAGCATTCAGAAAATACTTATGAATTCTAAGTATGCTAACAGCCAATCTGCATGCCTCATAAATGTTTCTCAAATTAATGAAAAACCAACATTTGTCAAACTTTTCTTTGATGAGTGTTATTCAGCTTGTATTTGTTTCTTCTCAAGCCTGTGATTTTTTCTTGCCTGTCAGGGGAAAAGGAAATAGCTATGAGATCTGAACCAAATAATTGAGGATGCTTGAGGATCTTGTTATATAACTGCATTTAACATCAGTGTTGGTAGATCATTTTGTATTCATTTTCAGTCCACACGATGTCTTTATGAACCAAAATATTGGTGGTTTAACAATTTGGTATTTGAAATATCTTTTTAAAAGCAGACTGATATACACTGATATTATGTAGATTTTAGTGACTCCTAGGCATACAAGATTTTTTAAGAAAGCCAGATTTAAGCAGATTCCTGGTGTGTAGTTTGTACTGAGTTAATTTACTTCTAAATAACCTGTCTTTTGTGGGTTTTTTATGACATAAAAAATTGCCTCAGATGGCAATTACAAGTCATCTCTGAGCCTTCCTAATTAGCATGTCAACCCAACTTTTGTACCCTGGACTCTATTACTCCTGTCTGCTCTAGTCAGTTTAAAGTACTATGGGATCCTCCACAGTTTAAAAACTTAGATGTGCTTGACTGTGTGATGTGGCTGGTATATGCTATGGCAAATGGCTTTGGAATGGTTATGGGAAATGGCTTTAAATGGGACAATGAAAATACAGAGATCTATAATGCAGAGGGTTTTTTGTTCTCCTTTCCACTTTTTTTTTTTTTTTTTTTTTTTTTTTTGGTCATTTATTGCTGCTTATTATCTGTTTAAAAAGAAAAATGTAGGGGAGAGAGATGGGCAAATAACCTTAATACACTATCAGAGTGAAGGTGATTTCCTCTTGTTCACTTTAAAATACTAGTCAGTAATTTGCTTATGCAGGTCTGGCTGAATTTTTTTCACTGAAGATATATTATAAAGCAAATATTCTACAGTATTTTTTTCGGATTTCCACAGAAAGAATATTTTTTGGAGATCAGTGTGTTTGGTTTGATTTCTTAGCACCTGATGCATTTCTCATATAAAATTCAATCAATAATCATCCAAGATGCATTTGGTATTCATTCTATACCATTTTTCTTTATTATTATTTCAATACAGAAACAAATTCCTTCTGTGTTTCATGGCAGAGGATTTTAGTTGGTCTCTAAGTACATTTATACGTGCTGAAAAGTAGTTAAAGGAAAAGCAAATCCTTAGTCATCCTGGTGTCACAGCAGCACCAGAAATGAAAATGAATGGGCTACAACTAGATTGCTGCAGTGGAAAGCAGATGAATAAAACTTAACTGGACAGTTTATGAAGGCTAGAGCATTCATTTATTTATCCATAAGGTATCACAGTACAAAATGCATTAGAACAAAATGCAAATTAAAAAAAAAAACCCTCTATTTATGTCCTTAATGACCTATTGGTCAAATATGGTTTATTTAACTCTCAGTATATGACAACAGATTAATTTTTAGTGTGGCCACACTCAGCTATTCATCACATTTATGACAAATGTGACACCAGCAAAGCAATTTTTTCTGTAAGAATCATGTACATAATAAAGATCAAGGAAGATGGCAGGTAAAATGGGATTTTTTGTTGAGATACACCCAATCTAAATACACAAGCGCAATTTTTATGGTTTAAAAACATGGAGGAATTAACAGGACTATTAGGATCATCAGACAAAGGAGATATTGGCCTTCTGATACTTGGCTTTTTCAATGTTAGAAAGATCCCTGCTGCTTTATCTATAGAAACAGAACACTTCATATGAATTCATATAAATTTTAGCTTGCCTGCTCTAAAAGCCTCTCTCTGCATTGTCATCCTCTTCCTCAGCTAAAACAAGGTCAATCAAATCAAGTAGGTGTGAAGGACAGAAAAATGGGTTAAGGATGTTTATCAGAGCTAAGTTGGCAGTGAAACTCAAATGTGGTTCCTAGAAAAGCAACAAACTTGCTAAACTGAATTAACTGAAACTGATAAAGGCAAGTGACTGAGGTTACCTTGGAATATTTCTTGGCAAGATTTTTCTGATTTTCATAGTATGTATTAAAGAAAATAACAGCTGTTATTTTTCAGCTCAGCAATTATCAGCAGCTCTTTTCCAGCTCTAAAATTATAGAATTACTTTTCAGGAGAACTATATGCAAACATGAAACATATCAAATGTTTCTTCTCGTGAAAATAGTTTCATCATAAGGATGTCCTTCAAGTATTTTCTGAACTAGGATTCCTGAGCTATTCATTTATACCAAAGCTTAGTTCCAAACTGATAAAAAAAGAATATGTAATATGAAGGTCAATTCAGAATAGTTCAAATAAAGAGATAAAGAGTAGAAATAAAAGAAGCAAAAGAAGAAAATCAACTTTATGTATCTGTTGATATTTTGAAAACCAGCTCTTCATCATGGGATGGTTTGCTGTGGTATACTGCACTTGCTTCGTGAGACCTACTTTCACATCCATATAAGAAGTGTAGGAGAATCAGGAGACATCTTCCTGCAGCATCTGGAACAGACAGCTATTTACAGCTACTAGCCAGTGGTACCACCCTTGAGAATGACTCTGACCCTGACAACCAGTATTTACTACTGAGAGGGCCATTCTACCTTACATCAAATTGCAAAACTTAGATAGGGGGAAAAGTGTTTCTAAGTAGACTGATTTCAAAAGACTAACTATTAAGGAAACATCATAATTACCACACTTTCATTGTATACAGAAAATTGAATCTTTATAATGGCTCCAGTGATTTTCTCTTTTCTCTTGGTCATTTGCAGTGAAGTAAGACATACTTGGACTAATACAGATAGTCCCAGTCCAAGATTTATCTGAGGAATTTCCTAGAGGAATGGAAATATAGCTAGCTGTTATCTGGGTGATAATCTCCTTTTGCCTAGCATGTTTAACTAATCCTAAGTGTAAATTCTTTTGAGAAAAGTACTATGTACATTGTCTAATATAAAATTATTTGTTGGGAGATGAATCTCTGGACAGCGATTTAGTTTTGTAACCAAGAGATGAATTCCACCTAGCCCATAAACACAGATGGATCCTTTGAAGAGTTGCCCTCTATTACTATGTACTATTAAAATCCTCATACATAAATAATCCCACCAGTGACTTCATAATTTCCTACCTGGTTGCAAAGATGTAAGTCAACTCCTTCAGGCAAGACAGGCTTAGGCAATGTTTACAGATAAACAGATGCATTGGACCCAGCCGTATCCTCTCTCCAGCTGCTGGTGTTAGTTCTTGATTTGCTGCTGATAAGGAAACCTAGAAAAAACTCTTCTTGGGAAGCAGTGAGGGGATAGATGGGAAAGAGCATAAAAATCCATGAGCACCCTGCAGGTGTCAATTCACAGTCACAGAGGTGATTTTTTCTTGCACAACCACAGGCTCCCACTGATCAGAATAGAGGTGCACTCTGTGCTCCTTTTTTCTGTAGCAGGACCTATGCTGATAAGACAAGGGTTAACAATTTTAAATTAAAGAGAGTAGATTTAGACTAGATATGAGGAAGAAATTTTAATGATCAGGGTGGTGAAACACTGGCCCAGGTTGCACAGACAGGGTGTAGGTACCCAGTCCCTAGAAATAGGTCATGTTGGATGGGACTCTCAACAACCAGGTCTAGTTGAAGGTGTCCTCACTTATTGTGGGTGGGTTTTGCTGCAAAACAAAAATGGGAGCTGAAAAATCTCCCTTATTTTTTACTGCTTTTGATCCCTCTTCATTCTACCTTTTTTATAGTATCACTGATTTAAGTGTGTAACAGCGGCCAGCATAACATCAATTATCTTAGAAGAAATGATGAGCAGGTATTTAATCCTTTGGCTTTGCCTTTTTCCTTCATGGTTACAAAGAAAAAGCCCATGTTTCTGCATCTCTAGATCAGCACTGTTAAAAAAAAAAAGACAGAAAACTTATTTATTTGTGCCTGGAAAAGATTAAAGTGTTCAAACATTTTAAGAAAACACTTGAATACAGAACTGTGACCCTGCATTAAGGCTCATACAAGATAATTGTGGAGAGTGAATATTTCTCTGACTACATGGACTGACAATTTAAAGATTTTTTTATATGCTATTTCCCTTCCTTTTTCTCAAAAAACAAGTTTTGATGGAAAGCATATGTAGATCTGCAACAGAAAGGAAGTGAAAAATTACATGTCAGTCATAAATGGAAAGAATACCGAGCCCATCAATTTTATGCTGTTATGTATATAAAGATAGCTGAAGATGTGTGCTGTAGTATGGAAAGTTATCCATATCTCAGGTTCTACAATAATAAAGAAATTAAAGTCAGCAAGTTTTTCTTGACAGTTTCTGTGGTTCCAAATGATTGTCTAAAATTTTTAGATTAAGAAGAAAAAATCTAGATATTTTTCTGAATTTCTCAAGGGAAAAAAAGGCAGGACTAAGATTCCCAGTTATCATCTACCTTTTCTGAAAAAAAAGGAAAAAAAATTCAAAATGAAAACCAAAATCTCAGATTAAAATTAGCAGTGTAATTTAAAGAAATTAGAGAAAGGTGTGATGATATAGTTGAAGCAAACATAGGAATTCCAAGAAAAGAGAGGATAAAAATTCAACTCCTCCATGAAAAAAACTGTAGCTAGGCAAATTTAGGTGTTCCTCAGAGAGTTCTGGCTTCAGGTTCCATTAAACTGATCTCCAGTGAGAGGTAAGTAACCTTATGATTCTAGGATCCCTCCTGTTCACAAGCTTAAGAGTTAAAGTAGAACTGGTGACCAAAGAGATGAATGCCCTTAATAACTACATCTGAGTATTCATTTGCAATCATTCTGATTAACCAAGATACAAATGGAAAGGTTTCTTTCAATGAGCGTGAAGGAGAGTTTCCATGAAAAACTTGAGACTTCTCAAATTTTCTTTTATTGTTGTAACAGATCCAGCCAATGTGAAAGCTTCGACTTTATCATCAGTCAAAATGCAAGCCAATATATTTCCTAATCCATGAAATACAGGCCTTTGAAGATCCATATGAAACTCTGTGGAGAGATGAGACAACTTGAGGCAGCAAGGCAATTAGATACAAGCAGTATTTTTATAATAGTACTGGGTTGTTTACAGAGACTGAAAACTAATGTTCAGTAGCTATTATTTTTCTGGTTAAGTTGCAATTTCTATCTTTTTTTCTAACATGAAGAGCATAGATGAGGATCACTAGTAGGGCAGCATGGAAATGTCTTTGAAGTGGTGTAATCTCCACCTCCTTGTGACCTCTGTTTTTTATGGCATAATAGGCCACAGTAGTGCCATGTAATTCCATTAGCCACCCTTTCTAATCTGAATAAAATAAAATTATTGAAAGGGGTGGAAATGTCACACTGTTATGTAACATTATTTTCAGAGATATATATCAGATATATTATCAGAGCACAAAAATAAACCCAAAACCAATCACAGCATATTCTGAGTTGGAAGGGGCTCCGAGGATCGTCAAGCCCAAATCTGAACTGTAAGAGCCATACAGGGATTGAGCTCACAGCCTCGCTGTTACAAGCACACTGCTCTGCCCAGCTGATCCAAGGCAGTTTATATCATGAGCTGCAGCTCAATGATTAAACAGGAGTGTTTTTCTGGCTCTCAGTAAAGGAAAAAGGTGTTGTTTTGCCAAAGACTTACACATCTGTTTGTACTGATTGAGTTAATTGCTGAAATAAGAGAAAGGTCAAAAGTCCAAGAGAAATCCAGTTTTTTTATTCATTTGCTGTTAAACTGCCATGCAGTCAGATGTACTGACTTGCATAACTACATATGTCCAAAAGAAAACCTGTGGCCAGTTCTTCTTCATGTAAACATGTAAACAGTTCTGTTTTATGAGGTACTTTGTTCTTATCACCCATGTGTCCATGAAGTACAAACCAGACCTTTGTGAATAACCTCTGTTAAATATTAAGATGATTAGAAAGACATGTTATATATATTAAGGTGTGCCTAAATTAGTCCTAACTTACTAAAATTAATGATGTTTTCTGGAACTCACCATTATACCATGCACACATTTGAGATTTTTACTGAGTGGCAGATTTTGTAATGAGTCTACACTATTCTTGTGCCTATCAGTATATCTTTGTCTGTACATAAAGCTGATATGCACATTTGATAGTTCATTGTTCTTGTTACCTAATTGTTATCTGATGGCATAGTGATTGCTGTGTTTGCCTTGGATCACCTCTGAATTTTTGTTCATTGACAAACAAATCTAAAGATGCAACTTTTGTTCATTCTTCACATTTGATATTGTGGCAGCTTCAGTCTCTGTTAAGTGCCTCTGTCAGTTTTTCAGGCAGATATAATAAGAACCTGATGGGATAAATAAAGCCCTACATTTCAGCTAGAGCTACTCTCTGATCAGGGAATACACTGTGAAAATGCTTGAAAAATCTCTATCTTCTGAAGAAGAAATCAAATGCAGCCTTCAAAGCTGATGGGATAAAAAAAACCAGAATCAGGAAAACAATAGGCAGAAGATGGAATTTATGAAAATTTAACGAGTATATTTATTTCAAATGATAATGAGCATGGAGAATAAAGTTTGGACTCATAATAATATTCCTAGCAGTGTTGGAGCAGTTCTTCATAAATACAAACATTTTCATGGTTTCTGAGAATCTTCACAAAATTGCAAAAGATTTATTTTTAAAACAGTTACACAGCCCAGAAGCAGTACACATACACATATGTGCATGCATTTTCTTTTGACTTTAGTGGTTCTACACAGTGGAGAATACTGAATAGCTCTATACAGTCTGAGTCAGTTTGCATTTCACAATACAAACTCTGACATACAGACAACTGTCATTCTTACTTTCTAGTTTTTGCTGTGCAGAGAAAGCTACAAGTCATGCATTCATAGAGGGATTAAATGGTGTTGTCAGTTGCTCATATTCACCTGGTAAAAATATCTTACACCAAACAGAATAGTTATGTGGCAATACAAAGAAGTGCAAGTGTCTCTACTGCCTGAGGCTTTATCCTAATATTGTCCTAAACATAAGCTCACAAGCATTAACTGAACCAGTAGAAGGGGCCTTAGCATGAGCAACTGATACTTTAACAGACAGGAGATTGAGTGATATTGGTGAACTTTGAACTATAAAGAGAAATATGTATTTCCCTAAATTAATTAATTAACATGTCATATTTTGAAAAGCTAGCCAAAATATTACCTTCTATTAGTTGTGTCATGCTAGTGATGTCTACTATATCTGCAATTTTATTAATGTTGTTATATTGAGTGTACATCAATAATCAATACATACAGTAATGGCTTGCTCCTTAAATTATCTGTGATGCTGGTGTATTTTGCCTCTCCTAGGCTTCAGCTGGTGTATTTTGCCTTTTCTAGGCTTTAGCTTATATCCAACTAAACACGCTTTTCCACAGCCAGGGCTCCCCCATCTGTTCTGCCCCTCACAAACATATAGATACAGATACAGGTGTTTCAGATATGTGTTCTGAAATGGTCCAAGAAATGGTGGTCAGACCAGTCCTGAGCCCGTGATACCTTTAAAAGATTCAAAATAGGAGGTAGAGATGAGAGTCAGCCATTAACTCGCTTGGTTTTTTATAGGCACTGCAATACAAAGGACAGTTAAATACAGAGTATTGTTTCTGCAGTCTATTACAGATTAACATTTTATTCTTTTTCTTATGCATTATGAGCTTAGGTTTTGAATTCTTCCAGTAGATGATCTGCAAGAAGTCAGCTTGTCTATAAAGAGAAGTGACAGGTTTCTCAGATTCTGGAGGTACATAGGGATGTTTCATTTCCTCTGCTTAAATCCTACTTTTGGCCTTTGGAAAGATAGGTGCATTTTCCTAGTGTAAGTCTCTAATTTTCAAAATTTCTATTTGGCTGCTAATAAAAATAAAGTTAAAAGGTTAGGAAAGCTGTCAAATCCTGACATTTTTTTATAACCTGGATTACATTGCATATTGCTACACAATTATCTGAGGAATCTGTAAAGGTCTTATGGGGAAAATTACGTTTATTACTTCACAGGGACTGTTGCTGAGTACTGAGAAATTGAATAGCAATGTATCTACTCTAATAGATATGCAGGTGAAAACATTACCTAAGCTGTTTCTTTTTAATATCTTGATTTCTTATTCTTCATTGCTGTTCCCTCACGGTACCACTTTGATAAACAGAAGGAAGTGTACAATGTGCATAAGACCGAGAATACAGGGAAGATTAAAAAAGGAAATATACCCATCAGCTTTTCTATAAGTCCTTAGGAAAGTAGATGGCCACCATAACCTTATCTATACCCATTTTCTTTCAAGCCATTATTTTGTGTCTTTGCAGAAGTAGACTTCGTAATTGATAGAACCATCTCTGTAGAGATGCAACTTTAGCGTTTAGACAAACTGCTGATGTTCTCAACTCAGTATAACCTACAATCTTGACTGTATATCTGCTGTAACCATAGAGCAAGAGAAGAAACATCACCAGGGCAAAAAATTTCATAGACAAGAGAGATGAGCTCTATGTTCAATTCAACTGAAAAGCCATTTTAAGGAACTCAGGAAAAAAACGGGAAAAAAACCCCAGCAACACTAAGTAAACTGATCACGGGATATTTTTAATCTATATTTTATATAATCATACTTGTAATCACTTGACATTCATGATTCTAATAGGCATAGGAATATTCTTCCAACTATTTTTATTGAAGTCTTCCTGACGTAGTTGCATTAGTATTAGTAGTAGTAGAGTAGTAGTCCTCCCTGAGTCAGCTGCAGGATGACTTAATGAAGTGATGCGAAAGTCATGAAACAATTAATCTGAAAGGCAAGATCCAGGAAACACAAGCCTTTGGTTTGATAGCTCTAGTTTGGCTGACATATAAAAACTAATCAATAACATTCTACAAGGATTAAAAAAAATTAGGGTTTTCAACATTAAATTGTTATTAGCAACATTTCCAAGTGAAGATACCACTAGAATAAATGTGCAATACCTTTTTTAAAAAGGTTTTTTTTCATATACCAAGCAAATTTTATGCATACAGATCATATTTCTGTACCGCTTTGCTCCTAGAAATTTGAAAATTTCCTTTACACATGGAAATTTTTGCAGTAGCAGCTTATTGTAATTGCTGACTTTGGCTGTAGCATAGAAAGTAATGAAATACAGGCCTAGGTGGGAATACAAAGATACCAAGTATGTGTATTCACAAACGGAACCAGGCAGGAAAGCAAATAATCCTTTCATTAATCTCCTACATGTTCAATTATTGTTGTATATCTTTTATGTTTGTAAGCATTAAATTTACATGACCTTCAAAATAAAGCACACTTCCTACTTCAGTAAAGCTACATTTCCATTTTCAATTTTGGCAGGTGTCCTAGGACAGGCAGGGTCTAAGTCTGGAATTGTCATCTTCTAGGCCTGCTGTCAGCTTCACAAAACAGCTATGCTGGAACAAGACATCTGAGCTCTGGTTTTCAGTGATTATAAATACATTCTTAAATACACAAAGTTTGTTATAGGCTGTAAAGAAAGTTCCATGATTTGCTTCTCTAAAGAAATTCTTCAATAAACTAAAACTTTAAAGAAATATTAATCTCTAGAACCTGTGAAATTCAAATATTAAGAATATGTCTTAAAATAAATTCTCTATTTACCCATTCCTTATCTCTGTAGCCAGAAGACCTCTATACCACAATTTACCAATGAACATATTTATACAAGGAATGGCATGGTTTAAGTAGTTCTGAAACTCAAAGAGTAACCCATATTCTCCATTAGTTGGAAAAAACTCTTTAAACTGGATTTTTATGTACTACTCCCCTAAATTACCGTAAGAAATGCTATATAATTTTGAAATTGGCAATTAGTTTATAGAAAATACTGACTTTAACAGGAGAAAATGTGATCTTCAAAAAGCTGGAAAACATAGATGCAACATGATTTTTTATAGATATCTATGTTTTGAAAAATAATACATTTATAGTTTTACAAATAATGGTATATGCTTACAGGAAAACTGAGATGTACAAGCTGAATATTTCTAAAACCATATCGCAGTTCTCTATTTTTCAGGATTTTGAGATTTGATGTAAATTATGAATATGCATAAACTTCTTTTTACCTTTAGCCATTCATACAATAGTAATGAATTCATTTCCAGCTTTGATTAAACAAGATATGTTGTTCTAAGCAGTAATTATTATGTAAACAAAGAAATGCCACCTCTTGACTAGTTACAGTAGTTGTTTGCATTGCCATTGTTTTAATTAAAATTAATATACTGCGTGTAACCCCAGACATTTACACAACCAGCATAACTTCTGTTTATATCAAAGACCTGTGTAAATGAAAGAAATCTGAAAGTCTTTTGAGGGGAAAAAACCCTAAAATCTACTTAAATATAGCTCAAAGGTTATTTTGTGGTATCTTCACAGCTTCAGGGCTGTGCTATCTTCCTGAGCTTATTAATATTATTATATTAACTGATTCCCTTGGAAAATGAAGTATCCAAATGGCAGTGGTGTGGACAGCTGGAACCATGAGCCCTAATTTTTATACTATATCACATAAGCCTACAGTGAGCTTAGTGCCACATCACCTCATGTCCCTGTGCATTTATTCATACATTAATGATCAGAGCAAAATGGGAATAAAATATCTCATAAGGGCATATTGAAACTTAATTTATCAGCATCCATAAAACAATTTGGGACCTGAAGATGACAGCTTATACATTAAATGTATAAATAGTTAATATTTTTGTAACCACTACCAAGGACTGATTTCCCACTTTCTCTTCTATTGCATCTATATTTCAATGGTTTGGTGATGGTCCAGCAAGAAAATGTAAAAGCCTTTTCCAGTTGCTCTGGTTTCTGGTTTATCAAGTCTCTTTTTGCTAGGGCCAAATTGCTGCATCAACTGTAACGGTGACCTTACTTAATAGAGGTTGGTTTGCAAAACCTCCTGTGCACCCACTGTGCACCTTGCTGGAGTGCTCCCATTGAGGATCCCACTGTGGATCCCACTGGAGCTGGGGGTTGGACTGTGCGTGTTCAAGGATTCCTTTAGCTGGGCTTGTTTAGAGCCTGGCATGGAGCACCAGTTGAATAGAAACAAAACAGGTAAAATTCAGTTCAGCTGAAAATTTTGGGTCCTATTTCTAGAATATAGACTAGCCTTAGACATCTTATCTCATCCCTTTCCTGCTGGTGCAATGATGGAGTAGCTGCAGTCACAGCAACGGCAGCGCAGTGTCTCTGAGCAGCAAGCACCCAAAGGCCACTGGTCACACTGGTATTCATGGTCCTCTATTTTGTGAAGTCATGCAAGTCCAACAGTATAATCATGATTTTGAACTTATAAAAATCAAGACTAGGGTAATATTTAAGAACTCTTTCCTCAGGCAAGTTCAACTGTGTGCTTACATACACTTCATTTGGAACAACATGTCCTTCAGCTATTTTGAAATTTTATAGCTACATTCAAGAACTGCTATTTATTGAAAAAAGCGTGGCGATCCATAAATTGAATCCATTGAATTTTACAATGATAGAATGTTTGTCTTGAGACACAGCAAAGAGAGTACTTACTAACTTCTAGCCTGTAACCGGTTGTGTTTCTTTCTCTGTTACTGCTTTTGACAGGTAAAATATTGAGCCTGTAGTGATAAAATTTTGTCAATAAATGCATAATGTTTTACACAGGGCAAACTTGTTTTTCTGTCTCTACCCATTGTATAAAGAGAATTCTTGTTTAAAAAGACCCAACTCAGTATGTTTGAATAAAATAACACAGAAATATTATTTTATTGGATTCATACATTGACATGCTGTATTTCTTAGTTATTTAAAGCTTGGTAACAAGATAGAAGATTCAAAACCACAAAGGCAAGCCTTGACAAGTAAAACAAATTCATTCCACACTGCCAGCATTTCAGAGCTCTGAAATGCCCACAGGGGCTCCTTTGTCTCCCATTTATTCAAGGACTCCCATATTTCTATATCATGCAGTAAATACTGTGGTAAATGAGATACCCTGAAGGTCAGAAAGAACTGAGTTCCAGGTCTAAGCCTTACTAATGCAACCATGTAGATCAGACTAATTTTTTTTTTTATTCTGGAAACACTATAGCCAAGTCTGTCAGCATTTCACAGGAAAAAAAAAGACAACATACTTTTACTGTGCTATGTTCCCTGTATCATCAGGTATACACTGGAACAGCTTTTCATTTTTTAAATATATATATTATTTTGTTAAATATATTATGTCATTACATTCAGAGCTTTCTTCTTCTAGACAAATATCCAAAAATGTCACAAATATCTTTAAGGGAGCATGATGTCAGGATTTACTTGATTTCCATTTCCTTATCTGATATTCTTTGTCATTGGCAAGACTATCACTATCCCAGTTTGTTTCCACTATCAAAGTGTTCAGGCCTGAACCTTGCCAGCTGAGTTCTTATCTGATTATCAAGGCTTGAAGGTTTTTTTTGAATGCTAGTAATTTATCTCACTGGAGACAGGGCTTCCAAACTGTGAATCTTCCTATATGTTTGAGTCCTACAGAGGTAAGTTATCTCCAGCTTGGCTGACTGTCAAACTGAGAAAATATTTAGTAAGTTTGAGACAAAACTGCCCTTTCTCAGGATGTAAACTGATTTCCCATGACTCTTGCAGCTATTTGATCTTGTCATGTAACTGTTTTGCTCTTAGAGTTTCTATAGTGTAATTACATAAAGGAATTAGGAGATATTTTTATGATTTTGAAGAGGAAGCTGCTTTTTCATAAATTTTTTTGCCAGTTCAGGAAAACATATTTAGCCTTGTATTATTTTTCACCGCCTGTCACTTCAATTTCTACCTGAAGGGTACTGCTCTGTTTTAATGAGCCATTGCTTTATTTAATGCATATATTTTTATTAATGTCCGCAAAATTAAGACACAAGAAATATAGAAAAAATAATTTTAGGAGAAGTGCTAGAAAAATTAGTGCAGGTGACGAAAAACTCACATAATGAAAATATTTGAATGGGAAAATTCCACAGACATATTTATCCCTGTATAGGAGTACCTAAGTGGAAATAAAAAAAAAACAAACAAAACACATGCCATGAAGTTGATTAATACTTTATTTCTCTCTTTCCTTGTTATCAAAAAAACAGTAACAGCAACATTTATACAATATTGTGTTTAGATCACTTCTACAGGTCAAACTTTTTTTTCACCCATGATTTAATTTATTTGGAGGTTGTTTTGAACAAGATTGGGAGGTACAGACTTCTTTCAGGATCTGAATAAGAAAAACCCAACAAATGGTCAAATTAAATAGTTGTAAAAAGCTAAGACAAAGAGTAAGACAGAAAATAAGTAAATTTTACATCCCTACAGATGACAGGAACTCTGCTTTCATGACAGACCTTCCCATGGTAGACCTGTGTGGGGAGGAAAGTTCCTCCTTCCTGGTTACTTATCTATTACATGATTTTCTTACAATAAAACAAGTTTATCAATCATTTATACTGACAAAAAATATGCATAAGAACTTCTTGCTGCCCTGTCACATAGACAAGGCCACAGAGGCAGCATAATGCAGCTGCCAAGTGAGGGATGGTTTCGGACTCCTCTGTCCAAGTGAACTCGCTGACCTTGTCCTGCAGCCAGGGGTTTGTGCAGCACAAGGGAGCCTGAGGACCAGGCTGAGCACAGCACAACACTCTGAAATGTTCAGGTGTCAACCTGTCAGAATCACTACATCCCACACCCTTCATCAGCACGCAGTTTACCTTTCCAAAGATATTATCAATGCAGGTTACAGAAGTCACAGGGGATTTTCAAGCTCGAATGGACGTGATTCAATAGGTTATACCTGGCCTATTTAAATTCCCTTACTCCTTGAATACAAGGTCTTCTACAAGGCTCCCAGTAGTCTGGTACAGTCTGATCTTTGCCTATTATATTGTATATTGAAAAAAAACATTACATAGGTTTTACTAAACTTTTATATGTTACAGGACAAAAGCCAAATTCTTGCTATAGATTTACTGTAAATAGACTGAATGCTATGACTAATAAGAACTGATTTATGATTCTAAGGTCAGAGACAGTTGCTTGGCAACTTTTTACTAAAATTAGTGAAAAAAATAAACCTGGAGAGCAATAATTTAAAATTATTCAACACCTTAAAAGGGATATCACATGTTTACATTCAAACAAAATCTGAAATTAAAATATTTACAGCATTGACTTCTTTCCACTAATTTTTGTTCATGCTCTGTTATTTCATTTTATTTTGTCCTTCTTCTAGCCAGCCACTTCCAGTTCTAATGTAAATTATCTACTGAAAATAACAGAATAACAATCACTGTGTCTGGGAAAGACATCTGTATCCCTATTCCAGGCCCTAGACTTTGTAAAATCAAAATGTTCAAAAAAGCTAAAATGGGAGGGGGGGGGTATTGGAAAAAAGGCTCCCCCAACAGGGGTCGGTGAATGTCACAGACAGTATTAGCAGTTATATGTCTTCTGAAATATTACTTCAAAGATATCCAGCAGTGTTTTAATTGTTTTCCTTGGCAAACCTGTAATTCTATCTTTTCTGTGTATTAAGTATCAAAGCCATTCTGTTCTGAGTCTTCAATTATTTCTAGAAAACTAGATATATCCAATTGGTATATCTAGCATTTTTGCTCAAAACCCTATAGATTACTACATATAGGAAAGGGAACTACTGGAATTAATGTAAGAGCTGCATATGTGAATTGAAATTCCAGTATTATAAAGCTATTAGTGATATCCTGACAGGAATTCTGAATGATGGGTTCTTGATGAAGCTGGGTACTTCTCCTTCTAAAAGTAAGAAAATTGTGTATATGTAAGGAATGGAGAATATTCTTGAGAACTTGGTGAACAAAATTCTACTGACATTTCAGTCCCTAAATTTTAAAAAAAATATCTAAGGAATGCCAGGTATGTAGAGCACTTTGTGGGTTTTGCACTGTGATAATTTCAATTTTCCAATATGTGAGTCTGTCTTTTAAGTGTTTGTATATGCTTCAATGATCCACTATGTATCCTCCAATAAAATTATAAAATATATTGAGAAATTAATAAAGAAAAAGGAAAAAGAAAAACATAGGAAAATAGACAAGAAATTTAAATTAGTAGATTATGAAGAAGTAATAAGAGATTACTTTGGACAAACAAATATAAAGAAAATTACATCAACAAAAGACAGATAGGAAGCAGTAGATGCAAAATATCAAGATATATACAGAGGTTTCAGATACATTTTATCAAGTTTTAATCAATCAACTTTCTCCTCCCAAGTCTAGGGAAGGTTTGTGACACCAGAAGAGAAGCAAATGATGTCCAAAGACAGCTGTAACCCTGTGACATTTTTTATGCCTGTAAACTACATAGTGCTATGATACTTTTTTTATCCTGAAGCAAACTGGCATAGTCTTGTGTAGGTTTATCCTATAAAATTCCCTTCTTCCCTAGAAGAGGCTAGTCTTTTGAGGAATAGTCACTAGCTCATGCTAAGCTCTGGATGAGGCCTCAGTTTTGGGGGGAAAATACTTAATCCACAGGATAGCAAGATGGCCAGTTGAGCTGCAGACCTTAAAAGTTTTGTGTAGATGTAGCTCTTATTTTTAATCTATAAATTACCTGCAAAATACACTTTACCATTACTTGAACCTTATTTATATTGTGGCTGATTTTTATTTCAGAGCAATTTCTTTAATTTCTTCCTCACTATAATGCTCCTGAAAAGTTGCTTGGCAGCTGAAATTAGCCATTTGTTAGTATGAAATTTGGTGTCCTAAAATTCAGACTTATGACTTAGTTTTCTAGTTTTATTGGCATATTCTAAAAAAACAAATAAGAGGGAAACCATGAAAAACAATGTGAACTATGACAATAGTTTTAAGAAATCTGTAGTGAAAAAGAAATGGCAAAGGGATAAATAACTTAAAAATATCAAGATATTTAAACATAGTTAATATTTTAGCAAAGGCAGAAATTACAGTCCTGACATACACACAACTTATTGTGTGCTTCTTTCCTATCTGTAATTCCCACACACATAGTTTCTCTGGAAATATTGGATTGTCTTGGATTTTTTTTGTTGTTGTTTTGAAGTCATCAGACTTCATACATAAAGAGTTATCAATATCAGAAACAGATTCAGAACAAAAGGTTATTCAGGTCCAGCACACAGCTTTCAGCAAGATTACTTTTACTCTTGGTGTGCTTTGATATTTATCTTCAGATATTGATCAGACTTTTTCTCTAACTGTAAACACATCACTAAAATTGAAATCACCAATATGCTTAGTTTCTCATGTTGCTCAAGCTACTAATAGTATAGAAAACCCCAGCAATCCACAGATATCATTTTTCTTGCTTTTATTATTGATATGTGTATATAAGTATGAAGCTATTTACAAAAAAAAAAAAATCATTATTTAATTTCTTGCATACTGAAACATTTGGGAACACATTGCTGAATTTTGTATGAGTTCTGTATTTTCCATACACTGACTGGGATCCCAGGATCACCCATAAAAATCATCTCCATGAGCAGCCCACTGAATGAACCTCTGGTGGTTAAAAGTTCCAGCCAGGTTGATTTTGAGTGGCAGGATTTGACCTGATGTTGGGCAGGTAGGAAAACCATCAGATGCTGTTTTAGCAGCACATCTTTCTGAGCTTCATAATCTTGAAAATGGTAAGGAAAACTAGAGCTAGGGCAAGAGGGTCCATCTTTCCTACCAAGATCTCAATATTAACACACAAACATACACATATTATACTAAAAGTATTCTGAAAATCATGGAACACTCAAAATGAGACATTTTAAAAGAAGCGGGGAGAAGTTTTTAAAGGAGCATTAAAAAAATGAAGAATCTTCTAAACTTGTATAACAAAGGATCAAAGGAAAAGATTTTCAGAAAATAGAAATACTTTTACTATCATGCAGGCTTCAAAATTCCATTTCCATTCTATCAGAAGAAAGTGAGCCTGGACTGAGATTTTGGAGCACAGTGGGGAAGCTATGCATTGTTTGTGCAATAGCTCCTGCAATTTGTATGTAAACTTGATCAGCCTGTCTCCCTGACTTGTTCTGTGCATGTTTCACAGTTCTTTGGCAATTTCTCTAATGGGATCTCCTTTCTTCTCCTTCCTCTTTCTCCTCTACATTAATGCAGGCTATAGAATATTTGCATCTATTATAGGAATGATATTAAGACATCCATGGACTTGGTTTAATCACTTAATAAGGGTCTTTCTAAGCCTTAAAAGGTAACTGAGAGACAAGGCTGTCATACAAACCTCAATGCTGTGCTTGCAGCCCTGCCCACTGCCAGAATGGATCCCACAAGCAAGTATTTTTTACCATTTCAGCTTTTCTTCACCAAGGCATTTAATGTCTTGGAGTAATGTTAATTTCATTGTAGATCATTTACACATTCAATTCAAGCTCTACTATATAAATGAGATGAAAGCAAAATATTAGCTATTAGGTGTTTTCAAGGTTATAATTGGAGTTATAGTTTATAACAAGGTTATAAATTAGAGGATTTCTTGTAATATTGTTATCGGACTAAAGGTATGTTTGATATCATGCTAAGGTTTTATTATGTTTTAAATCATAACGAATTTAATAATTTGTTCAAGAGAATAAAGGAAACAAAAGATAGGGGTTAAAAATGGAAATTTAAAAATGCCATTTATGAACACCTTAATGCTAAATTCAAATAACTTAAAATAATTTTACAGCGTATTGAAATACTTATTTAATGAATTTTTAAATTCAAGAATAAAATATTCATTTCCTTCAGAACAGGGCTTTTGTGCAGTATCAAATGATTGCATTGTCCTTATCTAGAAGTCCATTTCCTCAGTGGCCAACTTAAATATTTGTCAATTATTTCACCCAGTAAATGTTAATCTTTGATGGACCACACATCCTTAAAGTCACCTTTTTCCTTCATATTCTGTTTTCCTACAGATTCAAGTGTACATAAATACAAAATTTTGAATAGACTATTTTTATGTGTGCTTTTTAAAAATGAATGTGTATTATTCATTTTCTATTGAAGTTAGTACATTAAAACAAAAAAACACATTAGGAGGCATGTGGTTTTCCTGCTATAACCAAATCCCAAAGGTTTTTTGAAGCTAAAAGCACAGCCTTTATGTAAGAATAGGAAAAAGGAGAAACTCAAGACATTCTCCTTTTTTACCTAAGGATTTCAACACAGAGGAAATGAGACAATATGCTTTATTTCTGAGTTCTGTAAATTAGAATATCCATTTAGATTTAGAATATCTATTGATTAGATAGAATATCTATTGATTAATGGTCTAGAATGAGCTGTGAAATTTGCATGCATTTATCTGAGAAACATGTAATTTTCATCTTAAACAGTTGAAGAAGGTGATTGTATGGCACTCTTAACATGCAGGAAAATATCAAAAGACAAACACCACACACAGTATTTTTTGCAGTTTCAGCTTTGTAGCTCTAAAAACTATTCACATAATAAAGCTGTTGTCATTTTTTGATGCTAATATTCACTGTGTTTTCAATCTTGCTTCTCAAATGTCTGCGTGCTCAGTTAGTGGTAAAAATTCCCTCAATTTTTTGAGATGTGATATCTATTCAAATTTGGATGAACTCACATTAACATTACTATTATTCTATGACAGCCATGGTTTTTCAGTGTTTTTCTGTGCAAGGAAAAACCTTTCTCCCAATTCCCTATTTAGTGATTAAGATTTGCTATTAATATAGCTAAAACCCGAGTTTGACATTAAATATTTGTGACACTGAATATGAGAAATTCACACAATGGGATTGCTCCATATCCTTTGCTCTCTGCCTCTGAACAAGCAGACTCCAAAGGGTTGTTCTTTGGGATATTTCATCTCTACAAGATGTCCTAAAAATATTGCTGTTTAACATTCACCCTTGCATCCTTACGCTGCTATCTAGACTGATTCATTGAGATGTGAATGAAACTAGTGATACGCTGGGTCAAATAAAGGAGAAAAGTGGTATTTTTCATTATGGACCAACAATAGCCACTTCTGGGGCTAGGATCAGAACAGTGTGATCTATTGCTTTCTTTCTGGAGCCTGTAAAAGCTTAAATGATGTCACATATTGCTCATGGTACTCCTCATTTTGCGTAGTGGGAATTATCTCAATGCATGGCAAAAGCTGTCATAAAAAGTCTTTAAGTTATGCTGGTCAAAATTTTACAAGTTTCAGGCCTGCGAGAAGATAGATCAGTGCTTGTGATAACCCTCCCCTGTAAAAAATAATCAATTAGATAGGAGTGGGGTTAGTTTTAGAAATCTCATTTGCTTCCTTCTTGTTTCTGTCAGGACCTCCTTCTTCTGGAGG
Organism: Melospiza georgiana; assembly: GCF_028018845.1. Lineage (NCBI taxonomy): Eukaryota > Metazoa > Chordata > Aves > Passeriformes > Passerellidae > Melospiza > Melospiza georgiana. The sequence continues at coordinate 53,762,898 of NC_080433.1, forward strand.
ATGGGAAGGGGCTGTAAGCAATACAGTATAGTTTACAGAAAAATATCACCTTGAAACTTATTCAGCAATAACCCTCCAATCAGGAGCCTTATTTCAGAGACCTGGATTGCACTTTCAGACTGCTTCTTGCATAGCAGATAAAGATCTTTGAAAGTTATTAGGGAACTCAGTTCTTTTTCATGATGTGCTGTGAATTCCTGAAAATTCACTGCCTTGCTGTGTCAGGCTCACATGGAACATATGAAACTACAGAATTGCAATTATCCTTTTGTAGTTTTAGGTTCAGGGTTTTTTGTTTGTTTTTGTTTGTTTGTTTTCATTGGGGTTTTGTTGACTTTACTTTGTCTTGGGATTTTGCTTGTTTGTTTGATTTAGTTTGGTTTGTGTTCTTTGGATAGCAATACACATATATGCAGATCTGTGACAAAAACCACAGCACAGCTCCTAGATGCTGCTGGGAAAAAACACAATGCATTTTGGAAATTGTTTATTACTTGTACTGTAAAAAATATTGGTTTTGGAATAAAAAGTGAGGGACTCAGGAATTCTTACCTTCTATTTCTTATTTCACATTGTCATATATATAATTTTCTTTCATAAAAATAACAAAATTAGTGCAGTGAAACACTGTATTCTGAGAAATAATAGGCACAAGTTTAATGAGCTGACTGCCAGAGGGCTGCATTATCGTGGTCTTCAAAAAAGAAAAGATACAATAATTACAGCGAAGAAGCCCTGGATAGCTAATAAAAGAGTTGACTTGATAATTACTGTTCCTGTATCTGTGTTAGAAAAAGACTGTCCTTTCTCTGCAGCTTTTAGGTCTAATGATATTGTGACATGATGTGCCATTTCTATGATATTTTCCTACTCTAAAAGGTACAATGAAGACAGTTTAATTGCAAGTGTCACAAAACACACATTTTGGGCAACATGAAGGAGGAACTGAAGGCTGTTTATTCATGTTTTTAAACTGAATGGTAAACAGCTCTCTTGGTTACATCATTGTTTCATTGCAGGGGATAATGTCTTTTTGGGAACTCAGTAAGACCAGCTCAAGTTCTCCTCCAGAGAATATTTTATGGAGCTATGGTACAGTGGATGCAAGTTTCACACATGAAGAAAGTTTCACCACATAGTCAAAGTGGCATAGGAATAACATGCAATGTCCATTTATCCCAGGAGTGATCCAGATTAATATGACATCTGCCTTCTAAGACAATTATCAAAATTAACAAAAAAAGAAGCATTTAACACAGAGTCTCTGAATAGAAGTAGTCATTTTCTTTAAGAGAGTTCTCTATAGAGTGATGAAGGAGATGATGTGCATGTTTAAGGAGAATAGAGGCAGGAGGATATCTGAGTCAAACTCATAAATGGGATTATCTCAAATCTCGCTTTTTTTATCCCTACAGTCCCCTTCCTTCTTACCTAAAACCTATGTGAGACGGTTTCACAACCTACAGTTTATTCTCTGATTTTGATGCTAAACTAACTCTTGTGGATGAGGACATCAGTGAAGGATGGTAACTACCTTTTGCATGATAACTTGTTGTTTGTAGAGCTGGCACACGAGGTAGGTTCTGCTCAAGAGCTCATTTATGCCACCTACATTAATACCCATGTAATGTAGTCAGGAACAGTAGGCTCCTGAGCCTTTGACTCCTCCTCTTCCAGCTACCTCACTATACTTCTTTGCTTGTTTTTTTTTGTAGGGGTTTTGTTTGTTTGTTAATTTGTTCTTTTTCCCTCTTCCCTCTCCTTGGGACACCTGAAGGCAGCATGCCTCAGAATTCCAAACAGCAAGGTGGAAGGCACTAAACGTTGTGAAAGATTTTGATGCTATACATGAAACTAGGAGGGAAGCAGCTGGGGGTGCCCAAGGAGCTCTGAGGGGACACAGCCAGGAGAGCTGAGCCCAGCTGACACAGGGATGCCCCAGACCAGTGGGGCTGTGCTCAGCACATCGAGCTGGGGAAGGAGAAGGGAGAGGAGAATGTTTGGAGGGATGGTGTTTGTCTGCTCCAGTCACCATTCTCTCTGATGGAGCTCTGCTTTCCTGGGGATGGCTGAACACCTGCCTGCCCTTGGGAAGTGGTGAATGAATCCCTTGTGTTGCTTTGTTTGCATGCACAGCTTCTGCTTTACCTGTTAAACTCTTTATCTCAAGCCATGGGTCCTTTCATTTTTACTCTTCTGATCCTGTCTCACATCCAACCAGAAGAAGGTGAGCAAACAGCTGTGTGCTAAGCTGCAAGCTGGGGTTAAACTGTGACAGTGTTGATGTTATGTTGAGTGTGTCATGCTCTCACCAATGTTTTGTTTATATGTCCTGTGTGGAAGTCCTGAATGTTACCCAGCACAGGAGGAGAAAACAAAAAAAAAAGGTTTTCCAGCAACATGAGAGGAAGTAAAATATTTCAAAAAAGCAAAACACAGAGTTGTGGAGAGTTCTGGATGAAGTAAAAGTGCTAATTGAATAAAGTAGCAAAAAGACTTTTGGCAATGTTCTGCCTTGACTTATTAATCCTACTTGTTTACAAATTCAGTAAATAATATAGAGTTCTCATTTTAGAGCAAGTGTGTTCAGAGCTACTTTGAGTCCATTGAAGTAGTCTTGCTTCGTATCAGCCCCCAAAGGCTTGCAAATGCACCTGCCCATGACAGTTATTTGTGAATGAATGAAGCAATGTGACATGAGGGAAATTAAAATACATATTCTTAAGCCTCAGATCACTTTTACCATTAGGAAAGTTAGTTCTTAGAAATGTGAGACTGCTGTGATTTTTTCTAAATGGAGGCACTGCTGTGAATTAGGAATAAAGTCTTTTATTAAAAGCTGATGTGCTTTTGGTGATGTTCTTTTCCATAATGAGGGGATGAAGTAGCAGTGGTATCTAAGCCTGGGGAGAGGACATCTACTACTCTAAGTGTAAATACAGTTAATACAATATACAGTTATACAATGTGTAATACAGAGCCATCTTTCTAAAATTTCTTGGTTATAATCGCTGATGGAATGATGTTACATTATGTAACAATGTATATGCTATGCATATTCAATTTCTGCACCCTCTTTCTCACACTCGTTTGAAATGCTTGCACACAGCCCTCTGCACAGGTTACACAGTGTTACTGTAATTACTTCTCATGTTGTCAGCAAGATGAACAGATCAGAGACAGTTTTCCCTTTCTTTCTTTCTTCCTCATATTGGACCCTGGTGTTCCTTTTTTGGCCTCAGGTGGAAACATACTACACTGCATGTAGGGTGCCATAGAAAATTGCTTCTTGTTTTTTAACTTGATTGGTATTTTTCTGCCCACATAATTTGGGAACAAAAATGAATTGTGATTTCGAGCTATATTTTTCTCCTTTGATAACATCTTTCAAGTCCTTGGCTAAATGCCCATATATAGTCCAAGTACATTGACATATTAGCTAGGTTTCCCTTAATTTTATTTTTAATCAAGCAATATCTTTTACTGTCCTCTTCTGACCTACTTTATATCAGCTATTGCATCAAATAAGTCACCTTTCCCTTTTTCTATATTGTCCTGGTAAAAATACTGGTTGTCTTCTTTATTGTGAATGTGGATAGAATACAGTTGATCCTGTTTATTTGCTCTTGGAGAAATACTGCCTTCATTTTGGTCTTCATGTCATTTTCAGGATGGTAATTTTAAAACAAAGCACCTAACTAAAGAATCCCCAACAGACTGACTTCAAAAGGATGGCCAAAAGAATAAACATGAAAGACTGATGCTGAACATAGATATATTACAGGCGAAAACATGCCCCTTTCTGTCTCCAAGCAATGAGCTGAAAGAAGCAAACAAACCCCTAAATCAAACCCCATTTCTTATTGTGTGAACTTATGTTCTATTAGTGGTTCTACTTTGAAAGAATTTAATTGGAATTTCTTGGAATACACCAAGCAGAGACGACAACTGGAAAGATGGCAATCAGAGTGGGAAGGATGGTTGCACCACATAAGCGAGCAGGGGGATGCCCTGACCTGACACAATCTAAAATCACAGCAACTTTTCTGCGCTCCTGGCATTGCTGCACTAAGGCTCATAGACCGTGAATGGTGACTGCACAGCTGGTAAATCACATGGACAGACAGCAGGAAAGGCATCTTTCCAATACAAAAAGTTTGAGTAATCTGCAGGTTCAATATTTATTTTCCGGCTCAATAAAATTCTACTTCTACTTTTCAGCATTAAGCATAAGAATAAAAAGTACTGTTCACCATGAACTTCATTAATTTAATATCATAGAATGTATATAATGTGGGGAATTTCCTATATATTTGGTTACAAGTCTTTCCTTCTCAGGTCCTCGTCCAGACTTTTTAAATTTTTTTTTTCCTCTCTTTTCCAGTCTGGTCTTGTGAATAAGTGACTAAGTAATTTGAGAGAACAGACAAACAGGCACACTAATGGTGAAAATATTTTTGAAGTTTTTTAAAAAATGTTAAAAAAAATTAAAATGCCTTATTGAATGAACAAAATACGGAGTAGCGAGATTAGTAGATAAAGGGTTTGAGAAAAAAATCTCAGTCACTCTGCATGAATCTCAGAATTCCTTTCAAGTTACAGTAATAACAGAGTATTTAATTTCTAGTAATATTGTATCAATATTGCAGTCTGTTGTGAACTGCTCCCTTGCCTTTACATCTTCCAACTTGATAAATGCTAGAAAACAGGAAAGGTTCAGATTTGGCTTCCTTGTATTTCATTTTAATCAGAGAAAGTATTGGTAGAACAAGCTCCTGGAAAATTTGAACAAAAGACACCTTGAACATCAATATTGTATTGATCATTGGCACACATACAAATAACATGACTCCTACTATTACTGTTATGCTCTATATTTCTTTAATGTATGATAGCAAGGTACTATGTTTTTGAAGATGGTACAGAGCTTTAAAGGTTGTAACTGCACCTGCACTTTATCAAAATACAGAAATACTCAAATAACTATTTAAATTCTGTGCTCTTTCTTAAAAAATGCAACATAATTTGTATTTGAAAGTTTTTTGTATTTTTTGTGTCCTTGTGCATGGTAAAATGACAACAACAAACACAAAACACATAAACACGTAAACTGCCAGTGGATATTGAAAAGTAGATAACTGGTAAAAATGAAAAGAAGACAAAACTAAAAAAACAAAGAATAAAACCACAAAATTGCAAGTCGAATTGCCCTGATTTTTTGTATATGACATAAAAAATATTTTGATTGCTATTATTGTACATCTATGACTGTCGTTCCCATTAAAAATCTGGACAAAACAGGGCAATCAATAAACCTATTGTGTGAGATTGTACTATGCTTAGATTTTGTAATTTTTGTGGTTTTCACTGTAAAGAAAATACATGCCCAGACACTACTTGAGTAGTGTTGATCTCATTAACACAAAGAAAAGTCATGAATTTGCTCTTCCCAGATTAAAATAGACAGTATAATTTAAATTAGCTAATTAAAGCTTTCTTCTGATGTTCTTCCAGTAACTTCAGAATGTATGGTTTAGATTAGATACTTGCATTCTAGAAGAATAAATTAGGTGAAAAAATATTAGCCACCAAAAGCCTCATTTAGCACATCTTGTACTTTTATATTTAATTACACTCATCTAAGGATTTCACTATGTGAGAAAACAGGTGGGGAAAAAAAAAACAATGAACAGTGAAAGCTTGAGAATGACAATATCTTGCATTATTCACAATTTGTTTGGCACACACCTACCCACGGCTCCTATTAATATATGAACCACTTTGCTGTCCTGGTGAGGATGGAGAAATATGTGAGGCCCATGGAACAGACACTTGAGGAATCTCAAAAGCATGAATGACTTGTACTTATTTTTCCTAGCTGCCACCCACTTATCTCCATCTCTTTACCAGTATTTCTATAACACATTATTGACACTGGAAGTTGCTTTAGACACTAAAGAACCTACAGGAAACTTTTCCTTGATATTCAAAATACTAAATTTATTACAAGAAGTGGCATTTTAAAAATTTGTGAAAGAGTAAAACATACTGGTGTGAACAACAAAATAAATATATTTCCAATGGTTTTGCAATTTGAGAATAGATTCTTTCTCGTATAGCAAAAATCCTGAGTAATGCCATACTTGCATCTGGAGTGTTGGTGAGTTTTGTGTGCTATGCCTAATAAGAACCAGAAATACGAGGGGTCACAGGTAATTTATCTTGATTTTCTCTTGATTATCATCAGCATTTGTTTTCACATAGTTTGTGTTACCATGCAGTGTCTTTGGGATAACAACCCTGTGGGAATGCATAAATAAAATTGCCTATGGACTGCATAACAGTAGGTTTGAAATAAGTAAATGGATTTCATTGTTAAATGGAATCCTGCTAAAATTGCTTTGACTGTATCAGGGCTTAGTGCTCCCAGCTACTGACCTTCATGCATTCATTCACTATGGCTGAATATTGATTTTAGAGACACCTACCTTCAGAAAAACTTGAGTCAAAATGAACACAGTTTAATATAACATCAAGGTGGGAAACTAAAGTAGAAAAAAGAAAAACTTCATATATTACTTGTGGGCATGGCTGCAAAATCAGGGGGCAGAAAAACAGGGTCAGCGCAGCTGCATCTATATGGTGTTTTATCTAAGGCAAAATACCCACTGCATTGTTTCAGACTTTTATGTAGTCTGACCTTTTCATGTCCCTTTGCTCATACTGCCCATCCAGCTGCATAGATGTTGTTGTGGGGCAAACCTCCAAGCATATCCTAACACCAGCTCGTTCACTCACAAGTCACATCTCCAAAAATCACACTTCAGTATTGTAAAGAAATATCAAATTTAAGCTATTGATTTCAGCAGTCCTTGAAAATTTTCCAGAAAGTTTATTACTCCTACTGAACTTCATAATTGACAGGAGGGCTTCAGCCCAAAACCCCCAAGAGATTAAAAATACAAAATGAACCAGTATTGAATGAGGGACAAAAATTATTAAAAGAAGATGGTAGTGAAGTCCTTACACCATGACAAATTCTAAACTTTACTATAACTTGACTATAACTCTATAAGACTATAACTGAATTAAAGCATCATTATTACTTTTTCTGAGCATTGAAAAATGTGCTTTTTAGAAAAGAAGCTTGAAGTAGATGCACCATCAGAAGAAAGAGATTTTTTTAATGTGAGGTGCAATTTTAGACATCTTCACAAACTACTTCCATTTTATTATCTCATGGTCTAATTATGTTCTCCTTTCTCTTAAGTAGTTGTCTTTGTGCTACTCTTACTGTAGATGTCCTGCCAGTATATATTACTTTGCAAGACTTTATTTTGAATTAGAGAAAAGCTGAATCTCAAAAATTCTCCTCTAGAAAGATGATTGTACTGTATGGAAAGAAGTGGAGGAGAAAAAAGAGGACAAATAAAATGTCACGGCCTGATCTTTGTTTATGAGAACATTTTCCCATCAGCGTTCTCTGGAAAAAAGGATTTTCATTTTGTCTAAAAAATCAGTCAGACAACATTGCTTAGCACATATTCTTCCCTGTCAAACATTTCACTGATGCTTCATTCTGTAGACAGCTTAATAAAAGATATTTCACCCTTAGCATGTTACTGAAGTTGTGTGTCATTTTCTTTCCATTTCATATGACATTTGTGGAAGCAAGAGTCTCACATACCTTTTATGTATATAACTATCTGAGCTGTTAACTCCTTTCTTTCCACATGCTTTACAGCACAAAGGAAAAAGAAACTGTGAACGGTTTTCTCTTGTGGAGATAATTTGTGATAAAGGGACAGGGCTTAACAGTCAGTAATATTTTAAAAATATGCTAGTTCCATCTTTTCCTCCCCTTTTTGGATGATTTCTCAGAGGATTTCTCCAATACATTGAAGGAATTTATTACAAGAGTTGACATACCTCTTTACATATTTTTTTTTTCCATTAACAAATAAAAATCAAGCCCTACACATGATGTTTTATATGTAATTTGGATAACCTATATATTTCCAGTCACTTTTTAAAAATAATGATATGAAGCTCATGGTATGAAGTGGTATGGTTCAGAAGCTCAGAGGAAGATGCCTCATTAAAGTTATCCAAGGAAAGGCCTTTTCACTGCAAAGGCGACATTAAAGGGGGAAGCAAAAAAAAGACTTTTAGACAGAAACATCCCTAATAGATGCGGGATAGTAGAGAGGTTGGCTTGCAGTTACAAGTTGAGGAGCCACCAAGAGATTCCAGGTACAGCTCTGGAAGTGATCAGCTAGACTTTGTAATCAATGAATGTAAAAGGGGGAAACAAGAAGATGAGAAATTAGGATATTCAAGGTGTGAGCTCCCTGTCACCAAGTGGAGGCAGAAAGGCTCAGTGCTAAAGACTGCAGTAGGTGGAGGTCTTGACCCAGCCACTGGGTTTGGAATGGGATTTGTTCCCTGTGTGATCTGCTGGAGGAACTGGGGTAGAGTGAGGTGAGTGAGGGGCTCTGCGCTGGCACCTGGAGACAGATCACTGGTCTCAGCCCATGGGCCAGGTGCTGGTTGTGTAAGTTTCTGCATCTTCTCCAAACCTGATATGAGCCTGAGTGTGTGTTTGGTTGACTCAAAAACCTCAGGCTGGACCAGGGACAAGTAGGATACCCTGGGTTTGCAGGGGTATCAGGCAGGCTGGCACTGGGGGGAGGCCTGTGATTATGGAAGTCTGTGTGTTAGCTGGCCAGTGAGCAGGGGACCCACGGGGCAGGTAAGAGACACAGGATCTGGGCAGGCGAGGTGGACTGGTAGAAGGGACATGCTGTACTTGGAGGATACATGACTGTGTTTGTGAATCTAGAAAATGTTGCAAGGGTGCCTTCTCTAGTGACCTTCAGTCCAGAGCAGCTGAAGAGGAGGAGTTGCTGTCTGTACTGATGTTTTACCAGCCCTGCATGCGGATGCAGGTAAATGTAGCACCCTTTCTGTGCCTGGCTGTGCTGATCAGTCTGGCATAGAGACCCCAGGTGCCTTCAGAAGTCTTCAGTGGCCAAGAAGGAGAAAAACCCAACCCCAGAATTACTGGAAGAAGCAGCCCTCAGCACTAAACACTGATGTGCTGTCAAAGGATGCTTCTATTTTTTGCCTTCTGACAGCAAAAGGTATCATGGTTAGCTGTCTTTAGAATCTAATTATACATTTGATTCTTTTTTTATACAATTCCTGGAAAATTCTTATTGTTTTGAGTACTTAGTATATCATCTATCATCTATATCAGTATTTCATCTTAGTTCTTCTGAAGTTTTTCATCATTCATTCCCACAATACAATAAGATGATCTTTGGCATACTTTAGCCACTTTACCCCTTTTTCCCCTCATGCTCTTCCCTGCTTCCATTATTGTCTCTCCATTTTGGACTCCTACCTAAAGCATAAATAATATTCATTACTGATCTCCTCTCTTCCTAACTTTTTAGCAGTTAATCAAGAAGGGTTTCTTCCTTGACAGATATTTGCAAATATACCAGATATTTGAGTAAATATGCATTACTACAATCAATTGTATTATCTTCTTTTTTCCCTTCTCTTTTCCCTGGGATCCTTATAGAAATTATGTAAAAGAGGGTGTTCTGCAGTGCAGCTCCAGTAAGTACATGGTGTAGATCTCCATATAAAGCCTGCAGCTGATGTGTCTTGAATGAGCTAAATGCAGCTCCCTGTGAAACAATGATTATGGAGATATTAACTGAAGAAGAATTTACAAAGATTGCCTCCTTTCAAGTTTTCATCACAAGAGAGAGTGACTTGGACCAATTACACTAGCATTTTAATGGCAATCCAATTCTCTGCGTTTCAACCAATTGTCAAAACCAAAAATGCTTGGAAAACTGAAAGAAGATGAAAATTGTTAGTTGCCCTGTATAACGAGCTAGACAGCAGGGTTGTTTTTAAAAAATATTCCCTAAAAATATTGCTTAGAAAAAATTACACTTTTATCTATAAATTATTGGGCATAACATATTTGTCAATGGAATGGACAATTTTTTAAAATGGAAAATGAATCACTCTATATTACACATATACATCAATTCTTTATATGCATAGAAAATTATTCAGATACATGAAAGAGCAAGAACCAGTTGGTAAAACTAAATGCATAAAATATGGAATGAACAGGGAAGAAAGCAATAGTTTTGGATTTACAAGACTTCTTAAATAGGAAATAAAAAAGGTATGCAAATATATGAAAAAAAATATTCAGTAACACTGAAAAAGCCCCTGGGTTTTATAGAATTTACTCTTTAAAGCCTTGTAGCAGTCAGTTTGGTTTTTTTTAAAAAGGAATCTATTCCACTCCTATGGCAAAACCCAAAAGGATACCGAGAAGCTGAATCAAAACACAGAAGTCTGATTTTTATTTATGGGTCAGTTTGTTGGGATTTTTTTTTCCAGATTCCATACCAGTTCCTTACAAATGTAATGTTTTAGAATGAAAATACTGTGTTGAAAAATAGATTTGAACCACAATTTTTGTATTTCTATATGTGGCCTGTGGTATTTCCAATGTTACCTGCTTTATTTGATTTCATGAGTGTCATTTGCCATCGTTATTATTTGTTTATGTGTCAGTAGAGTTCAGAGGTTTCAATCCCTATCAAAATCCCTCAGTGCCAAGGATCTTGCAGTACAGGCTATTGTCTGGTGAACATAAAATTGGAACAGTCAGAAGACAGGAGAGAGAGTGGATTCATTCACAAAGATCTGAATCTGAGCATAGGTGGGTTCTGTTATCCTGTCAGTAGTGGCAGCTTGGATTCCATCACCGTGTCCCAGTGTATGCTCTCCCTGTGCTCACCAGGGACTGAGCCCTGGTCCCCAGGCCAAGGAATGCACCACGGACCGGGCCCGCTCTGCACTGAAGTGGAGCGTGCATTAGAAATACAAGGCATCTGTCTCAAATCTTTCCTAGCTTCCAGGTGGTGCTCTGTGGCTCTCTGGACACAGAAAATAATAGTTATTTTGTACACACACAAAATAACTGTTATTGTGAGGTTTCTCAAGTCCAAAGTGTTGTAATAATACATGTTGAGTTTGCTGAACCCAAGTTACAGAAATGTTGCCTGAATTCCTACAAGTGAGACTCTTGTTATGAGCCAAAGTAGCAGACTGTGAGTACCAAGAAAGAAATTAGTTTTGGTCTAATTCTTAATAATCTAATAAAATAATTATTTTTAGACCAGTTGTCATTATATTAACACATATTTTATACAGGCAAGTTGATATGTCTAATCAAAATTTCTAAAATTCATCAATGGTTTCAGGCTGTGAGGGAGGGCTATGGCCATGTTTGGCGTTCCATTTTTTTCCTGGACATAGGGATGAGGATGATGTTGTGCTGACAGTTTCTTTCTAATCCCTCCGGGGTCTGCCCTGCATGACATTTATTGTCATGCTTTACTTATTGGCCTGCAAGTGCACAGTACCTCAAAATTCACATCCACAATCACCATATGTAATGTTTTGCACTTGTATATTTGTTCTTCATTCTCTGTTACATCCAGAATTGGTTTTACTCAGCTCCTGGTTCTGCACTTTTTGTGACTGGTTAATTGAGCATTGGTGAGTAGTTCACAGCCCAGGAGCCACCTGATTTCAGTGGAATTACATATTTTTTCTCTGTATTTATTGTACACATTTGGCTGTATTCAATTTTTCTCCCGTAATAGACTACCTCAGAAATACTTATCAGGGAATGTTGAAGGTTGCAGGAGCATTTAAATTACTTAAACCATTTCCTCTTCAGTAGCCTTGATTTTTGAGTGAAGCCCATCTCAAAATTAGAAGTGTTCAATGGCAACCTATAAACTACATTAAGCTCTATTAACTCATTGGAGCAACCTATTTTGGCAGATGTGCTCATCCAGAAAATAGAGAACATAAAATCCAATGGCTTTTTCCCACAGCATCAGACAAATTTAAGCCACTCATAACATCAATTTACGGAGAAGTGGCAGACTTATAAATTACTTGAGCTTTATAGGCAATATGAAGCAAACATATGGTGTAAGGTATTTGGAAAGGCATTTATGAGTCCTGTAAAAATGCTGTAATAAAGTTCTAAACAGTTATGCCAGGGTTCTTTTCCAATGCTGCTATGTGTTCCTAACTCTTGGGTCATCTTTCAAACACAATTCAATAGTATCAATGTATTTCTCAGCTTTCAGGACCAATTTTGTGCCGTCTTAACTTTACTTTAGCTGATACTAACTGATGTTTTTTTCATTTTTAATTTTAAAATTTATTTCAAGATGACTCCATTACTAGTCACAGAAACCAAGAAAATCAAATTATTGAAAATCCATTAATTGAATTTGTAAAATGCTTTATATTTTTAAGGCTGTTTGCTGTGCAATGAGGCAAAATAATCATTAGTGAACATCCAGAAGAGTAAATACTTCAATGCAAATAATTCTCTGCAAAGTCCACCCATTCTTTTTATTTTGGTTATAGATCTTTCCCTCTAACCAGTGGCATGGTAGTCTGTTGACGTGTTCTTGCTCTGCAGTGCTGCTGCTCACCCTTCCCTGCTTCATCTTCAGTACCATTCAGGAAGGCACCTGAGTTTTTCAGAGCTGACACATCAGCTCCTTGCTTCAGGAAAATGCAGTAATGACAGTCACAATACTGTGTATGAGACAACAAACAATTCAGAAGGTTTTAAGTGTCATCTCCACTTCAAATCAAGGTATCAGAGTCTTCCTTAGCCCTGAATTAGCCTCCAACCTTTCTCGTGAACTGACAGGTTAAGGGAGGACTCTTGGTATTGCTATGTGCTAAAGGATACATATTTTTCACTACCCTCTCACCTAAATATAGCAACTAATGATAGTACATTCCTAAACATCAACTCCTAAAATTTTATTTTTATATAGCCTTTAAAAACAACACAGAACATATTGAACAGAATGTTTTTTCTGAAGCCCATTACTATTACATAGCTACAGAATACTCTTGTGAATTCCTTAATTTAACAAAGAAACCTGTTGAAAAAGCATTGTATAAATAGACACTTTTTAGTTTTCACTGACTGAAATATGCATTTCATTTAGAAATGTTATCCAGTTGGGTGTTTAATTCTCACCTTGTACTGCTCTTTGGGTTGATACGAGAGTCTCTGGGGAGGTACTGTAATTTACTGAACCAGCCTGACTTCTTTAGAGTTAGTTCACTAGGAGTTTCTTGTCATTTCGTTCATTTATTTCAGAATTAGATAATTAAATTTTCCCTAATATGTTTTTATTTATGAAAACTGGTGATCTGTACCCAAATCCAAGGCAATGGAGATATACAGATTGTTAAAGGTATCCACAAAATCATGACAGAAGTTCTCCTGGTTTTACACTGTTCAACAGGGTAAAATCCCTCTTTTTGCTTTGATCAGCAAGATTTACTCTTCATCAGTGATGGATTTGAAAAGTGCAGCATAATAAAAATTGCCATAACTTATACCCAAAATGATAAAAAGAAAGTAATTTGAACTCTAAACTCATTCTATAAAATTAATTTTCTTATATAGTCTCTAATTTTAAAACAATTTTTGAGGAATAGAAACATTTTATTGTTGATTAAATGTGAATATTAGTTAAGTGATAGAAATCAAACCAGAATTATTTGAAAGATAGCAAAGGAAGCAATATTTACAGTACTGAATTCTTTATTGCATAAATAATATTTGTTGTAGGTCTTTCCAGTAGACATAAAACTGCCTGCTGTAGATGGCTGTGCAGAGTTGACAGAAAATTAGTAGCTTCAATTGTAATTCCATAAAACCTATTTGTATAATTTTACTATTTGCAATCTTTAAAATGTTCCCTCTCTGGAAAATTCAGTCCTTAAGGACATTAAAAATAATAAAGTAGATATTTCTGTATACCTAATAACATAAAATTGAGGTATTGATTTTTCCAGTGAATATATTAAGACTGTGAAATTCATTGTTCAGGAAAAAGGTGGGAGACATGAGATGGAAAAGATTATAAGGATATTAAAAGCTTATAATTATATTGAGACTTTCCAGAGTCATATCACCTAATACCATACCTACTTCAGATATCAAATTAAATATAAATTTGACTAAGACAAAAATTCAGGGGGACTTATTTTGCCAGAGTACCCCTACTGATTTTGGCTAAGGATTTGTCTCTGACCATTTTCTATTGCACCTTAGAGGAGATGAGATATTGAGTTAAACAGAGAGTAGGTGTTTAATTATTTTTAATTAACTGTTTATTAAATAAGCATTTTTTAATGGAATCTTCCAAATATTTAGACTTTACAATATTATTCAAATGGTTGGTAGATTACTTTGGGTATTATGATATTTTAGAATAAAATTTAGGATCTATCACTAATGGGTTTACATGACAAAATAGACAAAATAAGCATTTAGAGATTGATAAGGCTTCTCATTTCTGACAGTACAATTTGGAGGAGAGCTTTTGAAATAAAATTTAAACGGATTTCTATAAGCATGTGATAAAGTAGAATATCCGGTATATCATGTTTGAAAAGATATTAAAGGCACATTCAACATGTGCCAGTTCCAAGAAATTGGATGTCTGGTCTTCTAAATGTTCTTTTTCTGCTCTTCCCACTACATTGCAGTGCATCCTGTTTTGTATTACTAAGAACTGTGTTAATCAGTAGTTATATTTTTAACTAGAGATGAGCATGAACTGTCACTGTCATAAGATGTGACATCTAAGAATATGTCCAAATATTACTTTTTTAACAATGAAAAAAATATTTTAACAAAGTGAAGAAGTTTGATGAGTGAGAAGAGTGCAAACATGTCAGTGTCTTGTTAATGGGAAATAAAAGAGTGTTTTGATCTATCACTTCTGGCTATTTTCAGGCATCTGGAGTTGCCCTCCTACAGTCATGCAGAAGTCTATAAATCAACTATAGACTTGAGTTGATTACAGCCTGATCTAAGTCAGATCACCTAGGTCAGATCTAGGTTGGCAAGACTTTTTAATTAATACATTACTTCTCATGTCACAATAAATAAACCAAAGAGCTAGGGCATCTCATTTAGAAAGCATAATAAAGCATATCTTTGGTTTTCCTGTCAACAAGTGAAGAAGTTATACCCTAATAAAAGATTCAATGACACCTAAAATATCTTATCTACATGTACTTGAAACAAGTTTCCTTCTATTTCTTGAGACTGTTATTCGTTCTTTTTTCTAGCTCTGTCTCCTAAGCCAAATGAAAGTCAAAATAATCCATTTAGCTATTAACAAGACCAGCATCGTAAGTGACTTCATTTTTAAGTCAACTAGTTATGACAATGTCAAGCATCACAAACAAAAGAACACACTAATATTCTCCTTGGAAATCAGAAAAAAAATATCAAACCCCAGAATTCATTATCTTTTTCCTGGGGCACTCAGTGTTAATGTATCTGCCAATCATTTGAAAACTATGACCACTGTACAGTCTCCCTGGGCAAATTTTTAATTTATATGCAATTATATTACAGACGTACTTTCCATATCTTACATAAATAAGTTGCTAATATCTCCCAAGATTTTAAACAAATTTAAAAAAGACTCTTTTATTAATGATTCTGTTATAATTTAATGGTTCTACTTGTCATCAGGTCATAGTTTTTGCTGCATTCCCTCAGGGAGCCAATGCTGTACAAATTCTAAGTAAATTAGTTTAAATGAAAACAAATTAACAGTGAATCATGCAAGCTGACCTTTACCTATTAGTTGTAATGCAAGATTATTATCTGTAAGTCAGTAAATACTGCAGGATAAATGATTCATTTAAGCTTTATTCACATTAATGAGAAGTGAATTTTAATTCAGCAAAATATCCTTAGTGGATTTCATTGTATGAATACTGTGAGTAGAAAGGAGACGTATGAAAGTCAAGGAGGGGAGGAGGAGATATCCTAGAAAGGGTGGAAGAGATATAGGGCAGAACAAAACCCCTGGACTCAAGCTTGCACAGGCCTATAAAGACTTGGGGGACACAAATACATCAAGCTTCTATTCATCAACAATAAGTAATCTGTTGCAACAAATCAGATTAGTTAGCCAGACACTTTGTGAATACTCTGTCAAAAATGGCAAATGCTAAAAACCAAGTATTTCTGCCTTCAAAATATGCCCCTAGAAGCTGCAGGATGCAGATGTGGCAGACAGTCAGTGTGGCCAAGTGCTTTTTTGGTTAACTTCCATCCAGCGAACTGTGCATCTGGATGAGAATAACAGCTACCAGAGGTACCTGAAAAATACAGGAAGATTTTAGCTACTGGATATATAGGGTTTTTTGCAAAGACAATAGACATATTGTGTGAAGATGGTAAGTATGCTTGTAATAGACATGGAGAAAAGAAAGGCTCAATGAAAAAGTAATCCATGCTTGCTACAGCTCATTAATGTTTTATGTCAAGAGGATTATGATATGACTGGTGCAGAAGACATGGTGTGGAAGCAAGTGGAATGAACTGGGATTTGACTGGAAAGCAAAAACTGCTCAGCACTTCTGGATGGAAGATTGTGGCACAGCAAAAAAGTGGGGCCACCCTATTCATGTCCAGTCTTACTGTGCAAAGAGGATAAGGACTTCTCTCTTTCCACTCAGATAAGTTAGAAAATCTACTAGTTCTGTGGAACATTAGTTTTCGATGTTTTGTGCCTGTATAGTGCTCTCTGCAAGGCCTGATTATGAGGAAGGTCCATAAGTGTCATGATAAATAATAAACAAAGGGTAATATCAGAAAAAATGGTGATAATATAATACCAAACAGAGATTTTCTTCAAGGATTCAGGAGAGAGCGTAAATCCATACTGTCAGTAGAGAGGGCTGATTTTCTTAACAAATAACTCTGTTGTAATGAAAACTTGCCAGGTAAATTTTCTTCTGTGCTCCTTGATGTGCTGTTGTAATCTATTACACTAACAATTCTGAGTAAACTTAAGATGTTCTGAGACAGCCCATCTGTTATTCAAACACACTTAAGGCTTCCTTTTCAGTGATTTTTGATATTTGATTGATAGGTATTTGAATTCCTGCAAGGTGTTCCCCAAAATGTGGTGGGGCAGAGTTCTTAAAAATAAATCAAAAAGTTATTTGTTTATTTTTTCTAGTCTATGCATTTTTTCTGCCAGTATAGTCAGTACAACCTTGTCTCAGTCTAGCTGTCTATATTCCAGCCATTTTCTATGGATTTTTTTCCATGGAAATTTCCATTATGTTTTTCATCTTCAGCTGATGATGACTGTTCTATTTTTCATCTGGTGCTGTCTTTTTCTAATTTGATTCATACTCCTAGGTTCCAAAGATCTTTTAAGATCTCTTGCTCACTACACTACACAGCTGTCAATAGTCAATTATGGTATTCCTGAAAAATTAGTACTGCTTAACCCGATCATATTTCCATGTTGAACTATTTTTAGCTTTTCCAAGTCCTCAAGAAAACTTGCTGTGAATTAGCACATCAGACTCCAGGTCTAAAGAAAACTATTTACCAGACTAGACCACAAGGGAGCAACTATTTAAATCACCTTCTGCTTAATAATTGAGAGGTTTGAGTCCATCCCATCACAAGACAGGCACATAGTTCCTCATGTGCTCTGAAGGTGTTGACAATAGGTAGGCACTTCAAAGCCAGAAGCCTTACAAAGGTCTTGTGGATGTCCAGACCACCTAACTGGGGCTGTGCAGCCTCTTCAGCTGTGCCTCTTAGAGCAGAGCAGTGCACTAATATATTTATGTTCATTCACAAATGTGCACGTGACGTTTATATGATGTATGCAAAATAGGTACCTTATGAAAAGTATTCAGAAAAGTATATCTGAATGGCAGGAATTTGGTCATAAGATTTAGACCTGATCTCTCAAACACAGAAAGCACCAGTGTTTGTTTTCTCCTTTGTGAATTTTGTGCATGGAATAATTTGGACAGCCTGGGAGTTGCCTATTCTTAGACCTGGGATTCATTAACAGAAAGCATTTCTAGTAGAAGAAACAGATCCAGGCTTTTGATGTTTAGCATGTCAGCTATCAAGTCTACACATGGCTATTTAACACTCATTATTTGCTTTCAGCTGCTACAATATGAAAACAGAGATATAAAGGTCTGTCAGAGTTCTGCCCTTGCCTCATTTAACTTTACCAAGTCATGGGACAAAGTAATTGAAATTTTACTGTGTAGCAATTTTTATGTGCTGCAAGTTAGTGGAAAACACAATTTCATAGTTCCTGACACTCCATGAAAACCAAAGAGAATAGATTTTTCCAAAAACCCAAATATTTTCATGTTAGACAAATCAAGTCACTACCTGATTCATGTCAGTCTAAGACACTGCAGTGAGATATTTTCCAAGATTATTTAGCAAACTCTGAGAGATAAGACTTATTTTTTCCTCCTCTGATTGCATTAATTTCTGTGTCATTTCTTTACTCTAAAAAAATCTGACCTCAGTGTTATTGTTCCTGGATTGCATGATATGAAACAAGTATAATACAAATAAACCAGTTTATTAACAGTTGATCTTTATCAACATACTTCAAGCTTTTCTAAAGTGATACTAAATGACAGCAGGAAGATTTCAAGAATAAAACTAAAAAGATTTGTGGTATAAAGCTGGTGTGGGAATGTGACACATTCCCATTTCTTCCTAGGAAAGAAATTATTTACTTTAGAAAATTATGAATGGTAACTACAGCATTATTTCTTTAGTTATACTAATATACCTCTGAATGATGCAGCCTATATCTGCATGAGTTAAATTAAGAAAAAAAGTAAAACCCAAAAGTAATAATTAATTTTAAGAATTTTCATGCTAACAATACAGAGCTGTACAAGAAAATAACTATTTTCTCAATCTGAATTCATATCTACAGGTATAAAACTGCATTAGTAATCTTTTCTGCAATGATTACACTGACTCAGTGCAGAGAAAATTGTCTTTTTCTTTTTGTCAGTCTAAAGCTTTAATGAGTTTATGTCAGAAGAATGTAAATAAATGGCAGACAATGAGGGATTGTGGAAATAAAAAAGACAGTTTTATGGCAGTTTTCATTTTCTTTCAAACTTTTATTCTAACTTTATATTTTCTATTTCATAGAATCTTTGAATACGAAGGAGACCCTCAAAGATCATCTAGTTTCAACCCCTCTGCTGTGGCAGGGACATCTTTGGGTGGTTGCATGCAGAAGGTAGCTGTCAATAGCAAGGGATCCCAGTGGATATCATAGACAAGTGGTGTCCCTTAGGGGTCTTTACTGGGACAAGTGCTATTTAATTCCTTCATCATTGACACAGGTACAAGGATCCCTCAGCAAATTTTCAGATGACACCAAGCTGAGAGGTGCAGTTGACACACCTGAAGGATGGGATGCCATCCAGAGGGACCTGGACAAGCTCAAGAAGAGAGCTGGTGGGAATGCCATGAGTTTTAACAGGACCAAGGGCAAGGTGCTGCAGCGGGGTCAGGGCAACCCCTGTATCACCACAGGCTGGGGGATGAACAGATGCAGAGCAGCCCTGCCAAGAAGGACTTGGGGTGCATGAGAGGCTGCACTGAGCAGGCAGAGTGCCCTCCCAGCCCAGAAAGCCAATTGCAGCTTGGGCTGCACCAAGAGAGCGTGGCCAGCTGGTCAAGGGAGGGGATTCTGTCCCACTGCTCCACTCTGGTGAGACCCCACCTAGAACTGCATATCAAAAGGATGTAGCAGAAATTTTAGCAATGTATTAAGTTTTAAAAAAAAGTATTAATAATTGTAAACACTAGAGGCCTTGAAAAAATATGTCCATGAAGATTACAGAACCTACATCACTGAAGATTTAAAAAATTCATCAAGATATATCCTAGGCTGCCTGATCTAGCTTCAGAGTTTGACCTGCTTTCAGCCTGTGTTAGAGTTGGAGTACCTTAGAAATTCCTTCCACTCCAGAACATAAAACAAACATAATCCTTTATCTCATATCTGTTCTGGTTTGCCAAACTCATTCTTGAAGACTGAGATCCCAAAGTTCAACTACAATTAGCAAACTCAGTATAGCACCTGGTACTTGTGAGATTTGCCCATTCCTCCATGTATGTACCTAGTGAGAAAATAGTTTTATTCTTAAAGTCTCTGAATGTATGTGAGTATATCAAAAAATGTTTAGAACAGCAGATTTGAGTCCATGTGTTTTATGCAACTTCCGAGATTCTTGTGCCTAGAACTGTTAGGAAAATATAAATGAGTCTGTTGTCTGATGTGCAACTAAGAATAATCTCTTTTTTGTATATTATACACATGCTATCACTTGATACTAGAGAGCTGCAGCAATAAAATATGATTATCATAGTATACACAACAGGTAGTCATACAGATCTGTGTATTTGTAGGTCAACTTGGATAGCAATTTCAGCATTTGGATACTATTTCTTTAAATTAATTTTAATAATTATTTTAATAATTTAAATTATACTGTCATTGTATGTATTATATATCTATATTATTTTTATATTTTATTATACCATTGCATATTTTTTATGATACTATACTAAGACCATTTAATCTGAAAACCTAGTCCAGCTGGCTATCAACTGATGTACAGTCACAAAGAGCAGTACAGAGCTGAAGATTTCACATGGAGAACAAACCTCGAGTGTAAGTACTAGGCAGTAATTTTTTTAATCTCTGTGGGAAGAAATTTAGGGTGTATGCATCTGAGAATCCCCTGGGGACTGGTGTGACACTGGTGTCGGCTATGAGTCACAGAAGCTTGGAAAACCTTTTTGAAATGCTAAAGCTCTTTAATACTGCAGAGTTCTCAAAACTATTCACTGCAGAGAACATAATTAAAGATGCATACTGTTAATCTAAAATATGCCCAGCTCTTCTAGATGCTCCAAATGTGAGACTGCGAGCAAGCATGTTTTAAAGTGATAGGTTAAAAAAATAAAATTCAACTATTATCCATACACGTTCCAAGTTAAACTGTTTTACTGAACTACCAAAATTCTTAATCCTACATCATTATACCATTTAAAATGCAGTTTGCTTTATTTTTCCTCCAGTATTTCTTCTCCAACCATACTGCTTGAAGCATATGGTTCTGTCAGCAAGAGCAAAAGTGTGGGTTCAGTCCTCACCTATTGCTGAGAATAAATAATACCTTAGCTAAAACCAAATGTAAATAATCTCCACTAGAGGAGAAGACAGTACAACATATTCAAAATATCTGTCATTGTTTAGAAATTGTTGGGAAGGGCTTTAAGTGGAACCCAGGTCACTGACCTCTGCCATTTTCATCACAAAATACAGAGACCTTTCTTTCTTTTTTTGAAAGAAAAACCTTATAACCAACAAAATCTTATGCTTATTAAAAGGTTTAATTACTGCCCTTGCATTAGGGATGAACACCATCCCCAAAGTAAAAGCAGCCTAAAAATGGTAGAAAGGGTGGGATTCTTAGCTCACAAGCTATTGTTTAAATATTTATATATTTGTATTTATATAATATATATTCTATACATAAAGCTGAATAGAAACAAACAATATAAATAAATATATATTCTATATATTAATTCAGCTGTAAAAAAGCATTGTAATGTGACACTCAGTTCAGATGTTAAAGAGAGAAAAAGGCCTTGATAAGTTGCACTCTCCAGGCATCTGCTGGTTGATGTTAGGAATAATGTCCTGATGTTCCCTCACTGATGATAGGGAGAGTTGTCTCATGCCTCTCACAGTCTTGGAGGTAAGTTGTACATGATTACAAGGGAAAGAGTGGTTCCAGTGTCCTGCTCTAAATTCTGGTGATGAAGCACTGGGCTGAGTGACATGTTCCTGATCACTCCCAAACTACATGATTTACTACCTTTTTCTACAGCTCTTTTCACAGTCCAGTTTCTTCATCTTTACCATCAGCTATTCCTATTTACTCTTTCCCCAGGGATCTCAGTTTTGCTGACTTTTTACACCTTCTTGTTATTCATGATGCGGTTGCCCTGGAAAATTCCACCTTGGTCAGCAGTTCTGTAAGGTAATGCCTCTTTTTATACATAGTTTTTCATTTCTGCCATTTCTCATGTTGTTGTCATCTTAGTTTAGTAAGGCTTGGCCAGTTGCATTTACTCTTCTACATCTACTCCTTTGCTATTTGTTACACCTGTATTTTCTCTTGCTGTTCACTTCTTAGTGCAGTTCAGGACTTTTTTTTTTTTTCTGGATACTCCAAAACAAGTAACAGCCCATAAACTCTGCTTGTTTACCTTGCCTTTAATCTGCCCTAGACAAATGTCTTTAGAAGAGGACTCAGAACACAAAATGCTATTGTAACCCAGAAATGCTACTTACTGTCTTTTGATCAACTTTTGTTGCAAAGCAAGGGAAAATAAATATAACAATGACTCCAAGAGACCATGTCTATTATTGATGAGATCACTTCTGAATTACCATCCCGTAGCAAAAACATTTTTTTCCTCTTATTTAAAGTCCTTCCAGTTTTTAAGGAAGAGGATGGTGTGCACTGGCTGATATGTATTGAATGAGCATGAGAGTGCTGACAGAGCAAAAATGGCATAGTCTGTGAGCAGATGGAATAAAAAAATTAATAGATATGTCTACTTTCACTGACTGTTCTGGAGATACAAATAAGGTAATATTAAATGAGTGAGAGAAAAAGAGACAGGCCTTACATGTACATCTGCTGACAGTCATCAGTGAAAAGGAATAAAAATAAACAAAGACTTTTTTTAGCCAATACTGCCATTAACATCCAAGGCCCTCAGTAGATCAGACTGGGCCAAATTCATCTTTGTGCCCTAGCTCCTGGCAGCATCTACTTCCAGATATTGGATGGAGTTTCAGATGGCCTAAACATGGATCTTTCCATTGGTTCTGGAAGAGACATAGTGATTTATAACTGTTGAAATCCATCCTTGTGTATTTGCAAAGGATGTAAACCAGAGCAGAGACAGATCCATTGATTTTTCCTCTCACTTCCTTGTCAATGTTTTCTGCTTTGTAGTGCTTAACATTTTCTCTTCAGTTCTTACAGATATCACCTGCACCAATTTTAGTCACTCCTGAGGTACAACAGCTTCCAAATAAGCACATAGTTAAATAATTCATTTAACACTTTCTTTCTAGTCAGAGAAATAATGAATAATCAATTGAATAATAAAGAGTAAAAAATGCTAATATTGGCCCAGTGTGTAAGAATTTACTTATATTTTTCTTTACATTTTAGAATACAGTGAAGCTGGATTCTAAAAATATGTAGATGAAATACTACTATAATGACTTTGATGCTATAAATAATGATTACTCATTTTAGAAGTCCTTGAATGAACTCAGTTTTATTTCTAAACTGTATGAATGACCTGCCGTCTTTATATATCAGATCATTAGTGGAGATTTATACAAATAATATGGTGATTTATTATGGTTTTCTAAGATCTCTGGTTGTAGTTTATGCCCTGATTTCAAGCATGAATGTTGTCAATATTTTGCTTGAACTAAATAATTTATCACTAGAAACAAACAGATTGACAAACTAGATGCTGTACTCTGCAAAAATTGATCTGGTAGTGGTAGATCAGAAAAAAAAGTCTGTTAAAAATTCTTTCTATAATAAGGCAATATTTGCATTATGCACAATAAATAATATGGAAGATGTTACTCAATGTGCATGAAAATGAATTACAGTCATCAGCAAACTAATTTTGAACTTGTTTTGTGCATCGTTAATTTAATATTACTAGAAAACCTATACAATATTTGATATGCACTTAAGATTACATTGATCAATTTCTTCAGTCAGTTACAGAGGCATGTCTTAGAAGATTTCTGTTTGTATCACTATTTAACATCTCTTTAACTTCTTTTTGCAAGAAACTGTCAATGAAATGCA
The DNA here is from genome assembly GCF_028018845.1 of Melospiza georgiana. NCBI lineage: Eukaryota > Metazoa > Chordata > Aves > Passeriformes > Passerellidae > Melospiza > Melospiza georgiana. Next base: position 53,786,811 of record NC_080433.1, read on the forward strand.
GTGCAATCCTATGTTACTTAAACAAAAATTCTATGAACATCAAATATTTGCACTGTATGGAAAAACTGGAGGATTGATTTTCTGATAAAAAGATTTTCTATATGTCATTGTAATGCTGCAAAACTGGTCACTTCAAGAAGAGGAATTTTCCATGCTTATACCATTTTAGAAAAAAATCTTAGTGCCGAATCATTTACAGTAATGTTGCTGGAATAAAATTTTAATGCTTTATAATTTTGGGTCATTCTCTAAGTAAGGGAAACATCCCATGAATTCTAGTTCTTTTTGTTCAAATATTTTGATGCTTATTCCTCCTGTAGATTGGCAAGTCTTAAACAGTGTCATAAATAATAAACTCATTGGAGATGTGGCATCACTTAATGCTAATAGTCAGAGAAAATATTCATAGCCCTTTGCTGCTTTAATCTGATGAATTCTCTGAAATCTGGTATCCTGTCCTGTGATGCTGCAGTTTCTAGTTAAAGCAACTTGGAGTAGGCACTTTGTAAAAACCCCTTCCATACACAGAGGGCTTGCTCTATGACTTAGTATTGCTTATCTCCAAAATAGGCACTATTTTGACTAGGTCAAGTGGCACCATTTGATAAAATATCAATTTTTCAAACACTTGCATTGGGAAATCTATCCTCCTTTTCTAACTTCGCAGCAGTCTTTTCCTTGGCCTAATTTTCAACTCATCCTTACATTTATAGATTTTTCTAACGCTGTTACTTTCTGCTCAACATTTTCATAGCTGCTGAATGGAGTAATATTAAAGGATAGGTCACCCTGCATAGCTGTCTGTAAGGAGCACTTCAAGACAGGGTTGGATGCATTTCTTTTCTATTTCCAGCCAATTACTTAATCAACATACCTACTATCGAAAAATAATGTGCAAAGTAAAATGGGGCATGCTATAATATCTCACTGTTTTTAAAACCCCTATATGTCATTTCATAGCATTTTAATTTTTTCGTGCTTTGTAATCACTACTTTCTTGACACCCACTGTACATTGACTAATACAATCACTAAAAATCCATCTCAGAATTTCCTAATAATGTCTAAATTTATTTGCAATCTACGTCTGAATAATTAAAATGAAAATATTGCCTGGTCTGCATTCTTAACCAATACTTGCATGTGGAAAATATCAGTAATGCAAAAAGAAATGTTTAATTTCAGTATTTCATTTTCTGTTGTGTTGTTAGCTGTAGCATTATTAATAGCACTAAAGTTACTTAAATAAATATTTTATTATTTTACTAGGAAGGTAAAATTTATACATCCATATACAATCAGTAATAGAGAAATTCTTTGCACCCACATTTAACTGCTGAGCATGCAGAATTGTGTGCTTGACGAGTCCAGCTCCTGCCTCAGCATCCATGTAATTCTTCATTTTAATTAGATCTCTTGGCAAAGATGCAGACCAAAAGCTCATAAGTCTCCTTTGACTGTTTTAGATGAATCAGCCTTGCTGTGATACAGTGCACACCTACACACTCACATGCTTCTTAGCTGTCTTTACAGGATAGCAGAAATTAAATTAAAAAGTCACATGGCCACCTTACACAACAGAAATAATGGAAAGTTTGGCATTTTCACACTTATTTCCACACATATTTCCCTCTTACATCTTCTCAGTGCTCCAAGTACTTAACTAGGGATTTCTTGCAAGAACTTAATCTGATCCTATGAAAAGTGGAGTGAAAATCACACTAGAGTGGCTCCGATAGCTGTACAGATTTTATCTAGAAGTAAAGAAATGTGATCCAAGTAATTTCATCCTGGGGAGTAAAGACTGAATTACCCAAAGTGTGGTTGTGCTGCATGGATCCTTCCCGTGGGGGGATTCCTTCAGGAACAGACTGCTCCAGTGAGGGTCCCCTGTGAGCCACAGTCGCTACCAGGAGCTGGTACTGAATGGCTCTGCATGGGTGACAGACAGACAACCAGCTCAGTAGCTGTACTGGACTGAGACAGGATCTGTTCTTTGCCTTCTTAATGTTTAGTTCATTGCATCAAAATGTATTCAATTCTTAATACTGTTGGCCATTAAACTATCCATAACGAAATGTTTTTTGAAAGTATACTGACATGTGGACTTTTTTTAATATGTCACTCTATTCAAGTTTTAATAAGTACAGAAATTCAGGAAGAGTACGTATAAAAGGTTTTTTTGTTTGAATTACATTGCAGCTTTGCAGAGTATGAGAGGTTTATGCTTAAACACTGTTTACAAATAGAACAACAGACTTTAATTTCTTCTGATGTGATTTCAATTTGGCACAGTACAGCCTGAGATCTCCTTACTGACCAAACCATTATTGTTTCTCTGTTATTATGGAAATACCTTGATCTCAAGTTGATAAAAGTAATAGAGACCATAATGGGGTCATAATGGGTCAAATCAAAGGTCAACCTATTCCAGCATGTGCTAGTAATAAAACACTTAGAAAAGCAAATATGAGCAGCGCAATGCTACAGTCCCCAAGATACCCACTTCAATTCCCATGATTTAATCTTCTGCTGCTTTTTGGGCCACAGAGGAATTGGTGGTAGTTAATAACCATCAGTGGGGTGTTTCTGACACAAATTACTGTGTTATTTTTGATGTCATGGAATCATGTGGCCTCTGCAACATCCCATGGTAAAGAAATTCCAGCTCAGCTACATAGGAAGAAGTTTGTGTTTTGTCTGTGGCATGCTAGTCCTAGTGGAGCTCCTTATTATGTACTGCACAAGACAATAATCAGCTGAGGCCGATTTCTTCAAACTCCTTCTGTTTCTAAAAACTGTTACCTGTGATCCTCTCCATCATCTCTTCTGCAGACTGAAGACCATTCATCCCTACAGTTACAGATGTCTTTCCTGCTGTTCTTTGTAGATTTTCCTTAAATGATTTTTCTAGTTTCTTTTATTTTTTTTAGTCATTTGTTAGTCCTAGCATTTGACTTGCCCATTACTGTGCACATCATAGCAGTAAAGCCTTTTCACATTTATCCCATGTATTTATATTTAGTTGTAGATATCATTTGACAGTTTTTGTGACCTATCCACAACTCTTTACAGTGACCCTTCGTTTATACTATGCTGAATATCTTAGTGTCAAGAGATATTGTCAGCTCATATTTCAATTGTTTTGCAGATCAGGTATAACTGTCTTGTTTAAAAAACAAAAAGGAGTTAGGATCTATTTGGGCAGTTTCTCCATGATACCAGCTGTGCTGAGACGCAGTAGCCAATATTTCAGGAGCTATATTTTTCCTCTTTTCTTGTGAATTGTTTTATGGTATCAGAAACACAGAGTAATTCCTCTATTTAACTTCAAAATCAAAGCCCTTATGGCTGACCAAGGTGTGAATAAGCACCTGTTTGTCCAGCTGGCCTGGACACCATCTGCCCCATGTCAAGACAAAACAATGGATCTGCCCACAGAAGCTGGAGTATCTTACCAGAGCTACCTGCTCATTCTGTAGCACTTGAGAGACCAGTTCCTGGGAGGTTTCCTACACACCAGAGCACAGTGGCTGGCACAGGTCCAAATTTTCTTATGGGTGTAAAGGTGAGCAAATCCTGAGGATACCTGGCTGCAAGGGAAATGCAGAGTTCCTCCTAATTACTTACTCATTGCTTTACACCAACCCCAGAAGGTTAAACTGTACTGTAATTTCAAACCTGTAAACCAGTTTGGAGGGTACTTCAACATCATTTTTTATGAAATGTGCTCTGCTAGACGCAGTAACGCTATACTTTGTTTAATGTTTGCCCTGAATTATATTAAACAAACTCTGGAAGGAATAATCAAAGGGCTGAGAATGTGGGAAAAAATAAGAGTATAAGTAATGAGACATATGATGTATAGATCAGCTCTGGGTGGGGGAAAAATTGTATCACCTGGAACTCAAGTGCGAAAATTAAACACAGAAGCAATCAGTAAATGTGAAATACTGAGCAATCCTATACTTACATCTTCTCTTTATAATTTCTTTTTTCTTATTGTCAGTTTCTCAAAATTTTCTTTCCTCATTTTATATGTCATAGTTTTGTTTCTCCTTTTTGATGACACCTTTTATTTTCTCTCATCTTGAAAATGCCTTGTTTCAAAATTTTATTGTCACTACTTGTCCCACAAACATTTTTATGCCTCAATTAAATGACTGTGCAAGGTTAAGTAATAAAAATACGTTCTATTTCCCTGTATTTATGATATTTCCTCTCTCTGATAGTTCTCTTGTCAATTAAATTTAAGTATTTGAACAGCTCATTGCAATTTTATCTACACATCTGTAGTTGATAGCGCAGTGGCAAAATGTTACTTCTAAATTTCAGAGGAAAAGTGTTCAAAGAATTTTAGTATATAGCAGTTTTCTTTTTAGTTAGTATACACAAAGCTCAAATGTGCCTTATTATAAGATTCTACAATATGCCTACAAAATCTCTGTACATGAAAACTCGCTGGGCTGAGAAGGAACTTCAAGGGGATTGAAAACTCTGTCACAGCTAGCCTTGAGTCTGCAGTGGCAGAATGTCTGCAACTGTACCAGTAATTGCCCAAAGACAGTTATATCCTTCCCCCTTTTCATCGTCTAAAAACAGAGCAGTACCACATTGCAAAATAATTACTGAGTCTAGAGGGTAAAGATCTTGTTTTTGCCTGAGAGACAGAAAATTTACAAATACTTGAGTGGAATACCACTGGCTGAAATTTGGGCTTAACCGAATCAGTAATTTTTTGATTGAGACCAAAAAATCAGTTACCAGTTCAAATCATCTTAAGAAATAATCCATTCTTGCTGATACAATTCCATCAAAGGTCATTTAACTTACTCTGCGCCTTTAGCACCAAATCTTCAATGCAGTTTAGCTCTTCAGTCTTTACAAGATGCTATTCTTTTCCTCTCAAGCTCACGTTTTCCTACATTTTGCAAATAAATAAAATTCCTCATGTTCTTGCTTACTATTTTCTCACTTTATCTGCAATATAAACAAAGTGAGTCAAAACAATTTTCCTGCATAAAAGTGCTAGGTACCTACCTTGGGAGGGAGTGACTTGACCTGCATTGCTTTTGTAGAGTGCTGACAAGCTTTCTTCTGTAGATTAACACTTCATTCTGTATAAAATATGTCATAAAATATGAAAAAAGTATATTCTTGACATATTTTGGTCTTTTATTTCCAGACACAGATCTAAAAGATTGTTTTAAATCTAAAAGTAGGTGAAAATAAAAATAAAATAATGTCATGTTAGTTATCTGTAGTTGATTCTGCATCACTGAAATCAATAGGAATATGGTTATTACTTTTTAGAATTTGCCCTTAGCACTGATGTCTGACTTTTGCTCTTTTTGCATTTTATTAAAACATATTCAAAATCAAATCAGTACCCTAAATTTCTTTTTCAAACAAGATGATTTTAAACTGGGTTTACTGAAATAACAAAGGTCAAGACACAGGTTTATGCTACAAAATAGGAGAGAGATTTAAAAACTATAAACTTGCATTTTAGTATGAAGTTTAGGTCTCAACTTCTCATATCAAATTTTCATCAAGTTATGTAGTAGAGAAGGTCAGCTTAGTTGTTTCTTTACAGAAACTTCAAGTGCCTCATCTGGTATTTCTCTCTACTATTACAAGCTTTTCTCTGGGCATCAAGCAATGCTTCATGTTTCTTTTGGTTTGTTGTTTTTTGGGGTTTTTTTAAAATAACAATTATTTATTCAGAAGACCCTTCCCTCCTCATTTTTACAGTCATCTTTTTAATGTGCAATTCACCATTACTTTCTCAATAAGGGATATTTTAAGCTCAAACCCCCATGAAATATATTTTAACAATAAGTATGAATAATAAAACTCTAAGATCTGACATATTTTTTCAAATGTCGGTGAACATACTCTTTCTTTAGCTAGCAGAAAGGAACAACCCAAAGCAGAAACAAGAAAAAATTCTAAGCATATATCTCAACTGCATAATGCTTGTCATCTAAATGTCATAAATAATATGACATTGCTTTCACTGTTTTCTAATCCCTGTTGTGGGGGAGTGTCCCTTCTGTGCTACTTACCAGTGCACAAACTTTCTTGCGCAATGCATTGGAGGAAGATCTCATGACTTCTTGGACATGTAGAAACAGAAGGTTTTTCATATTCTTCTTTTCAGAATCATGATGCTAGTCTTCCAGTTTCCATTCTGCCAGCATCAAGATTTAAAGAAAGGAAGATAGAACCTTGTTGTGACAGACATCAACAGCATAGTTAGTAGACGCAATGACAGACATAGCTGGTTTTGAGGTAGTTCATTCTATGAGGTTTCTCTTTCTACATACATAGCTAATAAGAAAACAAGGTCCTTGCACAACCTGATAGCCAAAATCCAATCCATAGGAGAAAACCTTCCACTAATCATAGCTTCCACTCATGGAAACCTTGTTGTGAACATTGGTGTAATTTTATGCAATTGTGGACTCGGTTTTCTTAGTACATGGCTGCAGTCTTGCCACGTGTTTCAGAATCATACTGTTCAGAATGCAAATAGGGGGAAGGCTCACATAGTGAATTTGTGGTTATATTTTGTAGCTTATACTGCCATTGTGCTCTAGTTCAATTACCCCAGTGATTCTGTTTTCTAAATAAAATCATCCCCTAATACAAAAATAAACTTTGAATAAAGGTGTATGCAAACTCTTTGGGAAGGTTTACTTGCAACAAGAACTATTTTTGAGAACTGAGCTGAAAGTTAGAGTTTGGGGTATTACAGGACTGTGTAAAATAATGCAGTCATTTTCTTGATATTTTCTTGCTAAAAAGGAAAGCTGGAATTTTATTATAAACTTAGCTATATAAGCCTAATTAGTTAGTCTTCTTCTCTTAAATATTTTACCTCATCATAACATAATGCTATGATATTTCTAAGATAATGCCCTCTTTGTCTGCAATCCCAGAGGTATTTCAGAAATAACTTATGTTGTATTTTCACATACCAGGTTGCCACCAGTGTTTTCTCACATATAGAAGCATACTATTTTATCCCCTTTTCATTTACCCAGTTTTCCTGCTTAATCCTGCCAACCAGTCTTCACAATATAATTGCTGTCTTGCTATCATGTTCTGACACTTTATCTGCTTCAAATTCTTACATACATTCCCAAGTTTCCATACTATATCACACTGTTATCACACTGATATGGCACATGGCACTTGAAGACATTTAACAAGTGTATAATTTTATTTAAATATGTTCAAAATTCTGCATGCGTTGCAATCTGTATGTTTGAATTCAGAAAACGACTTCTGAAGATGATTTATGAATTTAAATTATAAATAAATGTGATGGAAAGTAGGACAGGATTCAGGTAATCTTATACTTACTTAACCTGAAAGTTTGGAAACCCCATCAAACAATCTCCTGGCAGTCCAGAAGTGCAGCTTGGCTCTGCAGGTGCCTAACTTTGCTAGCTAGAGGGTTCTGAATCTGACAGAACTTTTGAATTTTCCACATATTTTCAGAGTGGACAAGACTATTTTCATTCTTATGACAACCTCTTTCCATGGGTCTTGCAATTCATGCAGAGATAAATCTGACTTTTCCCAAGTATCCAAAGAATTCCTTCCCAATTATGCATGGTCACAAATGCATTTGTAACATATATTGCTTGTCTCTGTTGTCTCTTCTGTCTAACTATACCTAGAAATTTCTGTGGATATTTTCCACAACTGTCCAAGTCCCCAGCCTTAGTATTTAACCTTTACCAATGCATAAAGATATAGCTTTAAAAGGCCAAATTTTAATTCCCAAGTAAAATTAATTTCACTGAAGTGAATATTACTTTTAATATGGATGCCTCAGTGTAAATTTTTCATATTGTCCTCTAGTGGCAACTATCTACTTTTTTTCTAAAACAGAACTGTAAAAGAGGTATAGCTTATACACTGGTTTGGTGTTCTAATGCCAGTCAATTAAACAGTCCACCCTTGTTCCTTGTTTCTCATGCTCCTCCTTGTTCATTGCTGGTTTGTGTTGAGCTTTACATCACCAAGACACCCCAAAGTCCTTTTCCTGCAGGACTGCTCTCATTCTGCTCCAGCCTCCAGCCATGTCTGGGATTGCCATTGTCCAGGTGTAGGACCCTTCATGATTTTCAGCCCTTCATTAGTTTTCATAGTCCCACTGATCACCACTCTCCAACCTCCAGCATCCCAGATCTCAAGTTCTCAACATTCCTCATCAGAAGTCCTCAATTTACCTGTGGGCTCTTGATAGCCCGTCAGTAATTTAGTGTGACTGATGAAGCTTTGATTTTGTCCTGGTCTTACATTTGTGTGTCGGGTCTGCGTGTCTATGTTTTCTTTCTTATGTCCTTTATATTATCTGCATTTGCATAGCAAAAGTCCTTAATCAGATAATCTTAGCAAAGGAAAAACAGATTTTCCATTCACAGAATAGCCTGAGTTGGAAGGGACCCAGAAGGACCATTTGGTCCACCTCTAAAGTGAATGGCCCTTATGGGGATTGGAACCTTGACCACCCTGCCCTACCCAAATGAGCTAATCTCAGGGTCAGCTCCTGCTGGGGGAACTCAAATACAGTGAGTAGTGCAAAACCTGTAATAAAAGACAGAAATACTGAGCTACTTGATTTGGTATTGTTGGATTATAGGTACGCTCCTCAACTAATAATGCAGGAACAATGCAAGGAAAAATACTGCAATTTTCCAAAGAAATGTAGAGATTTGCTTTGTTGGTTTTTGTTTAAATACAGCTCAGTGAACTGAGCTATTTTTGTAGCAATTCAGAAACAGGTAGTTCTACCACCAAGGCTTCTGTAAGACACAAAGGCACAGTGTTCAACACATGGGGTTTGTAGCACCCTCCTTTTTCCCCTAAGGCAAACTCTGTCAAAGTTGTTGATCTAAGATGTGGGTCAGTTAATAAGCTTGTATCAGAACACTGCAGAGCCAACTGGGTTCAGAAAGAATCGATACTTCTTCTAGATAACAGGAGTCAAGGCCAAGTCATACATTAAACCAAACAATTTAAGCATAAATATCAATATACTGCCTGACAGGATGCCAATAAATGCGCTTTAAAAGCAAAGGTATATAGCTTGGTCATATAATTAGGAATAAAGTACCAATAAACTAAAGGCACTCCTTAAAAGCACTGAATATATCTTAAAGCTGCAATTGACAAAAGCACTTGGGGGAAACAGAAGCACAGGCAGAACCTACTTAACTTCAGCTGAAGATCAGGCTTTGCAGGCAGCTTTCAGAATCCCACAGGTTTGGTTGCGAAGCCTTATTATCTCCAAGTCAGGTATAGATCAATACTAGCAACATTTGCAAGATTGAAGCAGGTCCCATATAGGAAAGAAGATGGTATCATTTTAATGAGGAAATAAAAGATCACAACCAGGATCCTTACAAAGGAGACAGAAAAGTCGTTCTCTGTACAGCAGATTTAATGGTTGTCTCCTAATGAATGCTGTGCATGTATGACAGAGGTTTAGTTTCCCCTGGAACTAAAATATTATGGAGTTTTTTAGGCATTCAAGTGTTCTCTGAGAATTAAAAATGAGAAAGATTCAGTGAATTCTACCAGTATTTTGCCCTAGTGTATCTACATTAAATGAAAACCAAATATAAACAGTTATCAGGGCAGAAGAAGAACAAAACCTCCCTACAACTGATTGCCAGTCCACAGGATGATATGACTTTATAGGTCTGATTGTCATGAACATTTTTTTATTGAGGAATGAAGGGAAAGAGCAAGTCCTAGTACAGAGCAAATCAAAGCAGAGCAGCCTGCTGCTGATCTCAGCAGAAGAAGGCAGATGACTCATTTGAGACAAATATATCTGCTGCTGCTCATTCACAAAGTATCCTGCAGTGGTAGAATTGCTTATAAGAGGTAAAGAAAATTCTATGAATCAATGAGTAAAAAAAATAATTTTCAAGCAAAAGGTTTTTTTAAAAGTTCAAAGGTTTTTAATGAAAAAAAGAAAGCCTGTTTTATTCCCTTAGCATGCCCTAATATTTAATTACTTTTAAAATGCAAACACAATTGTTTCTGGTTTACCTTACCTGTGGGAGATTCATCACCAGTATTGGTGATGACAGGAAACAATCCAATAAGCTAATGATAACAGATTTAGTTCCAAAGGGATTTGTCCAATTAGGTCTCAAATGCACTGGGGTGAACACATGAAAGCTTTCAATAAAGACATGGTTTTTTTTCAATAAATTTTACTGAACTATCAGATTGCAGGTAAGCTTATTCATCAGAAAGCTGAAGTCTAAGCAGAGGCAGAAGCATTATCTATATTCTAGAATTCTCTTTTTTACTTCCAAAGAAAATGAAATTCAAAAATGAGTGTACAAATGCTAAGTGAAAATATAGACCCATGCCAAATATCTGTGGTTAAATAATATCTGAAATCCCCAGTTTCCCTTCTGCAAAGCATAGAGAAAGATTCATTGCAATCTCTTTGGGTTTGAACTGAAGATGCTGAAAGCACGTTTTTCTCTTAAAATTTCAGCATTCATGGGAAGAGCTGCTTGTTTGCTGTAAATCAAATTCTGGCCCATCTGAGCTCAGGAGCACAGTCAGATGGACACTCAGCCCCATCTGCACAGAACCACAGTCTCCAGGGGAGTCAAAAACCTGTGACACAATGTCCTTTCCATAATGCCTCTACTGCCCCCACATTCTGGAACTGACTTCTTTTCCAATATTCAAATTATGTTCAGAGGAAGAATTAATATTACTGCTTATAATAATTTCCCTTTTAGGATAGTCCAGTGATCAGAATGGTATAGCTCTGTAATATTACAGTACTTTTCCTAACTGTGCAAAAATTACTGTTCATCTTTGGACTTTTCTCTTTGAATCTAAGATACAAATAAAGACATTTAACTTTTTTCAGGAAAATTATCACAATTGTTATTGGTGGTATAGCAGAAAAGACTGAAAGCTATAGCCAAAACAACATATCTCTTTCTGCTTGAAATTAATTTAGCAGTTATAAAACAAGTTTCATCATTAAAGATGTTTTATCTGACAAAAATTATTTATTTACTTTTGAAGACTAATTTAATTTAAGGTGAAAAATGGAAAATTCATTGAAAAAAATATGCTTGATTTTAAACATATGGTAGATGCAAGAAATTTCTTGCAGAAAGATAATGAAAAATATTTCTCCATATTTTTATGTAGAAGTGGACAGAAAAAAACATGTAACATAGATAGGAGCAAAAATTCTTAAAACTACCCAAAAAACAACAGAGATTTCCCATTTTTCAGTTTTACATAGAAAGATAACATGTCAAAAATGAACCGAAGGTCCTTGTAATTTTTTGAAGAGGTTTCTCTCTATAGAAATTTAGAATTCCTTGGATTCAAGAAAATAAAGGATTTGCATGTGTATGATTTATCTCAAGTACATTCAGAGGAAGGAAACTGGCACAAGATAAGTGTTTAAATATTTTTTTCCCATAGGTATAGAAAAACCATAATGAATAGTATGGTTAAATAAGACAAAACATATTTGAGGCAATCACAGGAAAGGTTATAATATACAGTGTGTAGCATTTCTCAGCTTAGCAGTACAAAAAAATCACATGAATTTCTCTTTTCTCTGAAGGCTTAGGGATGGTTACCATCAGACTTTGTTAGGAACTTGAAAGAATGGACCCCCTTGTAAGGATCATTCCCCTCTAGGAGCTGATAAAACTAACAGAACTTCAGATCCTGAGGATTACAGCTCCATCTTTTTATGTTTGGTCTTCCTTTATTCTGTCTTTAAAAAAAATCCCAAACCAAACAAAACTGCAAAATCCTATGCAACACATATGGTGAGATAGATGTTAACTTCAGGCTAAGCTTTTAAACTTCAAGTAGTGCCAGAGATAACAGTATTCTTACATATAATGTTAGGAAGAAATATGGTCTTATGTTTAAGAAACATTTTTATGCTTGTGGGGCAGAGCTCAATTTCAGATTTTGTTTAAAGCCTAGAGTAACTTATGGATTTGATTCATGTCACTTAATTTTAGCTTGTCTAAAAGTTAGACATCCCATGCAAACTAGAGAGAGTGTCTTGGCTCTGGCCCCAGTTCAAGAGATGGATAGCTAAATGTGGAGCATGATTCATATCTTCTTAACATAGTCACTTTACAGTGACTTGATGAATGTGAAAGTCAGGTCTAAAGCTAAAAATGAATTTTAAATAGGTATAGTTCAGCTTGTTTTTTATTAGAATCTCCCTCTGATTTATTTTCCAAAATCAAGTATTGAAATGTTGCCTATCCCTTGGGGAAAGAGTAGTGGGACCAAGAATACCTGAAGGATTTAAAAGATGATCAGATACTTGTTTCTTAACTGAATGTTTGATTTTATTTGTGTTCTACTCAGGTCCAATAACTTCTCAGATAATATACTAGCTCAGTTGGTTTGATTATGGTGCTAATAGTGCCAAGGTTGTCTGTTTAAACTCCCTATGAGACATTTACTTGAGATGGACTGGATCCTTGTGGGTCCCTTCCAGCACAGAATACTCTGTGATTCTGTATGGATATTTCTAAGCACTGTAATTTCTTTAAGTGTGAAGTAGTACAAGAGTTCAAAAATAATTCCTGTTCTGCAAGCCCATTAGTTCTTTTATACGTTGAACCATCTTGTTTCTTTGTACCTTCATTTACACGCTGCAGATCCATAACGCCGGGGTCCTGCATTTCACCTCAATCTGGGGAGTAGCTTTTTTTCCTCTGATTCTCTTTCTTTTCCCCAGGATGCCTAATGACCCAGGCACTACTCAAAAGAATCCATGGAAAATAGAATGACACGCACTCCACTGTGGCTAAGAAAACCCAGATGTTCTAAAAGTCTCAAAGTCTTGCAGCATCCTGAGACTGAAGTTTCATAGAATAGTGCTATGGTAGTTACAGTGGCTGTGCACCTACAACTGGAAACTTTGCCATCATATTCCATTTCCTGTGAGAACAAGAATAGTGACTTCTAAAGATACAGAACTACTTCAAGTGGTCTGGGAGTGTTATTGTGGATTTTTTTTTGAAAAGTAGCTTTAGTTCTGATCATAGATAAGCAAACCCTAAGGATAACCAAACCGCCAATTTGAAGTTTCTCATTCCTTGATAGTTAAAAAGTTTTACATAAAAAAACCTCTAGAGAGGAAAAAATATTGATAATAATTCCACAGGGACTGAGTTTAAGTTTTTCTTATTTTTACATTGAATTACAAGTTTTGGAATATATAAGCTTCTAATATTAATTTTTTCTCAGAATCATGCCTTTGGATGCAGTGATTGAATGTTATTACACCATGTCAAACAATTACAGTTACAACCAGTTACACCAATTCAAAGAAAATGTAAAGCATTTTTCTTTCTATTTCCTTTCTATTTTCCCTTTGTTCAAATTTCAGAATACCAAAAGAAAATATTAACATTTTTGCTGACAATTTCTGCATGGTTATAAAGCTTAATAGGTGATATATTAAAGAGATTTTTATCATCAGACATAAGAGAGAGAGTCAGAGAGAGGCTGAGTGCAGGAGTGTGAGCATTCATGCTGTAAAAATGGTATTAATTTCTTGCCTCTATCACCCACAATATGTCTTCTTGGTAGTGCTGCAGCTGTGATGAGAGAAATGGATGTTCTCGAATTGTATTCCTTTTAGCTTCTGCTCTTTGTAAGGCCACAATATGTAGGCAGTGAAAGACTCAGCACAGAATATAACTTATTCTGGAGCAGCTTTCAATTTCTGGAAGTTCAGTCACTTTGTGGCCTGTTTCTAGCACAAAAGCTGCAAAAAATCTTTACTTTATGCTTTTGTCATTTTCCTACTGAGCAGAATATGCCTTTCAGTTGTAATTCTATCTATCTTGATTCTGGAAATTGGGAAGATTTGCAGCTTCTTCAGTAACTTCATACAGCAGAGTTACTGATTAGAATCTCAACATGTCCCATCAATGTGACACTTTTACTCAGGACACTTCACAGTTATAAACTTTCAATGAACAATCATGTGAAAGCCCAAAATCATCTACATGCACACTTTCTGTTAGCTAAGGGTTAGCCTCTCAGAAGACAAGAATTATTGATGATATCATTATCCTTTGACTAAGCTTATATGCTTGGATTCAGGGGTTTTTATTAGTTCTGAATACTGGACTTTTAACTTTTCAGGAAAATATCAGTGTCACAGAGATGGTTAGTGTAATTCATGGAGTTACAATCATTTCTATATGCACTTTGCAACAGTCAAGGATTTGGTCCTTGGGGGTTTAGCATAAAATAATATCAAGAAGAATTATTTAAAGAATAGTACCGAGTGTGAGATTAAATGTGTTTGAAGACATCTACTTTCAGCACTGCTAAGGCACCCTTGGAATACCATACAGGGTAAAAGCTCTTCACAGTGAAAAGATAATGATAAAATAGACAAGCAGGGAGAGAAGGAACAGAGTTAGAGATGAAAGCTGCTGAAAGATCAGAGCTATCTAAAAAGTTAATACATAAAGAGGAAATATTTAGAACCTTAAATTTTATCCTTAAGGGAAAACAGTTTAAAAGTGATGGAGGTATAATTAAGAACAAGAAAACCTGTGGGCAAGAGTTGTAGGGCTGAACTACAGAAAAGCGAAACTAAATTGTAGAGGTGGAGGCTTCCAAAAGCAAAGCAATAAGACAACAAGAATGGTCTCATCGGAGTTGCATGAGTAGAAAATTCATAAAAAATTCAGCAAGTATTTTGAAACTGAAATATCTTGCCTTTCAACTTTAGATTTTATTAGAAGAGCAAATGAAGAATATAAAGTAACTTGTAATATTCTTTGAAAGTCCCATTTTCTTGAGGAATGGAGAACTATTAAAATTATTAAGAGTTTTACTGGTCAGATCTTGGACTTGAAGAATGAAAATAAAACCTACCTAATGGAATACTTCTTTTATTTTACTTTTAGCAAAGCCTTCTTTGCATTTATACTGCATCCTGTAGGAAAACTCTTTTTTTTTTTTTTTCCCATACTAGATGAAATTGGACATTACAGTTGATTGAAATGGGAACATTTCTTGGAAAACTTAAGTTTTATTGATAGATTCTTTCATTGACATCAGGCATCTGAAGGCAAAGACAATCAAGAACGCTTGATCTTCAGATCATAAACAAAATCTACTGAAAATGACCATTTAATGAGTGGTTTACCAACAAAAAGTGAGACAGTAAAATAAGTGTTTCCCCAGCTGCAAAGTTAGTAGCCATTCTAAGATAGATTTGATCTCCCTTCCCACGAAAAATTTCAAAAGGTCCAGAAGTCTTTTGCTGTAGTGTAGAATGAAAACAAATGCTGAAACCTCATTTTCTAAAATGGACTGCACCTGTTTTGCCTCAGCCCTGTTGCAAAAATAGTAATTAAGATGTGAAAGAGTAAAATAATTACATCTAAGACACCATGACCAGTGACAGTTATGGAGAGAAAAACAGACAAAGGAATTGGATGAGACTTGGCTTTGAGCTGGATTCCATAATAACCTTGTTTATGCATAGCTTTTTAAACTGAATTTAACATTTGTGAACAGCTGCACATGAATAGCACGGGACAAAAAAATTCATTCCTTGGACCCAATCCAAAGCCAATTAAAACAAGTGGAAAATTTCCATGTGTTCTGATGAGCTCTTTTATCCTTGAACTAGACAAAGTTTGGCCCCAAATGGTATAGGAATATCAAGCTTCAGTTCCTGAGACTCAGTTGAAAGGCTTCAATTGTTTCTGAGGATATAATCTATATCTACTGAGAGGCTCCTGTTCGTTCTTTTGTGCTTGTGTGGCTTTTTTCATCTTTGTTTGTATAACTTAGTGATAATGGCAATAATGACACTTATGAAGAGACTGTGTTCAAGCTCACAAATGATTTGCATTAGGACTTGCTAATAGATGATTAGATTGAACTAAGGAAACCCAGATGTTCCACATCTGAAATAGTCTCTGGGTGGGTCATTCACCCATACATACAGACAGAGAATGTTGGCATGTGCTGCATGTTCACAAGGAAAAGAGGACTACAGTGCATGAACCTGCTGTTCCATAGAATCTTTTGTCCTGTATGTTTTTGAATTCCTATTATTCTGTGGGAGAAAGCAGGCTTCTCTTGTCTCTGCTTGCTAGTTGTATGGACACATGCACCAAAAGAACAGACAAGGCAGCCTCCCTGCCTCACTCCACATAGTGCTACTCTCACAGGTGCTAACAGACTTGGCTGATACCCCACAGAAGTGCCCCTCAGGTACACAAACCCCTGCTGCCTCAGCAGCCTCAAATTCTCAATAAGCAACCAGTTTTCTAAAGTAGGTTTATGCATTCTAAATGGAAAACTATGTGACTGTTTCCTAATAGAAAATACAAAGATTTTCAGTGCAAAAACACACAGGATTTGTTTCTGAACATGTCTACATTTTTCTTATGTATTCATTTAATATTGTGTGTTTAGCTTAATAATGCAAAGGATTTTTTTATTATTTTATTTTTTTATTCTTTTATTTTTTATAGGATTTCAGTAGGGTAATGTGGGTGGCTCTGATCTGTCTACATGCTGAGCATTTGCTGTTTATGGTCTGATTTTACACTGTGCTTCACCTGAGCCACTGTGCAAAATGACTTTTTAAAATAAGGTGATGATGAAGGGTTAATATTTTATATTTAAGCACATTATTTGGTGCACATTTTTCTGACTTAAAGAAATCCTACACATCTACATATCTATTCTACACATCTACATATCTATCCTACACACAGAGGCCATGCTATATGGGCTTTTTATTAGGCACACCTGATATACCCAGGCATACCCAGACACTGGAACTCATCAAGTAAACCCCTGGGAGATAATACTACTTCCAACTTCAAGGACAGCTTTCTGGTTTCTTGGGGGTTTGATTTATATTGTTCTCATGCAAATGTAGACTGTCTTATAGGAAAGAAAACTCTGAAATGAATGCTGGAATTTAATGCCTGACACTGTCTGTTTTGTGTAAATGAAAGAGCAGCATGAAAGCTGCATTTTTCCAAATGCCATTGTACAATGTTGAAATGCTAATATGATGGAGCAGAAAGTGACAGAGATGGGAAAGGTGGAAGTCTGAGGATTGTAAATGCTGACTTCAAAACACAGATGGGAGTTCAAATGTGTGGTGTTCTAATATGTCCTGTTCAAGCACATTATTTTTGTCTTTACAGAAGAGCAACTAGACAGAGGCTTAATGTCTCCTATTCTTTTACAAACACAAAGTGACATTAAAAAAAAATGCCCATCTTCTGACACAAAATGTCTCACTGTATTTGTTGACTTCTGTATTGGCTTTTTTAAGGCAAATCAGGCCATTTGACTGTGAAATGTCCTCTGGGAGAGGAATATTGGTCAAAATGATGGTGGGTTTGTGTCCCAGGTTGTATGGATACACAGTGGTAACAGAAAGCAGCAGGGCACTTCCTGCAAGTGTTCTTCAACTTAACATCTTTTCTCCATCTGTGTCAGGCTGACATAGTGCAAGCTTGTGTGGTGAAGTGGCACAGATTATTTTCACTGGGCTTTTCAGATATTCCCTTTGGTTTTCTGTCCCACTTGCCACTCCCCACAACCCTTTTCTGCATTATATCCTTATACTTCCTATCTTCTTAATGCCTAACTTGACTCTTTCCTATTTTATATTGGACTGTTTCCAGCTTTGCTTTCTTCATTTCTCAGATCTATCCTGTTTCTTCCCAAGCCTTGCACACACATTTCCACTTCAATTTAAACGTGTGACATCTTGTGGTGATATCTGTTGAAATTGGGATACTCTTTACTTTACCCATCTTGTGCATCATCCACACACATCCTATTGCCTCCGCCCTCCCACCACAGCTCAGAACCTCTTTCCCATGTCTGTGTCCTTCCTCTCCTTTTTCTTGCTTCATGTGTCTAGAAACGACCATCACATGCCTAATACCACCACATTGTGGCTTGCTCCCTCCTGTCTTTTGGCCTCCAAATATTTTGGTACTTTTGCTTGCTTCTTCAGTGGCTGTTGTTTACTCAACCTGCTCTTTTTGTCATCCTATATGTCTGAATCAAAATTTTAGGTATAAATATTGGGATATTTTTCTGTTTTTCCATTTTCCATTTCTGCCTACACATTCCATCTCTGCTGAATAGCAGTTTGCATAATTGTTTCCCATTTCTATTACATTGCTCTATCCTCCATATAGCTCCTTCCTCTTCCTCTACTGTCTTACCATTCATCTCCAATGAACCTGACTTCCTTGCATGCTTAGTCAGAAACAACATTCTTTCTTTCCCCTTGACTGTAGCCCTGATTCAATTTCCTTTATTCCTCCAAATTGTGGGGGTTTGCTAACTAGCTTGGCAAATTTTTAACTTTTCAACTTTTCAGCTTCCTTTCAAGGAAGGAAGACAGAACTGACAGTACTTAGGGAGGATCAACTGCATCATTCTGAGGGGGAAAAAAATGTAGCTCAAAAGTTATTTTCATGGCATTGAATGTTTAATTTGGTAAAGCTTTGGGTCTCAGCAAAAGAACATGATGTAGCATCTGCCTCTCCCTTGTATACCCCACATATAAAGCATTGGAAACCTGGCTGTGTATTGTATAATAGCCCCTGTTCAAAGGAATAAAAAGGTATTTGGGCACAGTTATATTAATCAGTTGTGCCACTTAAGTCTCTATTGTGTCATGTTTTTGTATGAGCATGGATGTTTTTATCTCAAATCTCATTAATTTATGTTACTTGATGTTAAGTCTCAGCATTATTAGTTTAGTGAGGATTTTATTTGCAGAAGTCATCTTCAAATTTCCATCTGTTCGTCTGAATGACGGCTACTGATATTAGCTCTCCTGAAGGAAACTACATGCCAAGAAAGCCTGATGATCCAATTATCAGTGTGTAACACTTTCCTTTATCAGAAAAAAAACAAGTCCCTCTGTCACTGATTAAAAGCTTCCCTGCTTGCACCCCGACAACTTTCTTTGAGAGGTCCTTGTATGAACCAAGGCTTTGAGGTGGATATACCCACAGCTTTTCATTAAAGTAAACACACTAAAACTACCACAATTGTGTTCTCAATATCTAAATTTATGTTTTACTAGCAGATGAATACAAAAGAATAAAGTAAGTTTTTAAAGACAGAACAATCATTTCTGCTTAGGAGAGAGATTTTGAAAAAATCTCTTTTGATAATAATTCTACCTGGCTCGGCCATAACTTCTCCTCTGTGCTGCCTTCAATTGCTGGTTCATATTTTACCAAAGGGATCTCACCCTAGGGTGGTGCAATATTTCCTCTTCCTGAGGACTTCAGATTGCAGCAGGCAGAATAAAGCAAACAGGCAGGTTTCCTGCTGCTCAGCCACAAAGTATTAGTGCTGCATGATTAACAACAATACAGTCAATAAAGGAAAACAAACATATTCAAAAGTTCTTGCATCAACTATGCAGAACAGTGCTGCTTCAGTGCATCTGTAAGTCCATGAATTACTGGGACTTGTTACCCACAGCTCATTCTACACTGTATATTTGTGCAACAGCTGTGAGGTGCTCCGGCAGCTATGCTCTTCCTTCCGGAAGAGACTCGAATGGAGCCTGTGGTTGTCACTGCTCTGCCTGTGCAGGGCTGAGATCCATTGCTCCTGCTGCTTTATTCTGCCACCAACCAAACCTCCAGATGGAGGGGAGGCTTCACACCTCAAAAGCGCAGTTTTGTTTTCTGGATCAAATATACCAGGTATCATGTTCATTTCAAATTAAAGGACATGTTTCAAAAACTAAGTACTTGAGGAAGCACCTTTCCTGTACTTTCGGCACATAACCCCAATAAAACAAAAGGGACAAGGAAGGGCATTCTGAAAGAAAAAATAGCCCTCCCTGTCACACATTAGCTTGTTTATGAGTCTGTCATTATGAGTCATTAGCTGCCTGCCACATACTCTATCTGCCATTCTGTTGTGTACGAAGCTTGATTCTGAGGGACAAACAAAAAAAGAGATGAAAATCAAGCTGAGAATAATTTTCTCATGGACAGAGTGTTTATGGACACTGTGGGGAGAGCCAATAGAACCCTTTTGGAAATAATAGAGTGAAACTAGAACAACAACCCACTCTGGCAGACCCTCCCACACCCCAGGTAACTGCTGGCTATGTGTTATAGTATTTTATTTTGCCATGGCACAATTGCTCAAGATACTGTACATTATTTTTCAAAAATATGGAGGCTGAAGAATTAAAACCAGAAGAATTAATCAAAATCCTAGCTCAGTAGCACATCTTTTAAGAAAATTCTCTGGTCACTGGATTTGAAATTTTAATATTGTTATTACAGTAAATATTTATTCTAATTATTTGTGTCTCATTAAAAAACCTGACCAAAAAAGCCCTAAGCCAACCCAAAACCCTAAAGCCCAAAAAACAGAATCAACTTCCTTGAAGTAATGCGAAAATGATAGTATCCCGTGTCAGTATCAGAGGAATGAAAATATAGATAGGAGAGAAGGCAATTTTATTTCCAATTCACAATCAAAAAGGAGAGGAAAAATTAATTTAAAAGGTGTAGAAGGTGGTCCACCTATCAGCAGTGAAATGTACAGCTCCTAAATGAAAAAGAGTAACAGATGAGAATGCTGGAGACAGAAACTCTTGTGTAGCATCAATACACAGATATTACTCTATTTCCAGTTTACTCACAAAGATGGTGCAGTATTAGGTGAAGTTGCAGAAATATTGAATAGACTGTCTTTTTCTAATGGAAGATGTATTAATGAAAAGCAATATCTCATAACCTCTGCTTGTGTAGTATGAGTTGCTAACAAGCAAATTCAAATACAACCCTTGATACAAAATAAAATCAAGCAATGCAAAGCAAATACCAGCAAAGATATATATCAAAGAATCACACCCTACAGATTCTATGGGAAATAACAAAGTGAAACTAGCACAACTGGGAGACACTCCTACACCCCAGGTGACTGCTGGCTGTGTGTTATGGTATTTTCTTTTGCCATAGCACAATTGATCAAGATAGTGCATGGCAACATTCAATGCTGTGTCCACGTTTCAACACATACATGGGTATCATAATGTGATAATTAATCTTGCTCCTCCTATGCCTGGAAATGGTGCCCACCAAGAATATCCACAACTTGAAGTAAAGGTGTCAAGTGTCTTTCAGCCAAGTAAGGCAGTCAAAGATGGTCAAGAAAGCAGAAACATCAGGATCATTTATGAAAAACAACAATAAAGATAACAATGAATTTCAAAATCACACACATAAAAAGTGTTTCCAAAAAAATCCGTACACTCTCATTACATAAAGTAAAAAGTCATGTCGAATATCCTGTGGAAACTTCAAAAGTCAAATGGATTTCCTTTTTGCACCCAGTTGTGCCAAATGCTCTATGAACTAAGAGAGAATATGAAAAAAATAATTAACTTCTGAAAATACTTTAAAATGACATGGTAAATAAGGAAATGTTGGGTCTAAAGTAAGAGAACTGTCAGGGTTTTTTTGGAGTCAACGTAGTCCTCTGAACAGCATGTCCAAAACTAATCATAAGGTAAATGATAAGTTTCTAGATACAAGCTAAAATGCAGGAGATAAACTAATTTGAAGTAGTGTTGAAAAAATATGCTAAGATAAGAAGATGCATACAAACAGCAGTGCAAAGCAGAGACTGTAGAAGCCATGCAAATCAATACAGTGTGTGGAAGGATCAAGGAGGATAAACTCAGAACAAAACCTCTGCTGAAAAGATCTTTCTCAAACACATATTGCTGCAAAAATAGAATGGGCTACAGAGAATTATTGGCAACTCCAAATCAATTTGTTGAAATATTCCCATTTATTTTAAAGGTGACAAAGTATGGGAACAATCTTAATCCCATTTCTCCATTCGTGGCCATGAAGTGTCACACAAGCAATACCAGTAGTGCTACTTTCTTTTAACCAACAGTTTTCTTGAAACTGCTAAAATTCCAAAAACACCAGCAAAGTTTCAGTGGCCTAATGGGAACTACCTCTCCTTGCTCTTTACCAAAATGCTTTATTGATTTACAAGAATGGGTTGGCCCCTTTTTACAGTTCCTAGTCATCCTTGCCCTTTCCAAAAGCAACTGAACAGGTGGTATGAGGTATTGTGTGCCCTTACCTTGGAAAAGTAGGAAATATATAAATGGAACAGTCTCTTGAAATTTCAAGTTTCATGACTCCCTCAGGGTCAGAGTCCCTCAGACACTAGAGGAAAAGAAATTCTCCTTTTTCTTGATCAGGGAATCATCTGCATTGACACAAAAACTCAACTGCTAGCTTGTACTATCTCCTGTCCTGTTGGTTATTATAAAAACATTGAAAATATTCTCCCTGGTTTAAGGCTGTACTCTGCTTTTGTCTCCACTGGCCTGGAAGCCTTATTTTCTCCAGCTTCAAAATTAGAAGCTGAAAAATTACTTTAAAGCAATGAGTTGGTGTAGGCCTCTGTAATCCCTCAGTCGCAAAGCATTCATGGCCTCAGTAAGGATCTCCTCACAGTATAATGTCTGTACAATGTCATTTCTCCATACCAAACTGTTTGAATCTGACCTGCATATTCCATTTCACATCAATGTGTAACTCCTCTGTTATAGTAAATGAGGCCAAAAGATCAACAAAGAAGGTATAGAAATCATATTAATTATCCTCGGTAGACAAATGTGTTCCCCCAAACAACCTTTATCCCTATGTTGCTTGTGAAGTTACCTGAACGAGTCCCCTAGCAGGAACTCAGTCCGGGTCTGTGAACTGATGTACAGAGAGCAAGAAGAACTTAGGAAAAGCATAGACACAGTCTTTCCTAAGGTGTTGCAGACTGCACTGTGCTCACTCTGCTGAGATGATCATCCTGGATGCAAACTTCAGTGCTGCGAACAGAAAATGCATCCTCAGCATTTATTGCTCAGACAGATGTAAACGGCCTTTGGATTACTGTGCATTAGTGACTGAAGGAAGGCTTAAGCATCCAGTTCACAGAAGGAGATTTTCTTGTTTTAAAAATGACAAAATATTTTAATCCTTTGGCTGATTTAAATCAGTACTTTCAACTCTTGCAGTTTCCATTGTTCGAATGACTCCTGACATTTTGTCTATGACCTACAAATGTGTGATCATAATAATGTTTTACTTTTGCTTTTCTTTACAAATACTTTTTCAGATTTCAGTTTTGGACACTGAACAAATAGCAAACAAGAAAAGCAAAATTACTTGTGCACAATATAATTTCAAAGGAGACTCTATGGATCTGAAAAAATATTTGTCTTTCAGACACATGAACATAATACATGTGTTTCAGAACTACATTAAAATCTCATTCTGAAACATCTTTCCGAAACAAAGATTATAAATATATTGGTCATGTAGTTAGTACCCATTATCTCCTGTAAAGACAAAGTAAGACAAACTGATGTAAATTAAAATAATTATATTTCTATTCTCCTGAGGAAGAAACTCTTAGGGATGGCTCTGATACTGTAAATGAAAAGACTGAAAAGGATGAAAAAAAAATCACATTAAAATATGTCCATAACATTTTTCTATATGTTTGCTTTTTAGCCTTCTCTTTGGGACTGCATCTTTTATCCTTTTAGCTCGCTTGAATGTTATTTCATTTCAAGCAATTAGTCTGAATTTTTCTTATGATTTACTTTATTTCATGTGCGCTCTGTCAATCAATGAAATGATTTTGTGTTACTTAAAAATATTATCATCCTGTCAACAGCTGATGCAATCAAACCCTCTCAGTACTGTGGAGGTTAACTCTTCTATTTTACTCATTTTAGAAAGAAAAAAAATGTGTCTGTAGGCATTGAAAAATACATCACAAGCAAGAATTAAAAAGTTAATGTAGTTTAGTCTGCACTTTCCTTCTTGCTGGTTAAAAGAGCAATACTGGCAAATAGACCCTAGTCAAGCACAGTAAGCTGCTTATCCCTGATTTTCAGCAAAGAATTATGAAGATTTTCCTGGATTATTTTGCAGTGAAAAATTTCTTGTTGAAAATGTTATTTTCATGGGAAACTACTAGCAGGAAAAAAAGGTCTGAAAAACTAATCTCAAAGAGGAAATTTTAAATCAGTGAATATGTTCTTTCTACTAAAACAATAAGCAAAAATATAATGGACATCTATATAATATACATTTTTATTTATATTTGGTATAACACCTTAGGAAAGAAAACAAAATCTTCAAAATTATTTCAAAAAAGTGGATGAATATTTTAGTCTTATTTAATTAAAAATATTTTAATAAAAGGCATTCTCATGTACACTGATTTAATTTCATACTTCTGTGGGTTGCATTACGTGAGTGTAGACTGAGCTTGAAGACATTACAGGAATCAGAATAAATTAAACTATGCACTGGTATGCTGGGGATCCCAGTTCTGAGAAAAGCCTATGAATGTATTTTAGTTTTGTTAAGTTAATTAAAATTCAATTTTTTCCTAACAGAGCTAAAATATGATGTACTTTCTCACAATTCTCTTAAACTCTTCAAAAATTTTGTATCAGGGGAAGTCTTTTCTCATTTTGCAGGATTGCCACTCTAGACCTTGAAGACACTAAGGTACTCAGTATGCATGAACATGATATCAAGCTAAAGAGCCCTTTTAATTGAAATTTTATTTTAGTGACAGAAATCTTTTAAATATTATTTTTCAGGCAGAGTTGAATTATTTTAACTGCATATTTACTTTAATTTTTAAAAAATCATAAAATATTCTCACATAAAATGTGAAATTTTGACAATTGCATAATTTTTATTCCTTTTTGTTATAGTTACAAAATTATTTGTATCAGAAAAAAAACCAACAGTCTTTTTTGTTTATGTTTAAAACTTCCTAATATAATTATTTCTGTTCCTGGAACAGAGCTAAACTCAATGTATTGTAATGGAGTATTGGGTCAGTTTGACATTCATATCATGGAACAGACAGGTAACCTGAAGGAGCTTCAGAAATTCAGGATAGATTCGTAGCATCAGGTTTGGCAGATGATCTGAAATCACACAATGTAATTGAAAAGGTCCTACTGAATTTATTTGTGCCTGGGGCAAACCACTCTATTTTGCAGCAAAAATAGAAATAATACTTACATGTCCAAAAAGTTTTAAATATGATTTCCTTTATCTTCTAACACTCCACAAGCTAAATAGAATATTTTAATTATGAAATTCCTAAAGCAATTAATTTCAATTCTCTTTACTAAAAATCCAGAATGCAAAATGGTACGTAGAACACAGAAGGATACAATTATAGAAGCTGTGGGTGATATTCTTAACTCATGCAAACAAGAGAGGCAAAGGGAGTGTTAAAGCTTCACTGCTAGCTTCAGTTAAGAATGAGGTTAATTACCAGAACTTTTGAGGCTCTGGTAAGGAAATTAAATTATTCAAGTTGGTCATAATCCATAAGCAGTTTTGTAATCCAAATGCAATTTTTGTTAAAGAGCTACAGCTTTAGGATCATGTTGCATGATTATGTACATAACTGCCTATTCTCTCCCTTTTCTGAGTAAATTTGGAAAATGCATAAGGGGCCAATCTTTTTCAGCACTAAGCCTGGTCTGCACTGACCTTCTGTTCTTCCAGAACTATCCTGACTGGCCAGCAGTTCAAAAGAGCTTTGATGGCTTTGGGTCTGCAGCCAGGGAAGGAATATACAGCTGTGTTAGTATGGCTGGCTTCCACCTGCACCTCCTTTCAAGTGAGATGATAGTCTCACTTTGTATTTCCTAAAACTGAGAGTCAGTGCATTTTAACAGAAAGCAACAGAAAACATTTTTTTCCCCTGAGCACACATAGGGCCATACATAATTCTTCTTCATCTGATTTTCCTAACTAATAGACAGGAGAAGGAAGAAATCAGTGGAATGCTCTTATACATTATGTTGAAGGGAAAGTCTGCATTGATTTTTACCTTTCCTTTTATTGCATACAAGTACACATAAATAAGATATTCTCATTTAGAAAATTGGAAAGCAGCTCACTTACTATTTTCTACTCCAGTATTCAAGCCAACAGGTTGTGTATTCCACCCACAGGATGGACAAAGAACAAGAGTCAGGCGTCTCAGCCTGGCAGGCAGCGGCAGCAGCATTGCAGTAAAGCCACAGCACTGGTAGGGAGGGGGCCCTGAATGAATACCAAGCAACAGGAGAGGTCCTGGTGGAGGCCTGGTTCCACAAGCAATTTTGTGAATTATTTAAGAATATTAAAAAATTAGTTGGACATAACATTAAAGGAATTTCCAGACCATGGCCACAAAACATGGAGAGTGATGCTGTGGTGAGTATGCTTGACCTGACCCATCAGAGATGAGCTCTGGGAAAACCTCTGCACAATGGCTGCCTCAGTTCATGAAATTTAAAACCAAATTTTGTCTTAAACAATGTAAAATAACCAAAATTTTGGGTTGTGGAAGGAGAAGGGTTTTCAGCAGTTCTTTCTGATTTTTATTCTTCAGCTTTCAGATGATGCAGTGAGAGATGTGTGGTGAGATTTTTTCCTGATGAAGTTCAGCAGATTTTTTTTTGTGGTTTTATAATGTATTTACTTTTTCAAGCAAAGTTTTCTTGGGTGAGTTTTATCCTTGTTTTTTTTTCTACAGCTTTTCTCTCCCATACCCAGCACCACACCTTGGAGTTCCCTTAGAAATCATTCACCTATTGGCCTGATTGTTTCAATTTTCTTTCAGGTTCCTTAGGCAAAAAACGAAGATTCTAATCCTTAGGCTGATAGCTTCTTAAATTTTAGATCTGCATTGTCTGTGAAAGCCAGTAAATAATTAGTTTATCTTTTCTGGAACAGGTTGCCCAGATATGTTGTGGAGCCTCCCTTATGGAGATATTCAAGAAACATTTGGAAGCAATCCTCTGCAATATGTTGCAGGATGACTCTGCTTGAGCAGGAGGGTTGGACAAGATGATCCACTGTGGTCCCTGCAATCTTTGTCCATTCTGTGATTCTGTGCTATGAGGGATCTGTATACTGAACCATGTGGTATGGAGAGAAAGAATAAAGGTCCTAGATCCCTTTCCCTTTGCATATTTGTACTGTGAATTCAATGAAATTCAAATCAATTAAAGTAAAATGGTTCCTTTCAAGTGGGGAATCCCCTAAACCATACACAATAGACTACATGCATCCAGTGAATAATTCCAGTGATTTTAAAAGATTATTTTAGGGCTTAACTTTCCACAATACATGCAACAGCTCATAACCCTTTATGATGATAATACTCACAAGTTTAAACAGTACAGTGCCCTGAATTTCTTGGGAGGCTACAAATGGTCCCTCAGTGCTCATTAGCAGGCTATAGTTCCTCCTATCATGGGTTTCTGAAGCAAGAGCATTATAGTTCTATTTGCTCATAGGCTGCTGATCTATCTAGGAAAAAGTAATATTCAGCATTAATGTATACATAAGGTATTAGAAAAAAAGTTCCAAAACAAAGAAAACAAGAAGGTAATAAACCATATTTTTGCGTAAACAAAGGGAAAATATGCCATCACAATCTCCCAAATTGGCAGAAATGGCTGCAACAGTCACTGCCTAAGAAAGTACAAAGCTGAGGGAGTTGCAGTACTGATGTTGCCAGTTCTGTGATACTGATTAGTCTTGTGTGATACTGATTAGTCTTAATTCATTGTGAGAAATTTCTCAGACTCCTGGCAGTTAATAGGTTAGAATACAAGCTGCTCATCTGAGACCTAATTTACAAGAAGAATTAAAAGGTCGAGCATGCTGATAGCGGCAGGAGTTGAGAGCCTAATGAAAATGCAGCAGAAACTTTTTGAATTACTTAAGATAATTAAAAAATTGGTTGTACATGACATCAAAGGAATTTCCAGACCAGAGCCACAAAACATGGAGAGTGATGCTCTGGTGAGTATGCATTACCTGAACCATCAGAGAAGAGCTCTTGCAAAACCTCTGCTCAACAGTTCCCCCAGCTCACGAAGGATACCTCCTGCCAGTTACACAATGAGAACACATTTCTACACAAAGCTTCCCTCTTCGTACTTATTTCTTACTAAATTACTGTCTTTATCTATTATATGTCTATTTTATTATCAAAGCTATCACTATAAAGTCTAAAGTTTCTTGAGAACAAAGGATCTGCAATATAGAAGAATGTCCAAAGGCAATTCTTTAAAAGGTAGATATACTGAATTCTGATTGATTGAAAATTTTAAGTTTTTGCTATCATACTCCTCTTTCAGGGCCAGGCTGAAAGCATGTATTGCATGGTCATTAAATAACTGTTTCCTGATAAGAACATGGAAATCACAATATGGCCATTAAAAAAATGGTTGTGTGTATTTATGGGGTACTGTTGCATTCTTTAAGATAGCTGAAAAAATATTTTGATAATAAAAATAAATATTTTATTATAATAAAAATTAAGTATGTTTCAATACGGTGTTTAAACTACTTTGGACCTGACATAGAATACAGAGCAGAAAGTAAGGCCCCTCTTCTTACTGTTTGGAAATTGGAAGAGTTTAACATAAAATCACTTAAAACCCCATTTTGAGTAGCCAATCCAGGGAGAAATGCCACATAGAAGGGTATGTCTGAAAGGCTTCCCCTTAGCCTTACCCACCTGATTATTTCCATTCCACTTTAAAATGGCAGCTCAGAGGTCTGGGCTATCTGTCAGAGACCTGAGAATGGCTTAGGGATTTTCCTTTGACATATGCACGATGGATGTGCAAGCCACCTTTACACAGTTCCTTGCCAAGGAGCTTGATATGAGCAGCATAGCTAAATATTTTGGTTTTAGTCTTCTGGGGCTTCTGCAGTAAATCCTAGCTATATTCTGATTAATGTGTTTGTGCCTTCATCTTTACAGTGAGCTTGTCTTGCTAAGGTTTGTTAAAGACATTTTAGGATGACCAAAAGATGCAGACTTCCATTATAAAACTGTAGTGGACCCTTTAATGAATTGTCTTGGACAAATTAATGTGTAATACAAACTTAAAGGAATTTTTTTTAATTATATTTTTAATTAGTCTCATAAAATTCATTATTGGCATTTTCTTGGCAGTTAAATTCTGATATGTAGAATGTTCCTGTCAAATTATGATCTAAATCAATACATCAGAAAAGTACACACAACTGTCCCTCAGGTACACAACACATTCATCACCAAGGCAACTAATGACTATAACTATATATTTGAAATGCTAAATGACATTGTATGAAGTACTTCATCAGAAAGAAGCAAACAGAACAGAAGAGAAAATAACAATATGACCATTTTCACTTAGACACCAAAATGGAATATTTCATTCAAAGAAAAAAAATTTTTGAAAAGAAGTTAAAAGAAGAAAGAAGCAAGAAGTGTTAATAATTCAAATTGATGGTGGTGAGCCAGATAGACCATTTCAGACATATCCAATAAATTAAAAACTTGAAGTATATGAATAAATAAATATAATGGGCACAACACCAACATGAAAATAGTGTTACAACATTGTGGTCCATTTTGTCTCTAGGAAAATCTTGCTTAATAGAACAGTTTTGATTATGAGTGAAAATAGCATATCTCTGTTAGAAATAAAAACTATTTTATTTATGGCATTTAACAATTTCCTGTTTTTCTGTGAAATATTGTTTCTTACAATGAAGAGAGAGACCATGTCTCACAGAAATAGATAGGTCAGTGTAACATGCTGGTTTAT
Source organism: Melospiza georgiana (assembly GCF_028018845.1). Taxonomy (NCBI): domain Eukaryota; kingdom Metazoa; phylum Chordata; class Aves; order Passeriformes; family Passerellidae; genus Melospiza; species Melospiza georgiana. The sequence continues at coordinate 53,816,589 of NC_080433.1, forward strand.
AGCCAATTGTATTTCATGAATGTTTTGGTGCTTCTGTCACTAAAGCTAGTCAAAAATGCATGAAGAAAATAATTTTATGACTAAGATCATGCATCAAATAATTTATACTATAAATATTCATTCTGGTTATTAAACTGCTCTAATTATGAATGGTTTCCCAGAAGCTACAGCATGTACTTGGAAATGGAATCACTGTTTAAAATAAAAGCATAAGGCACACTGTGAGCACAGCAGAAGATATGTACGATACTTAGGGAATGGAAAGGCAGGGACTCTGACATTAATGGCTTTGAACTTACTGAACATATATCTTCAATATTAACAGCGAACTATATTTCGGATAGACAATGAATTAACTTCAGAAATCTTCAGTTTAATTTCCTAAAGTATGGCCATTTGGCCAGCCTTTTCAGCGCCACATCAGGTTGGCAATTTGAGGACTCCCAGGCGTGCAGAGATCCAGGACTCTTTTTCAGTCTCTTTGAACGCCAGTGTGACAAAAGTGAGGCAAACCTTCCTCGTGTTGAGAAGAAATGAGCTTCAAGGCCTGCTTAGCCTGGTGCTTAATGTTATTTGGATGATACTCATAGCAGTGCTCTTCTTATCACTTTCTTAGTGGCAGACAGCTGGATACCAGCAACGGGTGGCAGAAAAAGGAGCCACAAAATGTATCGCCAAGCCCAGTGGCACAGTCTGGTTCTAGCCCTGTCTTGATAACTGTTGAAGTAGTGACTTTGAAAAGTTGGCCAGCTTTTTCTACAGCATAGATAATGAAATCAGAGGTGTAACATCAACTTCTAATGGTAAATCTGGAGTCACCAGAGAAGGACAACTCTCAACCATTGTAAAAAGTCACTAAACCAGATGGCAAATATGCTGGTGTTTACTTCTTAAAGATAGCACTGCAGCTGTTATGTATATTTTTTATTAGAGGGACATACAAATGTTTCATGTAGCCATATTATTTTTCCTGTTAGAAAATGGCCATATTTATATTTAAGCAGTGAAACAACATCAATAAATGGGTTTTCATTATTGGTGGCTCTGTAATTTTTTCATATAAATATGATGCATAAAGTTATTATTTTCTTTAAACCTTGTCTATTTAAAGTTGAGTTAAAAATGAAATATATTTGATGGTTAAGAGCAAGCATTTTATTTGCAAAGGCACTTCCTATTTTTCATGGCCCTTCTCTATTGAACTTTTTTCCAAGATGTAGATATAATTTTATTCAAGGGCAGTGTTGAGTCTAAAGACCCAATATATCCCATATTTTTTCTACTTTTGCCCTTCTCAAACAGAAGCATAACGCTTGTTTATATAAAAATAGTATAAAACTCTTGATAAAAATCTCTGGAAACCAATAATATTCAGGAAAAACATATATATTAAAATGTCTCAGAAATTTTTAGATGTTTTGTATACTGTTTAGAACTCTAATAAGAAAAGCCATGCTTCTAGGAGAAAATAATCCCTCACTCTTCCTCTTCAAAAAAGACAATTAAAATCGATTTATTAGCAAAGCACCACTGTTCTATCACAACAAAATGAAACAAAACAGTAAAGAAAAAACACATAAGGAAAGAAATATGAGACAAATTATGCTTTTACAGGCAGGTGCTTGTATTCTTTTTTAATATTTCTGTTCATGACAAGGTATTTCACCTACATGCATGACCAAATTTTGATTTTAGTAGCATTAACATTTTATTAGCTTAAAAATTATATAAATTGTTGTTGTTTTTAGAATAGCTTTTGGATTTTTTTATACATCCAGATAACATATTTTATAAATGCACAAAGAAAATAAAATATGAGTCTTAACATAAAATTCAGGGGAAGAAATAATAAAAAATAGAGGAAGTAGAGGAGCACACAATGAGAATCTGAGTAGACTGTTGCTGTACAAACATTGATCTTTCCCTTTGTGCGGAATGGTACCATCATCTTAAATCAGCCACCTTACCCCCTACCACTTAGTTGTAAAATACAGAAATACTTTAAAGTTTGAAGACTACAGCAATACAAGAGAACTGAGAGAGTATAATACTCCCTGCCTACAAGCCATGTCTCTGTCAGCCAAAGGATGGATGCAAGAGTTGCACTGCCTGAATTTTCACTGGAACTGGGCAAGGAAGTGGCTGTGGAGTTGAGCTGCTTTTTGCAAGACCCCTCCTATAATAATGGGCAATAAAAAATTACAACTAGAGAAATTGATTCAGTTTAGTAAAATGGTATATAATTAAATGAAACTGAAGTAATTCAGAAGAGGTAAAATTTAAAATGAATTTCAAGAAGCATCTCTGAAGCTGAGCTTTATTAAGCTGAGGGATTTGCTATCCTAGCAGTCATAGTTTCTCCAGATCACAACTTCATTTCTTCTCTGCATCATTTTCCCATTTTCATACAAATATTAATTTACACAAAGCGTATTTCAAACTATTTGCAGAGAAGATTAAAATAATTTTTATTTCATATTTGACTTAGTCGTAAGTTCTTCACTGAAGCACTTCACTGTTGCTGGTTATGTGATATTCATATTTTCCATAGTCTGATCCAAGTGGCCAGTGTTCTGAAGGTATTATGATTAACATCAAGAATAATAAATATTAGTAATCATAAATAATAAGAATGCAAAACACGAAGGAAGCTAATGAAACCTTCACACCAATTACCACAGTGTGACATCACTGACACGAGTAAAAAGCTGACTAATTCAAATTAAGAGGCCTGATAATGGAAGGCAAGCAGAAAACCCTGCGTAATTTTTAGTCAAAGACTGCCATTTCAAGATATCTCTTAAATATCAATATCTACAGAAACACCAGTTGAGCACACAAGGAGTCACAAAACATGCTTATATTGTTCAAAATACGCAATAGACGAAAACTTTAAAATGAGGGAGGTCAAAAACACCTTCAAGAAAACAAAAGTCTTGCTAGCCTCAAGTGCAACTGTATTTTACTGGTTATACTTAGCATATCCTATGTGCTGAGAGTTTTAGTAGGGAAAATTACTGCTGCATATGCACAGCAGAAGAGTAGAGTGGGTGCACAGAAAACATAATAATTTTCCAGGCTATTGCAGGCTCCCAAAGATATAGAAACATTTTGCATTTCTCAGATGAAATCCATGACCAACAGTGCATGAATGTTTGTACTGAAAAAAGAAGTGAAAGTTCCTTTGACTGATTGGCAAGTTTATTATATCAACTATTGATTCCTGAGACAAACAAACAAATGAAAAAGACACTTTAGAAAAATGTGCATAAACCACAAAATCACTTTTTATCTGATTCCATTTTCATACTGATATAATGAGAATCAGGAATAACATGGAATTGCAAGGCAATTTATTTTATAAATACCTCTGTGATTGTGTGGAGGAGAGCCCTCACTCTCAGCCAGGATACTGGTTTTAACAATCAAGACATTTACTTGTCTGCTTTTGATAATTTGTGACTTAGCATAAGTTATCCTTTGAGGAAAAAATAGCCCCAGCTTCACTGCCTAAGGAGGTCTTTTTACATACTTTGTTCTGATCTTAAACTGTGTGGAGAGTCAACTGAGGCTCTCTCTGACAAATAGAGATAAGAAATTCTCAAATTATATCTGCATGTAGTTTGTATGAGATGTATGAACTTTTGTACCTGTCAGTGAAGACCAGACAGTGACAGTGAAAGGTCTGCATTTAACAGAAACACATATCATTGAGCTCTTTCCTCTTAAGAAAATGCTATTTACTTTGTACCTCAGTAGTTCAGTAGGAAACAGAGAAACAACACCAAAGCCAAATGTATGTAGAAAACTTAAAAATCTCCTTCAACTTTCTGATTTTACACTGCATACAAACTCCACTAAGTATTCCCTTTCTGTCATATGTTACCTGTAGCTAATAGTAGACTGCTCTTTGAAAGAACTGAAACCCTTTCCCAGTCTGACCAGAAAACCTGACACTGGACTTCATAGCCAGAAACAGAGGCTGACAGACTGAGTGTACTTAGGCAAAAGAAGGAAGGATATTGAAGACCTGTTCAAGGTCGGAGCAATTATAGGTACATGGTACACAGTGCACTTCTGCAGATGTCAGGGAAAGTATTAAATCCCACTCATGAACAATACTAGAAAAAAGAATGGAAGAAAAACAGAGCCAGGATGGAAATCCAAGGCATATATGAAGACCAGTGGCAAGATATATGTATAAAACAATGGTATTGCTTAAACATCTTGGTAAACACCCTCATCTTTTGCTGTGGACATGCTGTTTGCACGATTGAAAAATAAGGTGCTGTTTAAGATACAACTTCTAGGAAATCTACAGAAATGTGCAGCAACTCTTTTAATCCTTATTAACTAGAATAATTTTCAAGGATAATTTATATTGTTACCCAATAATTTAGGAAATGTAAAATAATTCAGGTGAGTATGGTGAAGGGGTAGGTGTTCTTGTACTTCAACTTCGGTTCTTAAAAATAATAAGCAGATAGTAGAATTAATGTAGGAAAGGTATTCATTTATCCTCTGTCCCTCATTATGAATTTAGCAATTGGAATACGAGTTCCATCTTCTCTTACAGCTACTTTTCTCACCACAGGATCCTGATTCCTACCTATAGCAAAGATGAGAGGGTTAGGTGGCATGGGGCTGCCAAGAACACAGGACAAAGCATAAGAGGACAAGGGCAAGAATAGAGCTGAAGTTGAGGAGGGTTCAAATAGAGATTAACAGTAGCTGAAATCACCAAAATTACTTGATTATTCTTGTATTGTACTTTTTTGTATCATGTCCTTAATGGCTTCATTTAGAAAATCTATTTGTCATGCTCTACAATCTCACATAATCCATAGGATTTAAATTATCACTTTTAATTAATGTTTTTTAGTGAAAAAAATTGTCGCTATATTCTTCAGAGAGTTTAACACAGAATTAAAAAGAAAAAAATAAACCTTCTCTAAATTAATTTTATGAAAACAGAATTATAAAATATTTAATTCTACCAGAGGCAATCCTAATGTAGAACAGGCTTCTGCAGCTGTCATCATTCTTTATGTTTGTGTCAATGTTTGCTCTTTCAATTTACTGACTAGAAGGTGGTGAGAAATCAGCTCTTCTGTTAGAAGAATTTGGATCAGATCTGAAGTTATGCTTTCACATCCAAGTAGAGGTATTTGCTTGGTTTTAATTTATGGCTGCAACTTATGCAGCACAAATAAGATGCCTTCATCACCAAATATACACTCAAAAACACTGATCTCATTTTGAATTTGTCCTTGTCCAAACCCACTTTTAAATATTCAGTCATTTTTAAAAAATCTTTGAGGAGTAGAAGTGCAAAGCAAAAGGGATCATAGAAGCCCTTCTTAAAATATTGAGAAGGCTCAATTAATTTATTGTCATTAGAAAAATTTAAAATATTCCTGTGAGATTCTCAGTGGCTGATATTCAGAATTTTCTGGATGCAGTTTCCTTAAGGCAATTTGTAAGTTCACACAGTACATTTTTTAAGTTTGGGCCTGATGTATGTCTTATTTATGCAATTCTCACAAAAATCCACTAACTTTCTTAAACAGACTTACTTTTTGTCAACCAAATTATGGTGGATGCATTAATTTAATGACATTAACCAAGTACAGACCAGTTTTGTGGCATAACTGGTTGATATAACTGAAAATAACCCAAAAGGTCACACAATACTTATTCTCAATTAATCTAAAATGTTTATTACAGTGATAATAGTTGATGCAGTTTACAATGAAAGTTTTAATTGTGTATATGGTGCATAACAATTAAGATTACAGGTATAGAAATATAGAAGCATATATCATTAAACTATTTTAAACATAGAGTGAACCACTTTATATCCCATAATAACCTTTTCATAACTGAGTCAAACATACTGGTACTTTTCCTAAAAAGCTTTTAATACTTAAGAATGTAAACTATAGTCAAACACTTGGAATAACAGTAACTAAGAATTTATTAATTTTATAAAGGATGGATGCAGTGTGAGATTTCTCATAGAATTTTGCCTAGAACCAGAAACTTATAATAAATTTTATAACTCCATGGTGATGGCAATAAATACAGTTCAGTGGCTGTATATCAAATATGCCTACTGCAAAAATATTTTTTCAGTGTAATAATTTTAAGGATTTATGAAGGGAATTTTTTTTAAACTGAAGAGGTTGTAGTGCTTTTTAATGCTTAGAGAACTGAAGGTATGAATGAAAATATGTAACAAAATACAGCTAAACATGGTATGAGCAGGTAGAGAATAAACATTTTTATTTCTGGGCATTTGTTCTTTTTTCTCAGCCAACCCTGGTATTACAGTCTGAAAAGTTTACCAGGATATCTCAGTTTTGCAAGTCTGAGATTCTATGTCCTGGAGAAACATTCCATAAAACCTTTAATAAAACCTGTGTTCAAAATTCAAACTAAAATAACTCTGCAGAAAAGCAAATAGCCTGGGATATTCCTTAGAAGATAGGGGAATTTTACTATTTTAGGAGTTTTAACCACCATAGCTGCTATACAATTATGGATTGTTAATAAACAGTTAATTTCCTGGTAATCCAACTTAATACATGGATGAGCAACAAGGTAACTTTTACCTCCAATTAACCTGCCTTTTCACCTATTAAATGTAATTGCACTCTTACTTATACATTGAGCATAAACTGCACTATATTTTTTAATCTTGTTAGCATTCACGCTTTGTTAATGAAATTTGATCAGCTTATTAAAGACTGAGTTTTTGCAGTTAACTCACATCTGTTGTCAGAAGTAATTAGATCAGGTGGCAAATGACAGCACCTTTCCTGACAGATGCTTTAATGTTGTGAGTTAGAATGCCCTAAATGTCTCTTTGAATAATGCCAAGATTTCAGCTAGGGTTTATTTGCCTTGAGCTTTCAAAGTAGAACTTTGGAGCAATCTGACATAGTCCCAGACAGGAATATGTGTGACTTTCACTTCCAGAGTTAAAGGAAAAGAGAAATACCTTCAAGATGATTTTTAATAAAGATTTGTCTTGGAAAGGCAGAAGATAATGTTATCAAACTATCTCAATATGTTTTCCTTTTAGCATATATACACATACTCTGTTAAGACACAAAAGCTATTGCATTATGCATTTAAGCATATCTCAGACAGTAAATTACACTTCATTCTAATGATAACATCATTCAAATAAATGTGCTGACAAGCTGGTAAAGATAGCATTTTATGGCAGGCTTTTTCATCAGACAGCCATGAAATAATGCTGGCTTTCTGCTTGTGAATCAGACAACACACTTTTTTAATGAACTTACTTCATAAGTAAGCACTGTAAAATGCACTGTGAAAGTGTCTCTTCCATTATTTATCCTCAGTTTAGGCTGCACACAGATAATAGCAGTGTGGGCTTCCCAGGTCTGTTTGGAAACACACATTCATGCTTCCTGGTCCATATGATTATGCTTAAAACAAGAATTATAGGAATGCCTTCAATCAATTCTCTGCATTGTTTTATCCTCACAAGCTATAGTGGAATCATGAGTGCTCACCAGATTGACAGTTCCTCCCCATGCACCATCCAACAACTTGGAGGAACTGTTCAAGGGCACATGCTGAGAGCCACCAAGAAGCACATTCTTTGTTACTGGCATCCCATGCAAAAATGTCATAGGAATTTTGGTGGTAGCAAAAAAGATTGTTCTCTGCTCAGGCTCAAGGAGCAGATTGTTCTTTCTTTTGTCTCTGACAAGTGAATGTCAATGATGTCTCTCTTCCATTATTTTTTTTTTTTTGTCCCCACATCCATCACAGTACTGTCTGGGTCCATGCAAATAAAGATGCCCCTACTAAATTTGATGAAACAAAAATGTTTTCATTACTGCAATTACTCCCTTAACAGTAGTGTTGATGGGTAGACTAAAATGAAATTAAGTCCCTCCCATTTAACCATGCTTAGGTTCCATTGGATGTCTTCAGTGAGTCACTGCAAAAGTCATTTGGGCCCATACTTCTGGATTTGTTCCCTATTCTTTGTTCTTCATATTCTTCATAATTCTTTACACTTGGGAATTTGCAAACTAGCAGTCACACTATTTTGCTTCACTTCCTTCTAAACTGGAATATTCTTATCAATATAAATTATAGAAAGAGTGATATGATCTGGAATGATGAGGAAGTGAATTATAATCTGAGGATGATACTTCTGTCATTCCATTTTTGCCTGTCCTCTTTACCCTTATGTAAGCCAGAATAAACACGAGAGTGAGCATTCATTGCAGGTCAGAAGCATCCTCCATGAATGGATATTCACAGTGACAATAATTTCCTGGTCTGGAAATGGGAGTAATTCTAGCTGCCCTTTAGCATTGCGTTGTGTCACATCTGGTTACATTTGTGTAATAACACACACCAACATGACAACTCAGTGCATCATATTGGCTTAGTGTGAGGACATAAAGCATAAATGGAAAATGACTGGCTAGGAAAGTGTTGTATCATGCCTCAAAAGAGAACCTGAAAAGAAGAAAAAGTACAAGGTTCATACCTTATGAAAACAGGCAGAAATATGGCCAAAATATTTATAGGTCCAAGCTTAAATGTAAGGAATTAGTAGAAGAAATACCATTTATAATTTAAAACAGAATTCAAGAGTACAAACATAGTACAATAGAGTGTAACTTATGCACAGATCAGTAAAAACATGAGAACAAAAGTGCATGGTATTGCACACACCATTAATCTAATGAGGCCAAATGAAGGGGGAAAAGCCCAGTGCAGTGTTTGCACACAGGGATCACAGGATCTGTGCATACTGAAGAATGCTAGGTCCTGTGGCACACTGTGTTAGTGCACCATGCTTCTGGCAGAGACCATGCTGTGAAGGCTTTTCTTTGAATTAGAGTTTCGTGTTGAATTTTCAGTGACATGTCCAATGCCACTGGACAGCACTGCAACCCCTCCATAGATAAGGATTCATGCCAAGGAGTAGCCTGAAGTATGAAAGAGACGGTAGAACTGCCTGAAGAGAATAGAAAATAGGCAGAAAACAGACAAATGTGTGATTTTCCTACTTACCATGCAGGACTCAAGAGATGGAGGGGGAAAAGCTTCAGCATAAATGCTTCTCCAAAAGCTGTTGGCACTTTTTTAGGGGCTTATTGCTATAGGTAAGTGCTGACTATATCTAGACTTATTATATGATGCAGTGACTGAAAATTTGTATCATATCAAGACTGACAGACCCTTGGGCACACAAAAAGCAAAATTGTTTGTGTCATCTTTGCATTTCTCTATTGCTATTATTTTGTGGAATTTTTATTAACAATCCTTGTTTGAAGCTATTATCAGAAACTATTTCAGTCCGATAAATAAAAAGTTTTTTTCTCCACACTTGAAATGCTGGTGTCTCTCAGTATCTTGCTTTATGGTGACTGAATGATCTTCACAAGACTTACTTATCAGGGTGCTCTGTGCTTGCTAATAATTTTTCTATATCAAACACCCCAGTTTGAAAAGACAAAAAAAGAAGAAAGCCAGAATTATTTTGGGTATTTCAACAGATGCTCATTCTGTATTCTTGCTTACTGAAACTATAAATTTTTCAAAGTTTTTGATGTAGTTCTAACCTCCATTCAGTTTAGCTTGGGGATATAGCCAGTTTCTTTTGAACAGAGCTATCTTTGACCCATAGCCCACATGTTCTTACTTTTTGTACCACACATACAATTTATTATAGTAGAATAGTGAAATTCAGCAACTGTAAAAGGCAATTTTATATAATTTTCCTTTTAAAAAGCATTCTGTAGGATATTCTGTTTATTGTTGATCTCTCATAGGCTGTCATTTCCACTCAAGAAAAAACTCATTCTTTTTTTTTTCCTTTCAGAAGTGTAGTAGAAATTCATTGTAGTTCAGAATTATTTTTTTCCAAAGAAATTTAAGTCATTCATTTACTAACTTTTGCAGTCAGAGAAATTGTGCAGAAGTGCTTTATGCAGTCAGTATGATAAATTTCAAGTTGTACTGGTAGAAGAATGTGAATAATGGAAAAATTATTCACGAATATATTATTCCCAAACTTTAAAGAAACCATCCCTGTTAAGTTCCCTTATCCACTCCAGGAAAGGAATAAATGATAAATAAATATTTCAGGAGTAATTCATTCAAATAATTTATTTTAAAATTATCCATGCCCTGATTGAAACCCTGTTGAAACAATTGATCTCTCTTCTGCCAGATCAGCTCCATAAAAAAACACACAAGAAGCTCCAGTATTTTATAGAATCAGGCTCTTTTAACTTCTGTCAACTTTTAACCCAGTTTAAAGCATTCTTTTAGTCTCTAAAGACTCATTTTTTATTCTGAATTCCTCGTTCCCTCAGTTTTTCTTCCCCCAATTCTTTACAATTTAAAAATGTCACACTGCAAAATGTGTGACACAGTTATTTCTTAAATTATTCTGATGGCATTTTGTACTCTTTATTTAACTGAATTGGTAGGCCATTATATCACATTTACCTATTTGGTGCCTAGTTTAGCAATTTATTTATGCTGAACAAAATGTTATTTTGTGCAAGTTAGTCTGTTTCACTTTTCCATAACTTTAGATTTAAATCTTCAAGACTGTAAAAAACTGAGGGTTGATTTTTTAATTTTTTTTAAGAATGCAGAGATTCAAATAAGCACTTAAATACATCTTCAACAAAACACAACAGCAATAAAGTCCCTTATGATCCAAAGCTGGAGTAAATAAGCCTTCATCTAGGTTGTGTCAGCCTGGAATTAGTTTCCTCTCAGAGAGGAGCAGGAGAATGTGAATGTCTCCCACCTGGTTCAGCCACTCTCTAGGTCCAGATGGATTAGGATACTGTCCTTGTCTACAATTAGATCCATTTTTCCTGTAGGTTCGTGAAGGGAATGGAGACATCACAACACGAAGTCCTGCAGCACATGACTTTTACAACTGCCATATTAGGCAGTAGCTTCTTTATAAAACACACAGAGAGCTTAGGAATGGCAGCCAAAAATGCCATGGTATAGCTCAGTACCTTAAGCTAGAAAGTAAGGAATACTAAAAAAACTCATGTGTTTTCACACCTCTTTCATTGTCTTTTTGTCAGGTTCAAGCAATTAAGGTTTTTATTCTAAATCAGAGAAGAGATAATCATTTTTAGGGAGGAGGAAATTTAACCAACCAGCACTTCAATGGCTAGAACATTGATTTAAAATATAGGGCCTTTTTTTTTCCTGTTCCTTATTCCCCTTGAAACAATTTTATTTACTCTTTTTATCTAAACTATGTTAATATATGCATATTGATTCAACAGGCCAAAACCCCACATTCATTGTTTTGCATAGTCCACAGAGCACTTGCCTAAGACAGGTAAATCTGAATTCTGTTCCTTATTCTAAAGACCTATATTTTTATCTGAAATGTTTAATGGAGCCAGGGCCAGAGGTAGAAACAGACTGATTCCCATGTGATTTTCTTAAATGTAGTCTAAAGTCATGCTCATATTCTCTGGACCAGTGAGTGTTGAACTACTTCATGCTATATTACCTCCAGGAGGGTCTTCAGAATACCTTGGAGTGCAAGAATAAAATATTCACAGAAGGGATGTGATTTCAAATCTTTGCAGACAGAAGAGGCAGTTATCATCATATCCCCTGTCTCTCCTTTCCTTCCTCCTTTGCCTGAACCTATTGAAACACACGTGGGTAAAGAATGGAGAGAGTTTGGATTTTTTCCATGTTGATTACACACAACTGTTTCTTCTCAATCCATCTAAAGTTATTTGCAGAGAAACTTTCTGCACCTTTCTGCATCTGAAGACAGAATTCCATGGTGAGACAGTTGTGAGCAGGCAGTGCCACTGAGCAGCACGTCTGCAGTGAGTCTAGAGCATTGACCGACCATCCTAGTGCTAAATCTTCTTTTTACTGGGAACTTCTCCTCTCTCTTCAAGATGATTTTTCCCTCTGCTCTTTACAGTGAGTCATTCACATCCACAAGAGGCTGAGCCAAATTCCTCCACGAGGCATATTTTATAACCTGTGTTAGTGGTTATTCATTCAATACTACCTTTGCCTTTACTTCTTTATGAAACTGTCCCCAAACATTTTATAAAGTGCACTGTATTTAGCTTAAACACTGGCTGCATTGCTCAGTACCATGACACTGCTGTTTTTCTGCAGACTTAGCCCCAGGTGTTCCATTCAACTTGAATATTTGATGCAGTTTTCAACACACACAAAAATCCATTACTAATTTAAACTTCTCAAATTCTCCTTTCACCAAAGATTTAAATCAAATTTCATATGATATGCAATTATGCTGCTTATTTCAGACTACTTTCATTATTGGTTTTTTTGCACGTTAACAATTTAGGTATCAAGGGTACTGGTAGAAGATGTTGCTTAACATTGTTTTACCTTCAATCATTGTAAACAGCCTGGAAGCAAACTTGTACTCCATAGTTATTTTTCAAGATACAAAGAGCCCAGGACCAGAAACAAGGAGGATGGAAGGATTTATATATTCCTCAGAAAATCTTTCCAAGTTTAATGTCAATTTTGGTTGAAAAAAAAAGAAGCAAGATTCATGGAACATTTTTTTATTTTGGAACAAAATGGATATTTGTGTGACAGTATGTTTATATATATATGTAAAATTATACATACAGACAAATAAACATATTAATAAGGTTTCAGGCTAGAATTTTATCAAATTTGACAAGGCAATGGTTCTGATATTCCTCCAGAATACAAAAGAACATAGAACAATGTTTTCCCCTCTTAATTCAGAATATAAATATTTGACAATCAATTTGAATGAACTTTTAAATCTATGGTTACTCCATGGGCAGTGTTTCTCCACATCAGACTGTTCTTTACATACATTAAAATTATTCAGAAAATGTTTCTGAAGCATGGTTGCTTGTCTCTCAAGTGAGCTAAAAGTTGACATATGGAAATTTTCCAGAACTTTTGTTCAAATAGTTAAAAGATTTCTATGATGCCAAAGTACCTTTGTACAACATGTCTAGAAAAAGTTTGATGACTTCTAAAAACAGGCTCTAAATTTTATTTTCTACATTTATTCTTGGACTTACACACACAGATTCATGATCAGTTGTAGGTGTCTTTTATCCAATAAGCACCCCAAAACCATTTCATTTTGCAATTCTCTCAGTTAACTTGCTGTCTTATTGATGTGCTTTTTCAGATAAGAAGCTCCACAAAAAAATTTTTGAGCAAAGTACCATGGTAGTTACATTGCCTTTTTTCTTTTTCCTTTTTTTCCCCATTCCTCTAAGATCTCAAAAAAAAAAAAAATTTAACATGTTGATATGATGTGAAGCACAATATTGTGTGTGAGAAAAATGTCATGATATTTTTTCATCAAATTGCAATTTTTAAATATCTACAGATAAAATAAAAATAATTCACATTTCTCTGATTTAAATTGTCTATTAGAATTTTATAATAATGATGATTAGTTATTCTGTACAGTAAAATAAAGTTCATTGGGTTTTCTTTTTCTTCATATTCAAAACTGCTGATTTTTATGGTATGGTTAAGGACATAATACCATTAAGGTGAGATTCATGGATGGCTGTGTACAGTTTATTTATACTTGTAGTGAAACATTTTCAAATCTTTCTTTTGGGGAATTGAAGATATTTTTCTTATTGTTGAATATTTCATATACTTTGCCAACCATCAAAGTTTGAGTAAATCTCTTAGTTTCTTAAGACTTGGGTCTTTGGAAATGGTATAAATCAATGTTAATCCATGAAGGGCAGTAGAATTAAAGAAAAATTATTTTATTTGTAGTTCTTAATTGTTTGCTCTATGCACATGATTTCATTCAAGTTTTCAGGCACATTTCTTATAAATTTTCCCTAAGATCCCCATTGTTTCACAGTAAAACATCAAGAAGTAGGATTATGGCCCAACATTTGTGGTTTTACAGGTTTTGTAGTCTAAGTCACTCAGTTATCCAGGTATTCAAGATGGCCACCTTAAGAAATTAATTCCTTTTATCTAATGAGTATCAATGGAAAATGAAAGTTTAATTATAAAAAAAGTTATACTGTACCAGATTATTTGAGCACAGAATTTCATAAAAATATTCTTTAATAATACTATGCTAGGTGCCAAGATAAGTTTAGTCTTTTTCATCTGCTAAGAATGATATGATCTTAAAAGGAAGAAGGCAAAATGAAGTTCATGTAGACAATTTTTCCATTCAGAACTAGCAAATAAATTATCCTATATTAATTTTTCATCTACAGCATTGAAAATTCCCTAAACCTTAAACCTGAGAAAAATGCTATATGCTGCAAAGATATGATACAATATTTCCTTTCATTAAAAAAAGAAGCAACAGGTTAGTATTTGAATTCTAGAGCTCCCTTGGCCCCTCAATGATTCCTCTCAGATTGTTGACATGTTTAAACTATAGTATCATGAACTGATACAATATTTTTGATAATCTTAGTTCATCGTTTAGTATTCCCACAATCCCTATTTTTCTTTAATTAAAAGTGGTTTATCAGAACTTTTTTTTGTAAATAGGCAAGGATGAATGTATCTTAACTGAATGAAAGGTCAGATAAATGTGCACAGTGGTGGAATATGAAATTACATACAAACTAAATGTTTTCTGTTTAATCCATCCCATTCCTCCATGACTAAAATGAGAAATTAACCAAAAAATGTTTTAGAAAAATGTGATAAGCACGTGTTTCATCCACACAGTTTTTGAGTATAAGATTTTAGAAACGCTCTTTTGGAATTGTTTTCCATTTTGAGACAGTAATTTATAGATTCAATTATACAGTAAATTAAAAAGGCAGGGTCCAAATCTGCTTCGATATGAAGGCTTTTAAAGCCAAAGTCTATTATATGTGTGATTCTCAGTTCCATTAACATTAAAAAGTGACTACATTTTAATCAGGGGCCTTTATCTGTTAGTCAGAAATGGTAACATTTTATGTATTGAGTAGATTTATACACTTGATTCTGTTTAAATGTGCAGTCACAAAATACACACATTTCATAATAAGGGCAGAATGCGGTGGAGAGCCAGAAAGATTCAAATGAGACAAAACAGATTATTTATGCCAGAACCAAGATGTGACCTCATTTTAATGTTGATTCAGATGTTTCAATATATACAAAATACACATTATGTCTTCCTCTCCAACCTTCATCTGAAACTAACTTAGTTACAGGAAATTAATTACTGCTGAAATGTAGAAATCCAAACTGCAGAGCCCAAGTAGCCAAACTCACAAACAGGGAGAATTGCCTGAGGGGAAAATCACAACAGTTCATGCAGGGGGGTGGGAGGTGTGCTGGTTTGGTTAGGATAGAGTTAATTTTCTTCACAGTGACTAATATTGATGCTGTTTCTGAGATGGAAGCAAGCATTAAATGTTATACAGCTTTTTGAGAAATTAAGAAAAATAGCATTTCACTATGTATTTTTAAACCTAATACATAACTCCTGACCGGTGTGAGTGTACATGTTTCAGTTAAAATGTCTAACTATTCTGTATCTATTCTCAGAAATGGTTGCCATTTTCCTTTTTTTTTTAACTGATATAACTCTAAGTTTAGTTGCTTCAGTTAGAGTAGATCAAAATATAGGGTCAGGCATTTGAAATGTGATGCATTTCACAAAATTAAATTCCTTTTTTCTTATTCTGTTTGCCATGGTGCAAATTTACAACAAAGAATTGTAGTAATATCTTTCTTTGTGTTTTAACACACAGTAATGCACCATGTCACAAATAACATAAAAAATCAGATAGCTGTAAAGATTATACAATAAAAAACTCTTTGCCTTTTGTGAAAAAAAGGATGACTCCAACTTTCCTAAATTTATCATATTTTTCACAAAAACAGCAACTATGCAATTGTTATTAGCAAAAAAACAAAAAAGAGTAAATTTATAGCTTAATATTTTTAAAACCTTGCAACTGGAGAATATTGAGGTAGCTAATATAGGGCCTTGCCTGATAACTTCCATGTCTGACAAACTTCCACGTCTTCCACATCTGACAAATTGTATATCTCCTACAATTCTAAAACTTTTTGAGAAACGAATAATAATGATTAGTGACTTGTGCCTGCAAGATTAAATTACGGATCACCTAAAGCTTACTTTTCAATATTATGCAGTATATGAACGGAATTGTTAACTGAACATGTCTTTATTCTCATTTCTCATTAATTTTTGGATAGAATTATGTCTCCCAAATTTAGCAGTAGAGTTATCATTTACCAATAATAAGATTTTATCAATCTTCTGACAGAGTTCCAGTGATGCTTCATTACTGGCCTGAAAGTCATCAAGAAAAGAATGGACTATTACTCTTGCAAGTGGCTGGTGATTAAAAAACTTTAAAATATTCTGATATTTCCATGTATTTAAGGCATGAGTTACTTCAGAGAAAATTACAGTCTTTTGATCAAGCTTTAGTCTAAAAAGATGACCATTTCAACTAACAGCTAATAAATTGTTGGCAATACAGGATAGTCTTGTCATGTCAAGATGTATTATTTCAGCAATATGTAGGTTTTAGACCACAAGTTCACAGTTAATTGATCCACTTTAATGTTTATGGGTGACACTGCAGTACACTATTCTTCCTTTCACGGGCACAAATTTGCCTTTTCTTTGGTAAATTGATGGTTTTTTAAAAATATTATTTAGTAATTTTGTTCTCAGAAGCTATGCTAGATTATGTTAATAGTTCTACCTATTCACATGTTGGTTTACATCTGACTATTACAACGAGCTGAGAAACCTCTACATCAAAAACTGCACCTCATGATACCTATTTCTCATGTTACTGAGCCATGCAAAAAAAATTCTCTACTTATTCTAGAAAGTTCCTCCACCTTCAGCAGCATTGCTGTCACAGCCTCCATCAGGGGCATGGTCTATGTGGGGTGCAATCAACTGACTAAAATCACACAAATGACATTGTTTATGATATTATCCTTCCTCAGGATCTGCTCTCCAATATTTTCTTATTGTCTTGAAAGACTATAGTTGCTGAATGTTTTTTAGTCTCTCATGAACCTATTTTAAAATAATCTCTGAAAAATAAAGAACTGATCATAAAACTGAATTTAGCTCAAATTCTACAGGATGAGTTTTCTTGAAATACATTTCAAAATTGTATGTTTATTTCAATGATCATGAACTATTTTTGTAAGCAAAATTCTAGAGATATATATGTAAGTTATATGTCTTTAAGGAAAAAATTATTGAAAATGAGTGTGCAGGACTTGATCAAGAAATGAAAATAGAAAATTAAAGAAAATACACCACAGATTTTTGGTTGAACTCTCAGTCAGTCTCAGTTCTTTGCTCAACTATCGTGTTTTCATGGAGATGTTTCTCTGTATGATTTGATAAGTTTAGGCAAAATCAAAGTTTTATTAATTTCAGATCTCTTTTGACATTCTCATCATATTGCAGTGCAAAACTCAGTGCTACCAAACCTACTTTCCATAAACACATAGGAATATAAAGTGCACCTGTTGCACATGATAATGGAAGTCTGTGAGAAGACTCATCCATATAGGTCTTGTTGTGTCTGAATAAATACTTCTGGAGAGCTGTGGGAAGTCCTTCCCACCCTGTGTCTGAAGAAGTTGGTGAATGCTATTATTTAAACCCAATTCTATAGATGTATTTAACAAGTCTTTCAAATAATATTTAATAATGTTCATAAAAGACAAGCATTTATTTGTCACAAAAATGAATGTTTCCAGTTGGAGATTATTACAATAGCTACTATATTCTACTTTTTAATCTAGCTTTACAGTAGAAAACAGGTGGTCTGGTATAAAATCAGACATTACCAGATGAAATTTTGGCCACAAATCTACATTCACGGAGGTTTTTTTCAGATACATTATGCAAAACAGTTTTAGCACATCCTGAAATGTAAGCTTTTTCTTTTCTGAGCTCTATAATTAGCTCTTATCTGTAGATTAAATCTTGTATTATAAGATCAATGGCATTATGAAATAATCTAAACTTCAAAATTCTTGCTGTTGGTTAATCAGTTAAATACAAGACTATTATTGTTCAAATTAGAAATGTCTAGTGGGAGTTGATAACTTTTTGTGCTTCTAAATTTTACAAGGCTTTCAACCCAGAGAATCTATTTTACTCATTCAATTTAGTAACCTTCAGCTGACAATGTCATAAGATCTGGATGTGTTAGTCAAAATATTATTTCTCTTTATTTCAACAACTACTCAAAACCCAAAAATACTCTTTCCAGGAAGTGAGCAGCAGGCTGAGTTGTTCAGTACAAACAGGTATGATTATAAGTTGAAACAGATACAAAAATGAATCAAAGGAAACTTTTTCTGAAGGCCAGGAATTGTAAGTAGAACTTCTGTATGGTCACTCCTTCAATAGCAGCTATTTTTCTTCTGTACAAAATAGATAATGGTTTTTGCAGTGACATTTATTTCTCTACAAATTTTTTCCAGGAATATTTATAGCCCTTTTTTTTTTTTTTTTTCCTCATCCTAAGAAGTCTCATATCATTGTGTTCTATTGTCACTGGGGACTGAATTGGCTGTGCAGATCCAATTAGTTTCCACTGGTATTGGATGACATCAGTTCATCACATTTATGTCACGATGTTCCTGCAACTTTGGCTTTTGGGTAATGACAATTCTGGAATTCCTTGAGCATTTTCATGGACTACTGAAATACTGTCTCCGGAAAAGAAAAAAAAAGGGTTATTTCCAATCACTTTCCACTCCTTGATTGCTAAGCCAAAATGCTTGTAAAATTGCAGTTTCTGTAGAAAATCTGTGATTGAAGGACAAATCAGGAATAATTTCTCAAGGAGCTGAAACATTTAATCTTCAAATAGCTGCTTCTAGAGTCTTGCCAAGAGTCACCTGGAAAGGATAAAGCTAAAAATATAATTACAGGAAAAAGCAATCTTAGGGATGCTTTACTGCTAATAGAGAAGATGTTGTGTTACCTACCAGTCATTCTGAATATGTAGCAGCTTGCAGATCAACTAGTTTAACAAATGAGCAAAGACTGTTTCTCTCAAAGAACAAGATTAAAGAATGTAAGTTTTGAAGTGGGTGTGCAGTCTCAAACTCAAGTCCTTAGCAGTATTTATATGCAGTAATAAAAGGCAAATAAAGTACCTCTCAATCTACAGTATAAACCAGCATGTTTTACTAGCTTGTTTCTTTTTCATCATTGACAGATTCTTGTACTTGAACCAGACAACTGACAATGAACCTATGGAATGATTTTCAATGTCAGTATTTGCAGAGCATGAACTTCATAAAATTATAATCAAACTAGTTTTAGCTTAAAGATAACCTTATAGTAATGCAGTGAATTTTCCTCCACTGCCCTGGTGAATGATCTCCACTTCTACCTGCGACAGCTCCCAGTTGCAGACATCTGCTCTGAAAAACTGTAGCAAAACCAGAATAGCGACAGTAGATAAAGAGGTTGTAGGCCTGTTGGAAAGGCTTCAGAGACACTGAAAGAAAGGGCAGGAAAAGTCACAGAGCATGTAAAACCAGCTCTACTGGCTTAGGTCAAAGATTTAAGTGCCTTGCCTATATTAGCAGCTAAAAACCTACAAAGATAGGAAACCAAATTTAGCATGTATGGTCGATTTTGTGCATTGTCAATCCATAACCAT
The DNA here is from genome assembly GCF_028018845.1 of Melospiza georgiana. Lineage (NCBI taxonomy): Eukaryota > Metazoa > Chordata > Aves > Passeriformes > Passerellidae > Melospiza > Melospiza georgiana. Next base: position 53,836,307 of record NC_080433.1, read on the forward strand.
TGTGGAAGATTTCTAAGCCATGCCTCACTTCTGTGTATCATTAGATTTCTCTTTGTTACACCCATCTATTTTGCCCTTCAACTAGTTTAAATTTTTTGTCTTTCTGGAGTGGATATTGTAGGAGGAATTGTGACCTTTACTGATATTGTTACCATCACTACTTAATTTCTGATAGTATATTTGAATCACTCTCTTATAACCACCTTGACTTTGTAGACCTGTATCATATCTCCCTTGATTGCTTGATAGTCCTAGTTTATTTATTTGTTTCTTGGATGCAAGAAGGCCCATTTTTGTGATTAATGTAGAGACCTTCTTGAACCTAACCTTTCAACCTGTCCTTATATCCCTGGGATAGGGAACCAGGATTTAAGTAGCAGGTGAAACATAAATTTATTCCATAGCGCAGTAATTTTCTATGTTTTGTACTTCATTTCTGTCCTAATAACTCTTGACATGCAATTTTTGCTTTACTTAATTTGCTTTCTCTAGGAACACTTGGAGAAAGATTGACAAAGAATGAAGTTACTGAAAAGATATGGAAGAGAACGAGTTCTTTGCAGTTTAATAAAGGTTTCTTTGGCTAGAAAGCAACGACATGTAAAAAGAGAGCATTTTTAGATTTCATGGCAGAAAATTATCTTAAGGACAATAGATCATAGTCAAACTTCCAGGTTGCAACTATGTTTCTTATTGTTGTAGGAATGACAATTTGCTACAACATTTGAATGCTGAAACAAGAAGACTGGTATAAGTGGCCTGACCATGACAGTCCCATGGATCACTTGTACACCAGGACCCTTCATGTTTACTTCCTGCATGATGATATAGCTTCAGAAACTATCCCGTTCTTAAAAATTATAAACTAGTCTAGACATGGTAATGAAAAATTATTGCACCCTAAGGAGTTCAAGCCTATTGACAATCCAATATTATCTACAAAATCAGAAGTAATCTAGTAGCAATTCACTTTCTTAGAAAGGATGTTGCAGTATTGCTAGCAGGTGTTTTGAGAAATGTGCCAAAACCTCATTATAATGATTAAACATCAAATGATATTTATAGGTGTTTTCCTCCCTAACTGGTAAAGATACTGTATGGCTTAATAATATTTTGATTAATAGATGATGATACATGCTCATTTCTTGCCCTAAATATACTCAGCCTCTGTAAGCAAAATTTAGACTAGCATGCCCAGAATGCAGTGGTTTTAAACAGTTGATCTTGGAACAGTTGTCTAAAGCTTGCTTTTGTTCCTAGGGTAACTTTTCATACATAACCAAAAAGTGACATGGAAGATGCAAGGATGCAGAAAAAGGATGCATAAGACAATGCTAAAGTAAGATTTTAACTAATTTACCATGTTGGTTCTGCTAGCATTGCTTTTGCATATTTGAAAACTCAACTTGAAATATGATCTGGTAGCCTGACTGCTGAAGATCTGGTATTAAAACAGGTGTTCGGTGTTCTTGTCAGTGGATGCACATCTGTAGACACAATAAGACTTGATTGTGACAGTTTCCTATATGAATTGATTGTAGAAGTTGAACTCTAAGTGGTACTTAGAAAATCATTCCCTGGGATTCTGTAGGCACTGTAGGTTGGGTCAAATGGTGTATACACTTCTTTGGAACTCCTCTAAGGCAGTACTATATGGCCTAAGTGCAGCACTGTGCCTTTCTATACTGGCAATTACACATTACAGTGGTACGTCAGCAATGGAAAGCAAAAAATAATTCTAAAGAATTTTATACAAACTTCAAAGAAGTACTATAAGATTAAAATCTTAAAGATCTTATTTGCAAACAAATATGATTGCACATATATTTATAAAAAAATTTTGTTATGCCTCCTATGTAAGTAAACTTTTTGGTATATATTGTCTTCATGCTGTTTGTCTGAGGGGAAAATTAGTCTCAGAATATTCAACTGGAGTTGGATAGGTTAAGATACTTTTTTAGTCCTAAATTCGGAGTTGAATTCTGAGTAGTCAAAATTCTTGGAAAGTCAGGCAGTGAGGGTGTCTGGAATGAGACTGCTTATGAAAGGAGGGACTGCCATGACCAGCTATTGGCACCTGAACTGGTGACAAATTCATGTGAATGAGCTACAGTAAATGGATATTCAACCAGCTTTCCCTATGGACAATCTGACTAGATTACCTGGAATAGTGAAGACTGAAGCCTCTGTTTCTTTCAGAGCTTTGTGTGATAGACTACTCCCAGGTCAAACAGAAGGGCCCTGAGCCAGCTGGGGAGCCTTCAGAAGGGTTGTCTTTCTACATAGTAAATGGTCTCTTTGAGTGAGGCCATGTCAACAACATTGGAAAGTGACTTTGTAAAGCTTGATTCAGTTAGGATTATGTTTTGTTTAGCCTTATGAGGGTGGAAAACCATTTATGATCTGACATGAAAATCAGGGTTCCTCTTCAGGGAGAGGAATAGGTTTTTTCCAGACCATGACTAAACATTTATGTCCTGCTTTTTATCTTTTAGGCTGTATGGGAAACTTTGGTGTGAGAAAATAATTGAGCATTTCACATTTAGACAAACATTACATGAGAGGACATTCGGGAATGATGCATTTATAAGAAGTTTCCACCTTCCTTATTTCTCAATCATGCCTGGGATAAAATATCAGTATCTGTTAGTAAAACAACCAAGCTAAATAGCACACACACTTGACACTTACACTAACTTGGTTTTTTAGTGGCATTACAGAGGTGTTCTAGTATAACAGAAACGTATTATAATAATAAGGCTTACATTACTGAAGTGCTCTAGTTTTCTTTTATCCTAGAGAGAATTTCTTCAGTGTTCCTTGTAAATAGAGAGGGGATTTTTATTTAAGATTTCATAAATTAAGATTTCCAAACTAACTTGTGACTTGGTTTTCCTCAGGGGAATTGTTCAGGAGCATTACTATTCCTGACCCTTCTCTTTTGAGGTATAGAATCAGGGTTGTGTACACAGTACCTATTACATACACATTACCACATATTGAGGATTTGGAGGAAGAATCTAGCTGTATAATATGACATGTGTTAGTAATCACAGCAACTTTTGGTGTAATCTTTTTAGTAGTATTTCCACCATTATCATATTAACAAGCACAAAAGATTCAGAACAATGGGAATTTAGGCCCTTCATCTAAGAAGAAGTGAGCTCAACATGGAATTATTTGGGATTAATACACCTTCTTAATCAGCTCAGCAGAGGATTTAATTTAAATTAACACAGTTCATGAAAACACAAGCTTTGTGGTTAAAGTGTTATAAATGGTGTACTGTCTTTAGCTAAGCCTGTTAGTGGCATGAAAATAACACTTCTGTTTTGTAAAAAATATTTACCAACTAAGCCTCAGAATCCTGTTATTTGACTTTGTTTATGAAAAACACAAATGAACACATTCATTGATCTAGAATGCTTAAAATTATTTCTCTTATATACAAGTACTATGATTTAGCAGTTGATTTACTGAATATGATTTATTTTGCAATAAATTGTGACAGTGAAGGTGTGTGATGCTTAGCACAGTTTTTAGTAAACACATTAAATCCTGGAATCAACAAGTGTTTTTTGTAAAGTCCAACCCTTTATGAGAGACATGTACTCCCTTAGCAGAAGAAGGTTCAAGGTGGTGTAGCTCTTATTGTGCTGATCCCATTGCTATTAATGGACCACAGCCTTGTACCAGCTGTGGTTAAGTTTAAATGTTGTTAAGTGCTGTTGAGCCTTAGGGCATAATGAGTCAAGCCTTGGCTCAGTTAGCACAGGCATCTACTCTGAAACTTGTGACTCAACAGAAGGGGCTTCTGTACATTTTTTCCATTATCCTTTCCTATAATTTTCTTCCTGTCCCACCCTACCACCCCCAACACCCCCCTCAAGTCTCCGCATACACAGTTTTGGGTTTTAATTGATTGATTTGAGATTTTTGCTTCCTTTTCTTGTTGTGCTTTAACCATCTAGTAAAAAGTAGACTGAATCTTGCCAGCAAAGTTTGTCATGCTGCCTCTTTGATATTAAACCTGTTTTTGCTGATGCCTTTGATGGTGATTCTTTAAACAACCTTAAAACACTCATTCATGAGAGGTATATAAAGGCCTAAGCATTTGCTTGGCCATTTCTAGACTTGTCTGATCTTAATGTAGCTAATCTTGGTTGAAGTAGAAATTTGGACAATAGTTAGGTGACTAGAGTTTAACTTGCTTTAACTGGCTTTATTTTAGCTTTATACATCTAGATAGTTTTAGCCTGAATATACTGCAAGTGTCTAAAAGGTCAAAGTTTTGAGTTTAACATTTGTTAGACACACTTCCCAAAATAGCCATCACAGTTTTTCTCTAAGCAGATGCCTTCAGGTTAACAAATATTTCTCCCATTCAGAGGAATAACTTTGGTTTACAGGACAGTTTGCTAGGAAAGCTTCACAGCTGAAGATGCTGTGATGGATGAATTTTGCCAGAGCACATGTGTTTTCCAGACATGGTTGGTAATGCTTTAAAACCGTGGCTGTTGCTGAAATAACATTGCAAACCTGCACCTGCTACATATTGCCAAAAATACCACAGAGTGGGAACAGTTGGTCTTCTGGGTAGGTTTGACTTTTACTGATTCAGTCCTTCCTCTTTCTCACTTGACCTTTGATATTTTTTTCTGTGTTCTTGAAAACTATGCAAGTGGTCAAATATTTTGGAATTCCCTGATAGTGAAGATGGAAATAGAATAAGACAGTGTTCCTGCGGGAGAAGGGCAGGTGGCAACAGCAAATGTAAAGTTTACTTTAATAGATTTTCCAAAGCCATGAAGGATTGAGAGGGAGAGAAAGAAATAATTGCCTTTGCTCTGAGCAGATAGGTTAAATCACATTGCCTTGCTCCAACATTTCTCATCTAGGAAAACAAAATCCTGGACAGCAGTCATAGTCCTGTAGTGCTAACCCTTGCCAAAAAACACGCTGAGGGTTATTTGCTGCATGCACAGGAGCTCACTGTGCCCAAAGCAAAACAGAGGCCTCTTCCTGCCCCAAGCACACACAGCAACAAATCTCTTCTGGATATCTGAGAGGAAGGATTGATCATGTGGAATATCTGAGTCAGATTAAATTTCAGAGAAGGAAGGAGGTTGTAGATATATCCTGAACTGTTTCTTAGACATTTAAAGTAAGCAGTCCAAAACAACCTACTTATTTTGATCAAGGTTATTTTAGATTTCATGAGATTTCCCTGCTCAGCTCTCCCCCAAGTACTGTATGCCAGAAGTAATCAAGATCTGACACAGATGTGCTGGCAAGCAACCTGAGGTAGCAGACCAGAAATCCTCATGCAGGCTCCTTTCTCCACCCTTGGACAGCTGTTGCCTACATGAACAATCCTGTACCACTGCTGCAGCCTGAAAAGTGAACTTGCTCTCTGGCCACAGAGGATTTGAGAGCAGCCAGCTATAGCTCTCATTAATTTTTGGTTCTTAAGAAATTGATAAGGAGTGTAAATAAAACATGTAGTACATACTGTCCACCAATTAGTTGGGTTTTCCGTGTCTGAGGATGCTTCTTTATCTTTCAGCCTTGAGAGAGATAAAAGTACTTACATCCTTCGTTCCTTTACTTCCAGACTCTAAGGAAGAGAGTGGTGTACAACATACCCCGCAGTCAAGACAGATTATCTACATCTCTTTGTAGAGCAAGGACACAGAGTACTTTGACCCCATCATAACTATTACAGGATTAAGGATGAGCAATATCTTACAAAGTATATCCCAGGGCAGGTCTTCGAATCTGCAGGAACCATCTTCTCGTGCAGAAACAACTCATCAATTCTTTCAACTTTACAGCCATAATGATGGAGGAATCTGTATCACATGATGTGTTGATGGAATCTTTTTTTTTTTCAAAGAAGCGTCCTAGATTTTTCTTCATTTTAAGAATGGATGTTAATTAGTAATTGTTACTAATCACTAACATATGAATCTCCAGCTATTTCCAGCTATGTCTTCCTTTCCAAAAAATAAAAGGAAAAGAAAGGAAAAAGTTTTCAGTAAAAATTTTTAGCATTTAGTCTGATCCTTTCTACTTGTCTTTGTAACATAATGGAAAGCACAGGGAAAAGTGTCACTGACAGAGAGGTGATTTCTCCAGCTTTACAGAGCTGAAGTCAGTTCTGTCCCATTGCATTGACCAAGCAGCAAAACCCTCTTCAACCTGCAGCTACAACATTGGGGGTTTGAACAATTCTTAACCTTGTATTTGGCAACTTCTGTATGTCAAGTATCTCAGAGGAGACACTTCTATTAAATATATCCGAACCTAACCCTAAATTGTGAGAGCAGCAGCTGAGAATTAAGCTCTTGTTCTGGTTAGGTCATCTCTGCACATAAGCAGAAGCCTTAAAAACTTCCGTGAAAGGATAAACTAACCTGAAATGGATAATGACAATCAGAAACCTTAACACGGGTCTCAGACCTAAGATGGTAGATTCAGTATGACGTCTTGAGGGTGTCCTCCTTAGATTATTCTTCAAAAATAATGCTGTTTTCATGATGTCAAACCTTGCTATTTTCATAAGTAAATTTTTTTTTTATAATGCAGAAGCATATCCCAATTAGTTTCAAAAAATCATTCTTGTGTTTTGTTACCTGAGAACATAAAGGGAGGAAAGGATAGGAATCCAAGCTTTAGGATGGTGAATGTGATTATTTATACATAGTCCCAACATTTAGACCATATTTGTAAACTTTATTTGGTACAGAAAGAAAATATTTCAAAACTACTGAAGCTAGTTTTGAAAATGCAGCTTGGTTATGACAGTAATGGGAAAACTCTCAAACTTTATAAATTGTGGGTTCTTTTCTGTTATCAAAAATGCATAGAAGTACCTTGGATATACTTCAAGTTTGATTTGAGTAAAGGATAACAAAGGCATTCCTTTCCTCTTTGGAAAATAAACAAATTATGTCTATCTGCCACAAAGCAAAGTAGCATTGTGATTTTGGCATTTTCTTTTAACAGCTGAGTCTCTTCACCTGTTGTTAGAGTTGCTTCTTATCTCCTTTTCCACGTATCAATTCTAATAACTTCTTGCACTGCAACATGTTGTCAAATTCCTTAATGCTTTTCTGGGTAGCTACTCAATAGGGATATCTGTTTTGAACATCTAAGACCCTAAAATTCTCTCAGTCATTCTCAAAACACAGCTGGAGTTGGTAGCCACACTACTGTCCTAAATAAAGATACTGTAATAGAGTGCACTCTGAAATAGAAGTGAATGAACAAAAGAAGATAAGGAGAATTTCTCCAGAGTCATACTGCACAGGATGTATTACATTACAGGTATGCTGTGAATGACAATATTTTCATGGTTATTGCACTAAATTTTAATTCAACCTTCTTAATGATAAGTGTTTGTTTCTGCTATGTAGCAAACCAGTAAAAAGAAATATGAAAACACTAATTTTAAGTGTCATCTTCTTCTTGTTGTGTATGTGGCAACAAATCAGAACTTATTCTGATGACATTATCAGCCATAAACACAACAAATTGACACCTTTCCTAGTATGCTCAGCAGTATAATGAACTTTGCATACTCCACATTGATATTCAACCACTGTAAAATGCTTTCATTACAGGACATTTTTGTGTGCCTTCAGTCATGTACAAATCTAACAAAGAACAATCTGCAGAGTTAAGGTTTAGTTTGAAATGTCAGTTACTATTCATAAACATCAATAAAAAGTATTTGTCCTAATAGCATTTGGAAGCAACAAAAAATAAACCAAATTGTGCTTCAGAATGACATAATGAAATTATTGCTTAACACACTGAACACTCCATTGCTGTATATTTGCTCTTTATTTTAGAGTTGTTTGGTGTACTTCAAGCACAAATTTTATGTTTCTCAAGACTCATATGAATTTTTCATATATAAAAAACTCATTGGATTATTCCACTAGATGATATACTAAAGCTCCAAGCTTCTCTTATCCTTCATCTAATACAGAGTTTTGATTCATGTTTCATGGTAGCATGGTAAGTTCTGTTTCAATAAATTTTATAGTGGAAGAAGAAGTTTGAAGCAAATCAGAATTTTTTTGCTCAGTCTCAATGTTTGGTTTTATCCTACAGCTGGGTGTCATGAACTGATTTAGTAACAAACTTGCACAGAGTTTATGACATAACCCCAAAACTTCTTGAAACAATAGAATGATGATTATGTCTAAATTTGACACCTATCAAAGTAAATGACTGTTTCAAAATTGAGAGCCATGCTTATTTCTTTCCTTATTTATGTACTAGCTCATAACCCATAATAAACTTGATGTTTAAGCGAGAAAAGTTAAGAGTAACCATTTTACATTGTTTCCCTCTTGAGAAAACTAAAAGTTTTCTCAAGTAAATGACAAGTAAACAACAAGTACAATCAAATTCCCTGAAATATTAGAGATTTTGCCTTTTAAAAAATGTTTTAATTACACTTACAAACAAACACTGATTTCGCAATGGCTTCTAGAAGGTTGGGCCAAGAATATAGATAAAGAAATTAGTATACTAGCTTAGTGAAGACTTTTGAACAAGATGGTGTGAAACAGAAGACTGCCTTGTAAAGAATCTGTGCAAAGAACCAGGCACCTCTGGAGGGATGAACATGAAAGTGGGAACTGGGACAGTCACTCAGCTGGTAGGCCAGAAAGAACTGTGCTTGGAGTGGGGGTGCAGAGGACAGAAAAAAGAGGAATCAGCTCACCATTATGTCTTCTTTAAATCTTTTCTCTTTTACTGTCAACAGTCTGTTTCAAAGAACCTCCTTTTCAAATGCTGCTGCTTCAAAGGGAGCTACTGTTGTTACCTGTTTCTGTATTTCAGACATCAGAAATCCCTGCAGTAGGTCAGAAGCAGGGAGAATTTTTAGCTCTAAAAAGAATTCCTTATATGGGTCTAACTTGCAGCACCTAAATGTATAAACAGATCAAGAAGCAGAACTCCTGACTCACAGTGGGCTCTCTCCTCTACAGATACACATGCTTTCTCTTGCTTGTCTAGCTCCAATAGTGTTCTACATGCTCGTCTCTGAGACAGAGTAGAATGTACTATGTTAACTTCATGATGAAGATATTCAACTGACTTCGTAAATGTTTGAAATCCCGCAGGATAAAGGCCAAGAGCTGAAGTCTGCTTGGATGCCAAGCTGCTTTACAGACAGTACCATTACCTTTATTGCTATTTTAAGCCCAAAATGCTTAATAAAGTCTATCCAAGAATATTAGTGTTTCCCTGGTTTTAGAACATAATCTAGAGGAACTTAAGTAGGCTGATAGATCATCTTCACATTCCTCCTGCAGGCAAGGAGAAAATGGGAAGTTAAGCCAGGCAACCATATTAAGCCTTCTTCTTTAGTTTGATTTGTTTGGAATTTTTAATTACCTTTTTTGATCATAGGAGTTTTAGCATTAATTTTGTGAGATGCTTAGTTCTTGAGCTGTTGTAAAAGAAGTCAAGCATTGAATGATGAGTCTAAACTCCTGTGTAATATCCCTGCTGGGCTCCTTAGACTGAGGTGTTACAGTGCCTTACTAGTGTAAAGTGTCCAGCAAAGAACTAAATAGATCACCTTTAAAAAAATATAAGAATTAAACATGATAAAAAGCTTTGTGTTATAAAATTGGAACAAAAAGCTACCTCTATAATTTTTTACTTCAGAAAAATAAGCTACATATGGAAAAAAAAAAAGTTACAATTAAAGTCAGAAAGAAACTGAAGCGAGTCAATGTCTAAATTCTCTCAGAGAGACAGTATAGAAAAATAAAAACCTTACATGAGGCAAACTCTATGAATACTGATTTAAAAGGCTAAAAGGTGCTAGTAAACAGCTAAATGTAGGGGATTCTTAGAAAAATTTTAAAAATAACATCCAAAATGAATAATAATGGAAAAAATACAAAAAATCAAACAACCAAAGAAAAACCCCCAGGAATTATTCAAAAGATAAAGTTTGAGTCTAAATAAAGAAAGCAGGAGAAAAGAGAATATATGATTCTGAGCTAAATGTTGCCATTTTAAAGTGTTTAGGAGGGAATTACTAACATCATTAAAACTTTTAATAGAGGATTTTTAAGCACAGGAAGACTGTCAAAGATTTAATGAGGTTCAAAAGATGATACAAGTGCTAAAGAAACACTCAAGGAAGAAATATGTCTATCAGAACAGCTAAAAATGTAGTGTATTTGTTCTCTTAATGTGTCTCCATAGTGGTTTTCTATTTTTTTAATCAGAGAAGACTTTAGGAACTGTCTCAAATTAAATTGTCAGTAAATGACTATTAAGACACCAATAAAAGATTAATAGGACATTGACGTGAAGAGATGATATTCAGCCAGGAACACTAAAGGTAATCAAATATGACATTGCTAACTTCCAGTTAAAATCAGAAGGATGGAAAGGATCAAATAGGACATCAATTTTAAAAGACTCCAGGAGAGAACCAGGAAAATGAACTGACAAATCTGATTTAACTTCAGGCAAACTGTAAAGACTGGAACTCTAAGACTGGCGGCGGTGGTGGGGGAGAAAGAAGAGAGAGAGAGAGGAGATAGAGAGAGACAGAGAGGGAGATGGAAAAGGGAAAAGAATCAATGGAGATTCTATAGAGAGCATACTTTCCATCTAAAATCAATATGATACTCTAAAAAAGTCAGTGGCTACTCTGGGAACATTCCCAGGCAGTGGAGCTTGATTCTATTTACCAATAAACTGTGAGAATACTCTACGGAAGGCTAGTGACTCATGCCAACCATCACTGTCCTGTTCACAATTTAAAAACTAACACAATCCCCAAAGAGCATTCTCAACATGGAGCCACGTGATTTGGAGAATATGAAACTAAAACTGTGCCCTTTTCTGAGCTCGTGTCAGAGAACAGTTGTAAGCACATTAAATATGTTGGTATAAATACATCCCTAAACTTCGTGAATAATGAAGATCTAATTGTTAGAAGTGCATATATTTACTGAGGCTTAATAAGGTTTTCCATCAGAGTACCCTACAGAAATAGCACCAAATCTAAAAATTAAAACACATACCTACAGAGAGTAGAAAGGATGGGAGAAGAGCACTGGTGCTAACTCTACACTCATAATAAAAGAATTTCATTTCACTGCAACTGATATAGAAATATTTGATGCTATTTGGTGTTATTTAAGAAAGGTAAAATATTTCTGAGAGCATCTAAGAAGGCTGAAAACCTGTTTGGTGTTACTGTAAATCAATGAATGATAGAATTATTTAGGTTGGAAAAGACCTTTTTCTCCAAAGTAACCTCAAGTCATTGATTCATGTAAGAATATCACTAGGCCCTTGGGTCTTTAACATTCACTTACAGAGTTCACAGAAATGAAAATTATATTTGCTGTTTTCAATATAACATGTTCAATAAACAATAATGGAGTAATGCCACTTTGGCTTCAAGCAGAAAGATACATACTTGCTATTAAAGCCTCAAAAGAATGGAAACTGAAAAAGATTATTAGGTATCAATACCTGAAGTACAGCTGAAACATGTAACATGAAATTGAACTAAAATTTAGGAAGAACAAAAGTGATGTGCAAAATAGCATAACAAAATTTCATATTTAATATTAAGTTTTGTGATTATATGGAAAAGTGAAAACTTATAACAAAGAAGTAAAAAATTCTATTAAGTAATTAGTAAATATTTAGCATTCTATAAATAAAAATCAAAGTTAAAATGCAATTTACATCTAATCCAAAAACTATTGTAAAAAATAGAATAAAAGAGTTCATAATCTGAAGGTAAGATTAAAATTCCTACATTCCCAGGGATGTAGGAATTACCAAAGACCTTGCTGGACCAAAAAGGACCTCTGCTTCCTCTGGTACTTTTCATCAAAATGCTTCCTCTGGTATTTTTCTTCAAAATAGACTTGCATGCCAGGAGTAGAAGCATGAGGGAAAGGTCATGCATAAGTCAATTTTATTTTCTAGTGTTTGTCAGCCACCACCGTAGGAATTGCTTTTGTCCAGATCATACCTGGACAAAAACCCCTTCAAATATACATTAATTATTCTAATTTGACTCAATTGTTTTTATTTTTATGAATTTGTTCTAGCTTTTTTTTTTTTCTGTGTGAAGAAATTTCACAGTTAAATTCTGAGTTGTGAGAAAGCAATTTTTTCTCTGCAATTTAAACCTTTTGCACAGGGAACTGCTTGAGTCCCAGTCCTGGAGGTATTTAAAAGATGTGTAAATGCAGTACTTAAATCCATGGTTTAGTGGCAGACACAGCAGTATTAGGTGGCAGCTGGACTCAATAATCTTAAATGTCTGGTCCAACTGAAATGATCCTAGAATTCTGTAATCAATTCTTTGCGACAGTAAAAATAGTCATATGAAATATGCCCATTTTGTTTTAAAAACTTACTTATCTTGTACTGACTGGATTAAAAGCACAAACTAGATAATTGCTTGGTGTGCTGCTTCATAAAATAAGAGATGTAGCGTCTGATCAGGCAGCTAATTATATTCCCTTATTTTCTTGGTCTATCAATCCCTTTTTTTTGTAGGAAAACAGGAATGTCTTATTCTTTTTATCATTTTTATCACTGGTCAGATGATTACTGAACTGTCACAAGCAATCAGTGCTGGAGCTTAATAACCCCAAGATAGAAAAAAATATTTGCAATACTTACAAAGGTAGTGTTTTGTTTTCCTATTTTTTAATAACTTCTCTGAATCCAAAGGCAATTTTTTTTACTTCCTTCCTTGTGTTTTCATTTTACTGCAACAATTATTTTCTTATTTCACAACTACATCTTAAACTGACCAGAGTGTGATGAAGTTGTAATCCAATTCCATGGTGAGTCTTGACCTCAGTTGAATTGACCTCATTTTATTAACAGCAGACCTTGTATTATTTTGTTAGTTATGGTGGCACTCTTTTCAGCACATAATTAGCCTTCACTTCATCCTCCTGAAAGCTTCTTCTGACTTCTTTTGTACAGTAAAGTACTAAAAGAAAGGAAATGGTTTCCAAAAATCACAGGCAGAAGTGAGAAAAATGGAAAGGACAAGGACATAATGGTAATATCTCTCAGCCTTGAAATACAATGGAAGACTTGTCCAAGGACATACTTCACATCATTACCCTCATCTCACCATAACCATTTGGCATATGTTCCTCAAGAACTAGCTTTAAAACTTTCATATATCAACATTTCAACTTAATGATATGCAATGAAATGGCCTTAACCTTTTTCACAGCTAAGAAAGTTTGGGCTGATATCCTCTCTACTGTGTGCCTCCTCCTGAAGATATTGCACAAAGAGCATATATGGCCCATTCTGGCTTTCTTCTCCTAGAGATGACATCTATAATTTTTCTGAGAGGTCAAACTGAGCCAGACTATGGCACCTACAAACTGCCTTACAACAACAACTCTTATAGTGAGAACAGGAGCATATTTTGCAGTAATAAAAAATGGCAGACCTATTACAGTGAGCTTTAACTTTTATAGGTAAATTACAAACAACAGATTTTATTAGTTCTAAAGTAATGATTGTTATTAACCTGTACTTTTATTATCTCATGCCTGCTAAACCAGCATTGTTCAGTTCATTAACACCTCCCAACTTTCATAGACAAGTAAAGCATAAAACATAACAGCAGTAACAGCAATGGTACTATAAATGCAGATCTAATATTAATACAAGATGTCATTACTTATACAGTTTTTCAATATTAAAGAGATTCACTCCATGATATAACAAATTATTAGAGCAAGTTGTTGTTTGTGTTTATCTTTTGTTGATATAATAATAAATTTGGCTTAAAAATTATTCCATAAGTCACAAACTCCAACATCTGCCAATGAAAGATTGTTCTCTACAGAATTTTTTCTGTGCAATTTAAATGATGAAAGTTCTTGAAATATTGCTCTAATTCCCACAGAAACATTTTAAAACACAGATGACTGATCAAACAGCAGGACATATTTGCTAATCTAGTGTAGTTCAGCTGGTGATAAGAGAATGTGCATTCTCCATTAAGGCTTCATTTGGCTCAGTTTAAAAGGTCCACTGATTGAAGTCCTAATGGGCCTTTGGACACCATGGAGGGAGTCCAACACCCTTGCATAGTGTACTATCAACCACAGCAGGGTGCCCAGTCTCTGTCCTCTCAGGTTTTGAATATCTTGAGGGGTGCAAACTGCACAGCCTCTGGACAATCTCTTCCAGCATTGGACTTGTTTATTCTTATGATAATATGAAATTTTACTGCTTTTCAATTTCTATCTCGCCTTCTGTACTGCCAGTGAGTGGGCACCACTGAGAAGGATCTGGCTCCCACTTCTTCATTCAATCCCATCAAATATTTATAAACATTGGCAAGACCTGCACCAGCCCCTTGCCCCAAACCTTCTTCTGCAAAGTGAACTGTCCTACACGTCTGCCTTTGCATGAAAGGTGCCCCAGTCCCATAAATGTCTTTGCGGTCCTGCACTAGATTGTCCCCAGCAAGTACAGGACTCTTCTGCCAGAGAGCCCACAGATGGACACGCTCAATAGTGCTGAGCAGAGGAGAAGGATCTCCTCTTTCTATCTGCTAGAAATGCTTTTCCTGCTTAGGATGCTCTAGCCCTTTCTTTCCACTCCTAGGACACTTGTGATTCATGGTCAATTCATGGCCCACCAGAAACACTAGACTCTTTTTCGTAAAGCTCCTTTGCAGAAAATCAGCCTCCACTGTTTACTGGTGTGTGGATTTATTCCTCTTCAGATACAGGACCTAAAACTTTTCTTTCGTCATCTTCATGAGGTTCATCTTCTCCCCTTTCTTCAGCTTGTTAAGATTCCTCTGAATGGCAGTCCTATTGTTTGAGCTTCTCCTTGAAATTTTATTTTCATCTATAAACTGGCTGAAGGTGAATATTAAAGCTAGACTTTCTAATACATGAAACACTTTAGCAGAAACCTGCTGAAAATTTGCACTCAGTTCAAGTGTTTTTAAGCATTAGTGAGGTAGGCATGATTTAAGGAAGTCTGTTTCTTTGGGCTTAGATCCTTGGATAATTATAAACCAAATGATCTACCACTTACCTTTAGGATCCTACAAACACAAGTACATGTACTCAGAGAAATTTTTCTCCTTGGTCCTAAAGGCTGGATTCAGTTTATTCATCTCCCATTGTTCTCTTATGGCTGGCAAATTTGATACATGGTATCAGACACAAAGGCGCAAGAGAGTTTTAGAAAGGCGAACAGAAACCAAATAGGACACTTTTGCATATCTAAATTGGCACTAAATACAAATAGACAGGCAAATAAATCCTATTTCAAGCATCCAAAGTATCTCAGGCTACATGGTAGGTTAGCTAGTATTTTCTCAAATCAGTCTCGAATTAGGCTCTTAAGCTCTGCTTAACTGATTTGTTGAATGCCAGTCTTGTATTTTGGAATGGAATCTAAAACCTCTAAATTTCTTGTAGAAAAGATAAAATATATTTAGGGATCTCAACATAGTGTTTTACGAAACATTTCAAGGAATTTAGCCTTCACCTTGCATAAAGGATTCTGACTTCTAATCTCCAAATGTCTTTAAGTAAGATGGAGTAGACAGAAGCCAGTTAAGTTCTTCAGTTATTGGGTTATAGCATGTTCTTTTGTTTTGTTTTGTTTTGTTTTCTCTTACTCAGTGAATTCCAAATTCTGTTCTGGGATCCTGATGTCAGAGGAAAGTGATAAAATTGGAAATTTGGAAAAGAAGTTTTTCTGTATGCTTGTACACAACACGTTCTTCTAGGAAGACAAATGTGAACTGAACTTTCTTTATGGTATAAAGGGCATTAAAGCCAAATCTGCCTCACTCTCTGGATGTATATGTAATCAGTAATGAAGAGATGAGTCATTTCTGAAGGAGAGTGAGAGACCTTTCTGTGGTAGATTGTTCTTGACTGGACATCAGGTGCACTCCTCTTCCGTCAACAAGACAGAGGGAGAAAATGCAGTGATACGCTAGTGAGTTGACATATCCATTAGTGTCACAGGCAAAACAAATTTGTCTTGGGGAGATGAATTCAATTTATTGCAAATTATTGGTAAATAGAGTAGGATAAAAAGTAATAATTAAACTAAAAACATCTTTCCCTGACCCCTCCTTTCTTCCTGGGCTCAACTCAATTCTTAACTCTTCTACCTCCTAATCTTAGACCCTATTGGAATGGTCTTCTTCCAACACAGGGACAGCTTCTGGAGTCTTCTCACAAACGCCACTCTGCAACCTGCCCTGCTGCCAAGACTTTGTCATGCAAAGGCAATATGCTCTGTTTGTTTAAATCCCTTTGTAGAAATGGAGGTCTGCTTAATAGTAAGGATCTTCAACACCCCAGTTAAGAAAATAAAACTTTTCATAGTATGGCTCATATATTTATCCTAACCTACATCTTCCTCTAATGTCCTTGTAGGAAGAAAAATTCAGCTTTTGACATAATGTAGGCCACAAATGTATCTGATTTTACCAAAGTAATAGAATTATGTTAGCAGTGGAAAAGAAATTAATCAGGTGAAATGAATCCTATGATAAAAGCTTGGCACTGTTCATAAAGGAATATTTGCCGCTAAAGCAAATTATCTATTGATTGTCACACAGAAACAAGCTCTATATGAAGACAAATGGGCCTCAGAGTTCCAGTCTTACACAGGCTACCTCATCTCCTCAGTTCATACAGAACCTCTTCATCCTCATGCCTTGCAGGCTGCAGAGTGTGGTCTGTCATACTTATTACACATCACAACAGTAAAAATGTTTGTTATTAAAACAAACCCTAAAGTAGCTGTGTAAAGCCCAGAGAGAGTGCAAACACATTTTATGGCGTTACTTTGAACTCATTTTCTGTGAATGAATAAGTTGGAGCAGGATTTGAATACTGCTAAAGCCAGGTCTCTAAACCAGCAACATGAAAATGCATCTTATTTTCATTTCAGTTGTAATAGCTTCATTGTAATTCTGTTAACATTTCTGTAATCCAGGGCAACAAAATTAAAGGTTCATCTGCATGCATAATTAACTTTATATTTGATACTGGTCCTGTTACATTATATATTAATGACACAGCAAGCTAAGGACTGGCTTAAGGACTTTGCCTACTGTATAAACTTCTTTCAGAGCAAAATAATCCCTTTATTAATGCTATATGTCTATCAGGGGTACACATACAGTTTTGTTTGAAAGTCAGTCCTGGTTGTCTCCAAACCTTGAGGAAAACCATGTTTGAGTGGTAAATACAAGCAAAGTGTCAGAACACTTGCAAATGCAAGTGCAGCTGCAAGCATGTCTAGTTAAAATGGCTGAACATCTAATGTGTTTATGCTTATGTGATGCATGTCTTTTAGCTATACACCTTAGTAGAATATTTCTGAATTTTACTTGCATGAGGTCAATTGAGGAAATAAATTGTTGTCCTTCAGTTCAAAGCAAATAGGATTTAAAATTTGAATATCTGTGTAGAGATTCTGGCAGTATAAAGCAATGGGAATAGAACACCTTTTGCTGGAGAAAGGTATATGAGTTTCTCAGGACATCAACTTGTGTCTGGTTCAAAGAAAAACAAGACAGAAAAGTGACCAGAACAGATCCAGCTAATACCAGCTGTGCAGACATGATTTCACTGATGTGAGGATGACAAAAAATATTATGCTCAAGTAAACGAAATAACATTGGTTACTTCTTGGACACAGACAATGCTTGTAAAAGTAGTCAGATCTGATTAGTGAGGCCAACAAAGAGACAATTAAATGAGCCAAATAGAAGCTTGTCTGGACATTTACAAACAGGACACCTTCTATGATATTAAAACTCACCCAAATAAAAACCTTCATAAAATCAGAAGCCAAAACACACAACCAGAACAGGCATAAAGCAAGAAATTTGATTAAAGCCATTTTCCTTACAAATGACGATGAAACACCAACAATTAAATGTACTTGGAGAAATCACTCAGAATATAAACTGAGCAGAAGAACAAGAATGAGAAGAAATGTCCATATTTACAGCCCTTCAGAGCTAAAAAGAGCACTGCTTCTGCTTTTTGGGCTGAAGAATGCCTCTCAAACTCGCATCAGAGAGTCACAAGTTTTGCTTTAGAGAGTGCAAGCAATCCTGAAGATACAATCTTCAGTAATAAGCTGTATCATTACTATTAGGAGCTTTTCACTTTAGAGTTGAATTTTCTAAATTTCCTTTCCAACTACTGAACTTTTTATTCCTTTTTTAGTAATGTTGAAAGCTTTTCTCTTTCAATCTAAATATTTGCTCCATATTTAAGCACCCACATTCTTTGATCCAGTTAATTTCTTAATCTCTTTTCTCATAGATTGCTGTATTAGTTTATGAAGCTATACGGTCGAGGTCTTTCTCACAGTTTCTGGATCATTTTAGAATTAATTTGAATTTTTGCTAATGATTTGTTGAATGGTGGATATCATAAGAATAAATGGTATTCCACCACAAAACTTGCTTACTTTAACCATGGAGCAAGATAATTCAACTTTTGGAAGATTTTCAGTGGTAAATTTCACCGAGCATTACATTAAGAATACATGAGACAATCATCTAACAGAATCATCAAATAATTAAACTCACTCCTTTAAAAGTCTGCACATTCAGTTTTGTAAATATGGACTCTTTAATAAGCTATCAGATACAATGTAACAGGACACTTTCTAACAGAAATGAAGTAACCATGTCTTCAAGAGCTTCAATCACTCTTATAGCTGTGGTGAACCTCACTATCAATTGAACCTGAAACTGTTTTTTGTACATTTAATCACAATGATTTCAGTAGCATTGCCTAGGTTATTTATAAAGAGGATTTTTTGAATATAGCAGAGGACACTTAACCAGAAGTATTTATGAAGAGCTCCCTTGCAACACTTAAAGCATTGGATCCTCCAGTAAGTAATTTTTAAGATATATTATTTACACCTTCCTAATTTCAAATATTCTGAGTTTAAATCAAGTGCCATTTTGTGTTTAGTCAGATACCCTAGAGATGCCAAAATATTATGCACCACAATAATAGCATTTAGTAAAAGTGAAAAAAGAAAAAGAAAGCAGCATGTTATTGTCTCATAATGCAAACTAACCATAGAATGTTCTCATTGTGGTTATGGGTATTCCAAAATGATCTTTCATTAAAAAATATTATATTCCTATTCTGGTTATAAATTATTGGGTTTGAGGTATGGATTTTTATTTTCTCAAAAGGTCCAGCCTGAGTACTGTCTCTTGAAGTTGTGCTTTGATTGAATACAGAACCCTCTTCTAGCATGATGCTTATCACAAGGTAGGACAAAGGAAGGAATGGAAACAATGGAACCAGTGCAGTGATCAACTTAATCAACTGTCTTTTCGAATTAGTTGTTGCCTTTAGTGGCATATCTACATAGACCTCTTTATTTTGTTTGTTTATTTGTTTTATGTGGGGGGGGGGTTGTTTGGTTTTTTGTTTTTTTGGTTTTTTTTTTTTTTTTTGGTTGGTTGTTTTTTCTTTTTTTTTGTTTCAAGCTCATATACACTCATGATCTTGTCTGATTCCAGAGGAAAAAATGTACTCTAATCCCACTGCTTTTTTCTGTGAAAGAAGATACAAGGGGAGACAGCAAGGAAAGGAACTGCAAGGGTATAACTTCAGGGCACAGAGAGGCAAAACCAAAGCCCAACTGCTGCAGGTTCCTTGCTCTGGTAAATTCACATCTGAGCAGGCAATAAAAGGATGTTGCTAGAATTAAGTGAACTGTATGAGCTGCAGCAGTTATTCATGACTGTCCCTATCTTATCTAAGTTATGAAATAAAATGTGTATGCTTAGAGTATCTTCACCATGTCACCCTCATGAGTAGTTACTGGTTGACATTAACTTATGCACTGTGCTTTTATCAGGCCAGGAATACATGCATCATCAATGGGTTGAGTATAACTCCCTTCGAATCATGGCACCATGCTTTTCAGAAAGATAATATTTTTAAATTATATAGAATAATTTCATTATTTTAGACTCATCTGTTCTGTGGATACCTCCATGCTGTAGTTAAAGGTGAAGACTTCAGATTTCCTGTAAATAAGAGGTACATATTTTGCATTCATTTTATCTTTTATAAGCAGTGGAAATTAAGGTTGTCTAAGGTCCCTGTTGCCCTTATGAGAGCAAACATTTTGAGTCCTTTTGGGAAGAACCTGAGGGCATCTTCAAGGAATAATCCCCAGACTATTTTCTTTTTTCCCCTACTTGATGTCAAATGAAATGGCAAATAGACTATCTAAAGGATATGTGCAAATATTGCTGATGGGTTGGGTACATCACCAATTCCCAGTGCTGTCGAGGAGTATCAGCAGGTTTGCCCCAGAGCTCGCCTTTGGGATGACTGAACAAGCAATCAAGGTAGATGGCAAGCTCTTCTGGCCTTGAGGCTTCCCTGAGGGCTGCTCTGCACAGTAACAGAGACCCAGCATCTGGGACTCTGCAGGCGATCAGTGAAGCAGCCTGTGCTTTCAGAGCAGATGCTCCAGGCTCTTGGCACACCACTTATGTCTCGCTAAACAGTTCACACTTTCAAAGTAGTCAGAAACTGAGAGCAATAAGCCTGTTCAGCTATGAGATGTGAATATATTGGGTGCACATGAGATAGTATTGGTGACCATTTTAAAGAGGAAAAAAATTATAAATATTGGATGACTTTGACAGAGTGTATAGAGCTGAATGACAAAGAGCCCAATCCTGTACTGGTGCTACGTATGACTGGTACTGTCTTTGATTTTGACGTGTCTTTTTTTTGCATTCTTTTACTTTCTAACCATTAGAAAATTAGCTCTTGTTTATTCAAGTCCTAAATAGCAAACTAGCATCTCAATAATTTTCCTACATATATGACTTAAAGGAGATATGGAAGTGACAAAAATAATTATAGTTTTGCCCCAGTAGATATGACTGTTCAACAGAATCTTCTCTAGCTGGTCTTATTTGCATGCCATACATGTAGAAGAAAAGTATGCAATGAATTTAATAGCTTTTCTTCTTACTCAATATACTAATTTATGGACTTATAAACACAACATAATTTGTTGAATAGTGCTGGAGAACAAGTTTATCAGCTCATTAAAATCTTGACAATATAAACTGCAATTAACAAAAGAGAATGCAGTGTGTTATAGACTTTGTCATTCAGCTAAAGGTTTCTACCTATTTGCAATAATTTGAAATGCCAGATTGCAAGAGTTTAATTAGTTTAATTGTAGTTCTTGGTGTTCCAGATGAGTTCATACTTGGACAGTATTCTAAATATTTAAAATTCTCTTGGAGAATTGGATGGCATCAAGTTGCTGCTGGGAAGCAAGAAGCGGTAATAATGCTATGCAGTGGCATGTGATGGGGGATTTAAACAATCAAAGAAAAGTAACACCCACACATTTTGGATTAAAATTCACTTTTGGCAAATCTCAAAGCAGACTCTCTTGAATAGCATTTCCAATTAATCCATTATGAATAGTCTTAGAAGGGTATTAGGCTAAATTGTTCCCCATATAATTATGGGAATTAAGGATGGATTGAAAGAAGCTCTGAGGAAAGAGTCTTGGGGATGTTGGTTGACAAGATGCTCAATGTGACCCAGCAATGTGCACTCACAGTCCAGAAAGCCAAATGTGTCCTCAGCTGCATCAAAAGAACCATGACCAGCAAATTGAGGGATGTGATTCTGTACCTCTGCTCTGCTCTGGAGAGATCCCACCTGCATCCAGCTTTGGGGCCTCCAACATGAGAAGGACAAGGACCTGCTGGAGTGAGTCCAGAGGAGTGGCACCAAGATGGTCAGAGGGCTGGACCACATCTCCTCTGAAATCAGACTGGGAGTTGGGATATTCAATGTGGAGGAGAAAAGGCTCTTAGAGCAGCTTTCTAGTACCTGAAGGAGGGTTTTGAGAGAGTATTGTAAATATGAAACATCTTTAGTATCTGTTTTAAAATTTATGACTACATGAACAAAAGAAGTTAAATTCCCAGGGTCTATTCATTAATACAGTACCATGGACATAAATGTATGGATTACTGGCAAGCATCAAACCACAGCTTTTAAATACAGAACTGAATAGAAATGAACATTACTTTCCCCGGTGTCATTCCACAGTATAATATCTGTACAAGATGCCATAGACCTTTTCCCAAAAGGCACTACTAATGGCTGTTTTCTTTCTATGTAATCACTGGATTTTGTTTGCTTGTGGCTTCTAATCTTTCTTACATGTTCAGAAGAATGGGTGTTCATAGGAACTTAATTTTGGAAAGCCTGAAAGTTTTCTATTCCTCTTGTAGCTTAATTTACCACTGAATCATGTTCCTAATTACACCAAAGAGCTAGACATATAGATTCTTTCCCTCATTTGTATTCAATTAAAAATTTGTATCTGACATGTATTTAAGCATTCAGTTGCCACACTTGTTACATGTGCACCCATGAAAATACTGACAAATTTACAGGACACCTATGACCTGCACTAAGAATGCAAATTACAACATGGGCAAAAGACAAATTTTGAGTAGCAACTTCCAAGCCTTATTCTCATACAGAAATGGACATGCTTTTGCATATATTTGATCAGTGTTTCTGGTTTTAGCACTTGGAAATAAATTAAATGCTCCTCCACTATTTACCTAAAATAATGTAAACAGATCAAACACATTGTAGCAATGCTCATATAGGTGAAGCTGTAACCCATAAAAAGGTATGTCTTTGTGTGCCACTAATATTTTCCAAGAGCAAAAAAATTTTCATTTAATCTGAAACATTACAATCAAAGTTTCACTCAAATCAAGTACTCAGAGAGGGAAAGTCTCGAGATTAAAATGAATTTGAAAGCTGTGTTTTCACCTCCATTAGTTCATGTCAATAGATACTCTTTCAGCTGAATACACCACTAGAAATGTTGACAGAAAGAAAAATAATATTTTCTGCAGATGTTAAAGACAACACATAGAAGGTGATTTCAAAATTCTTAATGGCAATTACTTGTAATGTAATTTGTGTTCATTTAGTCAGAAAGAGAAACCTCTCAAACAAAAGCTTCTTGTATGAATAAAGCAGTTTGAACTTTGCATACAAAATACTCCCATAACTCAGTTATGTACAATGGGTGTACAGAATGATGTTTACAGCACTGACCTCTTTGTTAAGCCCAATTAACTATATGCTCCCACTTGATTTCATCAACTTTCCTCAGCCTCATGAAGTCACTCATTTCTCCTTCTTGTCTAAATTTACCACACCAGAAAATAGACTAATGGTTACTTTCTCATCTAACTAAAGCTGAGGAACTAAATGGCTTCAGACAGGACCTTCTTTTGCTGTCACAGAAGAGCAGTGTTTGACTGAGAGCTCTTTAGGACTTGAACTGACTTTCACTGTTTGCCCATATATAGCTTCCTGCACTCTGTAGCGATATCACGAGGAAAATAAAAAAAAACACAGCACATTTTCTTGGGGTTTTTTTAACAATTATTGGTTGATTAAATAGAAAACTACATAAATAATTTTTTCTTGATAGGTTAGGGAACTTGACTCACTCCTGAAGAACTGAACCGATATGTCACAGATCAACACATGGAGCAAATTACTCCTGCTTCTCACATTGGGGATTGTGGTTTCTAATGGAGTTTTCAGTTAAAAAACCATATTTTGTATGGTGGAAGTTTTAATTTTTTTAAAAGATATTTTCAAGCAAATATGTTTGCTCCATTATGGGATTACTAAAATACAAATTATGACAATGAAGATATAAATTGGGATTTCAGCTGGTGAATAACTTCAACTATCAAATGTGTTTAAATAATAATATTATCTGTGAGAAGATCACAGAAAGCAATATATTGTCAGTTTGATTGCTATATTTCACTGCAATTGATAAAACCTTTTTCTCCAGTAAAAAAAAAACAACTGTAATCCTACAGAAAAATAAGGAAATGTTTCCTTTTCTTAGGGGTATTTTTTTCCATTTGAGAGCAAGCTGATTCTTTTGGTACTACAATACTTAGAAAATTCTATTACTATCCACTGTTAAGGGCATGTTGCCTACAGTTAAAATATGTCTTGTCTTTGTTTCGAGAAAAGTGCTTTAAGTTACATGTCAGATTTCTAAGTTCATAGCAAATATGAATTTCACAAGATTTGTCTTGTCTCACAGCAATAAAACTGGTATAAATTAGTGTCTTTCTCACCCAAAGAATGTTTTCCATTTTTAAACATCTTTGACTAGTGTCAAGATCTTTTCTCAAAAGGTTGATACCTGTCTTTTTGTAAAAAAGTGAATATCAAAAAGAGAAACAAAAAGAAATTTGAAAAGAAACAGGATATATTTTTGAATGAAGAGGCAGACCTTTATAATTTCTGTAAACTGAGACAGAAGTGGTGAGTGGGTATGGACTTTTGTTGTATGGACTTTTTAGTGCAGCTTGACAGGAAATTAAGCACCTTTATATCTGCTCATCTATCATGCATTCACCTTTATCTCTTGACATGTCCTTAGTAAGTGGTGACATTTGGAAACAGTTCAATTAAAGTCACTGTGTTCTGGGTAATGCTGCAAACACTGTGTGTGAAATAAATAACTTGTAAATTGCATTGCATGAATATCAATACTGAAACAGCAAGTAGTATCATAACAATTAGTAAGTATAACAAAGTTGAATGAATACTGATTAGTCACATTTTATCATAGTTCTGTGGTCAAAGGCCACTGTAACCTTCAAGATTCATAAAAATTATGTCTATGTTAGAAAAAAGTCTGGAAAGATTCAACTTTTCTGTTAGCTGAAATGCATTGAGAGATAAAACAAAAAAATTATTTAATTCTCTTCTCATAGCATAACCTCATAGTTAAAGGAAGTGTTTTCCTTTCTTTATTTTAGTGTCAATTTTTTATACTAAGGAAAAATGTATCACTCTCTTTTCTATCTTTATTCTGCAGCTGAGTCATGAGAAATGTTTAGAGCCGTGCTGGAGGAGAAGGGAATCTTTAAATATAAGTAATAGTACATAAATTCTACTCCTCCACCAGATTTCCTTTCCTGTGGTATAGGTAAGGTCATGTCACCTGTTACACTCAATGAAGAGAAAACACATAAAAGCATTACAGACAGTAGCCTGACTAGGGGTCTAAAATGGAAATTCAAACATGGGGTATTTCAAACTAAAAGTTCCAGAGAATACAGCTGTGGAATTTCCAGATCAAAGTATTTTAGCTTTCAGTTCTTTGTAAAAGACTTGGAAATACTTCCCTGGGCCAGGGTGCGGGATGGTGGTGATGGTGAAAGGGATGGGATTATGTGGAAGAAAAGAAGCCATTTTTAAGATATTAAAATGTGGGAAGTGAAATTTTCCATCTGGCTTACACATTAAGTGTGCATGTAAATGCATAAACAATTCTGTATTTTGCCTTTTATTGTTCTTTGTTTGGCATATATCATGGAATTTTAGAAAAAGAGGAGTCTATGCCATAGGATTGCTGGTATTTTTATTACGGAATCTCTACAACATCTCAGACGGACTTAATTTTTGAAGAAGATTCTGTCCAGGTCAAGAATACTCTATTAACTGAGATTTTGAACCAAGCTATGCAGAAAACAATATTGAAGAGGTACTTTCTCATCACAGTCTGTTAAACTGCTTTAGAAAAGAAGTTTTCAACGAGTTCCCATCTTACAAGTACACAATTTTTTAGTGTCATGTGGTCAACCGCTCTCCAATTATGCAGAAGATATAAGTAAACATAAGTTGTTAGAAATTATTGCTACATTGCAGATTGGTATATCATGTATGCATGGTTGGTCTTTTGGTGATCAAGTCTTCCATAACTTGCTATAAACGTGCACTATAACACTACAGGCGTGCCAGGTGTCATACATGATGTAAGACTCAAGACACTGGCTCATGACTCACAAATGTTTTCACACACATTAATGGAATTGCGCTGCAGTCCTACACTTTCTTCCATGATGGGAATTTGATCAAGCTGACAATGATGGTCACTATGTCTGAGTGCACAGCAAGCACTGGGGTATATATTTACCAGCATCAAACATCTACCAGAGCTTCATGGTGGTCATGTCCTTCTTATTGGCAGCCAATCCAGCATAACCAATCTGTTTTGCTCAGTTGTCACACACTTTGAAATGTCTGATGGATTGAACCCTTGTTACAAGCCAAGGGAGGAATAGGAGCAGCTGATGTTGTATAAAGATCAACTCAAATGTGATGTTAAATCTTGTGAGCTCTAATGTGAGCACATTAGTAAATAGATTCATGCTAACTGTGCATATGTTGAGATTTTGAATACAGATTACACACTGAAGTATCACTAGTTGTACAGTGGTAAAATATTTTAGCAGTAGAAAAAAATAG
Source organism: Melospiza georgiana (assembly GCF_028018845.1). Lineage (NCBI taxonomy): Eukaryota > Metazoa > Chordata > Aves > Passeriformes > Passerellidae > Melospiza > Melospiza georgiana. The sequence continues at coordinate 53,862,757 of NC_080433.1, forward strand.
TATAAAGTAGAAACTTTCATTGTTTCAATTACCTCAATAAATCCATTGTATTTTTCATAACTTTACACAAATATACTACAAATTATTTAAGTCCAATGTGCATTAGAAACAATATTTGTCCAAGTAAAATGCCTCTGCCCTATGAAACATAAGACTCATACCCAATTGGTATGAACAAATGAAAACTGCAGATCTCTGAAGAAAGCAAATAACCAGATATGTAGACCAAGATGCAGCAAAGAAGACAAGCCTCTGCCAAAGAGAGAAAGCAAGTGAGCTGATCCTCTGCACCATACCTCCTCAACTATGAAAAAAAAAGGAGTTGCCAAGTGACTTAGACTGACTGCTTTGGCAACTGAGTTTGTTGAATGCTGAGTGTAATAGATTACACTCAAACATTTTTTTCCCTTTATTTTCTAAGTTTTGTAACAGATTAAGAAAAAAGTCCATATCTAGTCCCATCTGTCCAGTTTTTGCTCTGGTAGGGTGATGATGCACATTGTAACAATACTTGTGATAACAGTAGATCACAGAAAATACTAATTAAAAAAAGGACAATCTGAGCCTTTATAGCTTTGTGTGTGTTTCCAGTATGGGTTTTTCATTAAACTGGTCTTGCCATTTACTAAGAAACTCAATCTAAGACAAACAGTGAGTACGTTCCCACATATGGCATGCTTCTCCCTTTTTATATCACTATATGCACACCACAAATTTGGTTTTGAGTGGTCTGCTTTGTAAAGCTATATAAGTAGAGATTGATAGGCTTCTGTTATGGGTAATTTAATAAAAGGGAGAGAAATTCCAGTTCAGGATGCCACAAAATCATGGACGGAGATAATATAGAGGGCAATTTTTTAACCTTCAGCCTAGAAGAGAGCATGTTATAAATAAACTACAACAAAAATTGCGAGCAGAATTATTACAGGATAATTACAAAGCATGGGTCTGTTTAAATTTTCTTAATATTAGTGTAACATTTTTCCTCCTTCACTCCTCCCTTATTCAGTTTTTATAACTTGCAGTTAGTTTAAAATTAAACTATCTTCTAAAGTCTGAGAAAATGTCATTGCATTTGATCTACAAAGCATCCAGCATGCCTCAGAATGCTGTATAAATAACATGGAGGTCTAATTCTGTGCTCAACCTCAAGAGATGTCAGAAGGAGCAGAAAGATGATTTTAAAGTTATTTTTATTCTGTTTAGATTTTGCTTTGACTGAGAACAGATGGTATGTTGTAACAATCTTTTCAAATGAGCTGAATGTCTACAGGTTTGAAAGTTTAAGGTAAATCTCCTTGTTAGACTCTGCATGGAGGAGAGCTATAGAAAGGCCTGTGCAAGTACAGGGTAGTTTCTGCACTAGGTGAATCCTCTGCTGGGATGTTAAAGCATCTTCTTTAACTGCAGGGATATATGTGGGGCAAATATATGAGGCCACATAGTTCTTTAAAGACCCAGAAGTGCAGCTGGCCCTGTTTGTCAAGACAAATAGGTGCCAGAGATGAGAAGCCACATGGAAGCCTGCTTTCCAGCTGGCAGATTTAAAAGGCTTCCAGTCAAAAAGAGGATTCATGCAGAGAGTAGCTTATTAGCTAGAGGACAGAAGAGACTAACTGCCTGATTTGAAAGGTTCTAGAAATTGTTTTCTTTTCCCCTTCTCTAGAGGGGATGGGATTGTTCTCTCTGTTAGCTTGATGGTTAATCAAAGTCATGTGTATTCTGTAGCTGAATTGCTCTGGTACTCATTTCAGGCTTTGACCAGTGAACAAACACTGCACCACAAAGTTTTGAATCAATATGTTTTAACTCAAAGGAGATTAGTCACAGAGGCTGCTTTTCTTGGTTTGTTTCTCCCACTGTGTTTTCTTTACACTCAACACAGAAACAAAGCCTCTTTCAGAAAGAGCTTAGAAAATATCTAAGTTAGGCTGGTTCAGTCATCCTTGAAGGACTTTCTTTTCTTTCTAAGGAAGCTCATTAGGTTACTTGTCACCTTCATCAGAAGTACGTTTTCTTGGATATCTTTCTCTGTGTAAACTGCTCTAAGAAATGTGATGTTATATATTTTGTCAATTTTAGAAGGCTTGTTGAAGCAAAATTCTGTGCACTAAGCTTAAGCCTTGCAAACTTGCTGTTTGGATTTTTCTGTTCAAATTCATAGAAGTCTTCAATATTGTCTAAAGAAAAACAGAATTTAGACAAATCATTGTAGTGTTCATTGTGGTATTATTCAATTAGCATATATTGTGGGATTATGAATACAGAAATATTTCAATATTCCATATAGTCCACAAAGTAGTTATGCTGTGGGTTTTTCTAGGTGGGGAGGACATGACTAGCACTAAAACTGTTGGTTTTATTTCAGTGTCCAAGTGAAAATAGGAAACTTGAAAGCACACTTTAAAAGAAAGATTTTGTTAGAGGCCTTGTTTTCTTGTTGGTTAGATGGATTCAACTGTGCAAGATTGTTAAATCTTAAAATGAAAGATGAGGTGCAGATCACTCAGCTTACAGACATTTGTTCTGATCCCTTTTGTAGTGAACATTTAAAAGAAGAAAATATTTCATCAATTCATATTTTATGTAGCAACTTGAACAAATCTGTTACCTTCCTTTAGTAAAAAAGTCTGTAGTAGGAATATGGCTGTTTGCCATTCTGGATTTGACTAGTGGCTGATTACTCTTATCCTGTTTACCTCTAGCAGGAGGCAAAACTTAAAGGTAATGAGAAGTATGAGGAAAGCAAAACCACCTGGGAAATCAGCATCAGATTCTATATGACTTCATACAATTTTACATAATTACTTAGTTTAGAATTCTTCTCATCTGTGAAGAACACATAATCCACATAATCCTGAAGCTGGGTGATATGATATTTGTCTATTGAGAAGTTAGTTTTCTGTGGATGCCACAGAATATTCCTATCATAAAGCCCTCCATGTGAGACTAGTTCTTTTGCTTTTTGAATTGCTATTAATCCTTGGTGACTTCAGCAGTCTTTTTCCAGAGATCCATAAAATCAGTGCATGACTATCTGAAATTCTGAAAAATAAGTTTTTTCTATGTTTGCAGGATCAATTTCACTGGCATTTACTGCACCAATTTGCTAAAAATATGTGGTGTAGGCTTCTATGCATACTGTATTTTTCCATTTGAATATATGAACTTCATTCTTTTCACCTATTTCAACAGAAATCTACGAGAGACATTAATACTGATGTAAACTATATATTTAGCAATTGAACCAAAGCTTTATGAGGAAAAATTGTCTGTGAGACATTTTGTTTTGACTGAACTATTCTCAGATACCACCTGACAGATAGCAAAACCTTTCTATTTCCTGAATATGCTTTGGCAACATGCCTTTTGATTTTCTTCTTTCGTGGTCACAAATGTCTGCCGTTTTCTGGCATGATTATCTCTCATCCCTCTCTCTTTCTGCCTGCAAATGATTCTGCCATTTGATCTTTCCTCCCTATGTTTCTTTCCTTCTTGTCTCCTTTTTTTTTTTTTTTTTCTTCTTGTTCTATCTCTGCTGTCCAGCAAATTTGCTCTTGAACTGTTAGTTGCAATTATCTCTGCCTCTGCAATGCATGCATGGTAAATATCAAAGTCCAAAAGTCTGTGCTCTAGGTATTATTCTGCACCCTTGTATTCTTGATATCTTTAAATGTCAATGTGCTCCACACTCCTTTTTACCTTATGTTATGGTTTAATGCCAGACAGGAGCCAAGTACCATGCAGCCACTCACACAAACAGCAGCACCAAGGAGAGAATTGAATCATAAGGGTAAAAGGTAGAAAACTCGTGGGCTGAGATAAAGGCAGTTTAATAGGGAGTACAGCCATGCACACAAGCAAAACAAAACAAGGAATTAATTCACTTCCCATGGGCAGGCAGGTGTTCAGCCATCCCCAGGAGAGCAGAGTCCTGTCACATATAATGGTTACTGGGAAAGACAAATGCCTTCACTCTGGCTGTCCCCTCCCTTCCTCATTCTTCCCCCCACTTTATATACTGGGTATGATGTCATACAGATTATCCCTTAGGTCAGTTTGGGTCACCTGTCCAGACTGTGTCTCCTCTCAGCATCCTGTGAGCCCCAGTCTCCCCCACAGTGTGACAGAAAAGGTCTTGGCTCTGTGTAAGCCCTTCCCAGCAATAAAAAAACCCCATCTCTTTATTATCAATCCTGTGTTCAGCACAAATCTAAAACACAGCCCCATACGAGCCACTGGGAAGAAATTCACTCCAGCCCAAACCAGCATTCCTTCATCTTTACTTCCTGAATCTTTACTTTGCTAACCTCTGCCAGATGATACTAAAATACAAGAAGTCTTTATGTGCTCTCTGAATAGACTCTCAAGTCAGGCTGGTTTTTTACAAGAATTTATTTCTGTTGCTTTTTCTCCTTCCTTAGGTCACTGCCAGTATCATCAGCGAGCATCATCACCTTCCCTTTCCAGCAGACACCTCTGAAGAGAAAAGATAATAATTGGAAAACTGTCATCTAACTCCCTGTTTTAAGTACTTTTTACACAATTTCACATACCTGTATAACCATACTGTTGTACTAAAGAAGAAATTTTCTTCTTAACTTGGTTGGTAGTCATTTGAAAGTTCAAATTCTAAGCCAACTCCTTTTTATATGAAAATTTTAATTGCTTGCAGCCATATTATTCATCAAAATGACTGGTAACAGTAACCAGGCACATATTCAAACTTCATTAATGTAGTTGATCAGGGGATCAACAGAGATGTTTAGAAAAAATTGGGAAATTAAAGATATTTGGTAGTTTACCCAAATGTTTTGGATTGAAACATTTATGCAAATTTAAAGTTTGCATAAAAAGTTTGCTTTGTTGTTGCATTCAACAACAACCAAGCAAACAAAGAAGAAAAGAGAAGATTTCTTTACCTATAGAGTTCTATTCCAGTAATTCTGACATATAATTTGAGGGCAGTCACTGAAACAGGTTTTACACAACAACTTTCAGGGCTGCATTCTTATTTTTTCTGTATATACATTTTAGTTTAAACATCTTAACAAAGCTTAATTTAGCTGGAAATCTTTAATCATCCTTTTCCTTTAATTTTGATTTTCTTGAAACATGACAATTACATCTCAAAATCAAAAGTCCAGCAACCATCAGCTTTTATCTGAATGCTAACTAATACACTAGTCTGGCCATGGAAAATCTGTCATTCATCTCTGTGTTTCTTAAAATAGTTGTTTTAGTATTGGAAGTGCTGATTAAAAAGCAAACTTTTAACAATGGTAGGCAAAGCATCACAAAATGAAATTCAATCCAAGTGAAATCTTTGTGTGTATATATATGTATTCATACCTGTCTATACATACATATATATTTATATATATGTATATATATATATATATAACAGGTATTTTTATATTTCTATATATATTCATAGACTTTAGCTAACATTTGATATCCATTATAAAATTGATCTCCTTAATGTTAAGAATAAAATTACCAAAGTATTGTACTTACTGAGTTTTGAGATTTTATCATTATTTTTATTTCTTTAAACCAAATCTATGTCTGGGATGTCACCCTTTTCAAAGAGGAGGAGTAGATTAATTGGGTAATAAAATCAATCATACACATAAAGCTGGATCCGAACCCTGTCACAGTCAAAGTGTATGTTTCCATTGATCTTTCATCTGCTGAAATGTTACCAGGTATCCACAACACCAAAAGATAGCAGAGTAAAAACAGAGAAGGCTTTTTCTTTTTTTTTCCCCTGTTACTTAAGAGTAACATGATTTTAACAGGTATAAAACTTTTCTGGGGAGGAGAACTTAAGTTGTCAGAGGCACTGTAATCTCAGCTACTTTTTCCCTTCTAGTAGTTATAAAGGTATTAATAAAATCTGAGAAAAATGTCATACACTTATGGAAAGAAAATAGTTCCAACAGAAGACTATAGAATGTAGTTATGAGGTATTATACTTTTCAATAACTCTCAGAAGCACTGGAACTCAAGCATGACATAGTTCAGGTAAGTTCTGCTTTTGAAAAACTAGTTTTTAAGCATGTATTCTGTACATTACTAAAACAATAATTTGAGGCGCAATCAGAAGTGAAAGACTACATATATAATGTAATTAGTGTTTACCTCATCATTACATTCCGTTCTGATGGAAATTAACAGAAACAGAAATCTCATTAACAGATTATTTATACAGAATTATATTTTTAATTTAATTTGATACCTGTGAGGATCTATTCATTTCAGAAGCAATATAAAAGGTAGTAACTCACCTCATGACTTGATTCATACCTCCTCTACCCATCAGAGTATGTCTTGCCTGCTGGCTAGAATCGAGGTAAGAAACATTTGGAAAAGAAGTATTTTTGGCAATTAGAAGAACTAATTTTCAGTAAGTGTGCTTAGCAAAATCAGCAAGCAGCTTTCTGTAAGATGTTTAGTTGGAAATTATTCCTTCATACCAGAAGAATATGTTAAGTGAGTAAGAAAACCCATTTCAGACTGGGGTTTTGCCAGCAACACTGAATTCACACACAGGGAGATTTCTTTTGGCATGAAAAGCTGCAATAGTTTTAACTCTCCTCCCAAACACAGACACTCTCATCTTATTTGCAATTACAGTGAACATGGACTGTTTGTTCAGTAGCAAGAAAATCTCTTAGCTCATGCCTGAGTGACATGCCCAAGTGAACGAGGACTGATATCACAGGTAAAACAGATTCTGATCCTCTAGGTAGAGTAGTCTCTGACAGTATGCTGAAAATCAGTGGCATTTAAATGTGACAGCAGTCATGTGAGTTGGTAAAGTAAGTTGTTAAATCTTCAAGTCTAAAAAATTTTAAGTCCCCAAATCAAAATCATGAGATATAAGAGAAAGTTTTACTGAGATTCATCATGCCAATTTTCAAAAGCAAAATGTTTAAGGTTTTTATTTCTCTCTTTAATTCCTTTGACAGAATATTTTTCCAACACTGTCATGTCCATTGGTCTTTTCTGTTCTAAGAATACACTCATCTTGACTACAATCACGTGGTTTAGTATCTGTAATAAGATACTAACAACAGTGCCTTTGAGCATGGATAAAGAGCAAATGGGTTTTTTTCTGTTTTACAGGCATGTTGTCAAGCAAAAAAAAAAAAAGAAAAAAAAAGGTTTTAAGTTCTTACCTTTGTATTTCAAGCAGCTGGAGAGCCTTATCTGAGTTTCATTATCTGTCCTACAGAAAGTCATCCCATAAAGTCAAAGCTCCAACTTTCTGCCTGATTTGAAGGTAAAATACCACCCATATTTTCACATGGTATTTGCTTAACATTTTTTGAAATGTTCTTTCTTCCACTGAGAGAGAAGGTCAGAGCTGAAATGTTGAGATGGATTTGTTGAAACTTTCCTAGAGGAAATGTTGGTCTTATACAAGGTCAGAATCAAAATTTAATTTGCAAAATCCCAGTGAAGATAGGCAAAACTGTGGGTTCTGAAGGGAGGTTAGGAAGTCTCTTATTATTGAAGCACAGTGGAACTTCAATCCTATTTGCTTTGAACAATGAGTTCATTGGCCTGATAATGACTTCATAAGCTATCCAATGAAAAAATCCAGTGCTGTAATTAAGGAAATGACACTGCAGCCCTACTGGCCTCTCTGTACAAGCAAAAATTTGTAAGCAAACTAACAAAAGATTAGTCCAAATAACAAAAACAGAATACTAAAATCAAACTACGTAGTAGGTTCTTAAATACAATGCCAGAAAATGTCAGTTCTTTATCATATCTTCACTACAGGGCAAATCATATCTGCATTTAAAACCACGACATGCTTGGAAAAGCACTGTCTTTTCTTTATTACAGGAAAACTATTCCATGGGATTAAATAGGATTAAGAAGCTTATGAGTAAATCTGACTTGATCATCAGTCTAATAGCATATTAAAATTGTTTACTGGGAGAAGGCCAGGAGAGAAAATCAGGAAAAAAAAAAGAAGTTAAAACTCTTTAAACTTCAATGAAGTAATTAAGTAAGTTTTCTACAGACCAGCATATCATGAACCTGATTCTCACAGGATGTCTCAATTTAAAAGTTTGTTTGCTCTATCATCTCACAAGAACCATGATGCTCTTATCAGCATCTTGTTTTTGTATCAGCTTCTGTGAAAAGTAGTGAACCATTATTTTTTAGTGAGGATTCCACACCACCTAATTGTAAGGTTTTACATTGTACAGTAACAATGGACTGACTTGCTTATATTTATATTAAAAAAGGGAATCTTGTGGCAAAGGAGTGTTCTGAAGTCATAAATTAAGTTCTTCTGGGAGATACTTTATTCTGTTACCTCTGTAAGACAATGCTAAGACATGTTCTACCTAGCGGTACAGTATAATAAATATAGCAAGTATAAATACCTCTCCTAATACTATGTGTTCATAAAATTAGAAGAAGTGACCTAGGCCCTCCTGGATTGTCAATCCAGCTATTTCCCATCAAATACAACCATATCATGTAATACTTTTTGTATAAATATCTACACTGCTCTGCTTCTAATTTGTATTTTGGCTATTACGGATCGATCCTCACTAGTTAAATGATAAGAAACTTTTTTTTTATTCTTTCCAGTAGAAAGAATTTATGGTGGAAAAAATATTTAAAAAGTGACTGGTCCAAAGCAAAAGAAAAATATAACTCTTTTAAAACATTAATGAAGACTGAGACATGTTGAAAGTATAATACTATGAGGGAAAAGATTCTCTCTCATGAAATAAACTGTTGACAAGCGGAAACATTTACTGAGCAGAGAGAGCATTCCCCTCACTGACAAAGGGCTTTTGGCAGATAACTTTAGTGATCTACAAAGCTAGTTAGTGGGTTCCTTGAGTGGCTGCAAAAGTGAGGCAAGGCAGAATTAGACTGCATTTTTGTGTTTCTTTTGAATATCTCCCTTAGAATAAGCTTACATGGAAAGTCTCACTCTTTTATAAAAGAAATTATGCTCCATCCATGGAAATTTTCAAGGCTGGACAGAACTTTCAGCAACCTGATCCAGCTGAAGATGTTCCTGTATTATTGCAGGGAGAGTTGGATGAGATGACTTTTAAAGGTCCCTTCCAACACAAACTATTTTTTGGTTATATGATCAGTCCCCATAAAAGGAGAGCCTAGTGGGCTGCCCAAAACTAGAAACCTATTTTCAAGTAGCTGTATATACACTGATTGAATCCCACCATCCCACAAGGCAGCTTGTGGTGGATGGAGGAGAGGCAACTATAATACATCTATCAGAAGTAAAGAGATTTAGTAGTGTGTACCACAACTGATGTGTTCTGTTACATAAGAAAATACAGAAAGCAGAAATTTGTTTTTAAGCCCTGGGGTGAATTAATTGCTCTTTTTTGAGACCTATTTTCAATTTACTTCAATTTTTTCCTTAGATGTCAATAGCACTGAAAGTTTGTCAATAAGTGTTGCTATAAACAATTGAGTCTTGCTCCAGTATACCAGAGGTGAAAGTCTCTTCTTTAGATTTATATATGTGAGAGAAATTCCCTATATACATTGAGGTATGAAATGTCAGAACCCTAAGAACAAGAGGCCCCAGTGATCCTAATCAGCCTCCCCTGGAGATCCACACCCACATCCTTTCAAACTCCCAGTTCACCCCGCCTGCAAGGGGGACTCTTGCCCTAACTCTGGGATCCAGAAATACTAATTTCTGTTGCTTGTTTCTCTGAAATACTTAAGTAAAACACCTTAAAATTATAAGATTTGTGGCCAGACTATTTTGGATTATATGATGCTTATATCCTTAGTCTACAGTAAGATGCTGCATCCTGTATCTCCAAAACACTCAGATTTAAAATCCACATGAGCATTACTGTATTGTGAAATCTGTTCTGAACCAAATCCCTCAGATAGTAGTATAACGTATCACAGAAAAATTTTTATTTATTTATTTGTTTCTCAGTATAGAATTACTCAGTGATATAAGGTACATATAAGCACCTTTGTGATGAAAAGGCACTGAAATGTCCCTGGTTAATTATTACAGTTGAAAAAAGAGGCTAAATTTGGGACAGTGTAGCAGGTGGCAAGGGCCCCAGGAGCGTCCCCTTTCATCTGGCTACCATTTTCACTCTGCAAGAGCATATGAGTGAGAGTGTGTGTTCCAGGGAACCACGTGGAATGAAATAATCCCCTACAGAAATGGAGTGTAATGAGGCTAGCCACTGGGCAATAAAATACCAGTGTCTGTCTGGCAGTTTGAGAATTCACCAGTTTTGGGCCTCCATGATGCCCAATAAATGGGATTATGGAAGAATTCTTCCTCTATTTCATTTTCTTGCCTAAAGACATTCCTGTCTCAGGTTAGACAGATGCCTGCTTGCTTGTCAGTCCCTACTGACTTTACTTGAAGCCACATACAACTACATAAGAAAGCAGCATCAGATTCAAGTAGAAATTATTAAATTCTTACTTGATATCAGGCCATATGCACCTGGTTTGAGACACATTAGTGATCCCAAACAGCCCGGAAGGCTTTGGCAGTCTTTGACTGGAACAAGTAGCAGCACATGGCCTGTGTTTATATCATTAACATTTCACAAGTTACAGCAGAGAGCAGTCATGTGCACAATAGCATGATCAGTGGTAATTCCTGATTGGTGCTGAGGAACTGCTCAGAAAACACGTGATTTGGCCTGATTCAAAGCAATGCTAGGGATCATCCTAAGGATTTCAAAGTGGCCGATAAAGAGCCTGATGAAAGATGTGCCCCTTGTCAGAAACAAGATTCCAAAGTGGCTTTGTCAGCTGTGTCTTCCATTTGCTGTAGATAGTGAGTGAGCTAACAGGTGGGTATGGGTTAACAGGAAGGGTAGACCTATCCCTCAGAATGTCACATGTCAACACACCCTATTTCATGGCCATGGCCCAGAAAGGCCGTTCTGCAGTGATTTCCCTCCAATGATCAATGAGAATATGCTCATTGCTCAACATAGATCACTGGATCAGTACATATGTGAAGTCTGTTTGCTGGCACATGTACCAGTGTTTCATAATTCAGGGGACTTAATTTTATACACTTCATTGCTCTATTAAGGACAAGCCCACAAATAGCTTCACTGTTCCAGTCAAAATTGCCAAAGGAATCATTGCCTTTTCTTCTGGAAAATAATGCAACAACCTACAGAAGTTAATATTACATTGCGGATTTTATTGTTGTACTTGAAATTTTACAGTAAACATTAAAGCTTAATTTAATATAAATTTAAATGTTGCTGATAAGAATTATTTCCAAGTTTCCCTTTCTCACAGAATATAACTCATTAATTATTTGAGTTATTTTGTGTTGGATTTTGCTTTTTCCTGAAGTCAGTCTATCCTTCCTAATTAGGAAGATGTTTTCAATATATTTTTGTTCACCTTTTATGGTCCTTTGTCATTGTTAAATCTCTGCTCTAATGTGTAAGTTTAATGCTGTAGGGTGTATATACCTTACTTAAATTAAAAAAAATAAATACATATATGGAAAGACATTAGAGATGTGGAATTGATGATACTTCCCATCCATCATCTCTTTTGATGCATTGATTAATTAAGGTGTAGAGATACTCCTCATATTGCAGTTTATGCTGTGTTCTCCTGTGTTGGTACATAGTGGACCATTTTGTGTAATATTCTCTCTGTTGCTGTAGAAAAATATCCTGTTTCTTTTGCAGGGCAAATATTATCTCTAAACCACAGCTCATCATGAAGTAAGAAGGAGCTCTTTTAATGAATATCCCTAAGTACAAAAAGAAGAATCCAATTTCTGTCTTTGTAGAGAGAACATGAATATACATACAGTTTTTGGCAACTCTAGGGTTGGACATCTTAACCAGGACAACACAGAGAACAAGTTTCAGCACAGATCTTTTAAGTCCTTATTTCTTTATTGGCAGTTACGTAGTTCAGCTCTGGAATATATTTGCATTATACTTGAAAACTCAACTCCTGTGCCACTAGTAATAAAGGATACTACTGAACTTGAAGCTATCCAACTTTAATATTTTGCAACCAACCTGATTCTTAATGTTCATAAATCTAAATGTATAAAAGATGAGTTTATTAACATATTTATTTTTGCATGTCTATTTTTTGTGGTTGTGTGTAGTTTCTGACATATCACGTGGAGAGGAAAGGGAAATTACCAGTGAAATGCTGTCCCTCTTTGGCCCATCACTCAAATTTTTATTTTTGTATCCCTTACTTCATGTAAGGAACTATATCACTGTTTCTGAGTTAAAAGCACTTTTCTACATGGGAAGTACTAAATGAACCTGTAAAAGTCGTGAACATTTACAGTTAAAAAACCCCAATGCCCCTTCAACATCAGGCTTTTTTCTCTGCTATGACAGATGGTACACATTTCTGTTTGGATCAGAAAAAATGTCATGTTAAGAAATATTTCCGTGTAACTTTTATTTATGCTATTTGAAAATAAGCCCAAATTAACCCAACCAGAAGATTAATACCAAAAAAAACATTTCTTCCAACAGTTCACTACCCCAAACCTTGCTAATCCAAAATACTAAATTTCCTTTTGCCAAACAGCAGCATCAATGAAAAGGCTAATAAGAGATAAATTCCTTCCTTTTAATGAACACGTTTAAGACAAATCAGTCATTATTAGATATTGCACACTGTGGGTCGGCTGTGAGGATGCTGAACTGAAGCCCAAAAACACTCACAGAATTCTGCTGGCTTTTGTTGTATGCTAGACTGCAAACATCTGACAGTTTGGCAAACTAAGTATGTTCAAATAAACCAGAAGGAATATCTCCAAAAACTGGCATGCACATTAACCCAAAACAGCTGGCTGTCCAAATGATTGCTAATTCAGTTTTCATTATCACTCTCTTATTTTGTTTACTGAAACATTCTTTAGAATGCTTTTATAGAACCACAGGGGACATGCTGGAGTTATATATTGGGGAAAAGTCTATTACCATACCCAGTCCACTCTATTATACTGTTCCCTCCAGGAAAACAACAAAGTATTTTGCTGGTTTATAATTTTCTTCTCTTTTGCAGTAGGAATTATATGCTTACTGAAGAAAGACGATTAAATTGTAAGTTTTGTATTTTTTTATAAAAACCTGTCTCAATCCTGCTGATGACAAATGTTCTGCTATCCTGGAGGAAGGAAATCAGCATGAAAGCATTATCATGCAGTTTTTTGATTACCTAAATAAAAAAGATGTTCTTCTTGTCATCTATACACTTTATTTTGTAAACATCACTAAGTGACAGAGTTGAATATAAACAGATAGATTGGCACCTGCTTGTCAGATATGATTGAAATGTAAATCTGGCACCACGGGAGGGGATGGAGCCGGCTTTGTTGTACACACTTTAATGTTTTCTGGGCTAATGCAAATACCAGTGACAAATGCTTGAGCCCAAATAGCCTTTCCACAAAGCCATGCATAGGACTGTGTTTGGACAAGACATCACCTCTAGAATGACTGGAGATTGTTCTTCCTGCAAGTACTTTGTTTATACCACCCATATTTTGTTACTATGTCTGTATAAGATTGAAGGATCTTGAAGACCTATATTCTTCTTCACTCTCAGAAGAGTGAGTAATACACAGCAAAGAAACTTATGCTGAATCAATTCAAATTTCTTCTTCTTTCCAGAAGGACAACTAGATAGGACTACAGAGTTTATATTTTTTTAAAGCCATTTTTTTCTCAGAAAAAGGAAAAACAGAATAATGAAAGAAGAAAAAAATGCATAACTGATGATGCTACTTCCAAATCAGTAAAATATATGTGTTTGATATAATCCCTATTCAGAAACTTGTGCTCATCTACATGTTTCCCCTGAATAAAGTGTGGTTCTGTCTAAACATTCATGTGCTTATTCTTAGTTAAGGATCAACCACTGAACTGACATTTCAGGGACAGACAGAATAAAGGAAGATAATTATCTGGAGAAAAGGACTCCAAAGAGAGAAACTCTTCAAACATCTCTGCATAATATCGGTGCAGAATACTACTGAGAAAATTCCTTGCACTGGCCAAGACTCATTTCAGCATGACAAGCAATAAACTCTGTATAATATTTGAGTCCTAACCTTCTGTTAAAGGCCCCCTTTAATTACCTAGATATGTCAGGTGGTAAGTCTTGCCACTCAGAATAAATCTGACACCAACAGATTTCTCCTCCTAATTTTTATTTTAATAAGTAAGCCATACAGCAGCTGTGAAGTTACTGATAATGAATGTTAGGAAATAGGATTACTCAAGTGAGTTAAATCCTTCTGCCTTTTCATTATCTGCTATATAATACTTGAAAGTCACATCCTGAATAGACAGAGAACAAGTAACCGGAACCTACATATTTGATCCGTATGCCTCTAGCTCAGACAGCAAACAAGGCTCAATCCATGAGAAAACCTGGGATGACCACAGTATCTACATGGACTTATGTGCATTGTTTTGTTCAGAAACTCTCCAGCAGGTTGTGGGTGTTTGGATATTTGTATGTTTGTGTGTGTAAGATTACTTTGTGAAGAGTAGGCTGATCTTGTTTTGACATGATGTGGGCTATTTTTTAGCATCTAGTCACAAAAAGTTTGGCACCTAAAACTCCAGGAGGCATTTACGCTTACAGACTCTCAGAGCTCGAGTTACTATGGGGCTAATTTACACACTTCCTGAGCTGCCAAGCTGCCTTGCCTGTTCCTCCAGCCTGCTTTCCCCTGCAAGAGATATGCTGCTATTGGCTTTTTCTTCCCAAGCCTGTATGACAGTAGCACTGCACCAGATCCACTATAACTTCAAGTTTGACTACCTGAAAAAATAAATTTACAAGGCATCAGGGAAGTTCTTTCCAATAAAACTAGTTACCTTTTTTTCCCAGTTAAATTCAGCTGGATTAAATTATCCTCTTATCAACAAAGATATCAGAGAAATACAATGCAAAGTATGCATTCATACTGGTAACTGAAAATAGATCACACATGTAACAAATTACATTGGATTCAGTTTTCATAACAATGCCTGTATTAATTGTATATTTTTTATAAAGAATGTAGCTCAGTCTGAGAAATTTCTACCTTAATAAAGTGGTCTTTGTCATTGAATCCTATAATATCTTGATTAAAAACTTGTAGAAAATAAAGACAGCACATAATAAATAGCTTAAAACCACCTTAAAGTCTGGTTAAACCTAGTATTTCTAAGTGCACAGGGATCAGTAAGTGGAGCTGTTTTGACTGGGATTCCACAGACAGAAATGTTTATGAAGTGTCTGTATTAGACCTTGTTTTGAGCTGGACATACTCAGGTGTGGAGTTGCAACTAATGAGGAGGACAAGTGATCAGTTACCTGAGTCACTCTGAAACCAAATGGTCACAACCTCCCAAAATGTATTTTAACACACTTCATTATGGGTAGTAACAAAGGAAACAAGTAACTACATCTATACCTACAGAAGAGGACACTACCTCAGAAAGTAATTATTCAGAAACCTACTTGAAATCATCAGAGAAGCTCCTTAGTGTGACATTTTAATCTCATACTGGAGCAAAAGGCCTAACATTATCTATGTGAGAGAAGACTGTCAAGTTAAAGTAAGGAAATAATTTTTACTTAGTATGCAAGAAACAGACTTCTGCCAGTATGTGTCTGCTGCTAGTGTCTACATCCAGACAAATATGAAAATACTGAAGATAGTTCAAAGAATGGACATAAAAGGTATCTGGGAATCAGAAAAAGTCTTATTATCTGAGGTTTAAATAATTCAATCAATTTAGCAGATCTGCAGAGAAGGTTAAAAGGTGATTTAACCAGAGTGCATATCCTCATTCAAGTAAAAGAGATCTGACAGTGGGAGTGCTCAGAATTGCAGACAAACATAAGAATCTCCAACACTTGAAAGATGAACGTGGATGAAGTTTCAAGCTTGGGAAATTAATTTTAAAGCACTAAGAGAAATTTATGTAAGAATAGATGTCACAGACACACCAGCATATGGACTTTTTGAAGAGCAGTCTAAATGCTGGAGTTTCTTAAATACATGCAGCTTCTAGAAAAACTGAAAAAGAGAACAGGCTCATAACTGTTTTTCTCTTTCTGGGTTTCAAATTGCAGACACTTAATTACTAATTCAGGAAAGGGAAGCGAGTTTGTTTTGTAAGAGGCATAAACCAGAAATTGCAGCACTTCGGAAACTGACTTGATTTCCAATAGTGCTGTGGCTTGTGATTGACTTGCACAGGCTTGTATCTAAGATAGATACAACCTTAGGTTTGCCTGTTGCTGAAAAATTTACCCTCTGTATGGATTATTCTGCAGAAGAGGATATGAAGTCTTCCTTTGACTGTTCTATCAGTCACACCTGCTCTTTTTTGTTCCTCCATTCAGCTTTGTTGAAATTTGCAAAAGTTTTAATTTGTTATTTTTGAAATTTAGGACACAGTAAAAGGGATGATAGGAGAATGAATTGGAACAAAATATTTTCATTTTTTTAGAGATGAGGTGGCAGTAATCTAGGAATTTATTGGAAGATCTTGGTTTTCCTGCTCCTTCCTCAGACCAAGAGTATTAGAAACTCTCTAAAGACTTTTAGTGACTGCTGCTGATTTAATTATTTAATTTCTGAAATGTGAGAGTAATGCAAAACTTTATAAAAGGCTAAGATAGATAATTGCCACCTTTGTTCACAATAGCTGACATATTCTCTGAGCAAACAAACTTCCCTTAAAGGTAATAATTTTCCCTTACCCCAAACCACATTTATCAAAGTCTTTATTGCTATTATGTCTTCAATCTATGAGTCCTTTAGTCACGTAGCAAAATGACAGATTTGGAGCTTACAATAAATTTGTGTCCCATTTTAACACTGTGCTGACTGAATATTTCAGCAGTTTCATCTCCAGTAGGTTGAATAATTATTAAAGAATTACTTACTCTATTTCATTATGTGAAACCCAAATAACTGTTAAATGTCTGCAAGAGATACTAGTGAGAAAAGTAAATTTGCAGAAACATTGCTAGTGATTATTGCTGGTGAAAATAATTATTGCTGGTGAAAATAATTTGCCTTTTCCAGGAACTGAGGATTATCTAAATAATCTTGCTGTTAATTTTTATTGATTCAAACTGTACCCAACACCAACAGTTAGCTAGAAATTAAAGCTGAGTTTTCTGTGCAAGAGCAGACACCTCACCTGATGAATGCTGGAAGTATGACCATTTTGGTTTGGAAATTCTTCCAAAAGATAGTTAATTAGCATTGCATCCATTGGCATAATGCTGCTTTCTGTCATTTTGCTTGCTTGCAGTATTCTAACTGCAAAAGTCTACCCCAGCTGAACATTTCTGCCTTTTAGCATATGAGTGCTTGCCAACTGTTTGCTTCAGCCATTTACTGTTAATGTTTTACATGGAGTGGCTAGTGATGTGAGTCTCAGGGCATTGTCCCTGCTTCCTAACTCAACAAATGACTCTGAAGAAGGTGGTAGGATGTAAAGCTAAGATGTTTCAGTCTATATTAATGTGTTCTGCTGCTCTCAAATATTCAACAGGTTGATGCAAATTGCTGAAAGACAAATACATGCCTGTTGCAAGACATGTGAATACCTTTTTCCACATAGATGAGTCAAGAAAATATGTAATTGAGTAAAAATAAAAACAAATTTAGTCTCCAGGACTAAGATTCTGATTTCTGGAATTTTAGATCAGTTTTATAAAGGTCAAAAATATTAAGTCATAGTAAAAGAATACTGGACACCATGCGCGTTTGGTTAGGATTCTTGCACATTTTTATGTAATCTGAAAGAAATAAGTATATTCATAATTAAAACTGAAAGCTGAGCAGATAGTAGGAGCCTAAAAAAGTGACGTAAGGAAAATAAATTTCCTCAGAGCTATTAGCTGGTCCAATACAGAGTACAATTTTAAAATGTGTTACTACATTTTTTGGGGTTTTTTGAAATTTGATTTTGTAAGATTAGGTCTTCAAAGAAAAAAAAATGTATGCACCCATAATTATTATGTATCAGAACATAAAGATACATTATTATCCATTTTCTCCATTCCTTTTCTCCCCCTCAAAATTTGGAAAGCTACTGAACATTTACAAGATTGGTCAGAGAAGAACTACTGTAAAATATTGAATTTCCACAGAGCCTGTACAGGGTCACAGTCATTGGTTTGACTTATCAGCTGCTGTGAGGTGAAGTGTTTTGTGGAGTTTACACAGAGGCCAAGAGCAGAGGACAGACAGGCAATCAGCACTTCTTATTAACTGGCCAAATTACTGCATACAAACCTGGCAGAATCCCCGAAAGGAATACAGACGATAGCTTAAAATGCTGTAACAGAATAATATAAGAAACTTGACAAAGGACAGTGTAACATCACAATTCAGATATGAAATGGACAGTCAGAGAAAGATATGCTTCATTACTGCCTCTATTGAAAAACTTCTTGTTCAGTTTTCAAAGCCTATTTTCTGCCTGTAATACAGGGAGGTTACATATGAGAAGCTTTTATGTCAACTTCCAGTGTTTAGAAAAAGAGGCATCTTTCTGGATATGTGAAACACGGTTTAACCCTACAACTGCAATAACTTGTTAAATAGCTGGTTATGACTTAATATCAGTAAAAAAGTGTTTGTATGAGACTTGTTTAAAGCGAAATTCTAGTCAGAAAAAGAAAATATGAGGCAGATTAATACAGAAGAATCTGAATTCAACTTGCAGAGATTTTGTCCAATGCTGAAACACTTTTCAACATTAGCCAAAGAACCCTCCTTGGAACTACCCAGGAGCAGCGTGTTAATAAGAAGGAATTAAGTTTGAAAGGAACTTAATGCACTGATAAGAAAGTTCAGTGAGAATATCTCTGCCTTTAAGAAAATTTCCTGGACATTAATCACAATAAATTTTACTTTCCTTCTTGATGCCCTATCATTGGGACACTCTGTAGAGGTGGAAGTGCAGGTCCCTGTTTGATGAATGTGTTGTTTGTAGAGTCATTTTTCTAATCAAGGAATTACTTGCTCTCTCCTATCCTACTTGCCCATACTCAAAACAGGAGAAAAAAAATAGGATAAATTAGGATTTAAATGATACCTGAAAAAAAAACGCAGATTCTTTTTTCCAACATTTGAAATATGAAAAAACCTACAAATCTTGAAAAGGAATTGACCTTTGGGCAGGATGATCTTTACCTGCCACTGTTTATTTCTTTGAACAGAAATTTTGGCCCAAAAATTTTTATCATTTTTATAAGTTGTTCTAAGTTGATAGACCTCATGATAAAACACAGCCTGGGCTTTAAGAACAGATATCCAAGGCAAAACAGCTTTGACCTCAAGAAGGGAGAATCAGTTCATATGAATGACATAAAATCAAGGTGTTTGTGTGAAGATGATCGCACATTTGCCCAATGCTCAAACTCTCTTTACATTAGGTTGAGATGTTTGCCTAAATGCTATCATCTAAAGGTTTGTGAAATGCCCTCATGATATCTGAGACATTTGCACAGAACTGGAGGGAAAAAAAAAAAAAAAAAGACAGGGTGAACAAAAGACCCACATCTTTATGGAAAGATTGAGGCTGTGTGACTGAGTCCAGATCTCCATTTATGGAGGGAACTTGGGCATTTTACCCTGTAGGGTATGCCAGATTTGTGTACTTAAAACTGAGGCTAAATCTCATTCTGCCTGTTTGCAGCAGAAGTTGCTGTGTCTCAGAAGAAACATGGAAGTTTTGAAGTTCAGCTTTACTCAAGAAAAAAAAGAAGCACATACAAACCAGGTAAACACCACCAAAAAAGGTAAACTGACTACAGTTTGATTGTTTTGATTTTAATGTGACACGGCCAGTACTATGTTTTTATTAAAATTTACAAAAGAATGGCAAAGGTTACAAGCAGTTCAGAGCAATAATACAACATCATTAACAAATTCCTTTTATATGTTTAGCCGTATTAATTTAGCATTCAGTTCATAAGAACTGCAGGGTTCTCTTGAACCTGTCACTAGTGATTTATTAAGTCAATTTTATATTCATCTGTTTATAGATCAAACATGCAGAAGATGGGTTCAACAGTATTGAGTGCATTTAACAAAAAAGAAAAGAGGAGAATTGGGTATTTAACTTTTAGGTTACACTTTTTCAGCATGAAGACAGTAATTAAATTTAAGCTACTGGTTTGATCAAGGATAAATGTTCTATGCCTCTTAAATACCTCTGAAATCAATACACCTTTTTAGAGCAACAGTTTCTGAAAAAAACTGGTGTTGTCTTGACGGTGAACTGAGGTTTCACTACGTACGTAGTTTGCAAAAGTGAAAATTTGAAGTCAGCTCTGTTGAAAACAGATTTCTGACATGCAGGTAAGAAACACCATTGCATCAGACACTGTGTGTGCTGGAATCACCCCATGAATAAAGAAACACAAATCAGTTTAAAAATCTTGTGTCTCCCAATTACCACCAAGGCACTTCTGTCTCTTGTGAGATTTATTATGCACTTCAGAGCATCAGCTGCAAAAACTGCTAAGCTACCATTTAAATATTAACAGCAAAATTTATGAAAATTCATTAAAAGATGTCTTACTTTTACAATTATTTGCATGGTAATGAAAAAAATGCAATTCTTGAACGTTTTAAAATTTTTCTAACTTTGGACATATTTTCCACTGCAAAAATATCTTCAACTTTTAAAAAAAGTATAAGTTTTTATTTGAAATGCTATAAAATCTGTATGTTGTATGAAAATTTTGCAAGAAAAAAAATTCCTTTTTTTTTTTTTTAGAATTTCCTTATATATGCAGTTTCTCAGAGCTGAATCTGATAGTGACTCCTGGAGGAAAAATGAACTTGCAGCTGAAAAGAACCCACCTCTCCAGCAGAAATTGATGATGTGAACACACCACTACAGAAACACATCTGGAGACATTTTATTTATCAATTGGCTAATAACATATGGTATTTATTTTGTCACTTGTGAATCATCTTCTGTTTCTTAGGCTTGATTTTATTTAATGTTTCCTGGTCAAAGTGGGACAATAGCATCAATGGGACATCAAAGCATGTGTTGTCATTTGGAGATTTTGTCTGTTTGGGATATGAGTTCACATAATGTTGCCTCTGAGACATTATGGAAATGCAATCCACTCAGCAATGGTTAACATTTTTAAACAAATACTATTTATAAGTTAACTAATTTTAACTTTAGTTCCAGCTTTATTACTGTTTAGGTATGTGAATATAAATATATGGATATTATGATACAAGTATAATAGCACATAATTAAAAATACCTTTTATAATAGGCTGAATTAAAACTGGAGAATCTGAGAACCTAGCTTAAAAAAACCCCTCTATTTATGCTTGGAAACAGGATTTGACAGAGGGGCAAACTTGGCTAGCAAATTTGTCTTTGGGTTGTATGTTGGAAACTCAAAATACAGTTACTAATTTATGTTATTAAGGAAAGAATATCTTTGAACTAACTGAAAAGAAAATACCACATTAATTTTAGAGTAGATACTGGTATATAGCTACGCTTTGTAAGGGTAACAGAGGGAGCAAAATTACCCTGGAGTCAGACTGTAAAAGAAATTCCACATCAATGGTACATGATTGCCTAGTGTCTCCTTGTGACACTTTGGCTATTTGCCAACCCACAAATACACATCTTTCTCTTCTGAAAGCTCCCCCTACCATTAAATCACCACAAAGATAAGCATTTAGTACCTAACTTTACTACTTTTTTTCCTCTCTTCATCCTGAATGTGAGAAAAGACAATAAAGAAGCATCATGTCTGGCTTCAACAATTCTGGGCAAGAATTTACAGCAGAACATGCTTGGGAGTCTGCCTTTATTTTAAAGAATAAACTGAGTCACCATATTTCTATCTCAAATACACTTAAAGTAATTTCTATAAATATTCAGATATGTTCTTGTTTAAATGTACTCTTGTGGCTTTTATCCCTCTGTTTCAGTGGGATTCATAGCTCACAGTACAGTCATAGTGCAATGCTTTATTAGTGTCACAGATTTTATAAACAAGGAAAAACACTTCAAAGAGCAACTGCTAACATCACAGAAGTATAAAAAAGAGAGTTATGTGCTCCTGCTGTTTATTTTGGTTTGCACTGCACTGTGACAGAAAACAGCACTTGGTGATTAATTTGAAAAGAATGAGACTTCCTGGAAAATTTGTTTTTTCATTCAATGGCAAAATGTTATAAAAAAGGGACATGAAAATAAATACAAACATAAAATTTAAGTTTTAAAGACACAGTGTGCATATGTTTTCAAAGCATAAAAACATATTTAAAAAGAAATCATAAGAATAAGGGTTGGTTTACTTCATGAAAAATATTATAGATAGATAATGAGATGATTGGCTCTCACAATTAAAAGATAACTACTGTGTGAATATTAATAAAAGCTTTAGTGATGTATAGTTATGTTATTGCAGTTTAGATGTCCTCTGTTCTCCCCATAGTTCCCTGCCCCCCCCCCCACCACCACCACCACCATATTGGGACCATCAGACAGCCGGGGTTGTCTAGGACAGGTAAAAAAGGAGGTGGGCAGGCATCCCTTAGCTAGGGCAGCCGGGAATAGAAAAGCTTGGGGCTTAAGGGGTGTGGCATGGCAACACCTGATCTCCAATCAAGTTACAAGAAAGCAGTTTCCACCAATAAATGGCAAAGAAGAGCTGACTGACAGACTTTGGGTGGGGCCAGGGCTGGCTGATGCAGCCCCCAGGGGTATAAAAGACTGAGCGACCAGCTTGGAGACAAACCAGCTGTGTGGTATGTGCATGGGCTGTTCTCAGTGCTGCAACTTTTTCCTTATGTAATCCTGCTGTAGTATTTTTATTAAGGTTTAATAAACCTTGTTAAATTTTCAAAGTGAGCAGTTGTTTCTCACAAAAAATGAACAGAGAATGCATTATTTCATACCAGTACACTCAAATAAAGGCTCAAGCTAAACACAGAAAGTGGGGAATGCACATATTAAAGTCATTGGAATATCATGAGCAACAACAGATAATAAAATAAAACTCAACAAAAAGTAGTCACATAAGAACCTAGGTAAGGCAAAACTTTTTAAAGTATGACATTCACATCTGGTGAATGAAATGAGAACAGCTACTGCTTCTCAGACTATCATATATAAAAGATGTATGAAATTGGAAAGGTTGGAAAAGCTTTTGTCATTTTTAAGGACACTGGTAAATTCTATCAAATAAGGTGTTCAACAGCTTCTGATAAGGAAGATTAAAAGTTTCAAGGTGTTTCATTATGGGTATAAGAATTCAGCAGAAAATAAACCCCCTTGCACTCCAGCTGATCCTCAGAGATCAAAGGAACTGGATGCTGCTGAGCTTAATTTCTGGTTATAGCCAAATTAAGCTCTGTAAATCTGGTTGACTTCAAAAGAAAAACTTGCATGAGGACAGATGCACAAACAGTGCAGTTTACCAATCCTGTACTATACATATGATCATGTTCAACAAGGACTTTGCATGATCTAGATTCATGACTAGTACAACTTATTGAAACACCAGGAAAGCAGGTTCAGGATTGCTGGTGATAAATACACTAAGTACAGAACAGTAATGTGTGTCACAACAGAAAATATAGCAAGAGAGATTCTAATAGTTCCCTGGACATATAAATGAGTTCTGGCATGTGTTGCAATGCCCTTGCAGGTGCAAAGCTCACCAACAGGTGTTCCCTCCAGAAAGACACAGCCTATTGACACATACTGAGCAGGCAGAAATATTTTCTTCCTCCAGATGGGTTTTTCTGCACCCACCTTTTCCACCCTGAAACTCCTCTTTCATACTATAAATTTTGGCCTCTCCCGAGGGAGGGGAACAATTACATGTTATAAGTGGAGTTGGGTGACTTTGGTCATACATGCATTACACATCCATGTTCTCCTTCATTTGTATCCCGAAGAGTGTGCATGTGAACATGTTAAAGAAGCTTAATAAGGATATCAGTTAGTTTGGGTCAGAATTTATAGCTGACAGAAAAGGTAAACACTTTGGCCCTCCACTACTGAGGTGACAGTAAAGGCTATTAGGCCTTCCTCAGGTTCTTTGAGTTCATCCTTATCTCCTTAATGAAGCAGATTCATAACAAGGCTTGCTTTTCTCAGCAAAGTAAATGTGGCTATTAGCTGGTGCAGAGTCCAGGTGCTATTCTGTGCCTCACTGAAACAGCACCAGACTGCCAGACCTCCACTTCACTCCAGACAACAGTCAGTTGTTAGGCCCTAATCCAGGCAGGTGCAAGATAAGGAAGAGGCTCATCTCATGTTTTTCTCAATGAGTTTCATCAATTTTTCACCATCTTGAAGCAACACTGTACAATTTTGACAATTTACCACACTGGATAACAGCATTGGTATTTGCTGATCTTGTGTCAATGTTGGAATTCACCTTATTATTCATCAAGTTTTGTTTGGCCTATCATGCTACTTAAAGTTCCTTAGATTTGAGGAGTTAATAGTTTTGGTTAACACGTCAGCAGCATCTGTTTTCCTGCTTCAGTAGGCGTGTGGTTTCTGGTCCCCTCTTCGTAATAACATCCACTATGTACTAGCAGACTGCTGTTATGTATCCCTAAAGCTCCCTCTTTTCATACTGAACAAGGCTAGAATCTCAGCCTCTCTGGTGACTGCTTCAGCTTTCAAGCAACTTGGGACCCTCCACTGAAATTGCACCAGTCTTTCTTCAGTTGTGGAGACCAAAACTGGACACAGTATCCCAGAGGTAATGCCAAGTACAATGTCAAGTAATTAGTGTCAAACCCATCTTGCTTCCAGCTCTTCTATACTGCCACTTCGCATCAAACTTTGGTCACTTGTTTTCCTGGGCATTGAGGTGCAAGTATTGGAGGAGGTTGCACTTTAACACATACCATGTTGGGCTCCTTATTCCCTTAGAACTGCTGTCACATGACCACACCTGACAGTTCCTTTAGAAAATTGAGTTTTGTTACCATCCTGGCAAATAGAAACTTCTTTCCCGTTTACCAGTCTACCTGCTGTTTTCAGGATCTGTTAAAGAATGAGACAGCCTCTTTGTGAAAGTATTTTAAACACTTAGTGGCTTTAAAAACTTGTCTTGAGCCATTAGACATTTAAATGCTGAGGCTTATCTTTTTGATCATTTAAGCGATTCATAGCTGGATATTCAAGACTGTGTATGCAACAGACACCTATCTCCTCAGGCAATACAAGATAGTGTGGAATGCATGACTAGCACAGCAAGATCCTCCTCCACCTTTCGTATAAAAATCCAACTTCATTCATGGGCCATTTAATATCTGTGTGCAGAGATAAATACATTTTAAACATCACTGAGCCAAAGTTTTAAGTAACAAAATTTCCTTTCCATTTCAGACAGCCTCAATCCCTTGAAACTCGCATTATGCACATTTTATTCTGGTTAATAACTGCAGTTGCAGGTCACAAATGATTAAAATAAGCCTCAGTAACTTCCAGTTCATTAGGGCAACCAAAGTATCAGAAAAATATTTGGCTTCTTCACAAGGCTTAGATACTCCTAAAATATTTTCTGGCTTTGAACTCCAGTTAGTATTACAAAACTGTAAAGCAGGCCTATTAATTGTCAGTTACTGGCTTTCAAATGCTAAAATATACATATATGTGCTGATACACATATACACAGATACACAAGAACACACATTTATCTTGGTAACCCACTTTTTAATTGAACACCAGGTTAATTGGAAGACAGGTTTCCTTGTAATCTCTCCTTTGCATTTGGCTCAAAACTTGAAGTAGGTTTAAAGTAGGTTTTAAATTCTCTGAAATTATACTTGCTATCCTCAGGCATCTTACATCACAGAATACTCTCTTGCAAAGGAGAGGAAGAGGAAATTAGAAATATAAAACCATGCAGTTTTTTAAAAAAATGTGAAGTGTGATTACATAAGAAATTATAATATTTAAATCATATGGATATTAGAATGTTAGTTCAAAATATCATCAAAAGCTCTATGTGTCTAGAGTTGAAAAGGTAAGGGTTTGTAAAATCTTTTTATTCAGAAAGAGTAAAACATTTCATTTTTAAAAGTGTGAGATGAGCTTTGATATAAATGTACCATGTAGATAAGTAGAGACCAATCATTACACTCCAAAGTAATTTTTGCAAGGAGAAGGAAATTTGCTAAGTTCCTTTCTAAATGTTAAAGCATTTTATATCACATGATTGCAAAATTCCTCCTGTCTCTCCTGACTTCACACAGCTTTCTCTTATAGGTGATGCAGTCATCTATTAGAAGAAAAAATCCCCAATAATCCTTAAAAGCAATTTTTTATCTGCTGTTTTTCCATTAATAAAAATTTCATTTGAATGTAAATCCAATCATAAAGTTATATTTTAAACTTGCATATTTACAAAAAGCCAGGATTTTTATATTCGTGGTCTGTAATTCATTACCTCCATACTGAAACAAAACTGAGGTAAAAGTGACTCTTCTCTAGGAGGATGCTTCTACTGCTCTGCCTAAAGCTATATGGTGAAATATGATCGGTTTTTGAAAAACGACAGAGAAGTTTCACAAATGCCCAGGGAAAATATAGAATTCTGTGATAACATCAAATGAATATAGCAGTGTGTAAATAGCTAATGAAATCAACAAAATGCCTTTTCTAATAATCCTTTAATACAAAAGAATAAATACTTAACCTAATAATGGGCCACTAAATCAAAATATTTTGAGAAGTAACCCTTGAATTTGTTGACATATACTGCATAATCTTTTCTTCTTTTAGACATTTAATTAATCTACAAGGGTTGTAGGAAAAAAGGTAATTTTATGAGTTGCACGCTGTATTTTGCCGTGCTGCTAATCAGTGCTGATCAGTGCAATTCAATTAGAAGTTTGCAACCTGTAATTAAAAGAACATAAACTCTTCTGAAAAAATAATAATGTTGGAACTTGCAGCGCTGTGAAACTTAAGGTGATAAAGAAAAAATACTTTTTATTTCCATCAAAGACGATTTTTCAAATTTATAAAAAAACATTTACTATCAAATAGTGTCAGTACATATGTATACAAGACATCTGCAATGTGGAGTTTGTGCCATAGAGAAATAAAGAACACAGATTTCAACTCATGTTTGCCATTCAACTTTTAAAATATTTGTAGAATCATTCAATGTGTTACTCTTTTCATTCTTCTAATGAGTATAAAAGTTGCTTCTGTTGCATGTTGTGCAGCAACCCATTTGTTGGACACATGGCCATGTGAGTAGCTAGGTGCATCCACAATATCTTAAAATCTCCTTTACCTGTAGCTTCAGAGTTCCTGGGGATTTTCTGGGGTAGGCCTCTGTGAAGAAAGCAAGGGGCTTCATTATACAGATTAACTATTTACAGTTTACAGTTTAAAACTTTTTTATACAGTTTAACACCTTCTTTCATAATATAGATCTTCTTAACTATTTTCTCAATATTTTATTATGGGAAAAAATTGTCAGAAGTTCACTATCCAATTCTCAGTCTTTATTTTTTAAAAAGAATTATTATATAGCAAAAAGACTAAAAACTCAATTTAATGGAGTATTTCTATACAATTGAATGACAAACTCCAACTCTTTGAATGGAGGATGTCCTGAGCTAGAACTCAGGTGACCACCAAAGCCTCTCTCTCACTGGACAGCAGAGATAAAATACAAGGCTCATGGGTCAGGATACAGACAGGGAGAGATCACTCACTAATTGCATCACCAGCAAAAAAGACCTAATGTGGGGAAATAGGTTTATTACTGATCATATATGAGTGATATCAGCCCCCTTAAGGTCTGATCACCTGAAGTTCTAAGAATCAAACTTTGAAATTTTTTATCATTCTAAATGTAGCTACAGCTAGACACTTAGGACTAAACAATTGCATAGTGAACATTGGATGCTTAGCTAATCTTTTAATACAAAGAAAGGGGAAGACAATGCCAAGAAATACGAGTTCTTTGGATGATAGCCACCAGGACTGAAGTCAGAAAAACTGAAAAAAAATTCAGGAAAGGTATTATTAGCAGTGGGAGATAATGATCATCAACTCATTTAGCAATTCTTCAGAAGGAACCCCAGACACAAAAGAAAGAACTGCTCATGCAGACTTATTAGCATGACAGATGAGAGAGAAAACTAGAAAATATGAGTTTGAGTATTAATTAAGAAATCGTTATCTAATCTGTAACCAATAAATATGGAGGCACCTTTTTCCGTAAAATGTATAAAATAGTGTAAAAAAAATTAATTTCCCTAAACTGCAAAAGTGCCTGGGGTTCCAGTGCATTGGCCCTGACTTACAGGGAGGCCCTGGTCCCCAAAGCCTGCAGAGGCTCCATCTCTCCAGTTCCAGGGCACACCCCACTGACGGGGTGGTCACCCCATGGAGGCTTCCAGCTGAGGGAACACAAAGGCTCCAAAACCCACAGCCTGGTCACCAGGTCCAGGGAGCCACAGAGCTCGGCCTTCCCCCACAGCAACAAAACAAGACCAGGCGGTCCAGCTCACAGTCTAAGGCCAAGGGGCCGGGGCAGGCCTGAGAACAGGGAGGACACGTGTCCCCCGACTCCTGGCCCCACAGCTCTGAAAGGCCAAGGCCAGGGATACTGCCTGATGACAGAGGGTCCCTCCAACCACCTGCCAAGGACGGGGGATGCACACAACCCCACTTACAGGGCTGCCCCCACAGCCGGGCACTCCCAGCAAGTGCCATGGAGCACAGGCTCTGGCCTGTGCCCCACTTACGGGCCATCTGGAGCCTGGCCCCATCTCAGTGCAGCACAGCAACACATCCGTCTACAGGAGCCCAGGCCCAGGGAGAAATGGCACCAGGGTGGTCACACCAGCCCAAAGCAGTGCCAAAGGTGGGATTGCGCCCTGCAGCACAGCATTTCTTCAGCCTGTAATGGCTCAACCCCTCGTTCAGAAGGGCCAGTGTGCTCATCCCTGTCACCTGGCTAAAGAAACCTCCCCAGCCCAGTTTACAG
Source organism: Melospiza georgiana (assembly GCF_028018845.1). NCBI lineage: Eukaryota > Metazoa > Chordata > Aves > Passeriformes > Passerellidae > Melospiza > Melospiza georgiana. Next base: position 53,891,820 of record NC_080433.1, read on the forward strand.
GGACTTGGGCCTGCTCCTGGGGACAAAGAGTTCCACAAAGTTGTGACTCCTGCCCTGAGTACAGGGCCTGCACACTGGCAGATCACCAACAGCCCTGGTAGCCACGCAACATAGGCAGAGACCCAGGCTCTGGCTGCAGGGGGGTCATGGTGCCCACGCTATGACTAAGTGGCTTCACTCTGTCTTCAAAAAGCAGGGGCAAGGCTGGACTGTTTCTCCACCCGTGCATTTTTGGGGACCTCCCTGTGGCTGCACAGAGCTCCTCTTTTCCTCCTCCTGGGACGTCTAAGATACCCTGCTCTATTTCTAAAGGAGGCCTAACGCATAAACTCACACACCGCACCAACTAAGGGGAACACAGGGGAGGGGAACACAGTCCCAGAAGAGGGAGCGGCCAACATGCTGGGGAGCCATCCCTCCTGCTGAGTAGGAGAGGAAAGCCTCAGACCTGCCCCTGCACTGCAGGATGGACACAGGGGCCTCGACAGACTGAGGAGCTCCAGTGGTGGCACAGAGACAAAGGCTCCAATACAGGGGGTCACACTGCCCAGCAGCAGGCAGAAAGATACTGGGCTGGGAAAAAGCCCTGGCCTTCTTACAGGCTGGGCTAGCGGCCTGGAGAGCTCCATTTCCCCCCCTCAGGTGTGGAGACAGGGGCTCTCACCCTCCTTACAGGGTTGCCCTTTCTCTCCGGGTAGCCAAAGAGCACAAGGGCAAAAGGCCTATGATAGTGAAAATCCAGCCCTGCTTATGGGGTGGTCGCCCACTGCAAAGCCAGCTGTGGCACCAAGAAGGTGCCCTGCCAGCAATACACTTTGCCAGAGAGCTTCTCATGCTCCCTTTTCAGCTCCAAGCTGCTGCTCTTCTTGCTCACTCTTGCCTCCAAGAGTGAGCAAGTTCCAAGTTCCACTCTTGAGCTCCAAGACGCTTCTCTCCTCTGCTCACTCTTTCCTCGGCATCCCATGGCTTCTGCGAGTGGATGACAAACTCAGGCCTGAAAAGATCCAGCTTCTGTGCCTGAAGGGAACCAACAGCCCCACAGGCAGATCCTCAAGCCACCCAGTCACACTTTTTAACAGTAGGTCTTCTAACATAATTCATTCTTGGAATATGTGTGTGAAGATCCCTGTCCAACTCTACAAACATTTTTCACAACAGGCATGTTTGTCAAATCTGAATCTCCTAAGTAACTGGAAAGACCCCTTGCCAATGAAGAGGGTCTGGATCTGGTGATTGAGGGAACATCTAAAAGTGCTTTGCCCTTCTTCATGCACCTCCACTTGTTTCTTCCCCATTGCAACACTCTGAATTCACACATTCTCCATTTAGTGTGCTTTCGTTAAGCCAATACCTTAGCAGTGTCTGACATTTCCAGAGTAAAGGAAAAGATGTGGTACTGTACATACTTCATCCTATTTCTAGCTCTGTCAGACAGTGGAATGGTTCAGCTCTTTCATTCTGCTACATCCAGCCAGCCTAACTACTGAACATCTGGCAACTGGAGCACCTAGTTACCTTTTTGTCCTTGATCTCTTTAGCTAAATCATTAGAGCCCTCCTTTTTAGTAATGACCTTGTGGGTTTTCTGAACAGTTCTTTTTTCTTTCATTTTCCCTTCTCCAATACCCTAAAATTCCTCTAGATGAGGAATTAATTCTGCATATTTTCTAGCTTTATTTCTTCCTTCAGGAAAATTGAGGAAGAATACTAATAATATAATAAATGACAATGAATCAATAATATTTTATTTTAAATAATAATAATACAAAATCTATCAGTAATTTAAAATGTTCAGGTTATCCAAAGCATATTTTCTTTAATTGTGGTACAGGGTGAGGTTTCTGGCATTGTTTGTCTCCAATCCAGTTTATGGTGATCTAAATGCAGTCTTACATATGTTAATGTTTACTAAAGGATCATCAAGGTTCTTATTATGTAACCTGCAGTACTCATGCACGTTTTCTCTGTGCTCCATCACCTCAACCCTTACCACCTATGGCAGCGGTTGTGTGGAACTCACACACAGGCAGAATCCTACCGTTTGTAATACTCCCTGTTGGGGACCCTCTAATTTGATGGCAAGTGAATAACGACTGGTGGGCTATTTAAATTTGTTTTACTAATTAGATCTGAGAAATCTTAGTCTTTCAATTTCCTTTCAAAAGGGTCTGATGCTAAACTATTTTCTTTACTATAAGAGGGAAAGTGTGGTCTCCTTTCTCTTAAGTTTTATCACAAATTCAATAGGCTTCCAAACTCCTACAAATTGAATTTTCAATCTGCCAAAGAATAGGGTACCAAAAATAAAATAAAATTAAATAGTATTAAATTTTATGGAATTAGTGAGTCATCTGGCTGAAGATTCAAAGCACTGGTTCATGTTTCCAAGAAAAATCCAAACTGTCATGAAGAAAAAACATCTCTTCTTAATACAGGAATTCGATTTTCAGTTATGGATGTCTCATATTTTCAGTAATTTTAATATAAAGTGAAGTTTTAATATAAAGTAAAATTAAGATAAATAAAGTACCCTGGAAAATCTTTCAAGCATTTTCTATTCTAAAGTGTAACAACTTCCTCAGAACTGTCCTTGAACAACAGGAATGAGCTATGCTGCATGTCAAATGGAATAAAAGACTTTGTTCTAATTTTATCCAGAAGAAGCCTTGGTCCATATGTTTTCGTTTGAACACACTGTGAATTAGCTTTTGCACACAGCAGTAAACATGTATAGCAACCATCCTTCAGAGTTCCTATGCAAGTGTAAAACATTGTAAATTTTATATGTATATATTATTAAATTGTATATATGGACTGTATGTCCTCTTGGAAGTAAAGTGTCATGCTATTTTTCTGTACACTGTCTGGCATGTATTCTAATATTCATCTTATGCTACTCTATACCCTGGAAACAATACTTTAGGAAAGGTTTCTGTCCTAATGTGACCTTGAACTAAGATCAGAGGAAAATTAGAACCAGCACAGATAATATATGTTAGTTAATAGGCTTTAAAAATTTGCTGGGCACAAAAAAGTAAATATTTTGAAAATCCAGTACTTCTGAGGTCAAACAATGGCCTAATAGATTGAATAAAATGTGTCAGGTTACTTTTCTTAGAAGTTTTCTTTCCAAGTTTCATTCAATATTCTTTTAGATTTCCTGAAACAGTCCAGGATCCATTAGCTTTTTTCCCTACCAAGGGTTGATAGATTTCATGATTTATTATTGCAATTGTTTTTTAGCACAGACTGCTGTGCAGTGACAAGCATCAGTCTAGAGTGCAATGTGAAGGTTCATATTTTTACTTTTTTAGAAACAAAGTGGGGAAAGAAAATTACGGTTGCTTTTTGTCAGCAAAATATATTTATGATTTCAACTTTATACAGCCATCTGAACCTTAGCTTGACAAATTATTCTGCCTGTGTCTCTTTCTCTACATAAAATAAGATAAAATCTTAAATCTGGTGGGTTTGACTTTCTAATACCAGTTTAGCTGGGAAAAAAAATCCTTTCGTTTTAATATTCTCCCCCAAATCTTTAACAGGCCCAAATCCAGTGTTCATTTAAGCTACAGTATAATTTCTTGTTTTCTGCTAAGTTAAGTCTGAAAATATAAATATTGTCTGTCTCTTACAAGAAAGAATCTGGATAATCCAATTTTCTAATATATCCTAGAATTGTAATCCATACTTCATTTCTATGGTGACATTTATGATGTTAGTTTTCATCTCACTGCAGTGCAACTCATGTTGAAAAAAAAGAAAAAAAAATTAAACCAAGCAAAGAAATCACCCATTAAGATAAAGGAACAAAGCATTTATTGCCTTAATTCAATTACATACAGAAGTTAAAAAAATTTGAACACACTTTTTCAACGTGACCTGCAACACTAAACAAACAAGACACAAGTATAAGTAAATCTACTGTTAGTTTAGATTTTACAGGATTTTTGAAAGATTTGTCTCTTAGCTCTGCTGGAGCCTCCCTCCTCATTTGTCCATGGCCCAACACCCCATTTCAGCCCAGTTTGAGGCCATCAGTCCCAGGCTGGGGGTGAACAGGGCAGATCTGCATTTTACTGCCATCTGCCAGGTTTGGCCAAGGAGGACCTTCCTTGTCCACCCCACAGGTAGGTCCTGCCTCAAGAATTCACTAACTCACTGGTTATTTCAAGATTATCCTTAAAGATTGGAAGCATTGAGATCTCATTAAAATTTAACTTGCACATACCAGAAGCGTTTAGCATTTGTATTTCTGGTTCATATACCAAATGCAATCAAAATGGGGACTTCTGAAAGAAGCACAGTTGTAGGAGTTATATCATGAATTAGCAATGAGACTAAGAATGGACTGTGGAGACCTCTTTTTAAAAAATTTGACCTCCTGATAGTGCAAGTACTTTATCATAAGGGCTAATTTTAGCAGTGCCAAAGCTACCTAGGCAAGAAGAACTTGTAAGACTTCCCGGACAAAATTCCTGAGTCTAGAATCATAGAATAGGTTGGAAAAGTCCCTGAAGTTCATCGAGTCCAGCCTTTAATCCAGCACTGCCAAGTCCACCACTAAACTATGTCCCCAAGTGCCACATCTTTTAAACACTTTTGGGGATGGTGACTCATCCACTTCCCTGGCAGCCTGTGCCAATATTTGACAACACTTTTGGTGAGGAAATTTTTCCTAATATCCAATCTCGACCTCCACTGGTAAATCTGGAGGCTGCTTTCTTTTGTCCTAACTATGCCAGGGAGGAGACCAACCTCCACCACTTCATAACCTCCTTTCGAGTATTTGTAAGTGCAATAAGGTTTCCCCTCAGCCTGCTTTCCTCCAGGCTAACCAACCCCAGCTCTCTTGGCCACTCCTCTACTTGTGCTTCAGACCCCTCCCCAGCTGTGTTACCCTTCTGTGGACACACTCCAGCACCTCAATGTCTTGCTTGTAGTAAGGGGCCCAGAACTAAACACAGAAGTCAAGGTACATCCTTAAGTGCAGAGGGACAATCACTGCCCTGGTCCTGCTGGCCACACTATTGCTGATACAGACCATGATGTCATTGGTCTTCTTGTGCGCCTGGGCACACTGATGGCTCGTGTCTGCCAAGCAGATCCTTTTCTGTCACACCTCTTTCCAGCCACTTTTGCCTCAGTCTGTAATGCTGCATATGATTGTGACCAAAAAGCAGGACTCAGCACTTGTTGAACCTCATGCGATTGGTCCGTCCAAATTCTTCTCCAGAGCCTTCCTACTTTCCAGCAGATCAACACTCCCACCCAACTCAGTGTTTTCTACAAACTCACCAGGGGTGCACTTGATGACCTTGTGCAGATCATTGTTAAAGGTATGAAGCAGAACTGGCCCCAATAAGTGAGCCCTGGGGACCATATATGTAACATTATGTGGCAAAATAAGTAATGTGTTCCTCATGGCAAGTGGATTAGCCAGGAGACTTCTATATGATGCTTAGTAGATTCAGTCTATTTTCTGTGGCTTGCTCTGAGGCTGTTTAAGGTGTAGCAGGGTGCTGCAGATACTGTTCTATCAAATTAAATGGAAAGGAAAAAAAAGTAGGATAAAGGTACTTGTCATCCTCATTTAGTCTTGCACCAAGCTAGATACAAATCATAGAATTTTTTTGTATTCTTTCTCTTAATCTTTTTTTGCAACAAACGTCTTTTTAGAAGCATGCATCAGGAATAACAAGGAACAATTTTTCATCAGGATTATTGTGAGATTTGAAACAAATACATATGTACATGAAGTTTAACTTTTGTATCCAGTGTATTCAGAAATTTGCCCATTATAGAAGTGAGATGGATAGGCAAAAAAGGCTTCTTTCTTTCTGTCTTGGGTCTAATTTACAGGTAAAGAAAAAAAAAATTAAAAAGATCACAACTAGTACTTTCAGCACTTCACCTCACAGTTGATTAGCCTGGGCATTAGTGACAAAAGAGTTTCCCTCCTGAATATTAACATGATTTTTGAAGCTTGCAAGTTTATTCTCTCTACATCCCTCCCCATAACCTTGGTAAGAGGCAAACAAATGAAAAGTCAACAAAGGCCGAACTGCTGCTGCACACCAAATGGTTGTTTTCTCTGTTCACCTCATTATGTCTCAGAAGGAGCTCTTTGGATCCACCACAAAAACTTGTGTTTTAAATAGGTGAAGACCAGAATTATTCCTCAGTGAATGGTGAGATAGGTATAAATAAGAAAATGAATAGGCCCAAACCTTAAGAGAAATCCAATAATTCAAAATTGAAATCCTGAACTACTTTCAGAACTGGAAAGTATTCTCTAGTTTTAATTAGGGAATTAATCAAGAAAGACTGAACCTGCATAGCTATTCAAATTCCAGATCCAAATGCCATGGTCAATCCTAGCTGATTATTACATACAGTGTCTGGTCTGCTCAGCATACTGCAAACTTTATGAGCTAAAATATTGTCCAGGAACATAGTCATTGCCAGCCCCATCGCATGCAAATACCAAGAGCATAAATATCTCTATGGCCTTTTATTTGCAGTCTATAAAATCAAAAGAGCTTTATAACACAAATGAAAATTAATTGCACAATTACCTTTCTCCTGTGTAGGTTCCAAGAAAAGAGACCAAAACCAAAACAAACCCCCAACAAAAAAAAAAATAAAACAACAAACATTTTTCTATCTCATATTCTGTGTTGCCTTTCTGCTTGCTTCATAACCAAGTAGGACAAACCCAAAAGACTTAGCAAAACCTTTTCTTTCCAATCCATGTTATCCATTGTTAGCATTGTCCTTTTTGAACCTCACAGTGGAGATTTCTCAGCCAACTTTATTTTTCTTGTAACAAAATTTACCTGAAGTCTTCAGCAAACAATACTAGTAATAAATGCATGGTTTGCAGACTTCAGTTTAATCTTTTAAAAGTCATATGCTTTAAAGGCTTATTTTAGCTATGGTGGCTTCTTTCACCTTGAAAAAGTCAGTGTCCTCAAAATTTAATTTTCTTCATCTCCCAAATAAAAATAATCATAACTAAAAAATCCTGCTTCATTGATAATATGTCAGGGAGAAGCAAGGGAAAGCTGCTGCTTACAGCCCTCCTCTGTGAGCAAGTGTGGCAGAGGCAATGCCCGCATGACCAGGTGCAGCCACACAGCACACAGAACAGCAGAGCACAGCCAGCCCAGGCATTTCTGGGGGTTATGTTGGCAAATCCAATACACAGATCTGAAGGTACAGGTCTAGGCACACACATGGCTATGTCATACCTTATAGTAGGACTAGGATTCTGCTCCTGGGCAGAGGTAGGGAGCCTCTGCCTCCCACAACTTCTTCTCACAAGTGTGATAACAATACCATACAGCTGCATCATTTATTTATTTCTTTGACTATGTTGTTCTAAGTCCATCTTTGCTAAAATCTCCACATTCTGTGATTGCATTCCACAGAAGTAAAAGTTAATGTATATTGAATATTTTCAGTGCCATAAGTCATTGCAAATTTTCACTGGATTCTCTAATTTGGGGAATATGCAGCTTACTTCCTTTGAAGTCATGTGTATCATAGGTTTCTGCATTATACTGGAAAAGTTGCTGGAAAATCTGGAAAGATTGCATTGCATACCTGCTACTCATTTTGACCTAACAGGTTACATTTGAAATATATACTGAATAAGCTATTAGTGTATTGACCAACTTGCATGACCAATTTTCATGCAAAGAATGTCACACTTCACTGTGATAATTTTACCTCATACTAAAGGAATTATGTACTTATTTGTGTTTGAATTATACATGCTTACTTATTCTCTGGGGCTTTGTGTAGCATTCAAAACCAGCAGCAATATTATTAAAGAAAACATTTTGAGTCTTATGGTTTAAAAATATCAAGTAATGACCTTAGAAAAAATAATTAACATAGTCATTAACGCAGTCACTTGAACTCCTGGAAAATATGTGAAACAGGTACCTGAACTTGTCTTAGGTAGTGATCTTAATATTTACCTTTACTACTGGGATCAACAGCAATAATACATTTATTGAAACATTTATGCGGCTAAGATTGTTAACATTTTGTAGTTAACAGTGTAAACATCCTCCACACAGCTGTGGCCAGAAGGTGAAGTAGAGTGATCAAGAAATAGGATAGAAAAAGATAGAGGCAATATTTTAACATAAATCATGACTCTTTTATATGTAAGAAATATATAAAATGTTGTATGACATATATATAACATGAAATTTTCCATGAATAATGGAGAAACTTCTGGGGAGATCAACTGAACTCTAAAAAAAAAGGGAAGAGTCCCCTTTTTTGTGGATCCCTGCTGCAAATATTTGTCTCCAGCATACCAGAAATGGCACTTAATATAAAAGATCCATATGCCAGAGGTCACTGAAGGTGGTAACCAAGATAAAATCTTAAAAAAAAAAAAAGAAAATAATGAAAGAAAGCCAACAAAACTCCCATAATATTCAATGCTATTTTTGGATACAAGGATATCACTTATTATTTTAGTTAATTTTTACCTATAAAAGGGCTGCTTTTTTATACCTTCCATTCAGGTATAAAAGGTTCAATTAGCTTATCTGCTAATTTGTCAGAACACAGAGTTAGATGCAGTCCAGATCAGATTGAGTGGAAACACTTAGATATTCAGGTCTTGTTTTCTGTTTTCACTCCTTGAGATGCATTTTTTAATTCCTTAGGCAAGCAAAAGATCTTATTAGCTATCAGGGAGGGAGTTAACAGTAGTTCTTTATCTTCTTGGATGACAGCAAATAAGAAGGGAGGAAAATTCTTTGTGTGGGCTTGGAATCTGATGCAGACAGTATACTCCTACACTGAGTATCCAGCTGAAGAGTGACATTAATCATGTCCAGTCTTATCTAAACTCAGCAAAAATCTCTGGAAAATCTCTCATGGATGTCTGTAACTAAACCAAGATTTAATACAGTAGGAATACGATGACATATAGAAAAATGTGAGAAAAGTATTTTTTGCTTTTTTTTCTGTTACAATTGGCCACACACTTTGAAATAATGTACCAGCACAAACTTTGTTATGTCTGTTGGGGAAAAGCAGAAGAGGATAAAGAATATAATCAATTGGTCTAAAATGCCATATTATGTTGCTCTAAGAATGCCCTTTATATGTTGAAATGTTGTCAATTCCAAGCACAAAATACCCTGGAATTTGAATCAGAAGGATGCTCTAAGATATTTTCTGGTTCATTGCCCAGCAATGTGGATAAATTGGTGTCTCCAAAACTAAATCATGAGATGCCTTGATATATTCTGCACCTTTATATCCAACAGCAGCCTAGGAAGCAATAATCCCATTGGACCTTGAGTAGACTTATGCCCCACAGGTCTCATTCAATCATTTTTCTGTTATGCTATATTCAGATGCTGCTGAATTTATTTTCTAAGAGGCAGGGTCTCAAGTACCAATTGTGACTGGTTGTTTTCATTTACAGAAATTATTTGATCAGCAATATGTTGCCTGCTACAATTCTGTGTAGGTAATTAGAATGTCTGTGGGGGGAGTGGCATGTATATTTTATTAGTTTCTTCACATAAATATATTATATGAATAGTGGAAATGGACTAATATATACCTATTCATTTATAGCATATTTTCTATGATTCTCAAGTCTCCTTAATTTTATTCTATACCATTCCATAAATGGTAACTGCTTCCTAAGAAACCATTTCAGGTGCCTCCATGAGAACACCCTTTACTCTATTGTGGCATAATAAATTAGCACACCTTTTCTTTCAGAGTATGTCTTAATAGTAACATGAAGCATAAAATAATAAATTTTATTACACAGCATCATATTTTTATATTAAGAACCTGATAAAATCAGCTATTTCTATTTTAGTTCTGATTTACTCTTTTGGAGTTTACAATCTGTAGTGACATTCTTATTCTGGGTACCCCACCATATGCAAGCTCTTTCTGTATTTGAATTTCCCAGTCATCTACTGTGATGGGTAAAGTCTGTTTTCATTCCACTGGAATAAGTAACCCAGGTATTCCTTTGCTTTACTTGAATGCAGGTTTGTATGTTCAAACTCTCCTATGAAAAAATGTCAAGGTGATTTACATTAAAACAGTTTAAAGTTTATTTATGTGAAACCAACACTTAGAAGTGTAGATACTGGTATGAAATATTTTAGTTATTACAGAGATATGACATATTTTAGCTATTGTAAAAATTCTGACTTTTATTTTAGAATATTATCAAACAGCAGTAGTATTGTTGCATTACTGAACATGTAATTAATTCAGTACAGAAACTGAAGTTGTTGCTTTTTATTTATTAGATATTCCTCATACAGTAGCATAAGCAGATCAAATGTAGACAACTAGTACATGTCACCAGCTGGTGACAGAAGTTGTGGTCATGCTGGTGTCCTGATTTGGGGCCCTTCTGGAGCTGCTACAGATATTGGAATGAGGAAATTAGGTGAAATGAACCTAAAACTGACATGCTTGATTTTGCATATAAGTGCAGTCACTTGAAGTGCAGTTAGGCTAAGATCACTCATGTGCATAAATTTAGGGAGATGTTGAAGCAGTTAGTAGCCTTATAGTGAACACTGTAGCATAAGGCTCATATAGTGGGAAAATATTAACTTTGTGTCATGATAAACAGTGTTAAGTTGGTTCCGAGTGAAATTTCTACTCACAAAAAGCTGAAGATGTGCTAAGTGTTTTGTTTTGTTCTGGTTTTATGCACTGCATCACAAGGAATACAAGTTAGATACTGTTATGACAAAAGGTCCAGTACCTTTTTGCATCTGTCCCTGTAGAGGTCATCCATTCCTAACTCAATAATAATTCTGCCTTTAAACAGATAAAGTGCATTTTCTGTCACAGCATTAAACTCATAGATGTTCAAATCCACAACAGATTCTCAAATATAAAAATATTGCATATATATTTTTAAAACCTGCTTTCCAGTATCTAGGACAGTAACGCATGCTGTGATTCTGTTTAAGATTCTGACATGTAAACTCTAATTTCCTTTCTAGTATGTAGGGGTAAGTTAGATGACATCACAATCTATGGACTCCCATTCCAGTCAGTTCTGTCAGGGAACCACAGACAAATGCTGAGTTGATTGATCACCAGATCTTTTCTTTAGGATGAGGCAAACCTTCCTAGCTGAAATGATTGAATAGACCAAGGAAGCAATTCAGTTGTCTAAGATAGACGTTTAGGATGACATAATAGATTCTTCCTGCTCTTCAGCTACATCAGAAAACCCCAAGACTCCTTTTAATCCTGTTTCCTATCTGCCAACTTCATGCAGGTATCTCTGGAGGTCTATATTCACAAAACCACTGATCATTATGGAAATTTAGACATTAACTCAGATGTTGACACCTACACAGTTAAGTTACCTAGATATAGGTAATTTACATTATCTAATACATCTTCAGATGTAATATAATTTTTTTCCTTCAGATAGAACAAACAACCTAAAAATGGTCTATCTCTTCTATACAGTGTGATATGAGCCCAGATATGATGCCCTGAAAGTCCTCAAGTGGCAACAGATAATTATATCTGTCAATATAGTTATTCCCAGGTTTAGATGCCCTACACTTACATTTTTCTGTATCTATATCTTATTGTATCTATAGAGCAACAGTATTACACACTTGTAAAGTCCAATAAAGTCACTCAGTCATTTCAACATTGAAATGAGGTAAGCTGATACAGACTAGAACACTATTGTTTCATGTATTAATCACAGAAGTCTGAATAATATAGTAGGAGGAAGGAGAGAACACACTGCCCACGTAGTTGTGATCAAGGATAAAGTATATCTGAAAGCACAGCTTTGGATTTTGGAAAGCTAACGAGCATAAATATAACCAACTGAATATATGGGCTCTGCAGTAACAGGACAAGACCTTCCCCACCCTTTTATTTTGTCCTTAGCTTAACAGATGCCAGCTGACAGAGAGGGTCCTGTATGTCCACATTCAAATGTAATATTACACATTAGAAAATGAGATAGGCCAAGAGTGATAGAATTGCCATCGTGACTAGATATGAAAATATGGTTAATGAGGTACATAACTGAGCAGACTACGGCACCTCAGGATGGCAGCATGGAAGAAGAAGGAAAGATAGATGAAAAAGAAGAGGACCTACAATAGTCATACAGTATCACCTACTCCATTCTGAAACCAGAACACCAGCTGAAACGGCAAACATACAAATTTGACCAGGTTTGTAGTAATTATTCATTCATGTAATTCTGCCCTAATGCCTGTTTACAACAAAGTACCCCAAATCAGAATATCTGATGTGCTATTAACCAGTAAATCAAGTTTTCTGAAAGTCTAGGGCATAACAGAGTGTGAGGCAGTACCAAGACATATGGTACTTTGAGCATTTGCACATAAAACTTCACCCAGCAGAAATCTTTCAAAAAAACCCCAAAACCAGGGTTGAAGTGTGTTTTTTTAACTGATTTATGATCCAGAATTCTGAAGTGTAGCAGCAAGCACCATATCGTCTTAGGTACGTATCTAGGTGGTTGGATAGTTTGCTAATTTTACTGTGTAAGAGCTTAGCTGATAAACTCACAATGGATTTCAGTGGTATCAAAAACCTCTTCACAGGAAAAAGAATTGCAGCCTTCTCAGGGAGTTACCTTTGAGTTACGGTACAAATTGACTGCTTGGTTATTCATATAAAGTCAAATGAGCAATTGACACAGATGCAGAGCTGACAGTTGGTTGAGAGCCAATATATTAGAAGACTAAATTTAATTCTCTTTGGAATTCAAGCAGGATAATTTGAGGCCTTTGGAAAATACACATAGATGAACTGTTTTTAAATTACTTTAATACAAAGATTTTTAAAATAAAATATGCATATGTTGTATAAAATTTATGCTAAATATTCTTGATAATGCCGGCAATGAAGAGGTAGCCTTTATCCCTATGGGGCAAGTCACTGGCTCACAGAAAAATCAAAGACTTTGTTCCAAAAATTCTTTAAGAAATTATAGAGAAAAAATGGGGAAATGCAGACAATAGCCATATGCCAAGCCATATTCCACACACAGTCCCTGGAAGATTTCTATTGTATATACACGTAATACATGAAAAGGGTAATAGATTTGAAATATATAGAGTTTATACTTTAGAAAAAGAGGGGGAAAGGAGGAAAATATGGTCTTCAGTGATAGTCTTAGTATTGATTACTATTGAGGAAAAATTATATTCCCAGGAAATTATGCTATTCCTAATATATTTATATAATTTCTATCTCAAGTTTACTCCCTTTTTGTATTGTATAATTGATATATTTAACTTATGCTGCCTCTTAATTAAAACATAATATCTGTTATTAGACTCTGACAATCAGAAATTACTGGCTGTGTTCAGAATTGCAAATCCAGAGCAGAATGGAGTCCATTGTCCTGATGCTGCTGATGCTTAAGGTAGGAGTGATTATCATAAATGGTAATAAAATCTATTCCTGATTTTTTAATAATATCAAAATAATATATGACAAATACTTTCTTACAAGACAATACTCTATTTAGAGTTTTATGAGTGTATATTTGAAAAGCATTATGACTATTACATGTTTTTAACTTTATGCTAACCAATTTAAAACTACTCAGGCAAAGTTCACACTCACTTAGAATATTTAATTTGTAATTTTGTTGTTCCTGTCAGTGGATCTCAGCTCCTTTTAGGTTTAAATGCATAAGTTCTAATCATGAGAAGTAGCAATTTTTCTTCAATAGACTTATTTATACTTAGTAGTGCATTCACTGAAATTGTACTCTTGGAAAATAATGTTAAAATGTTTTAAAAAATCAGAAAATATTTAAACTAAAAAAATATCCAGAGTAAGTACTTTGTTTTTTTCTTTTTCTATTTATCTTTTTTCCTTCTTCGCTGACGTGTCCTCCTTCTCCCTCCTATCTAATCTTGTTAGGGAATAACCAATTATCTCACTTCCCAAGAGAATTCCCTATGCTTCAGGGTCTGCAGAGGTGATTTGCTTTCCTATCGCTGTTCTTTTTAAAATAATTTCATGTATTGTGGAGAAGAGAGGGAGTTCAAAATATGCTACTTATCAGCTGATTGCCATAGCTACCTAGTTATCAGAGAATTATCTTTTCCTCTTTTCAGCCTGAAAAAGATGAAAATATTCTGATTTACTTAATAGCAGCATTTTTTTAGTGTTTATTTAGCAAGGGGACACACACACACACACACACACACACACACACACAGTATTTATTTAGCAAACAAATAATAAAGTATTTCAACAACTCTGGTAATTCTCATCCCAGAACATTAGTCTTTGACTTGCATGACTTTGTGGCAAAAGACTATTCAATTCAATTTCTGCCCTAACTGATGCATTATAGAGGGTCTTGACCCTGCATTTTCCTAAGAGCATGTTTCGGTCCAGTTATTCCCACTGCAAGGGAAACAGCTTGTGTTTTGTTTGAGGGAGTCTTTAGGAAAAATTAGTTCTCCATGTCAGTTCATTGCAGAGCAGAAGAAAGAGACAGATATTTACAGCCTGACCATCAATGTTAATTTATAGACAAGGTGTAAGTGTCTTGGAAACCTTGTAGAGGCTTTCACTAAATGCCTGAATGATGGAAGAATGTAGAAACCACTAAAAATTCTTGTGATTCATACTCCAAAACTTAATACTACCACATTTACAATGACAAGTAAACTGCTTATATGAGATTAAGTTTTCCTAATTTTTTTAATTACTGATGATATTTCACTTGTCCAAAAATGCTACAAGGAACAAAGAACTAGACAAGATCTCCTTGACCAGCCCTTATATGAAGTTATATCATTTTAGTCCCATGCATCTCTTTGTCAAGACCCACTTAAAAATCAGCTAGTTACCTCAATTAAACTTTTTGGTTGAAAGGCTATTCCATTAGTCCATGCTCTGACAACTGTTATTTTTCTTCTGATAATATTGCTTTTCCACAGATAAAGAGGGAACTGTTAGTAAAATGCACTGTCACTGTGAATGATAAGACAGCAACCCTCATTTGGCTGCTGCTCTTCTTTATCAGTTACACCAACTTCCAGCTTGTCTCACCTTAAAAGTTTCTTTTATTGTATCACTTCAAAAGTCCTGGAAGGCTCTTGGATTTATTTTTATGAATATTTGGAAGCAAAAGCAGATAAATTGAGTATAATGAAGCATTTTCATAGAACTGACTGAGGGGCAGGTTTGTTGATAGTCTTGATAGTGTCTAATGCAATATCTGATCAAGAAAATTAACATTTTTGTGTTAAAATACCAGAAAATACTTTAAGCTAAAATTTTCCATGTTTTCTGGCTGGAAGACTGTGAAATTTCTTTTCCTGTGCTTAAGAAAACATGCACAAAAAACCCAGGCTCTGTAGAATCAGAATCCAATAAAACTACAGGGCAGAAACAACCTTGAGCACGGACTGAGTGTCAAATCCTTTAGAATAACTTGCTTGAAGTTACAGACTGAAAAACATAAAGAGATTTTTTTCTAAATAAATTATATAAATTCAAGTTGAATTGTGTTAGGCCTGGACAAGTGGAAAATTCATATGATGTTAGTCTTTTGAGAAGGAGTAGTTTTTGACATCAATGAAAATGAGAAATTCACAAAGGAAAATAAGAGTATATGCCTCAGCTGGTTTTACCAGGAAGGATGAAACCTGTTTCTTCTGTTCTTCAAGGAGAGAGGTTTTGGCATATGGCAGCCCAGTGAGACAGGATTACACCCAGGTAGACAATGCTGCAGCTTCTCAGGCCTGTTGTAGTCAGATAATGCTGCACAGTCACAACAAGCAGAGACACTGCAGAAGTCTGTGAACAGCTTGGTGGAAAAATATTCTACCATTTACTGTTTCTTAAAAGTTTTTAAATATAAAAAGCTGTACACTTTCATTCCTATGCCATAGGTGACTGGAGACTAGGTTTGCTGTGTTACAGGCTTGAGAAATAACAGAAATAAAAATTACAAAAATTGTTTTAGTTTATTTTTCTGACCAGCTATACCAGAGCTGGTGATGCTAAAAGGGAGTGCCCATTCTAACACACAAATAAAATACATTATATTCTGTTTTTTGTAGTATTATTGTGATCTACTCTTAAACTTATGAAGGCTAGAAAAGATATATGCACACATGCTGACTGAGAGGTTAAAAAGCAAAACCCGCCTTTTATGTTCCACAATGGCAATATAATATTGCCATAATTGTTTTATATTAGTTTCTCTTTAAATCTAGGTATTGTCCTTCTTCTTTTGTACATTAAGCAGGCATTTTCATTGCGCTAATTAAATGGCACTTCTTTCTCCTCAAAGATTACAATACACTTATTTCTGGATTAATTTTATTTATTTATATGCTTGGAATTTTTCTGATGAAACCACATATACTATCATGTGATGACATGTGAAAATGCTAATTCAATCAGCCAAATTTTAAGCACAAACACTATCCTTGAGGTCTAGGGGAGTTAATTAAATGCGAATAAACATAGCATTATCTATATATTTAAGTTATCTACCAAAATGTTACTTCCCAAATGTTTTTTCTTTAAAATTCACTTTTTTTTTTAATGTAAAGGATCATCATATTAGAATTCTAATTCCATGTTCAATCAAACCTGTAATTTGGTTTAATTATTATTTTTATGTTACTTAGTTGAGATTTTCTCTCGTGTGAAACTTTCACATATGTTCATCTATACATGTGGTAGTTTTTATGCCTTTTGATAGCAGCTATATTTATTAAATCCTATTAAGTCTATTTTATCTACTTCCTATAGTCCTGAGCCGGAATATCACAATTATAAATTTGGAAACAGATTTATTCCTATACCTCTGTGATTTCTTTTTAGTCCTTGTGTAAAGTACTTCATTTATGTTCCCTTCTTTTTCAGCAGGGTTGGGGTTTTTTTTTTTTAAAGATACTTCTTTTTTATGCTGCACTACACCACTTGCAGTTGACATACTCTACAAGGAAGAGTGAAGAAATTATTGATAATTTAATCAAATTATTAGTCCAGTTACTCTAATGCTAATACTAATATGCCAAATTATACATTAATTACAGCTAATTCACACTAATAATACAGTTAATCATCCTAGTTCATTTTATTCTCACTCCTCCAGTGTGTTAATAAAGCCAGATATCAGTTTCACAAATTCAAAAAGAGTATGATGTATGTTTGGATGCCCACTTGCTTTTGCATCTATGTGAGACTATTTTTATATGCTTGCCAAAACCATCAGATTACTTTCTTGTTCTTGATATGTCCTCAATTATATTATGTAATCATACATTGATTATTTCTTTATTGTCTTTGATACCCTACAGCTGGTTTTATAATCTGCTGACCATTTGAGGATCTGGGTCTGATCTTTGAAAGCCCCTGTGGTTACCCCTGGCTCCACTCAGCTATGTTACAATCCTTTTCTGGTGTCACAGATAGCTTGTTCTGATGCGCACCATAGCTACAAGTTGCTTTTAGGTATGTTCTGGTTTTGGCTGCAATAGAGTTAACTTTCTCCACAGTAGCTGGTGTGGAGCTGTGTTTAGGATTTGTGACAAAAACAGTGCTGATAACACAGGGGTGTTTAGCTGTTGCTGAGCAGAGCTCACCCACAGTCAAGGCCTTTTCCACCTCTCACCCCACCAGTGAGGAGGCTGCGGTTGCACAAAGGTGTTGGAAGGGGGCACAGCCAGGACAGCTGACCCCACCTGACCACAGGTTTATGCCAGACCATGTGGTGTCATGATCAGCATGTAAAGTAGGGGAAGAAGAAGGAAAAGGGGAATACATTTAGGAGTGATGGCATTTTTTTTCCTCAGTCACCCTTACCTGTGATAAAGCACTGCTTTCCTGGGTATGGCTCAACACTGGCCTGCCCATGGGAAATAGTGAACAACCCCCTTGTCTTGCTTTGTATGTGTGCATGGCTTTTCCTTTACCTATTAAACTGTGTTTATCTCAACCACAAGTTTTCTCACTTTTACCCTTTTACTTGTCTTTCCTTTCCCCCAGAGAACTAAGTTGCTGCACAAGGCTGAACTGCTGGCTGGGGTTAGACTGCAGCAATCCATTAGTTACATAAATATATCAACACTATGGCAACAGAAGGCATCACCTCACACCACTGGGTGTGAGTTGATGATTTACAGCTAAGCTAAATATCTAATGGCCATCTGGTCATTTTCCAAGTGCTTTAAGAAAGTTTATAGATCCTGAGACTTTTTCTACTCTTGCAAAACTGTGTTCTCTTACTTGCATTTGGGATTATGAGGTTGCAGATGATTCCAGAGCTTTGTGAGGTTGTTGTCAAGATCAAAGTTCTGGTTTTTTGAGCTGGGATGTCTTAGGGGAATATATTACGGTGTTTAGTTCAATTACTAATCTTTTGATTACATCAATTTTGATTTCAGGATATTATAAAATCATTTTCTCATATACTCCAATTTTTAGAACCTTCATACAAATTTGGCCACAGTCCCTGAGTAAGTAATGCAGTTCCCTATAAAACTCAAATTTAATTTTGTTTCTACTTGAATTTAATAGTATACTCATTACCAGTTCTAAGGTTCTTAAATTATGCTGATGGCTGCCAATTTTTTGTCCTAGAAACATATTTACATAGCAGGTAGAGAGATGCCTAGTCTTATTTTGTGTGCTACAGCCAAAAGCAAATTCAAACTGACTCCTTAGTCCATAAAAGCAATGAAAAGGTCTTATGTCTTCCTTGGACATGATTAAACTCTTGAAAGGCTAAAGATCTCTCAGATAGAAGAGGAAATTGAAATAGGCCCAAGAGATGCATGGAATCAGAATAAACCTAGTACGCTATGTGGGAAATGTATTGAGAAAAATAAGGTATCATAAAAGTTTAGAAAACAATTTTGAAATAAGTTCCTGAAGGGACCTAAAAGAAAAAAATAAATTTCTAAGTCTATAACACAGTATATTTCAGCTACACAAAAGATTAAAACAAAAAGAAAGTCAGAAAGCTTTACCAGATGCCCAGCCTTCTGTGCCAAGTTTGCATGAACAGTTTTGGTCCAGGGAAGGTGTAGGGGTGGCTTCTGTGAGGAGCTTGCCCAAAGATTCCCCCATGTCCAACAGAGCCAGTGCAAACCAACTTCATGCCATGCACACCACTGGTCAAGGCCAAGCCTAGTAACTAGTAACAGTACTAGTGACTCTGGCATAACAGATTTAAGGGGAAAATTTGCTTCACAACAGCAACAGCAATTTAGAGAGGAATGGGAATATGTGAAAGAACATCAAAGACACCCAGGTCAGTGAAGGAGAGGGAGGAGGTGCTTCATGCACTGAAACAGTTTCCCCTGAAGCACATGATGAGTCAGCAGTCCCTCTGCAGCCCATAGATATCCACATTGGAAAAGAGATCCACCTGCAGCTCCTGGAGACCTCCTGGAGATGCCTGAAGGAGGCGGTGACCCCACTGGAACACTGTGCTAGAGCCATCTCCATCCAAAGCAGCAGCTTTGGATTTTAATGAACTCCTTTACCGCCACAAGGTTCTGACCCTGGGGAATTGTGCTTTTTGATGAGGCTACCACTAGGCTGGGGTCATCCTTGTGGTTTGTTCCCATGGGTAGAGCAACACTGTTCTTGCTGCTGCATGACATTTGGTATCTGTATCAACCTGAAAACTGTGAAAATGCATTAAATAGAAGAACTGGGAATCATCCATAATCAACTAATGTTTTAAGAAGTAAGCCTTCTCAGAAACAGAATTTAGGATTTATTATATCTCTCTACACACTGATTCCCATGTGTGCTTACAGTGATAATTTTTGTGTTCTCTTTGTCCACACAAGTGGTAAATTGCATCAGTGACTGGATGAGTACGTAGGTTGGTCATGTTAAGGGATTTTAGAGATGTTTTTGTTTTGCTTCAAGTGAATTCTTTCATAGATGACTAGACTGAGGATCTTTGATATCCTTGAAGCTTGCTTATCTTTTTCTGCCTAAATTGGCTCTGAAAATTAATCTAGTTTTGCAATCCTATTTATTTCCTATGATCACAGGAGGATGCAGAGCTGTAAGTGAGAAGGGTGTTGCTGCCAGCAGTGTCTCTTGCAGAGAAGATAGTCTCAAGTGTTCAGTTTAAATTCATCTGTTATTGTGAACAGATTCATTTTATTTAGTAAGTTCTCAGCTTGTTTAAACAAGACATTTCTGTGAAAAGGGGACATGAATACGATAACTTCATCATCTTTTTCAAGAGATGTTCCTTAAGCCTAAGGGCTGGAAGTAGAAGTAAGAGATGTAAATTAAAGAAAGGAAAAAAGAGTAGTTCTCCTATATTTATATCATAATGAAATCTTATGCTATAGGTTTTCTCTAGAACATTTCTAAAGATCAGGTTAATCAAAACAGAGAGAGTTATGGATGCCTTTAACCTTAATGCCTCAATTTGACAACATTTAGCATGTCTGTCAATTACATCTGTTCAGCAAAATTAAGAATGCAATGTTTAAGGGAAAAAAGTAAGTAGTTTAAAGACCAACTTTACATTTAAAGTTATAGGAAGCTTTGGCTTACCTGAACGGTTTGTATTTATATATGTTTATGAATTAACTAAGGGGGAAATTATTTGAATACATAATTTTTTAACCTTTTGTGATAGGTCCTTTCTTTTCGCAAATATTGTAAGGGTTAACTTTCTAAAGAACCATCATAGTTGCCCACCTGAATTAAGGGACTATTTTTCCAGTCCTGACCAGTGTTTTCATGTGTAATTAGCACCAAAAAAACCCTAAAAACTCTTTTCTTACAAAAATCTGCAAATACCAGAGTTTGTGTTAAAACTTAAGGTAAAAGGTCTTACATGTACAGTCACTAATGGCTGGCTCCACATCTGTGAATATCTCAGTTTAAATGCAGATTTACTTTTCACAGGACTTCTTTGTCATCCAACATATACACTTTCTTATGCTCAGACAGTGTTGTTTCATTTTTAGGGGATACAAAAACCACTTATGTCCATAGGCTTTAAAACTGGACTTTCTGTTCTGCAGCTGGGAGAGTTGCACATTCTCCCAATCAATGGAGGTTGCATTTAAATTAAGACTTTATATTTGATACATAAATTTCTTTAAAATTGGTTTTACATATGTCCGGTGCTGTGATTTTTTTTTTTTTTTTTTTTGTAATTTTGGCTGTGCCTTTACTCAAATCAGAAGAAATGAAGGAAAAATCAGATAATTTTGCATTATTTTAAGGTAGGGTTTTGTGATAGCATCCTTATTGGAAATGTGAGTGAGAAAAGTTGCAAGACTAACAAAGACAGGATACAACATTTTAAACATTCTTTTCTACAAAGTGCCTCTGTGTATATCTGGTTTCTAAGAAAAATAAGGGTTTTTTGTCTTCTTCTTTTTGTATATAAAAAAGTAACACAGTCATGAGACTAATAGCAAATTATTTTTGCACTTATACATGAAAGACATGCTGATATTGTGAATATAACCTTATTAAGTTTCATTATGAAATTATCACAATAATTAAAGTCAGCTGTGAAATACTAGTTCAAGAGTAACTGTCTCATTTTAAAATAATATCATTAGTCCTTGTCATGCGGAGAAATGTAACTAATGTAAATTTAATTTACATATCCCTCCATATTTATTTTCTTTCTTTAATCTTGTAATCACCACGAGAAATTTTTCAAAAAGGTGACCTTAATAAGCAATAAATATTTTCCCTAAGCTCAAGCTAACAATTGTTGATTTATTACTATTAGTGTTCCTGTAAACAAAGAAAAACTCAGTTCTAAACAAAAAATTCTCAAAAGGAGAAAACATAAAGATAATGTAAAACTGTCTTATTTCATTTAGAAGAGTTGAGATAGTAATAAAAACATTGACATTTACATATGCAAATACAGCCACAGAGTTCAGACCAGCTGTGAATCTCCTTGTATGGTTCTTGTTGACCAATGGTTACTATCATGCTGTCTTCAATCTTTTTTTTAATCAGGCAGAAAACTCAGAGTCAGGTATTAGTTATTTGTATTAGACCTGGGCCAATTTATTTTCCTTCTTCTCTATGAATTATTCACAGCCATATTTCTCAAATATAGTAATTATTCAAAGACTATTTTCTGTAGTGAGTGCTGAATAACATGTTCACAAAATAAGGATTGTGAATGTATTTTAAAGATAAAATTACAATTCTGTTCTAATTTATATGGGTACAAATTCATAGGAAAAAGAATTCCTCTTGCATCAATGAGCAGAACACAAAACAACTGAAGCAATTGGGACACACTAGGAATTCTCTGAAACACAAGTAATTTCCAGGGCCTGAGAAGCCCAGAATTGAAAGTATAAATATTTAAGTTGTTCAATTAACTATTCATTTTATTTGAATAATCTGTCATTGCTATAGAAAATTATTCTCATTGGCACATCTTCCTTCCAACAACCCATTTGCGAGAATATTCACAAGAAGGCGAACGTAAAGCCGTCAGCACAAGTGAAAGGATTCATTTAACAGTGGATATTCACAGGAAATTATTTGCCCAGCTGGCCGAAATCACTGTGGTAGCTAGAATAATTACTGGATATATGAACTAGATAGTTTTAGCCAAGACTCAAAAGCTTTTCTCTGAAAAATAGAATCATAGGGCTTGGGATATTTTAAATGAGCTTTTGATATTCCTTCAGGGGTAGTTCCATATGACATGTGCCTTCATTGATAAACTAAAAGAAAAATCCACTGTCTGGATCTGATTCTGCTCTGAGTTACATGAATTAATCAACGTAGTAGGATATTATCACAAATAGCCTGTAAGGTTGACATCTCTACCAGGTACTGTATTTCTGTGAGAGCAGATCTCTTGTTTATAAGCTGGGAGCTTTGTAATGAAATGCAGTTGTCATAAATTTATGCCACAATAATATTTTGTTTAGTTTGTGATGTGATAGGTAGTGACTATAACTTACTACTGAGAAACTAGTTTTAAAAACTTGCTCCATAATAATCATAGTGAGCAAAAGTCAGATGTTATTTTGGACTTTCCAAAATGTGACAAAAATTTTCTTTTGTAGTTGTTTTTTTCCTTGAAAAGTCTAGGATTTTTCTTTTGATCTTCCATGCTGTGAAATTGGAATTTAACATTCTAAGGTTATTTTAGCCTCCTAAAATATTCCTCCTAAATTGCAGAACTATTCTAAGATTGTTTTAACTTGTTCAGGCAGAATTAAATAATAAGATATAATTATTAAATATTAACATGTACTCTGCAACAATCTAAGACTATTTCTTAATGCAATTAATTGTAGTGTTATCAACAAAAGTTTTCAAATGGGCTGGCTGAAATTACTTTAATGGAAAATGATATGCAACTGCTTCAATGTATTAGAATAAGACTTTAGAATTATGTTATTCTATCCAGAAAATTAGATTAAGAAATAGAAGTTGTTCTTTTACCTCATGCTTCTGTCTTTCGAAATGTCATTCTATAATATAGTCAATAAATATTTTACCATTTTATGAAAACTGTCTATCTGCATGAAAAATAATTTTTAGCAGTTAATATTACCAATAGTTAGTTAATGCTTAAAAAGCAACAACTAAAAATAAATGGAGTAACATTCTCCCACAATTCCTGATGGATGCCTTTGTGTAACAGCTATCACTAAATTACAGATAAGTAAAGACTTACCCACAGAATTTCCCATTACCTTGACACTTCTGCTAACACTTTCAGTGTATTCCTCTTCTCTGAGTTTTTAATTCAGGGTTTGCTGTCTTTTAGATAATAGTCCTCCAAAGAGACTCCAAAGACCAAAAATCTGGAATTAGGGCATATGGTCTGTGGTATTCAAGAAAGCATAATCTAGAAAACAAAAAAAGTTTTATTTAGTTATATACTATGAAAGTAAAGTACTTAATTCTGAACCTGAAATATGTTAATCTGAAAGTCTTTGAAGATGGTGAAGTATTCCATTTTCAATCCACCAACAGAGTAGGCTACTTTTTATATGAAATTGTCTGTGTTTAAATGTCCTATCAAACAGTAGCCTGAATAAACATAGTAGCTGTTTACTTTTTAACTTCTTACTCAAGAAATTTTCCATCTGGCATGCCTTTGACTCATTTTTCATAGCATCAGTTATTTCTTGCCTTTTATTGTCTCACACCAATTGGGCTGCACTATCAAATCCATTATGATGGTCTGGGCTTGATCTGAGCAATACATCTCTTATGGCTGTTGCAGAGTAAGAACAAAAGAGAGAAGGTGCAGAGCATGTTGTAGTCATTTAAGTAAAGCACACAAGTAAACAATGTTATTTCAAATCTCAAGTTCAAATTTCAGGTGTTAGCAGATAGCAGTTTGAAGCTCAAGGATACCCTCATCACTGGTTATAGGGAGAGAAGCAATATTGGTTCTGTCACTGCTTTGGAAAACCATGTGTCAATGTAGATACAGGACAACTATTTTTTCTCATATGCATTATGTATGCAATGATGTCTCACTCCTAATGGTTTTCGTTCCATGGAAATTTTAGTGGATTCAATAGACAAATTATTTCCAAGAATCTCAGATATGATGTAGGAGGGCATTGGATAAAAAAAGAGAGGGAGCTGAGTCCAGAAAGTGTATATTAAGATATCATTTGTCATTTCCCTTGTTCTTGGTTTTACACTGTATCTTCTATGCTACAGCACTAACGCTGCTCCTGCTCGTGGCCGTGTACCCACATTCTCAATGGTGTATCAACATTTGTCTGCATTTTCAGGTAGATATTGTGGGGTGATTAATTTGGGTGTCAAAAATCAGACTGCTGTCTTCCAGATACTATTCTGATAAGATTAACTGTGTCATTATCCATAGGTATGAGGTATTTCAATTCTAGCCCATTGCTCTGTCTTGATAATTAAGTTGTCAGTCCTTAAAGCAATTTATTACAATATAGTATGCAATTGTTTTATTATACATGAAAGCCTGTAACAGACAGGGTCCCATCAGTGGTTTGCTATTTGATTATGTGCATGACTGACAAAAAGAAAATAAAGTGCATGTCACAAAGATAAAGAATGGAAAGAAAAACCTAGAAAACAATTGTATATAGCATTTCTAGGGGCTTTTTAAAATGTTTTCTCAGAATTAAAATATCTTCTGCTAATATGATTTACAGAGATTTTTTGATTCATATCCAAGCAGGTAATTCTACATTGTAATTGTGAAATTAATAAGTTAACATGCATTGAGTAAATAAACAATGAGTATTAGAATATGGTAAAACACATGTATTTGTAGTAAGACCACCTTTTTTCAGCTAATATTCATGAGAGAAAAAAGAAGAAGGAAAGGGTTTTCATGACAGAACCCTTTGTCCAAACCCGCCCAATTCAAGAATTAAATATTTTTTTTTAGCAAAAATGTGGACGAAGAAAACTTTGAGTCCAATCACTTGTCCAAATACACATTCAAGTGCATTTCAAATGCAGTGTCATCTTCCTCAACTTCTTTTCTCCGTGATTTTTTAGCAAAATCAGGACATTTTCTAACCATCCTTCTGGAAGATCATTTTATAGTTACCTCTTTCAGAGGTTTTTTCTTCAGAGCAGATGCATGTTCTCACTGCTACAGTCAAAATGTTAGCCACCTCACCTTCTTTACCTTCAAAAGTTATATTCAAGTGTAATTTTGGTTTGCTGAGCGGGTGAGTCAGTAGGTGACTGCAAATAATTTTTTATTCCAAGAAACTTTAAAGAACTTTTTATTAGGAATTCAAAGAAAATCACAGCTTAATGGATTGCATCAGCTCCTATCACAAAGACATGTTTGTGCACATTGGGTTGTTGCCTCTGTTTTCTGGCATTTTCACCCACACAATGGGTCACATTTGTTTATATCACTGCAGGGACTGGTCTTTACCTACATAATGGTCTCCAGCACGTGCACAGTTTTCAATAAGAGTGAACAGCAAGGATGAAGCATTTGAAATGTACACTTCTTCAGTGACATAAGTCTCCTCTACATCTACTAGAAACTGCTAAATATGTTTAGAATAAATATTTGACAAAAAAATATAAGTACATGTACATATCCCACTGTGAATATATGTAATATAAAGACGCAAGAAATCCACCTAGAACTGTGTCCTTTGGGTGACCTCCAGAGTCTTGAAAGGCTTTTAAATCTGCAAGTAGTTGTACAAAACTGAGCTAAGTAGCAAATGCATTAGAAAAGAATATGAATACATTAAAAAAGAGTACAATTTGAAAAGACAGTATGAAAAGAGTCCAGGAAAGAAAACATGTTAAAAATACCATGACATCAAGCAAAGCAACAAATCTAGTTCCACATGCACATTAGAACTAAGAATAAGACAGCTTAGTCCTATTATTTATTTGAGAGAAAAGTAAACATAATGGATGTTGCAGGGAAAGCTGAAGTAGTCAATGCTGCCTCACTTCATTCCTTCCAAAAAGAAAAAAAAAAAGAAAAACCAAGATTAATTATGACCAGACTCTGAGGAAAATTAATTTTAACATAGAGGCAGACACAGGCAGAATGTGTAAAAAAATAGCTTTAAAAGTGTACATAGATCAGATGCATTCAAATCCACAAGCTCAGATAAAATTCTCCCCAAGGTACTTAAGGAACTAGCTAATACAATCTTGTAATCATTAGTCATTCCCTTAGACAAACTACTGAGCATGAGAAAAGTCCCAGGGTATTGAAGAAGGCCAAACACAGTATTTATTCTTAAAAGGAAGGTGAAAGAAGAACCAGAAAGTTATAGGTATCAGTCTGATTTCAGTACATAGAAAAGGTCTAATTTTCTTTTTAAAGCAAACATTTTGTAAACTCTTAGGACATAATAAGATCTGAAAAAATAGTCAGCATCCTTATGTCAATAATGATGTAATTTCCTCATTTGTGAGAATGGATGCTTTAGTGGACAATGGAAAATACTTCATGATTTATTGCATTTCTTAAAAATAGGTTATAGAGAATATTCTTATAAGAAAGTGAGGAAAATACAGCTCAAATTAAAATAATTTTTTTCCTGAGGAAAAAAAAGGGACGTTTTCTCAATTCTTTATCTAAAAGCAGATTAATCCAAAAGGACTCTTATGTGGGGCTGTTTCAGTGTGATTTTATACCATATTTACACTAACTTAAATAAGAGAATATGTGCACCTCAAAATAGGAAAAAAGTATCCTTGGCTAGAGGACCAGACTTCAGGACAATCTTTGCAAATTGTAGCTATAGCAAAAAATCAGCAGGAGGCAATTCAATTAAGAAAACAGCAAAGCACCATTCCCAGGAAGAAATCTGTCATCTATGCAGCATAGAGACAACCTGGCTTTAGGCTGTCATATGGACACAAAGGTTCTCCAGGATAAAGCTAATTGCACTCAAGGCTATCATACAATTTCAGCGTGATTCTCCAAGAAGAATTCTGTAAAACTCAAGAAATTATTGCCCTAAGTAATGGGAAAGCCTCATCTGAAATAATATATCCAGTTTTGGGAGCGATACTGATGCAGACAAACCAGACACAGTATCAGTTGGCAAAAATAATTTCAAAAAGTATTTTTGGCAGAAATTAGATTCTGTTCTAGATTTTCCATCAATATTTTGTTTTAAAAATTGTCTTTAAAACCATGGGATTTCAAATAAACTTCTATTTAATAAAAAAAGGGTTGTTATCAAATTAAAAGTCCTTTCAATTGCCACCAAGAGCTGAATGGAAACAATGGATCAATTTTACATGAGAAAAATAACAAATTCAGCTTGTACTTCTTGTGTATGAGTTTGCAATAGCAATTGCTATTTATCTGAGGCTGCATTTTCTTAATTACTTAACAGGATATATGACACTGGACCTTCTTTTTCTTCCCTCATGTTTTTTAATACTACACTACAGGTTTTGCACTCAATACATATAATGAATTCTAACATTTGGCATTAAAATAATGTGTATTGAATTGTATTAATGAATTTTGCACAGACTTTTGGCAATAGTGTAATGACTGTAATTTTTTTGTCTTAGAAATTGTAGAAAAAATTTAAATATTAAAGTATCTGGCTAAGCAACAAAAATCCTCTATTTTTCATTGATCCAGGAAAGAATTGGTCCTAGCTCCCATAACATAGATTTGGTAATAATATAGGCCCACTGACCTTAAAGAAGCCAAATGCATAACATGTTTTCCTCTTGAAGAAAATAATGTTAATAAGCATCAGAGTCTTTCCCCTGCTCTCTGCATCTTGTCACTCCAGAAAACATAATGTCATCTTGTTAGAGGCCTTTGGCTGGCAGACATGGACAGAGGCATAGAAAGAAAACCTGATAGTGCTGTGTAATCAAAGGTGGGCTGTGGGGCTCTCCACATAAGCTTTGAAGCCTTATGAGGGCAAAGGGGTATTTAGAATGACAAAGATAATGTGTTTTGGTTATCTCAGAGCACATCAGGGAGGTTAAGGCAGCATTGCAGGGCTGTTTATATTTCCACACAAAACCAGAAAAAAATGAAAGAATTAGAAATATTCCCCTATAAGAAGATTTATAAATAGGCACTATCTCTGAAAAAGAAGCTTAATTTCTGTAAAAAATAATTTTTAAATAATCTTAAAAAATTTTACAGGTCCTTTACCTTCCTAGAAATCAAACAGCATGATCATTAGGTCTTCCATAGTGTGGAGTCTTGTTGTAATAATGCTGATGTGTCATTAATTTTTTACATTTACTGCATGGTTTATTATACATATATGAAAGACAACACCAGGCTTACATACTGGGGTTAAACTTTGCTGCTGGGAGTCTGAATTTGTTTTTACTAGGCGTACTCCTTTATACTTCCCCTTTAGTTGGAACTTGACAGCTTCTTCATAAACAGACTATTAAAAAAATTACTTAAGAAGTATTCAGGGCTAAGCACTTCATACTCATTAGATTTTCAGTAACACACCTATTTGCTAGCATCAAATGGTAATAAAAGGTAATTTACATGGATCTGCAATAAGATTTTTAAAACCCTGTTAGGAAAATATGTGCAGTAATTTTAATTACTTTTATTGCTTTCATTATTTAAATTAAACATATAGATGTTTGTTTTTATTGGAAAGCAGTATTCATGCAAACTTGGAATCTAATTTTAAACGCTTTTTCTGTCTCACTAATTCTCTTTTAAGAAAATCAGTTGATTTGCCATTTATATTTTCATTTCAGAAATTCTGTTCTCATTTATTTTGTTTGAAATCTCAGCTTTGAAACAATGTAATCAGAATGTGACCCGGTGAAAATGGTTTGCCATCAAAGGATTCACACTTCAAGCTGTGTTATGTAGCTTTCCAAAAGTGACATCTGGCCTCTTGGCAGGTTCCTCAGGCAGCTGTGCTGGTGGTTTAGAAATTGCTGATGGGCCTGCCATATGCAGTACCTGCAGTTTGGCTGCTTCAGGCTTGCTCCAATTCATTGCCCTACTGAATAAAATTTGCTTTGAATTATCTTCTATTTGAAATTATTGGCATACAATTCCTTTTTTTTTTTTTTTTTCCTCCCTGTAATTCAATCAGAGATGTGGTCAGAAAGGAGAGTTCCAACTTCTGCTGCATTGGCTCAGCTAGAGAAAACAGCTCTGTGATCTAAGAATATCACTGTGCTGCTGGCTGCAATTGAACAGATCCCTAGGGGCTGAGCAACAGGTCTGCATAACTCACCTGTGCCCTTGATTAGGCATTCTGGGTGAATGTATGGCCTGTCCAGCTCTGGAGTGGCCTGGAATCTGTTAATTTAATTTCCTAGGATAGAATCTGGTGTACCTACTCATTATTTCTTGAAAGGTTGAAAGCGGTGAGATGTCAATAAAGCTGACAGTATTTATAAACACAGGTTGCATTCAGGGAATATTTGTCTGTTTGGTATGTTAATACGACGAAAAATGGGACAAAAGTTCCAAAGACTGACAGAAGAGACCACAGAGAGAGCTTTGTGTTCTTTAGCAGGATGCTTTAATCAGTTTGTTTTTCTTCTTTGTCTGCACATCTGTACAGAAAAACATCCTTTTATGGCTGTATTGCTTCAGCACCTAGAGACCCATATTTCTAACAAGGTATCAATTGTGCTAAACTCTGTATTCTCACTGAAATTACTAATAACAGCAGTGCCTGGCAGCACTTTGCTGCATGTTAAGATCCTCTCCCTCTCCTACTCCACCTTAAGTAGTAGATACCATGCCCAGATTAGCACAGCAGAGATGCAAGGAGCAATGCACAATTGCTTTGCAAATGTTCTCAATGTCAATGGTATAAACTCTGAAATAATCCCCCAAATAATTTAATTCTGGAAAGATTTTGATCATTATTGCATATCCACCAGTAAATGTATTAAACACAAAACCACAGAGAGACATCTCTTTAAAAATTATTTTAAAGTCAGCATGTACTCAAATACACACTTTTAATGAATATTCCTAAAGCAGAGTAACTAAGCACACATTGGCCAGGAAAGAGCAAAATTTAAATAACATATAGATTATAAACTCAGTCACTCTGAATGAGGATGACAGTACAAGCCATTACAAGTAATCAGTGCAACATAATGCTTCCTGTGCCTATGTGGGATGGATGGAGTTTGATGGCTTGACCCTGGCACCACCAAACTCCAGGGTAGCTAACCCCTGCTTTATCACTTGCTCACTCTCCCCTTGTGGGATGGGAGCAGAATTGGAAGGACAACAGCAAGAAAACTCATGGGTTGAGAAAAAGACAGTTTCATGTGTAAAGGAGAAAGAAAAAATAACAAAGAGATTGAAAGGCAATCACTCATCACCTCCTACGAGTAGACTGATGTCCATCCAGTCTCTGAGCAATGGCATAGCACAAATTTACAATGGGCAAATCACGCCTGACCAGCCTGATTGCCTTGATGGGATCTGAGGATTGACAAAGGTAGAGAATGTTTGACAATTTTGATTGTAGCAAGGCTTTTGACACAATATGCTTATATTCTTGCATTTGAGTTGGAGGGTTACAGTATAGGTAGATAGAAAAGTAGAGGGATGAAAAACTGGGTAAGTGCTTGAGCTCAGAAGTCACTGATTAATGAAGTCTAATCTACCCAGAGGCAGGGTTCGGCAAGAGTCTATATGGAGCTTGCCCTATTTAATGTCTTTGTCAATGATCTGGGGGAGATAAGAGGTGCACACTCATCAGGCCTAGAGATGGCAACCAATTGCAGAGTGTAATTAATATGCTTGAGGGCAAGGGCGGGTATTCAGAGCTGTAGGGATTACCCAAGAGATCCATTTTAAAATCAACAAAGACAATTTCAAAGTCCTGCTACAAATATGGACTAATCACCCACTGCAGCACAGAATGGGGATGGGCTGAATAACTGTGGCAGCTCTTGTGAAAAGAACCTGGGGATCCTGATGAGCAACAAACTGAAGGCAAAGCCAGCAGTGAGCCTCAGCAGCAGAGAGGCTGTACAAATGCGAGTACAGCTTCTGGGATGAGGGAGAGGATGATACTCTTTGACTTTGGACTTGTTGAAATGCATCTAGAGTTCTATGTCCAGTTTTCTATCCTCTAGGACGTGCGAGGCATTGATAACTTGGAGTGAGTTCAGTAGAGGGCTGCCAATGCAGAAGGGACACCTGCCTGTTGAGAGATGCTGAGGGAGCTGGGCTTGGAAAAGAGGTGGCTTTGGGTGGGGTGACCTGGCAGCTGCCTTTCTAGAACTTACAGGGATGTTGGCAAGAATAATTCTTGCCAACTTCCCCGTAAGAAGACAGGGGATTGAGGCATGACAGGATGATGAGGGGCAAGGGACATATTTTGAAACAAAAAAGGTTCTGACTGAAAGGAAAGAGAAACTGTTTCCACATGAGGGCTGTTATGTGTGCTGCCTAAACTGTTCACACAGCTGAGTGTGAACACATCCTTGGAGATTACTAAGACCTGACTGGATAAAACTTTGACAGATATGGTAACTAAACCTGTTTTGAGCTGCAAGTCGAATCTGAGACCTTGTGAGACCATTTCCAGCCCAAATTGTCTGGTGAAATTGCTAATCTACAGAGACTATAACAACTCAAGGAGTCACTGAAAGTTGCTGTGTAGAAAAGCAAAATTACCAGCATAGATTGGAAAAAAACATATCTGTTTCTGTGGATTGGGAAAAAAGATATCTCTTCTTTTAACCTCTCTTACTTACCAAACCTGAATTTTTCTCTTTAAATCCCTTCCCCCCCCCGCCACCCCCGCCCCAGTTTTTATGTTATACTAAAATTTACAATTAGAGTTTGAACGTGCTTTTCATGGTTTTAGTGTGATTATTTCAAGAAATCACAGAAATCACTGGTAGATCTACCTCAGGAAACTGAATTTCACCAGGTTCTACAAAATCTTAACAGAGGTATAATGAGTTATATTATTTTTCAGTCCTTTATGTTCATAACTGTCAACTGCAGGGAGCTTGATACTTCCTTTCTGCTCCTGAAACTCTGTGGAGGAGTAATTACTGATACAATGTTCCATTAGAAAACAGCTATGAGATTGTCCATGAAATATACAATAAATAGAAGGGACAACATGCTGTTTTCTTGAAACTGAGTGAATGGCAGCAGTTTTTTTCCAGTTTCACCACTTCAATACACGTACCAGTTGTCATACTAGTCTTGTCTGGAATGAAACTGCATCAGAGAGCAGGTTATTTTCATTCATGTACCCAAGCAAGCCATTTGTCTTACCTTTCACTTTCTGTGTGTTCTGAGTGTTTAAATGAAATTTTTCTACATGCTGGGTTTATGCATTTCCTTTTTATTGATAATGCAACTTTTTCCCAGTACAATACAGGAGATGGAGAGAAGCTTCATACTCATATCAGTAGTACTACATAACCTGATTGCTTGTGATTACAGGGAAACTGGACCTAATGACTCTGACAGCTCCTGGCAACATTATGCTCTGTGTTTTTCTCACTTCAATGATATATATACTGCTTTAATGCCTAAAACATGGTCTTTTTTCCTTAATTCATAGGCAACCTATAGGAGAGAATTTTCTGCAATGTAAGGTATGTATGGGGCCTGGCTGAGATAGAATTCAGTTTTCCCATAGAATGTTCACAGTGCTGTGTTTTGCACTTGTAACTGGAAATGTTCTGTCTTCCACATCTCCACACACACAGCAGTAGGCTGGTGGTGGGCAAGATCCTGGCAGAGGACATAGCAAAGACAGCTGATCCAAACTGACCAAAGGGTTATTCCATACCATATGAGGCCTACTCACACATAAAAGTTCAGAGAAAGGACAAGGAAAGGACACATTTGTTACTACAATGTTTATCTGCCAGAGCAACCACTGTGCATTCTGAAGTCCCATACATCCATTTAAATAATTATATAAGCCAAATATGTAAATAAATGCACATTGTCGATAAACTTTCATATGACCACTTTTCCTGTATGCTATCTGCTCTGATTTTATGTAGCAGTTATCCAGCACATGAATATGTTATGTCTTTATCTTGTGATTTGGAAAAGAGTGAGATAATATATTCTTTTGAATTATGTATTAGTAATAAAGGTTATGAAAATAATTTTAATCTAAATATGTATGCTCATTATTAATACATAGATCATGTAAGAGATTTTCCCCCTGTATTTAATGTACTCTTGTCCTGTTCAAGATAATAAGTCTAAATTTTGCTGAAGTTCCTTTACATAACCTCAGTCATGTAACTGGGCATCTAATCTAAGTAATCAAAAAGGCTCCATCTGCTGTAACTGGAGGAAGAAAATAGATTGTAATTTAATGTAATTATTTATCAGGTTTTATAAGGCTTAAAAGGTATACAAATAAATATTCACAAATGCTATGCTTTATATATCCTGTATCTTATACGTAAGATATACATGTTACTGCTACATCACTGTAGGTAGTTGCATAGACATACAACTTTGGAAATGCAGCTATAAAGACAGGAAGAGAAAGTGTGCCCTCTGGGAGACCCTCATGCCAACTCCATCTCTGCAGGGAAGATGGTTTGCCTCCTCAGGGGGACCATTTCCCTGGCCAATGTCTCATTGACTATAGGGAAAGCCTGTACAAGGCTAAATGTTTGGCTAGAATGCTCAGATTCTGCAACACAAGACTCATCATCAGATTTCTGCTTATTCACAGGAAACATCTGTCTTCTACGGGTCCTGCCTTAAAAGAGCTAAACTTCATACTTCCAATACAAATGACAATTTGCTCTGCCTTTAACCTGTGCCAGTGTAGCGGCACAACTGACTGTGTCACTGTGAAGCATAACATACAATGGATCTACAGAGCTGTTCTATCTTTATATGAAAAATTTTTAGCTTGCGGCCTAATGGAAATTGGCCAGATAAATGCTTTACAGCATTCAATGCATGCCATTCATGTGTACTATCTGCCACTGCCGTTTGTCCTCAATCTCCTCTCATTTCCTACAATTAGATTTACATTTCCTTGTGCAGCAGCTCTCTGGCCACAGCAAGAAACATAACTTTGCCAGGCATTGTTCTGGGAAAAGTCTGTGAGAAGATCAGAGAAAAGGATGAGAAACAATTCTTAGCTTAACTTGCTACACCTGGTATTGTGAACATGTGGAATGTGTTATGGAGATTTGTTTACTAAAGGGTGGTTTCTTAACTGGCCAGTGGTGATGGTGTTTGGACTGGAGGGCCAATCAAGTCCACCTGTATGATAACTGTCTATAAAAGAGCAATGGGTTTTTTTAATAAAGATTTTTGATCAGCCTCCTGTAATACATGGAGTCTATGTAACACATTACCTGGCTGGGGGCACGCTGCAATGTTATTTCATCTCATTGTAATGGTACACCTAATTCACACTTTTCCCTTTTAAGGAAATGTAGAAATTTGAGCTCTGCACTCTGAACTAGCACAGTTAAACCGTGTGATGCTTTCTTGCATCTTCATCCAGTGTGATTCTGTATAACTCTGCAAAATGAAAGAGCTAAAATGATAGACACATTCTGAAAACCTGGCCAGCAGCTGACCTCTTCAGACTTTTCTCTGAGAAGAAGCAATATTAAATACTGATATTCTTTTGGCCATAGAGAATTTCAGCAATATTTCAATTTAAATATATTTATTTTAAAATGTAAAATTATTATATCTAGATATATTAAAAATTCAGATACTAATATAATTCTCATGGACAAAGAAACATTAGAACAAAATTACACATTCTGTTTTAATTTTTGTGTTTATACAAAAATACTTATACATTTCACAAACAATAAGCAGCATTCTCTAAACGTATTAGGTATAATCTCAATATAGATTTACAAGCATTGTTGTCAACTGCTGATAGCTGTACATTTCAAATTTATTTTAATTATTTGCCATTTATTTTCTCCTTAAAAAAATGAAGTGTTCTTTACTTATAGTTATTATTAAAGTTCTTATACATATTCACAGTAGCACAGTGATCTTAAAAGCCTTTAAAAAAGCAAAATATGTAAAATATCATTTGTTTCACACATCAGAAAAGAAGTATAGCAATATTTCATTCCTTCCTACGTAAAATAAATGTGAATGAATCAGTCTGACCTGGGATTGTATGGACTGGTTTTGTTGCGCAGCTGAATCTAAATCAAGATGTGATTGAATAAGAAATATTAGGCAAATACTAGAAAACTTATCATCACTGTATCAGATAACATACAATTAAAAAAGGATTCATGTGAGCAAAATGGGAAAGAAAAAAGATTGGGGATGGCTAGTAAGAATGCGAAATTAAAACAAAACAAAATTAAACAAAGGATTACAGAGAAACCCAAAGTCTGACTTGGTTACTATCAGAAAGTGCTGATGCCAGCAGGCCTACAGGTTGGTGACACCAGGTGCTCAGTCCATCTGTCCAGAATGCCAGCATCCCACCACCCCTGTCTTCTTGACTACAGAAGTGAGTTCATCTCATATGATATGGTCAGAACAACTGGACAGTTTTCCCCCATTTAGTCTTCATTGATCAGCAGATTCAGGGCAGTCCAGCAGATTGTCCAAAGAGCAGCAGCCACATGTTTTTGATATGACCCTGCTTTCCACCCTTCCTTTCTCCTCACCATTGGTTCCTGTTCCAAATTGTGATATTTCTGTTCCCAGTAATGAAGTTCCCCAAGATGACATCACTGATACTGTTATTTAGGCTGAGTTGGTTTTGCAAGACTTAGCTTTTCAAAAAACTATAGCATTTCCTTCCAATCATCGATGAAGTTCGCCTACTTGTCATATAACCTCCTCTATATCACCCCAGTAGTTTTTCACATCCTTGTCAATTATCTTAATCTCAGGCCTTTTCCTAGTCATTGTTCTGGACATTTTTATTACAACTGTGACAATTACTGGAAGAACAGAAATTATCTTTTGTTACACCTCGAGGATGCTTAAAATCAACTCTAGCACTGCAACTCTGGCACTGCTGCATTTCAACAAGTCACAATGTCTCTTCCATGCATAATGTTACCCTGGAAGAAGCAGACATAACAGTGGTAACAGTCATCAAATTTGGATGGGGAAGAGAAGTCTTTTAAATAATGCTCAGATAGAGTCTGATATTATATCATGAGTCACACTTAGAGCTGAAGAGACATTGATCCTTCAGATAAAGCCTTGCCTTTTCTGGGAATATCTTAAGTGACAAAAGTAGAAAAATATGATCTAGAAATGGTAAACTTTTAATTCTTCTTTAATGGATGTGGTAAGCCTGTTTTTCTAAATGTCTTCTATTTTTATTACTAGCACACCCATTACCTGAAGTAAATTTTAGTCAGCTTGCACATGCATACCTAGTGACTTTAATTTCTGTAGTAGCTGAGTGGCGCTTTTCAGCCCAATTTCAAAAAAAGAAAAATACAGCAAATTTCAAGCTCAATAGAAGGGAGATAATAAAAATGTAATGACACATTATATTAAAAAGGTTATTTCTTATTTCTTTGAATGGATGAATGGATGTAGGCTCAAAGAGACAGTGATACCATGAGAAAGATTAATTTCTGTAACTTCCAATAACTTCTGAGAAATTAATATTCCTAAATATAGAAACATGAACATCAAAGAAGAATCTTCCATGCTTTCAAGTGTGAGGGGGAAAAAAAAGGAATTAAAAATAGACATTTGAGTGTCAGGAGAAAAAAAATGAAAAATCAAATCATTACAGTGGAAGTACGGACCTCCATGTTTGATATTTAAGTGCTTTGAGATAGGTGCAGTGCAATATTCTATTGTAATAAGGATGTAAATTACATTAATTGGGAGATTTACATTATAATAGTTATAAAGGTATTGCAACAGCAATCTGCTAGCTGAGCTGTGTTTGAAACATTGTTAGGGCAGCCGCTTTTAGCTTCAATACAGGAGTCATTGATACCAGTCCGAACAAATATTGTCAGAATAATCCAGTCACTGAGAAACTTCAAACTCTATTCTAGCAAGAATTCAAATACTAAATTTACTATACATATGATGAAAACAAAGAATTATACATTTGTGAATGTGTGAAATTTTGGTTGACAACCAAGAAAAGACAGTAACTGATCTCCACTGGGCACTTACTGCAGACAGTGCACAGACATATATAGCAGCAAGGAATTATGATTCCCCTACAATCTTACCCTAACAGCTGCATGACTGAAAGCCTTCATCTCTGAAAGGATCTTCCAGTTCTTCCCCCGTGTCACACTTCTTCCTTTCTCCTTTCCTTCTCACTGCCCCGAGGGGACGTGCGGGTGATGCTGGGTCCCAGGATGGCAAATGGAGTTCTTCAAGTGGAGAAGTTGAGAGGCAGGAGACACCCAAGAGAGTTGCCAGAAACCACTCTCTTTCCCCTGATCTCCAAATGCCCTGACTACAAGCCAGGAGAGAAAACCCTCTATGGATTCCAGTCTGCGGTATGGAAAAGCCTTTAAGTTCAAATCTCGTGTTTTAAGCAGGTGCAATAATCATGAGATTACTCAGAAAAGAGTAAAAGCAAAACCTTCTTCCATTCCTGACAGAGGAACGCTCTGCACCAGCTGTCGTCTCTAAGGCAATTGACTCCTTGCTGTTTTTCATCATAGACAGGATTTCTAATAGACGGTTCAGGCATGTCAGTCCCAGAGAAGGATACTACTCTTCTCCCATTCTCAAAGCACTCTGAAGATGTGTCTTTTCTGGATTGTTCTTCAGAGGCACCTGTTTCCCTGCATTTACTGCAGTCAGACATATATAAAATACTTTTATTTTTTCAACCTTTAAAATAATTTTCTGCACATATTTTTAATTATATTTTTTATTAAACTAGTTTTTTTGCTACTTTTCCAGAATACCTCATCTATCATGTTTTCTTTGTTTGAACACAGTTTCCATTTGTTGAAGGGTATCTTTTTGCCTCTATTCACCTTTTGTTACTGAGGCATTTAATCATCTTGACTGTTTATTTTTCCCTTCCAGTGACTTTTTCCTTTGATGATTTCTGTTTGCTAATATTACTGTTATTTTA
This sequence comes from Melospiza georgiana, assembly GCF_028018845.1. NCBI lineage: Eukaryota > Metazoa > Chordata > Aves > Passeriformes > Passerellidae > Melospiza > Melospiza georgiana. The sequence continues at coordinate 53,930,386 of NC_080433.1, forward strand.
AACAGTTTCCAGTGCTTATATGCTAGAAATTCAACTTACACTTTCAGTTTTCTTTTCAGTACCATCCTCATTTTTGTGTCATTTTCATTTTCTACAGTTTGAAGATACAGTAAAGGCTGTTCTCTGCTATAAGGATTTTGAGTTTGAATACCCCTACATTAGGACTAAAACCATTATTTAATCACTTTTAGTTCTCTGAAATAATCAGAGTGGAAATATACTGCATTGGAGAAATGTAAGTAAATTGTTCAAAGCCATTTAAAATAAATAAGTTTAGTGACAAACCTTTCAATATTATTTTAGACTTCATTGTTCCATTCTTCCTATTTAGGAACAGACATTATCCTGTGATGCCTTGACTACAGTATGGCCTTCTCTGGAAGTCACAGTTTCCTCAGTGATCAATAGTTACCAAGGGCCAACTTCTAAGGAAATTACCAAGTTAAGTTCTTTGATTACACTTCTGAAGGTGATAAGACTGTTTTGTTGACTGTGTAAGGACACTAGAGAGAATATGTTCTTAATTCAGTCACTATGGTTGATTATGTAAGCTTATGTGGCATAAACACAGAGCTAAGAAGAGAGATTTTAGAGAGATAATAAGCAAATACAGATAGTGACTCCAGCTGTCCAAAGTATTTTGTTAATTTTTGCCATTTTAAAGTATTATTTTGAACTTGTAACCTAGTCAAATTACAAAAAAAAAAAAAAAAAAAAGAGATAGGATCATATGTAAATAAGATTTCTGTACCAGTGATGTTAATACTTTTACAGTCAGATGGTCAGTGTTTAGATGATAAACAAGAAATTTATGTCATTATATTTCTCATTACTATCCTTTGTTGCATTTAACAGATATTCTGTTTAAATAAGGGTCAAAATATAGCAAAAATAGTATCTTCAGAATAAATTCTATATACAGCTTGAATAGCCTTGTAAAACAGTTTGCTCAGAAAAAATAGTTTTATATTAAAAAAATATTGAACTAGTCAGGCATAAAATATTATAAAAATGTAGCAGTTGCAATGCAATGGCAGAATGAACACTGAAGAACCTTTGCACCTGAGGGAAGTTGCTGGAGGAAGTACAGATGGTTGTACAGGCGACAGAAGACTGCTATCTTTGCCAAAGCCATTTTGGACTTTTGCAGGTTGCTTGTGGCTTGTCCTGATCAGTCCAGACTGGGACAGCAGTGCACCTACAGGGACAGCACTGGTGCTTTCAAGAATTGTTAACTCCTGGCAGTCCCATGGTGGGAATCACACAGTGAGGAGGCACCGAGACAGCCCAGGCACAGCCCCTGGTCAGGCACTCTGCAGGCACCCCCAGGGCACGGGCAGTGAACGCTTGGAGCCAGCCAGAGATGGGAGCTTCCTTGCTGGCAAATGTGCAATGTACACCCACGGCCCTGGAATCACACAGGAGCACAGAAATCAAACGCCAGCTCTTTCTCTGCAAAGTCCAGCATTGAATGTATGCGTTGAATCAACCACGAGACCTCTTGCTTCACTGTTGTGAAGTATAAATACTAATGAATTTATTGTTAATTTTTCAAATAGAGATATATACATAACTTAGAATTAAGGTATTTGTCTCAATATTTGATATTGTTTCTCTGTCTTTTAATATTTTCACTTTCTTTCATTCTCAAAATGGAGATCACCAAAAAGAAAAAAAAATTACTTAGTTGTCAGTAGTTCATATTTCATGCTTCCAGAATAGCCACTTTACAATCATACTGTAAGTGTCAACAGAGAGACTATTTAAACATTTCAAGAGAAAGGACACATTTCAAGTTGGAGGACAGGTACAAAGATGTTAAATTACACAAAGATGTACAAAGGTCCACCGAAAAAAAAATCCAGCATGGTCAAGAATAAATAGAGTAAAATATACAACTGATTTTACTAGTTTAAAAAAAAAATCCAAAACCAACTTAAAAACCTTTTCCCATTCAAATGAGAAAAGCAAAAATTTATGCGCGAACTAGAATTACTAAAGCATGTCAAAATTTCTTTGAGAAGCAATTAAAAGCAAAAGGCTACACAATAAACTTTTACAATAAAATGCACTTTTATAATAAAATTATTAAGAGATAAAATGAGATCTTAAAGAAAAGTGATCTCTATGTCCTCTATTTCGTCCTTTCTTGTCTGAAGTATTTGTAAATGTCCTTACTTGTATACAGAAAAATCTGACTAAGTGGACTTTTAACCAGGTGGTTAATGGTAAGTTTTGAATCTGAGAGCTGTATTATATCAATATGGGGAAAAGGTCTTAATACAGCCTTGAAACCTGCTCCAGAAGAAAAGCTACATCTCTATGCTTCATTGGAATCAAGAAAATGAAAGAAAGAAGATAAAAGCCTCAGTATAGAGCATCACAATGGTACTAAACTTAGTTTAAAACAAAATTAAAAGTATGCTAAGTAGAGTGAGAAATGGCCAAATTGGAAGGTTGTGCATTCCAGCACAAGTTTGAGCACCCAGCAAACCACAGCACCCTAATTTGGCCACGTAACATCTTAACAACTTTAGTGAAGGAAAAGCGAATTGCATTTATAGTACAGCAGAGGCAACAGAAAGATTTGTGGAATTCCTGGCTGAGGAAAAAGCCTATATCATCATATTGTTTTTAGGTTAATCTCTGAATCAAAAAGTGCATTTGTTTTAGAAATATGTTTGCATGCATGGTCATAAAAACAATGTCTCTACTCCTATGATATTCTCATTTTGAATCAGTAGCTGAATGGCTCAGAGGGTTTTGAAAACTTAATTGAATGAATATTTCATACAAATTCCCCATGGTACAATAATTTTCCCTGATCACTACCAGATCACCAAAGTAAACGCTCTGCTTCTACTGATGTGCAGAGCAAGTAAAATGTGCTTCTGACATGTTTTAAAAAATACTTAATTAATACTTCTTTCAGAACATATCTTAATTATTTTTACACATATTATGCTTTTAAATAATACAATTAAACATAATGTTTTGCATATTGAGATTTTTTTTCTTCTAGAATGTACTTTTTTTTTAAAGAATTCAGTTCATTTAAAGGGCATTCTATCTTTTAATGTCAAAAATATTCTTTCATGTTATTGAGATACTTGAATCATAAAAAGCAAACATAAATTAATGCAATTCTCATTTTCATGCATCAGATAGTTTTAACCTGCTGGTTTAAGTTTTAAAATATAAAGGATGTACAAAATAAAAACTTCTGGTCATGTCAGTGTTTGACAGGGAGTGAAATGAACAGAAAATGAAGATGTAATTTGAAGCAAGGTACAAAACAAATACTTTTAATTAGGAAGTTGAAGAAATGAGAGTGTATGCAAAATATCTAAGCACCTGAAAAAGGAATACAGATCTCCTTTCTAGCAAACATCTGATTTCATTAGGCTGATAACATTATATAGAGGCTAAAAATAATGCAACTACAATAGAACTGTCCCTGAATTCTTGTCACAAAAGAATTGCCTGATAAGGCTGGAGCAGGGAGATAAGTGCATAAAGCTAAATAAGACATGGTGATAAGACTGAAGAGCAGTAAGGAGAATTTAATAGTTAAAGCCTGAGGGACAGTACAGCGCTTATTTGGAAGACTAATTATCTGAAAAGAAAGACTGAGTGGGTATGCAGATGCCCCAAAGCAGGCAGTAACAAAGAATAAAGCTAGAGAAAGTAGTGATGCATTGACCAGCTTTGTAACTGAGGGTTCTCTGCAAAAGCAAGTTTCAAGAGAGTAAATAAGCTTAATGTGTATGAAATAGTGCTGGACCCTGTTTCATTGCTCTTCTTGCAACTTTTTTCCAGAGCCACATTTAAGAGTCCAGCAAATATTTTTTCAGAGCAGTCACTGTGCAGTACTAAGCTGTTTCTTGTGTGGGGCTAAGCAGCAGTTGTATCACCACAAAGCTCTCCGTGGCAGAAGCAAGCAGCTGGGTGTTAATAGCTGCATATCAGCAGCTGATCTGTAATGAGAAGCTCCCTGGAGCTCCCACTTCCCAGCACTGTAAATGCAGCAATTTGCATGTTGCTCAATTAATATGTCATCCCTTATTTATGTTTCCAGTATTTACATATTTTACATCCATGATTGATGATGTATATACAGCAGCACAATAAACACATTAGAAATACCAGATGGGTTGGTGGATGAGATTAGATTACTGTTGCTGTCATCCCCATCACAGATCAACCAGATACAGTCTAATCAAACAAGAAATCCACTTCCACTTAATTAGCATAACCTCACTGTACTATAGTTTATTGGGCGGTACTGTCCCCAGTACAATATATTAAGATTAAATGCTATGATGAAACTATAGATGCAGGCTTCATCTACTCTTGGAGTACTTCCTAGGAAATTCAGCCAGACAACACCAGCAATTTTTCACTGTCCACACAGTCTGTGTCTGAATTAAAATCCTTTAAACTTGTGATCTATTTCAGTGTTTGCTTCCATCAAAACAAGCTCCCTCCCAAATCAATCCAAAAACCCCAGCAATCCACATGGTAGGTAGGCATACAAACTCCAGCTTCATCTGGGACACTTGAAGATGTGAAAACTATCCCCTGACCCATTAGAAGGAAGATTTGAGAAATTAATTTGCACAGTGTCTTTCTGGGAAGGATAATGACTCAAGCTTTGCATAGCTGTGCTAGGTAGGATGTAAAAATTTTTGAGGGGGTCCTATAAAGAGGCCAGAAATTTCGGTACATATTATGAAACAACTCTCTTCTGCTAGTTTTCTGCTGGATGGTGAACTAGATCAAAGGAGAGCATGGTATTCATGTGACAGGCTGTGTATAACAGATTTACTAAAATTATATCATGTTCTAGCACTAAGGTATGCCAAAATTGCTATTCTAATTCCTGGTAAATTTTCTAAAAATTGGTGAGAATAGACAATCATTTGTCAGGCTATGTCATAACTTTTCCCTATGCATTGTTTCCCTGTATTTTTTTTAACTCACTGACTAGTGCTATGAGCTAGGCATAGAGATTTCTTTAACAGAGATTTATGTGGTTTCTTTAATGTTTAATATTTGCTTCCATGATTTCCTCTCTATTGAATCTTTCTGTTAGAAAACTGTCAACCCATCTCATTCATTTCATTCTCAAATTTCTTATGATGTACTGTGATTTATATATGTTTAATAAATCAGATGCATGGGAGTCAGATACCTCTTCAGAAGAGATTGAAGAGAGCTTTTATATCGAGCTGATTATTTCTGTCTCTGTGGCAACAAATAAATTCTTCCCATTTTCTAATAATACATCTAGGTAATGTATCTACTTCATACTGAATGATGCAGTCAATTTTTCTCAAATACTATAGGTAACTTTATAATTTTACCCCTTTCCCCTTTTAACATAAATATTGATGAATCAACTTGTGTGAACTACAGTCCTACCTCAAGCTAAAACTGTCAAGCCAAATAAAGCCATTTAATTCAGCATTCCTGCATTAAAAAGTATAATCAGTTCTTGGTTCTGCTGATTCTTTGTTTACTAATAGTAAATGTAACTCTGTGTGTACATTTGTGTAAATATGTTGTTTAGATGTATTTCAAAACAGTTTACCTCTTCATCAGACACCTCTATGTGACCTATTTTTCTTTTGGCAACTGCTGAGATGGTGAGAATTTGATCCTTGGAATACTGAACATGTACCAAGCTAACAATTTAGAGCTGTTTGCAGTGGGCTCTATCAGAGCATCAGCTGTATGCTATCCAACTGATTAAGCAGGGGTTGCACCCATCTCACTAAGAGCTAATAGTGAGAACAATGTGAGGAGAAAGGTATTGTTATTATGTTCAGGGTGATGTGAAACCCAGAGAAATGTACAGGGAGCCATCAACAGAAAACAAGAATCGTGTCTTAAACATTCTGGGGAAAATATATCCTTCTTGCTATAGTTCTAGAGTACTGAAGGTGTTGAGGCTCTAATAGAAAAGAAGGGGTTTAGATTTCCTAGGGAAGAAGTGGTGCTAATACATCTTCAATATTTGTGTCAGCAAAGACAGCAAGAGAGCTCTATTGTAAACTGCTCCTGGTGACCTTTCCCACTGTGTGCAGAGCTGTCCCTGAGCTCAGAGAGATGGGTGTATAACTGCTGTGTGCTAAACCTGCTACGAGTGAGCATTAGGAAATAAAAGTCAGCTCCTACAAAGAAAGGCACATTCCTGCTATAGTTGTAAGACAAAGGGATACTTAGACTTACTGAGTAAAAGTACCTCTTCAGCAATTCAGAGTAATATGCCTTGGCTTTGCTGAGTACACAAACCTCCTAAAGCTGCTTAGCGAAGTCCCATTACAGCACACCACAACAATGTGACACTGCTTAGAGCTGCTGGAAGGGAAGCCACAGGGGAATTAACAGTTCCACCCACTGGCTACATTGATGGTCCCTCCTAATCCAGGGTACATGTTTATTCCCCTAACTGGATGACAAAATATCAAAACTAGATGTAATGACATCTGGCTTTTCTTCCTGTGAAATTCAAATACCTGAGGGTTTGAGAAAAATGAGGATGGGAGCTAGAAATTTATTTTCTATTTCTCCCTAATGCATTTTTCAGTCAAATTTCTGCTCATGGCAAGTAGTAATTATTGTGATAGTCTGCATATTTGAGTTAAGTTAGTGGGAAAGCCTCAGGTATTTTCAAAATAAATATTGACTAGACCACATATAAAAAGTTTTGAAGCCTTTCTAGAACCTCTTCATTACCAAAAATTTTTAAAAAATTATTACAGCATCATCTACCACTCAAGGCAATAAATTAGTTTTCTTATGCCTCTGCCTTTCCATGTTAATGGTTCTGCTTTCATAACATCTTCTGGTCAGTTGTGCAAATCTACCTTCTACTTAGATTTTTCCATGGTAATTGTAGTGATAAGCATGTAAGACTACTATGGTGAAGTCCTTTTTCTCTCACTATATTTAAAGAAATACCTTCATTTTTTCTCTCTAAAATCAGACAATAAAGAGAGGAAAAACTGATGCACAGAATTTGCCGTCTCTCTTTTCTCATTCTAAAATTCAAAATATATGGGATAGCATTAGACTAGGAATTCTCTTCCTTTTATGCTCTTTTTCAGTTACATATTTCCTTTGAATGAATTCTTTTTCCTCTGCCAACTATTTACATGTGTATGCAATTTTTAACAGATTTGATGATAACCTTCATTTCAATAACATAAATAAAATATTAGTGATAAGGCAGCAGATATCACCCTACAGCTTGCAAACTCAACTCACAAAAATGTAATCATAGATAAGAAACCAAACTTTATCCTATTTGCAGCAGCAGACTACATAAATACCCTCTAAAAATAAATAAATAACCCCTTTCACAAATATGAATAGAGAAAAGATATGAGAACTCTAAAAAAAAAAAATGCTTTTTTGCAGTTATTAGGTGGTAATATATGATTTCTAAAGATAATGCACTTATCTCACTATCTCCCCAAACTCCTGCTTTTTGAGCAAATCCCTCAGCTAGATAATACAAGTTTGTCTTCAGACGGGAGACTCATATGTTTGGTTGGGAATAAAAATATACTGATTATAAGCAAAAGGTGGTGACATCAATAAGTTTAATTTAATTTACTTTGAACATTATAAATTGGATGCTAAAACAGCACTGAAGTATAATTCTAGCAATCTATCATAAGCTTTAGAGAGAATGGTTGGGGGGGTTATAGTGGGGTTTTGTTATACACACTGTTCTGAATTGCAGAAAGTATTGAATAAATTTCTTTAATTACACTGCCAATAAGGTGAGCAGCTAAAAGCTCCTGCCTTTATTTGTTAGTTGCACTCCAGAAAGACCAAAACCATTTTTGAATTCTGATAATTTCTTGTGGAGAAAATGCCTTTAAATCATCTTCAACATCACAACAATAGAACAGTATAAGGAAATACATCAAAACTCTTCTACTGCACCTCGTGCCCACTTCCTAGTGGTGGTGCAGAAGTCAAAAGGTGGAGAATGGGGCTGCTTAGTGTGAACAATGGCAGTGGACCCAGGCTGTGATTTTGCTGCCCTGACCCCCAGCAAAAGGAAGTGATCACAGACTACAATTAAAGAGCAGAATTAGGCTTCTAATGCCTGTAAAGCTCTTTGAAGTGTTCACTGACTGCAACAGTCGTATTAAAGTACAACCAGAGATTAAAAACAGAGTGTTATTGCCCCTGGTCAAATAGTGTCATAATACTGAAAAGAGAAGTGCCTTTAAAGTATTAGCCTGGAATTCATATCACTTCTGGTAACTTTATTCATTTTTACAAGTAAAGTGTGGGCTTTTCCCAACTCAGTATGACAAATACTTTGCATTGTGTTTAAAATAAAGTTCTGTCTTCATCTTATTATATAAAAAAGATGATTTTTCAAATTAGAAGTCTCCCCAATACTCTGTAAGCATATTCCTCTTATCTTTTCACATTCAGAGGTGTTTTATCTACAAGTAGAAATCCATGGTTACCAGCACCAGTACTTGGACAGCAAGCTGGTTTAAGAGTTTGCAACTACCTAAACTAGATTTTATTTTTCTCTTTTCTCCTCTCTCTTCTTCTTCTTGTTCCATTCCTCTGGTCTTATTTTATGAATTTTGTGCCTGTTAGTCTCCCCTTAGAGCAAATCTATTGAAAAAGGGAAAAGAGAAGGAGAGATGAAGGTCATTGAGGCTTGTAACACTTCTCAGTTTGTTTCAGGAAGGTGACAGGACAGCATGAATGGGACTTTTTGGGGTGCAGGAAGGTATGCCTTTTGAAGGGAAGAGATGCAAAATCTTCCCTCTTGGTGGCAGAGCCTTAAGTTTTTTGTCTGCTCATGAAAACATAACTTTTGGTTTCCATGACCTTTTTCTATGACCGGCCAAAATCCTCTTCAAGTGAATGGGAAAATTTCTAAATATCTCTTTAACAGTCATGTATTCAGTCAGAGATTAAATCACAGTAAAAGAATACTTATTTCAGTTTTCTGAGTGTGACAGAAACAACACAATCTTTTATAGAAACATGCAAGCATTTAATTTTATGTTATTTTATACCAATACAAACATTTTGAAAATCCAGAGTTTGAGTCTTGGGACCAAAACAGAGAAAAATTCTTCTTTTACCATTTACTTGGTTTTATTTTGGAATCTGAAAGCCATTGATGACAATGAAAAAACTAATCAATTCATCTCCTCCACTTAGGAGTCTAGATATGATGTGTCATGAAAGCAGGTGGTTTGCTGTGCCTCTGTACTAAATATGAAGTAGTGTCTTCAGACTATGGTTTTTCCCCCGTCTTTAGGGAGGAAATGTTCTGTGAAAAAGCTGATTACTTCCCAATCAACACAGATTTCCAATGCTCAAGTACAAAGCCTAGTATTTACAAAACTGAGGTTTTTGGGCATGGCTTTCCCTGCTTCTCCCTGCCTATATCAGATTGTCTGTGAAGTCAAGACTTCTGTCTGAAGTCAACTGAACTGTGGTGTTCAGTTGACTTCAGCATCTTCAGCATTTTCATAACATCACCTGGGCCGCATAAAGAAGAAACAGATGTTTCCTCAAATTTCCATCCCTCATTTCAATTGTCAAAACTTCTACACACTCGTTAACCACTGCAGGCTTTGCATAAGGCCCAGAAGATAAGACATGGTCGGACGAAACATAAGCTTGGATCTAATGATGAAAGATGAAAATGTCTCTCACTTATAAAAGACCTCTTAAGGTTTATACATATGCCAATAAGTACACTTTATTTTATTTTATTTTATTTTATTTTATTTTATTTTATTTTATTTATAGTTTTAGATTTTATTTCATTTTAATTATTTTGTCTCCCTCAGTTTTGTTTCAGAGACTATGTAACAATTGTCTTCAGTGTGTGTATAATTTCTTTCATTATAAGAACTATATGGCATCACTGCTCACATTAAGGACTCAGTCATAAACTAAAAACACTATTGCATATCAATTCATACTAAACATAAATGTTCTAAAATAGTTTAAATTATGTTGTTCTTAGCTGAAATATGGTCTACAAATACAAGATGCTGGGCAATACAGTAGAAGCCTGAAAATTCCCAGTGATTTCAGATTGAAACAAAGCTCTAGTGTACTCTAGACACCATGCAGCAGTAAAAAAAATAAACTGGAAAGTGTTTATGCTCTAAGAGGTGTTTGATAGTCATCTACACATGGTTTGTTAACTCTGTGCTTCTGAAAATGTAAATAACTAATTAAACACACTGGTAATTAAGACCAATAACTGGCATTACTATGTTTTGATTAGTGAAGTATGATTAAAAATCTAGATTCTAAGCCTCAGTTCATGGCTAGCTCACTGACTTTGCATGAGATGCTGTTTGGTTTTGTTCAGTTTATTTAACCCTAAACCAGGGGAATAATGGTTAGTTCCCAGGGTATAGTGCTTGAGAGCGCAGTTGGGGAATTAATTAATTGACATGTGTGTGGCGTGTTACATTCTTCAAAAGTGTGCAATGTACTGGTAATGTGATATATTATTATTCCACTGGCGGATCACATTGACTGATGGCTGGATGTACAGCCATGGAGAGCTCTTCAAATCAATGTTTATCAGGGCAATTAGGTGGCAGCAGGGATCGTAAATATATATTTTTTATCTCCACTTGGCAAAATAGTTATGCATTTTCCATTCACATGTAGATCTGTCATCATGATTGAGATCTTTATTATTTTTTGAGTGGCTGACTCCAACAGTCATTGGCTTAGTCTGACACACAGCAGTCAAAGGCAGAATAAATGTAATTACCAGGCACTGGTGGAGCAAATACTGTGATGTTCAACATGCAGGAAAGTAGGTGCTGATTACAAGAAGGTTCAACTTTTCTCCTCAACTGTAGTCAAGAATAATAAGTTCAAGTAAAAAATTAAGATGAAAATTAAGGTGAAAAATTTGGAAGTGCCCTTGATTTTCTCTTTGCTTGGAATGTAGTTTACTAGTGTAGCATTTCAATAGACAGCAAATTCTGTCTATTCAGTGTTTTGTACGAAAAAGCTTTTGATAGACCTGTTTCAAAGCCACATACTGATCCTTTGTCCAATGAATATTTTAATGCTCCAAATAAAAAGGATCGCTCTAAATAAGCATCCTTAAAAAAACCCACAATATTTGAAATATAAATAAACTTCACAGTGCAGGAGAGTGTTGTAATACCCCAGAGGTGCTCTGATGCAGGAATAAAATTTAATTCTGGGCAGATTTTTGTGAAACACAGACTTTGATGTTTAATCCCTACAAATAGCTCCTTGTTACCCACAGAATGATGCTGATACATAAGATGACCTTAATGAGGGCATTTTCGTGGTTTAATGAGACAAAAATATGTGTTGTTGTCAGCTTTTTGGATGAAACCTAAATTTGAGGTCTATGTCTTGGCTGTAAATCAGAATGTATGATGTAGTAGCCTGTACATAGTTATCACAATATCTACATATTTTGAGATGAAGTTGGTTGAATTTTCTCAACATGTCTCTTAAAAAAATCTATGCATGTAGACAGTCTGCTGTTTAAAGAAATGCACTTAATACTGTGCTATAATGCCTATAAACAAAATCTTAATGTTACCATTCAACAGATGCGTATAGTTTTCTGTATTATGGTGCTATGCCAAATGTAGCTGTCCATACTCTAATCAGGTAGACTGCCTCATTTTTCAACACAGGTGTCCTTTAATTAACTGACAGAGGAGAAAAAAAAAGGGGGCCAGAATCTCTATTATTCATTTCCTATATGGTCATATTTTGCACAGTCTGAAGTCACACTGGCCAGAGCCAACAGGGAAAATTTGGAATGAAGATGGGACTCCTACAAAAGTCACTGTATTCATGCTACAAGCACAAGAACCTCCCAGCTGCAGTGTGCCCCCAGATTCTCTTTTATTAAATCCTGAGGGGACACACAGGTGTCATATTCACTTCTCAGTTACTTCTCCACCTTCCAAACTAGATATTGTTTCCATCCTTCCAGGGCCCTATTGTTCAGAAATGTCCAAGACTGCCAGAAAGTGATAATATATTTCAAAAGTAGCAGGTAATGGAGTCAGGTTTGCCACCCAATTATCTCTTTTTTGTCCATGGAATACAAGTTACTTTCATCACACCACCAAACAACATAAGTTTTCTCTTTACAATTTAAATGTCTCAGGACAGAAGTCAGTGTCATATATACTTGTTACTCCTTCTGTATAGATTTGGCCAATACTTTACTTAACAGGACTTGACTGAAAAAGGAGTTAGCATGAACAGCATGTATCAACAGTGAGATGACATCCATAGATTAAAATTTTCTCCTGAAAGAAACCATTTCACTGTAACAAGGCTTTTATAGGTGCTTTATCCTTGGGGCAGAATGGAACAAAAAGTATTTTAAAATTAACAAAAAAACCCAAAGTACTTATACGTAGAGAAAAAAGTTTTGGCATTATGTTTTGTTACAAAATCTATGAAATTGGCAGGGATTTTCTCATGATTTCTGTGGTCATTGGTCCATGCCTTGGATGAACAAATAACAGAATTTAACAAATAGAGAGTGATCACTCTAAACAACAAGAGAAGACAGATTTACTGCTCTAACAGTATAACATGACTATTGTTTCTTGCAGTCATATGCTTATCTGTAACACTAGTGTGAAATATAATTAAAAGAATGCTTTGATCTGTAAAGAAAAGCAGAAAAATTGGTTTACCACTTATTCATCTACTTACTAAAAATATCAGAAAGAATGGGGTTTAGACAATTCATCATTAGAAAATTGGCTGTCAGGGAATATGACAATCTCTTTCTACAAGAACAATGTACTTATTAAGAAGTGTAAATTGCTTCTACATTATACAATTTTATCTAAGTTGGTTTGAAAATACTAGTCTTTCATGGGCACTTTTTTAACTACTAAAAATTACTTTACATAATAGATTTGAGACTACAAATGCTTTTAACAGAAATAATTAAAATTTATTTCTTAATTGAAAATACATATTGAATTTATAGAAGACAGCATTTTTCCCAAGATGTAGAACTCACAACATGCATTAATCCTTTCTGTGTCTGGTTTCTGTCTTCTAAATTGCAAGATCTTTATTTAATTATTCATAAACTATACTAAAACAATTATTATGACCTGTATGAAATGGTAATTCCTTCTGGTGTAAATTGACTGCCAGGGGTTAAACAAGCTTCCTCTTCAGAAGACAGTAGAGTAAAAAATGATAAAAATTCCCCCTTAAGATTTTCCCCCAGAAACATGCATGGAGAGGCAGAAGTCAGCATTTAGGGGTTGGAAGTGTTCTCCAACAGTAGCTGGAACTAGCAGGAGCAGCAGGGGCGTTCAGGTCTCATGTGGTTTCCTATGCTCCCTACACAGCTGCCACCAACAAATGAAAGCAACAGTTTCTCTTGGATACTGAATGAGAAAATTAATTTCCTTTCACTGCTTTCTTACCACTTTCCACTTTCTCCTCCATTAGTCTCTCCCTGCCTTAGTGTAGCCTTTGTCTTGCTCTGTACTGCATGCATGGCCAGTTGTGGTTCACCAAGCACTCATAAGATACTCCACTCTTACCCAAGAGATTAAACCACATCTGAACTAAAGGGACAGTCTTGTCACACACTTCTTCAAAAAAAAAAAAAAGCATTTAATTGCAGTTGTAGTTAAGGCTTTTTAGTATAATTTTATGGGCTTAACAGCCAGCAAAAGTGAGGTTTCTAAGCACTACTAGAATAAAAATGAAAGTGGATTCTGCAGTCCTTTACAGAAACATTTTAGTTCTTTAAGATTCATGTTCATTTGAAGCCAGATTTCTTGTTCCCTTGGGCACATCTGGAAACCCTTGTCTTAAAGTCTTTCTGTATAGAAGGACCTTGTCTGACAAGCAGCTAAACATATACCCTGAGCAGACTATTGATAAGAAAGTGGTAATTAAATGGTACAGGTGTAACAAAATTATTATGTAAAACATTTAGTGGTTCATCAGACATTCAAACTAATGTGTATAATTTGCATTAAGCTCCACACTCTAATAATTTTAGCTTTTAGTCTCAAGCTCATTTCACTTTAAAAGATTTGCTGGCAGTATTCCTACTTTGGTTTTAAGTTAATGTGCTTCTGCCAAAGGAGTGAAAGAAAAAAGTAGGCAATTTGACAGAGCTTTACAGACAAGTTTTATGCAGGAACTTAGTAAAGCACTGGATCATGGCTCTCCTTCCTTAGAATTGCTGAGTAACTTCCTTTGTTGGGTTTGTACAATACTGAGATAATGCAATGATTTTAATGGAAAAGATGTTCAAACTTTTCAGTTCTTGTACTAGCTGCTTCCCAGCAATCTTCATTCACATGCCATCATAGTAATTTCTTGATTAGGCCTGAAGTTCTTTGTGCCTTGAATCTTAAATTTTGCATCTAAATTACAGATGCATTTTAGAGAGATAAAATGTTCTATCACTTTTTGCTGAACACAAATATGTGATGAAAATGTTGAGCTTTTAGAGAATAAAAGGCTAGAACCTCTTCTTTTGTTAAATTTATTGGTATGCAAACACTGATGAATAGTATGGTAATATTAAATGAAAGAAACAAATAAAATCTTCGAAACAAAAAGGACTGAACTGTGTCCAAAATCTGTAATTAGAGAACAGAAAACAGTGAAATTACTGCTGTTCCTTTCAGTCCTTCTCAAAGGAGTGGAAAGGCTGAAGTGTTTCAACCACAAAAGGTTTGGTTTTGTTTCAAAGCTTATGGATGGTCAGCATCAAACTCCACAATGAAGTGTAAAATTGAGGCATTAGCTTGTAGTACTATTTTTTTTTTACAGGGTTGAACTTAAACCAGGTCCTGCTACTGCAAACACTATGACGGAGAGGAGTGTTCCAGAATAATTTCTCCACATAGGTTCCTTGATCTACATGAAGGACATTGCTCAGAGCCCATATTGCCATTTTGCTTCTTTGAACATGCAAATGATCTTAAAGTAGGGAGGAGGGAGTAGACTGGCTAGTTGGATTCATAAAGACCAAATCTTGAAGACATCCATTGTTGTCCATTTTTTCCCTGTAGCACTACCAGAGGATTTGAAAAGGTAGCGTTTGGAAGGGGTCTCTTTTTGCGTTCCTTTTTGATGTCTGTTCTGCAAACCAATAATTACACCTGTGCAGCAGCTAAGGTATATCAGCTGTCTCAATGAAAGCTATGTAAAATTCTTTAGAAAGAGAAATCCAAAGTGTAAGAGGCATAGTTATTAGGATGATCAAGGGGCCCAAAAGCCCCCCTTTCCCCCTGAGGGAAGGAAAGCAATGGATTTTTTTTAACTTAGCCAAATATGGGAATACATAAAGTATGTTATGCATATTAAAGAGTGTGATCACCATGTAAATTAAACAACCCTGCAGAATGCTGGGAACAGAATGACCATATGCAAATGCAAAATAAAGTCTAGACCTCAGAGGTTAGAGATTTTTTTTCTCATAGAACCTAATGGTAAGAGCAACAGGATCAAAACACATACCAAAACAACAACAAAAAACAAACAAACAACCCTCACCAAATACAAACAACCAGAAAAAAACAAACAAAAAAACCCAAGCCAAAACTAAAACCAAACACTACTCATATTTAAGGTGGAGATTATGAGTAGGTTGTTAAAAGGCCTCTAATACTAGAAGACTGCTTTTGCCAATCCTGATTTAATCCTCTGCTCCCAAAAGAAAATGTGTTTTGCAGAGAGGAAGAAGCCACAATGCAAACTCACTGCAGACAGAAAGCCTGCCTGGCACCATCACTGCTGTGGATAAAATAGCCCTGGTGGCTCTGGGGAGCTGCTCAGCCATCAGGTCAGGCAAGATGAGCATGTAATCAATAATAATGGACATGGCTACACCACCTCTGCCCCCGCTCAGCCAATAAATCTCTGCCTGGCAGATTTTAGGCTTTATGGCCTTTTTAAGAAGCAACAAGCAATCCCAGTTGCTCAAAATTTCATCAAATGAAAACAAACATTTCTTTTTAAGAGACAAACCTTTAAAGTGCTAATGGTATATAATTGTCCATGTATCACCGATCACAACTTGTTAGTGCAGGCAATGGCAAATTAATCATTTTCTGGTAGCAAGGAAAAGTAGAAGTCCTTAAAAAATATTTTTCATGAGAAGACTTAACACAGCAATTAATAAAGACAGAGGAAAATATAGCAAATCAGACAATCAATAATTTTTAAGTGGAAGCACTTGCAAATTAGGGGGGGGGGTGCTTTTCTTTAAAATTCTCCTGGGAAATGTACATTTCTACTGGCTAGGAGGGATGAGCATTAAGGGATAATCAGGCTTACATGAGACCCAGACTTTCAGCAAAGTAGGAGAGATTTCTGGTTATTGCTAAGCAGAAGAGCACAAGGGAAAGGTTTGTTTTGTAGAAATCGTATCTTACGCTGTCTCCATAATTTTCCATTACTAATCACTCTCAGCATTAGGTAATTAGACAAGGGGGAACCAGCATCACCCTATATGGATCAATTAAATGAATTATTGAATAAAAAGGTATACAATTAATACATTTCTTAAATGATAGGTAATTTTTCAAAATTAAATTACTGAAGCATCTCAGGCATTCAAAAGTATCTTTTTTAAGCTCTTTTTTCTGTTTTTTGAATACAAATGTTACAGATTTTCAGTTCCAGGTGGACACAATTCTAGCTTGTAAATCAACACAAGTCTAGATTTCCCAGGCTTAACTCATTGCCCCTTTATTGTTCTCTGTTTTATACTGATAATTCTGTTTTGAAACTTATCTTTTTCTGCATTTTATGTTCCTACACTGCAGGGAGTACTTATCATAATTATCATACAATTGGAATCAAAGATCATAAGGGTAAATGCCTGAAAGGGACTTGCTAGGATTTAAATCTTGGCTGTCCTGTTATTTCATGCCAAGCTTAGGAGCATTGTTCCCAGTTGGAGGCCTCCCTTTACAATCATTCAAATCGGTGCCAAAGTCTAATAGATTCAGTGGAATACAAACACATTCTTGAGGGGTTTTTTTCTTTTTTTCTTTCTTTTTTTTTTTTTTTTTTTGCAAAGATTGAAGCTGAAAATACAAAAATATGCATGAATTAAAACAGAAGAAAATATTTGTAGTTCTCAGAAGGATAACAGAATCCTAAATTCGATCTTGCATGAGGAGCTAGGAAGGACTGCACAGCTTTGGACTTTGCCTGTAGCTGGGAGATATAAAATATCTTTGACACTCTCTTGTTGAATTCATGTGGAATTATACTACAAAAGTATTTTTCATCCTCCTCCTAATGGGTCCATTTGCCCTAGAGTGTGCTTTTACTGAACTATGAAAACAGTAATTTGTTTTGTTAAATAATTTAACCTTTTGTAAATTATTTTCTTTTGAGTAGAAAAAAAGAAATCAGCTAATTGTATATAATAACATATTCAGACATGAGATAGTCAAAGAACATCACTTAGGATAAGAGTGGCAATTGGGAACTGAGGGTGGCCCATGACATAATGTACAAAAAAATGAAACACAAAATATTTTAAGTTTCTATTTCCCTCATAATGCAACATATTTAAGTCCTTCAAGACTTTACAGGCTGTAGTTTACTGGGTCTCACCATCTCCCACTTGCTGAAGAATTTCAATAGAAGTATTTCTATTGAAGAAATATTTTCTAATAAGTATTTCATTGAATTGTAACATGGTGGATATTGTACATATTTACATCAGCAGAATGTTTTTTAGTTTGTTAAAGAATATAATACGTTGTACACATAAAAAATTTCTGTGATATCTTTAATTTTGGACCATGCTGTTATTGATTCCAATTTTTCCCTGCTCCTTCACTCAAAATAATGTGAAGTCTAGGTGTTGCCTAGGAGGTGCAGCAGTAGCTGATATTCATCAGTGGGACTACAAGAAATATATTGGGAACATTACTGAGTTTCTTTGTTAAAGAAAAAACCCCAGAAATCTAAAATTATAAAACTTCTTTACCAATTTTTACATTTATTACTTTACCAATCTTTACATTATTTAAGAATGAAGGTCTCTTGCCTCTGTCTCAGATCTCAAAAAATCAGAAAATTACTGAAGCTTGAAACTTTGTTCTAGCGGTGAAAAACCTATCTGAAGTTTACAGAAAGAACGTCTAAAAGAACACCTACGAATCTGCAGCAATTTTGCTGCAGAAAAAATGAGTCAGTAATTTCTCCTACAAGTGAAAGAGGTTCTGTTTTATTTGTTGTCCTGCACTGCCAGTGCATGACTGTGCCCTGCTTGAAGAGGATTTTAGTCCATGACCTTGCACAGGAGAGGAACACTACAGACTAAATAGATACTTGTCAGTATCAGGGAAATTTCAACTGAGCCTTTCACGCTTTGTGTACAGCATTTCCATCTCCTTTTGGGTCCCAAATGTACACAATTCTTTGGGCACTGCCAGTTGTTCCACTAATCATCAACTCCTTTATATTCCTGCTCACACCACCACTTAACAGATCATCACAATTAGCAGAAATGCAGCAGATTTCCAGACATCTTCAAAACACAGACAAACAGCCAGGACCCCCATTCTTGCCAGTGTTGGCGACTGTACCAATCTCTTTCCTGTATTTTACAGCTCCCAAAGACTGAAATTCCAAGGACTTTGCTCCTATGGGAAACCAAATTCTTACTTTTAGGCAAGAGACCACATCTTCTCCTTAAAGATTTTCTTACTTTTTTTATGTTCCCCTCTCTTTTCCTGCCGCCACGTCCCCAGGCACATTGGAAATTCATAATATGAAGTGGAGGTGTTCCCACCTTCAATTTTCATTCTCCTTGCAGCCTGAACATAAATGATGAGGGAAGAGAAATGCTGATGCAGCCTAGGCTCACCTGGAAAGAGAGAAAGCAGCCAAGTGTCTTAGCCCATAAAAGCTTCTGAGATATAGTGAAGTTACTCGGTAGCCAAAATTTTATGGAACAGATAATCATGAGGGGAAAGAAAAATTAACCTAACACAAAAGCAGATTGTGTGTACCCTGGCCCACCCAAAAGAACCCCAACCCAACTCAACCCAACAAAAACCAAAAAGCAACAACACACACACACACAAAAATTTTGTAATGGCGAACAAGAGAAATTTCATGCTCAGTCCTTCATGCCTACATGTTTTCATAGCTATTAGGAATGCAACAGATTGTTTCTTCATCTTTCAAGAAAAGGGGCCCTCATTTGTTTGTTTCTATATTTTCCCTTATCTTTATTCTCTTTCTTAATCTTCAACTATGTCTTTTCAGTCTGTCCCATTCTTCTCTTCTGCTTATTCAGTT
Organism: Melospiza georgiana; assembly: GCF_028018845.1. Classification (NCBI taxonomy): domain Eukaryota; kingdom Metazoa; phylum Chordata; class Aves; order Passeriformes; family Passerellidae; genus Melospiza; species Melospiza georgiana. Next base: position 53,949,742 of record NC_080433.1, read on the forward strand.
TATGTCCTGAAAATCTCAAATACATATGTGTTATAAATGATCAAATTGAGAGCCAAACTTATAAGAAATTTAGCAAAGATTTATTAATTTGTCTTCAAGATCAAAGCTCGGTCATTGAAACCAGCCAAAAAGTTCAGCGTCGAGCCCGGGATCGGCGCTGGGTGAACCTGGATCTGACCTTCAGAATGTCAGAGTCTCCCCCTCGGTTCACCAATGCTGCCTCTTCAGAGTGGTTTTATACAGTTTATTTTACCCGATGCAAAGATGGCCAAATTTCTTCTGTGTCTCTTCACATGCATAGCTGGGCAAATGTGTCCAGGTGTGCCACCAACATCAATTGGCTTCTGGGAAGCCGTGTATTCTCATGCATCAGGATGGCACCGCTGGTTACCTTGACAGATGTAATCGGCAAGGTGATAATCACTCTCAGGTGGGCCCGGCGACCCGGTGAAGCCAGCGATTATTGGCCTGGAAGCTTCTGTTCTTATATTAAAAACTTCGATGTTTATCTTAACATGCGTCCGGGAACTGGAGGTATATGAATAAGACACTGCTCCCGGCCAGGATGGTCAAAAGACATAGTTTGGATTTTACAATATTTTATACATTAATAGCATGAATTATCTCTACCATATACTACATATGTGTCCAAATATACGTCAATGTTCTAATGTTCAGAGGCCAGCCCTGAAGTTTTAGTATCTCAGTGTTTCAGTGGAGCAACAACCTTATCTCAGAACAAGGCTATGAAAGACCTGTATCTTGAATACAGGAGTCCAAATTAACACATCACAATGCTGAGAGTGTTGGCGTGGTTGAAATCCTACCCGTCCATAAATGTTAGGTAGTGAAAATAATTTTTTTTCTCAAGTTTTTCATTCCAAAGAATCTAGAAAACAAAGCTCTGCTTCACATAGCCTTGTTCTGTTTTCAAAATGAGAGCAGATTTTTGACTTCCAAAAAGACAAAAAAGATGTTTCTGGTGTTTGATGAAATATTTTAAATAATTAGTCTGAGTTTACTGCAGTACTTTGGGGAAATGTAATTTCTGTGGTTTTTAAAGACTTAACGTATTTCAGTCTTCAGCATTTCCACGTAAATACTTGTAAGTGTGGTTGGGGTTTCCTCAGTCGCCACTGCTGAAGATGGTAACTTCTGCTGGTGGAAGCAGAGGAAACATGAGATGCCTAAAGCAGAACTTGGGTAGAGCACACATCACTGCTTTTCTTATAGTTTCTCTTGGGCACAGACACTTTTTCCTTTCTTCCATGGCTGTTTTTCTACAGGAACTGGTTTAGAATGGGAAACCAGATAATGGCTACACTTTGCCCAGAAACTGACAAGAATGGCTGCTATGTGAACCACTGGCTGCTCCATCCCTATTTTTAATGCTATATATAATCTGTATATACACTGGTTTCCTCTCAAGAATTCACACGAAAGTATTACTCAACACGACAAGAGCAATCAGGTTTTATCATACCATATGACAGGAGTTTCTGTTCCAAACTTAGATTTTTACAATGTGTATGAGAAACCATAATTTTCACACTTAGCCAATCTTCCATTAAAAAAAGTACTCTAACCCATTCTATAGAAATAACTTAAATTTTACAAAAGGCTATCTGAAGCTGGACAAAAATAGATCTCTTAATATGTAGTGTGTGCAGTGAGGCACAAGAAATAAATGTTATATTGCTTCATTTGTGATAGGCAAAACTGAAGTTAAATCAAACTGTCAGAAATTAAAATTACACCTCCTAAAGTATGCTTCTGTGCATCTTTTATACTGTCAACATCTAAGCGGGATATCGCCTCTTCTGTGTAAGAAGAAAAAGAGAGGAACAAAACCAGCAAGCCACCAATTTAATGATTGCTTTTATGTAAATATATAAGCATGTGCACTCATGCATAGGAGCATACACAGTGATAACAGCCTCTGTACCTATCACACAGACAGAGATGATGTCATTATTATCCATCTGCACTTAAAATACATTTTCCTTTAATAGAGAGGAGCTTCTCCCAGACTGACAGCTACAGTAGAGATCTTGCCACAACAGTGTAATTGTTTCCAAAGGTAAATTACAAGCCAGGCCTTGCAGGGACATCTGTTCACAACTTCTGATCTCTGAAATTTTTTTCTAATCTTAAGGCTAATTTGTAAGCTTAAAAGAGGTAAAGATGTGTTTGATTGAAGTAGATTTGCGCTCTTGTGTAAGTTTTATTTCTGAGTATCATCTTATGTAGATCTGATACAACCCCTTTTTTTTTAAATCTACCTTAGTATTGGGAGTTTAATCAGCATTCAAGAAAAGACTGCCTAAATTCCAATAAAAGTGACATCCTACTGCTTCATGATATTCATTAATTTGCCTTTTATATTTCAAATCAACCACTGTATCTAACAGAGAAATAATAATTGTAAACCAAAATTAAAAGAATTATTGTAAACATAAATATAATGCCATATTATGTCAATTTGCATGGCAAAAAGGAATAGAGGAACTGTTACAAAGTCAGGAATAAGGTTCATTATGTATTGCAAGATGTTATCTCTGAACATTAATTGATTTTTAAAATTATTCCGCATAGTTTCATATCCTTTTCCACCCTGCTTTCCATCAGTATTCTAGCTGTGAAATTTGCTGCAGAAGTTCTTTGTGGATCCATGTACGTTTTCTATTCAAGGCCTGAATAAATACCTTGTACTGGATGGAATATTCATGGGAAGACTTTCAGGATTCTATTAGAATAAGCAGTTTGTAATTCTGCACAGTCAGAGAGGAAATCTAGAACTTTCTCTTTTCTTATTATGCCAATCACTCTAAATTATTCTATCCATATAAACCTAGTGGACAGACTGTACTAAATTTTGTTAAAGCAAAACACTCAAAAAATTCACTAATGATGGACCCACCTACAGATTTTTAATTTTTTTTTTTTTGTCTGAAAAACTGCAACCATCACCCAAGCTCTGAGTGAGTCCCTGCAGCAGCAACCAAAAACCTACCCAGCTGGACAAAGGATGTCCCCAGCTGGACCTGGCTATCTAAATCCATTAGGACCTGGAGGATAAGGTAACACCTAACTCAGAAAGCAATAAATAGCAACCCCCCTAATGACATCACTGTGCTCTGATCTGCAATGCCATGTGGAAGCTGCAGGCTGGGGAGAGGAATTGCTGGATATAGGATCTGAGCAATGAGCACAGTCAGCTTTCCATTCCCAGGGGTCATCTGAACTGGCTGGATGAGCAGGGCTGAGCTGTGATTTGTGTGATATCTGTGTTTGCAGGACAGGCATCAGTGGCCACAGGTTTTATTTGTCCTGCCAAGAAATTTACTTTAGGTTGTGTGTCAGTGCCTGCTGTGATCTGCTTGAACAGCCACCATGCCAATCTCTCCAGACACCCAGAGAAGTAAGTAATGGCTGATGGGCAAGTAAAACAGAGATGAGATCTGCATCTCCTGAGGCAGTGACTCAGCCCACAAAAGACTTAAGAAACCTTCTTTTGACCCTTAGTGAACAGAGGCCCAGAGCTAAGACGAAGGAAGAAAATCCCACCCTGTTGCTTGTAGGAGACAGAAACCAAGACTGAGGAGTCACAGGAGACCTAATCCAACATTGCAATGGATTACATTCTGCTTAACTGACCATATCTCCTTTAATCACTGTAGAAAATATGCTGCCTCAAACTTGCCATTCAGCAAAAAAGTGATGAAATCAAGTCATAAAACCTTCTCATCTCCATGCTCTGTGTGCTTTTGGCATTTCAATGGGGTAAATGCACAAAACTGTACAGGTGCCCAAACTCCGTTTATCTTTCCCTGCAGACTCACCAGTTCAAACTCTGATAAGCTGAGCATCCCAGTTTAACTGCTGCACTTTGACAGGCTTCACTGTGGTATTTACTAAGTCGTTGTCCACATCTTAGTTGGTCATTCTCAGGCCCTTTACAATGACTGGCAAGAAGCAGTCAGAAGACATCTACAGTGAAGCATATTTTTTATGTCCCCATTTCCCTCCAGTGACTACCATAAGATGTTTAGCTACAGCCATCTGAGTTGTGAGCATTAAAATATAATTTTATTGTTTCTACTAGACAGTTAAAGTGTTTTTTCTGTTCAACATGCAAATGTCAAATACTTTTATTCTTCAGTGCCAAGCTAACTGCAGACAGGCAACAAAGGTGCTGAATATAGTGCTGAGGATGAAAAGCTAGCTCTGTATCATAAAGGCAGGTGTTAAAACACTGCAGCTAAAATAATTAGATCTGCCTCTTTGTTTCTACACTCCTCAGTTCCTCATGTTTAAAATAGTGCACCTCTCTTACCTCTCAGAAGACTTTGAGAATAATTTTGTAAAGAAAGAAAAAACAAATTTTATGAAAATACAAAATAACAAAAATAAATTGCCCAGTTAAGTAGAGATAAACTTGTAAATAAGGAATGGCTATCTGCTTTTCCTGAATTAGAATTAAACCCTTTTCAATCTACCATAATTAGAATGTTTTTTAAGAGGTTGAAAAAATAACTAATTTTATTTTTATTCTGTTTTATTATATTTAATATATAACAAGCATTCAAGCCCAGATCTTCACAGGTACTGAGACACCTAATTCATTCTGAAATCAGATGGAGCTTCATTTGTAGGTCCAGGTCCAAGGTATTTTTTGACACATTTAACAGAAAACCAACTTAATAATAAACAACAGCTTACTTATCTAACTGAAATGCATTGAGAGCTAGAAAATATTAGCCATTTTGCACATTTTTCCATTCCTGATTAGATTCACTGATATATTTGCATTAAATTAGGTAAAGTATTCATAATTACCAAGTCCAAGTATAGCCATGCTATGAGTTATCTGCTCCTAATACCTTCTCCCACACCTGGAGATGAGAGTGATATGCACAAGGTCACAGCACAGCTTTTCCATGAGTTCTTACACAACAAGTTTTTTAATCAGCAAAATGGTGTGGTTTTGTTGAAATACAAATTGTTTTCCCTACTTTGGTAGCAGTGTGTCAGAAATCATGATCAGATAAACTAATTTTGCCTAATTAAAAATAAAAATAGCTAAACCAAGTGAAGGTGGAACGCTACCCAGGAACTGAGTAGCTGCACAGCACCAGGGACACAGAAGGAGAGAAAACTGGAGGCCAGGCCAGCAGCTACTGCTGAGGAGAGAAACGAGAAGAACTCAAGAGAAGGATGAGAAGAAACTGCCATGAGAGAAGATCCCATCTCTGGCAACAGGAAGATAAGAGCTGTATCTGTGTATTGGACTAATCTTAATGGAAAGAATATCAGGATCCACTGCATTCCTCCCCCCACCCATAAATTTCCAGTACCCTCCAGTAAGAGCATCTTAGATCTACAGGTTTTTGAGGTACTATATTCCTACCTACTCTCAATTGTTCTGTATGTTAGTTTCAAGTTCTAGGGGTGATTTCATCATCTGACATTTATGTTTCCTTTTCAGAAAAATTCTGGAATATTTCCTCTCCTCCAAAGCTGCCAGAATTCAGCAGCAGAATTCAAGGGAGTAAGTGAGTGCCTCTGACAATCTCTCTCCAGAATAAGATCAAATACAGTTTGATTAAGGAAAAAAAAAAGAGAGAGAAAGAGAGAAGACTTAAGGACAACAAGAAGCAAAGCAAAATAAATTCATAAACTGCTTTGCATATTTTACAAAACTTCACAAATGATACAGATGTTTCTACAGTTAAAAGGGGATCTGATTCATCCTGGAGTGTTTTGGCAAGTTCTCTTAAATTCATGGATTTTAATTTTGCAACAATTTTCTCCAGAATTTTGGTAAATTTACTGCCCTGACAGCTGAAAAAACAAAAAGGATTTTCTGTTCTTTTGAGGCCTTTGACTTTTCTGTGTCTCAAAGAGAATCAGGATTACCAATATTTTTCAAGTTTTCTCAGAGGTTTCCCTGAATTACTGGGATAATAGATTGGCTTCATAAGTCAACTTCATTCTCACCCACAGTTTAGGAGCCCTGTAGACTAAAGATAATAAGAAAAACAGCACTCTTTAATCCTGTGTTATCACACAGAAGTCACAGTTTCATCTTCAAACATAACTAAGACATTTTCTTCCAAAAAAAAGATAGATTTGGCACATGGTACTTTCCAAAAAAAGCCCACTGCTTTATTCACTAGTAACTGTCCTTTTTGTCCTACTACTGGCAGCTACAAAGGCCAAATTATTTCAGAAGTGATCAAGTGCTGATATGTTAGAAGAAAACATAGGATGACCTCTTGATTTTGTCCAAATGCAAAAAGTCTACTTTGAAATGGCATTTCTTTTACAACTTCTTCAATAAAGGAAATGGAAACTAGCTTGTAATGTATCCATTATTCCTGTCCTAATTTTCCAGCAATTGTACTCTTGTCCAGTAATTCTTGTCCTAAATGAATCTTGATGAAGTCAATTAAATTCTAACTCACAATATGAAGTCAGGTATAATGCTAATCTGAGACTTTTCCTTTCAATAGTATAATTGCTTCTACAAAGCTTTGGAAAACTCTCCAAAAATGCCAGAACTCTTTTCTAGCAGTCGAGCCTATTGTAGCAAATAACTATTGGCCTTTGTACACATACAGAACATGTGTGCTTCAAATTTTCCCTTCTTTGATAGGGAAATGTGTTGGCAGAGATATAGATCACAATAATGTTTATTGAAATATATTTCATTAGACTGTTGCTGTTACAGGAAATGAGACAGCATTATCAAGCATTATTAAAAGCAGATACTTGCATGATACATTTGCTTTTCTTGTGCTGCTGTTCCCACTCCCACACATACACCCTGTCACACACACCCTGTTACACACTCACACCCTGTCACACACACACACACACACACACACACACATACACAGTCACACACACACACTGTCACACACACACACAGATCCTGTCACACACACTCACACCCTGTCACACACACACGCTGTCACACACACACACTGTCACACACACACACCCTGTCACACACACACACACGTTGTCACACACACACACACACGCCCTGTCACACACACTCACACCCTGTCACACACACACACGCACACACGTTGTCACACACACACGCTGTCACACACACACACACACACACACACCCCCTGTTACACACTCACACACTGTCACACACACCGTCACACACACGGCCTGTCACACACACACCCTGTCACACACCCTGTCTCACACACACACACACACACACACACACACACCCCCTGTCACACACACGCTGTCACACACACGCTGTCACACACACACTGTCACACACACCGTCACACACACGGCCTGTCACACACTCTGTCCCTCCCAGTGTCCCTGTTGGCTCCCAGGGAGCCTCTCTGGTGTGCCAGTGGCCCTGGGCAGGTGTCACAGGGTCCCTGAGCTCCCCCAGCAGCAGGGGCAGTCCTGGTGTCCCTGCGGGTGCGCAGCTGCCACGGGCACCTGGGATGGGGATGGAGCTGCACAGCCCTGGCTGGCACTGACCCGGCCTGGGGGCCTCACACACCTGCCACACGCTCTGGGGCTCATTTCATGAAGATACAACAGGATGACAAGTTTTTGTTCTGTCAGCATTTGGGAGATTTTCACCTTTCCTCTCACCTTCTGTCTTCAGGCTGCTCTGTTCTCACCCATGGATGTTGATAGGGCCTGCTCACATCCACTTAATGGCACATGAATGTGTGTGCTGACTTTATTCTGTTCTCCTCCTTCTAGCTTTTCTCAGATAATGCCTGTTAATTTATTAAAACAATTACAAAAACAAAACACTATCAATTACAAAACACTAGGAGAGATTTAGCATACTATAGAGACTGGGGGTGGGGGAACAGGACTGCCAGTCTCCTTACTTTATTCTTATTCACATCTGAAAGAAGTGTCAGTAAATAAAATCTCAAAATCTTGGTGCTCAGTTTTGTATTGTAACAAACACAAAAGCGTCTCTTGTGTTACATACACAGGCAGTTACAGGGTTTGTAATTAAGAAAAACTGAGCCCAAGCCCCAGCTGGTGTTTGACACAGTTACCAAAGTGGATTATCTGGCCCACTGATAAATAAATATTGCAGATAGTTTCCCCAGCTAGTAATCTGGAATTATTGCCTTGAAAAATTGTGGAGTTGATAATGTGAAATGAACAAAAATCCTTGTCTGAAGTGAAAGCACAATGTATTTTCTTGGGAGAGGATGTGACAGCTCCAGCGTCTTTAATGTGACTGCTCCAAGCCACACTGTCTTCAGCCTTTTCCTCTTCTCTCTCTTTCCAGCCTATGTAACTTGTACAGTTTCATATCCAGCTATGTGGCTTGTAGCATGAGCAAAGATATGAGTAATGTAATTTGGTGCCCATCATCACAGAACGGTCAGCATGGTGTTGGTTCTTCCATTATGAGAGCAAACAAAATTCAATTACTGTTTGGATATGATCAATTATTGCCAAGCTACCTGCCAAGTCTATTTGCTCTGTTGGCATAAAATAGCAGCTACAGAGAGGATGTCAAGTATTTCTGTAATAAAGAGTGAAGGCAGGAATAGAAGAAACAGAACTTTAAGAGACACTGAACAACAACAAGTAAGACCATTTTGGGCCCTAGTTTTGCTGTGAAAAGCCCCCAAAGTGTGACAAAGAACTGTAGTATCAGAACAGACCCCAGATGGAGCTGAAAAGGCTATCAGCTGTGCTTTGCAGGCACTCTGCAGAGCCTGGAGGAAAAAATGCCATGCAGCTGGTCAGTGAAAAAATCATCGCCATGCTCAGTGTAAAAATGTCACTGATATTCTATCACTACCATCACAATTTACATGCATAACAAACTTTATCCGAGCCTTTTCAATTAAATCAGAGAAGAAAAGCCTGTGGAAAAAGGCATTCACGTGTACTGATGCATTTTAGAGTCTGACTGTTCAGAGCACAAGTCTGTGACCCCACTCTATTTTCCTATGGAAAACCTGTAATCTTTATTTGTTAATTGACATCAAGTAGCAATTATTGAGTAGAGGTATGATTATATTTTAGTAGTCTTTCAAGTGGCGGTTTCTATGTAACTTTTGAACTCTGAAAGTTTGAAGTACTGATTTTTTTTATGGGAATGATAAATCAGGAAAATAGTGGGAGTCCAGATAATGGTGGAGAAATGCAGGTTCTTCTCTCTTACTTTGAGAACAGGGACTGGGTTGTAGGTTATTTTAAGGTGGTATAACCTGGTATACATAGACAAATTTATATTTGTTCACATCACTATATGTAAGCACAAGATATACTATAAATCTCAGTTTTGAGAACCTTTTCAAAAACTACTGAATATGATCATTTTCTGGGTGCATATGAAAATTGTGTATATGAACATACTATTTTATTTGACTTTAATTTATGAGATGTGACTTTTAGAAAGCGACCTGGGCTATAATTTAGAACCTGGATAAAACTCACAACATTATTTACTGTAATGAATTTCTGTGGAAAGCAATGCCAGAAAAATTAACTGAAGGCACCATTAAGCAAGTGGTAAATAAAAAGGTAATTTAGCAAGGTCATTTATTTAGCAAGTGGAAGCAGACATTGTTGCCTCTACTTTCCCCTTCCCACTGGCTCCAAAGAGGATGAATACTTTTCATTTGCTTCTATTAGGCAATTACTGGGGAGATACTGATGCCAGGCTCAAACAAGCCCTGATGCAATGGCATCAGATACAATATTCCATCAAGTTCAGGTTTTAACCTCACAAGCCAGGGCCACCATTCCCATCCTTCTGACTGCAGAAATAGGTTCAATGTTCACGTGACCCTGACAGCAGTAACAGCTGTGTGATGTGAAAACTTTGTGTTCTGCTTTTCTGGGTTTTGACCCTCTTTTTCACCACCTATGTACTTCCCTTTTTCCACCCTCAGTCCCAAAGGAACAGCCTGCTGACACTTTACCACCATCAGTTCCAGTTTCACTATGCCTTTACCTAGGCACTCCCTGCCTTATGTGTTAGCACTGGTACCTTTGCAGAAGGCATTGCTGACCCTTGAGGACTTCAATCCCCAAAACACCATTGGACTCTCCCTTATCTGCAAATTTGGTTAAACACCTGTTGACACAGACAGTCTCATGACACTACCTGTATGTTTTTCAGCTCTTTGCTGTGCCACTGCCACAGGCAGTTATTTCTCACATTTTGTCCAGTGATCTTCTCCATCCCACTGTGTTATCTCAGCCATTAGGCCCAATCAGCGGCCTAATAATTTATTTGTAGATATTTAAAAGAATTACCTGTAAAAATATATAATCTCTGTTGTGTTGTGTGTATATATATATATATACTGCACAATGCATTTCTGTCTGCAGAGGATCTCAAACTCCTCCACTGTGTAGAGCACTGAACTCCACAGAATCACAGAATGGATAAGGTTGGAAGGGCCCACAGTGGATCATCTGGTCCATCCTTCCTGCTCGAGCAGGGTCATCCCTGAGCCCATGGCACAGGATTTGGCCTAGATGGTTCTTGAATATCTCCAGTCAGGGAGAATCCTCCCTGGACAATCTGTTCCAGTGCTCAGTCACCTGCACAGTAAAGATCTTTGTATTCAGGTGGAATTTTCTGTACATCAATTTCTGCCTGTTGCCTTTTGTCCCATTGCCTGGCACCACCAAGACAAGCCTGACTCCATCCTTTTGACACCCTCCCTTCAGATACTGACATTGATTGATGAGGTTCCCCCTCAGCTGTCACTGCTGAAGGCTGAACACACCCAGTCTCCTCAGCCATTCCTTATGAGAGATGCTCCAGCCCCCTGCTCCTCTTTGTTGCCCTCCAGGAGCCCAGAAGTGGACACAGAGTTCTCGATGTGGCTCACCAGGGCTGAGTGGAGGGAAGGAGCCCCACCCTTGTCCTGCTGCCAATGCCCCTCCTGACACTCCCCAGGACCCCACTGACCCCTTGGCTCCCAGGGTACTGCTGGCCCAGGGACAGCCTTTACCCACCAGGATGCCCCAGGTTCTTCTCCACAGAGCTGCTTTCCAGCAGGTCAGCCTCCAGCTTTTGCTGGTGCAGTTATTCTTCAGCTGGGGGTTATTCTTCCCCAGATGTAGGACTCTGCACTGCCTTTGTTGACTTTTGGATGGTTCTTCTCTGCTCATCTCTCCAACCTGTCTGGGTCCTTCTGAAGGACTCGCAGCACTCAGGTATCATCCACTCCTCTCAGCTTTGTGTCATCAGTAAACTTGTTTGTAATCCTGTTTTATGTTTATTGCTTTTATTGCATCAGCTGAAAGAAAATTCAGGATAAATTAGAATATAGGGGCTACTGAGAGTTTTTTATTTGTACTGAAATATGTATTTGCCTACTGGTGCTACTGTTAGTATGGTACACAAGTCAATTGCATTCATATCATGATAAAGAAAACAAGCTAATGTTCTAACATAGCAATCAATTTTAAGAAAACAGGTTTCATAGAAACAGACTTCACTGAAAGAAAAGAATAAAAATATTCTTGAAAGAATCAAATAATTCTTTATTTACTGCCTTGCCTTAAAAAAGAAGATGACATTATATGGCAATACCATGCACTTACCAAAATAACACAACAGCCATGCTGGGACAGACTAAAAATCTGGTCAACTCAAATTTTTACTAACAGACAAATGATGGCTGCTTTTGCAAAATAAGTATGAAAACAGCACAAACAAATGACAGTTCCAGTGCACAGTCCTCATTTTCAACAATTTAAATCTTAGGGACTTCCTGAGGCCAAGCTTGTATGTTTGTTGCTGCATATGTTTATATAAAAAGACATTGATAGAATTTTTTTTCTCCCATGAACGAACCCTTTTGGGGGTGGAATCAAATATTATTGTTGTTCCAGCCTGTGCATAATATAATAATGTCATGTTTCCAAAATTACACAGTCAGTAAAGGGATCCTGAAATGAGGATACTTAGTAAAGAATAGGAGAAAAAATTGTAAGAAATTTCTGCATGTAATAAATAATTTCCAAAGAAAATACCTTAGAGAAGTAAGACCAGAAAAGGTTTGGGTTTTGTAATTGTAATTTTTTATCCCCAAGTCTTTGTTTGTTGAATTTATAATTGTACAACTAATTAGACAGAATGTTATGTGTCATTTTATGCTACTTACTTAATACAACATAATTCCTCTCATTGTCTTTATTAATACACTGTACTGTGACAGGAGGAAAAAATTGATTTAAAGTTATTTTTGAAATTATTATAGTGGCATTAGTAATTTGCCCCCACAACACAAGAATGTTCTGAGCATAAATACTGAAAAATATGTATCTATGAGATTTTAGATTTCAGACTTTTAAATGAATATGCATATATATATAACACAGAAGAGGAGAACAAATGCTGGGATATCATGGTAAAAGGTCGCAGGAACTAAGGAGGTGTTGAGCCCCATCTTGATGACAATATTATAATACCTATTGCCCCACCCTCTACCCATACAGTTACACAGAGAAAGGTACTGAAATAATGTTATTAAGATAACAAAGGCAAACACTCAGATGTAAAGATATTTAGAATAATATGATGAGTTACTTGCACATCTTGTTTTTCTGAAATATTTAGAAAAAATCTCTGGACATGAATCCGGTTTATCACAGAATCACACAACGGTTTGGTTTGGAAGGGACCTCTGGTGATCCTCCAGTCCAACCCCCTGCCAAGGCAGGGTCACCTGGAACAGGTGGCACAGGAACGTGTCCGGGGGGGGTTTGAATGTCCCCATAAGGGAGAATCCACAATCTCCCTCCGTGGGCAGCCTGTGCCAGTGCTCTGCCACTGTAAAGTTCTTTCCCGTCTTGAGGGGGAACTTCTTGTGTGTCGGTGCGTGGTCACTGCTCATCATCCTGTCACTGGGCACCTCTGGAAAGAGTCTGGCACCATCCTCTTGGCACCCACCTTTGAGATATTTATATTCAATATAAATAGTACATAAAGTGATAACTGTGCAAGGACCTGTACTGTAGCAATAGAAAAGATCTCTCCATGATTAGGGCAACTGAACAGTTCTTGCTAAACTTTTATCAGCTACATAATAAATACTGAGTCTCCTTTTCAAGAGGTTTGAATTGAAAATCAGATTCAAAGTAGTCAGCTCTCACAGCTGTGACAAAGTCCGAGGTAATCCTGCTCTATGAAGAGCTCTGAGTTGGGTCAAATTTTGTATCTGAGATGACTTGCTTAGAGAAGACCTTCAAGTTTCCCTGTGTGCAATAGCAAAGCTGGTTAATTGAGGTCCCTGACTTACCTTTATTCTGATTATTTGAAACTTCCTCTGTAACACATTTTACTACCTACTCAGTTAAGCTGATTCAACTCTGCATGTGCATTCATGCTGTGAGCCAGTTAATGAAACCGTCAGTATTAAAAACTAATAACGCCCTTTTGTGGTTATTAGCAATTTCTGTTTGTTTCTCTCTTTTCTGTGGGCCAGTTTACAGCACCAGCTTTACAAGCAGCTGAGGGTACAGGGCTAGGAATGACTGATTACATGGTGAAAGGAGACAAAGTGCTGCTATAGTTTAGCCACTGGAGAAACCCGCAGAGCATGGTGACACCTCAAGCCTGGCTCTGGCAGGGCTGGTAACAACACTCGTGCCAATTAGCCCTAGTGAGCTCCAAGATCAACGTGGAGCCAGGTGCAGCTTGAGGTTAAATCTTCTCACCCTGTCATTAGTTGCCTGGCAAAAGAGGCCAACCCCCTGCCTGGCCACAGCCTCCTTTCAGGTAGTTGCAGAGAGTAATAAAATCTCCCCTCATCCTCCTTTTCCTCAGGCTGAACAACTCCAGCTCCCTCAGCCACTCCTTATATGACTCACTCTCCAGATCCTTCACTAGCTTCTCTGCCTTTTTCTGGACATACTCCAGCACCTCAATGTACTTTCTGAATTAAGGGACCCAGAACTGGACAGACAACTCAAGGTGTCACCTCACCAGTGCCAAGTACAGAGGAAAAAATAAAAAACCTCCCTGGTTCTGCTGGCAACACTATTTCTGATACAAGTGAAGATGCCATTGGTCTTTTTGGCCAGCTGGGCTCAGCCAGATGCCAACCAGCATCCCCAGGTCGTTTTGTCATGGGCAGCTTTCTAGCCACTCTTCCCCCAGACTGTACTGCTGAATGGGGTTGTTGTTACCCAAGGGCAAGACCCAACACTTGGCTTTGTTGTACCTCATACGGCTGGTCTTGGTCACATTGTCTTGGAATTATTTGTTTTACAACAGTTTGTGCTATAAAATAGGCAGTTATCACTTCTCTTTCTGGTAATTGTTTTCAGCACTGCATCCACACCTATTGTTTCTATAGGCATAATAATAATTCAACCAGTTGTTTTGCCTGATTTTAAAAGGTATGAGGTAGCATTCCAGGAGACATGTATCCTTTCAACCAACCAGTATAAAACATGTAACCAGTTGCACTAAGGGATATTTTATCAGATATAAATAAAATTTTGTTTATCATCATGTGTGTTCATGGCCAACACCATATGACTTCATTGTTCAATTACCTGGGATATTTTTCTTTGATATCTGTTTTAAGTCTGCTTTCGTTAATTTACCATTTTGCTTTGAAAAAAGACACAAGTTACTGAATGTGAAAATGAGATTAAATGGTACTGTTGCCTGAAATGATGAACTATTGTACTAAGTACTTCAGAGAGGCCCAATGATTTATTCTGGACCCATGTACATTCACCCCACCATCACGGGCAGAAAAAGTCATTATTATATGATGACTCATTATAGCTCTGTGATCACAGAGAACATTTTCTACAGATATTCAATATCCTTCCAAATTACATATTTCACAGAAGTAGGTCAAATTGAGCAGTGATTGAAGACTAACATTTCTGCAAGTATCCAACTATCCAGATTTTATCAAGATAATACTGTAAAGAAGTGCTCTGCATATTAAGGATGGCTTATCTTTTTGTAATAGAGATCTAAAACTGCTGTGGGTAATTCAAAGGTCTTTTCTTTTATGACCTCTTTTTAAGTTCCTGCTCCTGTTCTCTTCAGGTGTTATTAACTCATGTTGTACAAGATCAAGGTAAGTTCTGAGTCACCGACAATGTTCACCAGTTCTACATTAGAGTGAGAAGAAAACAGCAAGGGGACTGAACATGGAAATTCCTGATCATATGGAATCTTCTGCACAT
Source organism: Melospiza georgiana (assembly GCF_028018845.1). Classification (NCBI taxonomy): domain Eukaryota; kingdom Metazoa; phylum Chordata; class Aves; order Passeriformes; family Passerellidae; genus Melospiza; species Melospiza georgiana. The sequence goes on from NC_080433.1 coordinate 53,964,952, forward strand.
CACAGAAATGCACTGGCACTATGGAGCTGGGGAGTATCAAAGGGTCTGCTAGTGCATGTCTTTGGATATCAGATTTTGTTCCTTAGTTCTTGTAAGGCACTTTTAATTTTAATACTGCTCCTGGTGAACAAGATCATGGGAAAATACATTATAAATTTGTGTCTACCTTTTATATTGCCCTTTACGTCATTTGTTGGACATTTTATTCACCACCCACACGTCCTTCTAGAGATAAACCTGTCAATAATTACCCCTTGCACCACAATGCTCATGCCAGAAGTCTGCAGAGTACATTCAACAGTAGATTGTGACTGGGTGCCCCTGTCTGGGGAAGATGATGTTCCTGGCTTCAAACAGAGGTCACTGACCAGCAGTGACATCTTGTGCCAAAAAGGGAATTTGGTGTCCGAAGAAGACATAACTCTGGTCACCATAAATTGACTCAGACACAGCAGCTGCAGATGAAGGCTCCAGTATGGAAGACTATATTTAAAAAGATTATATTAAAAAAAAAAAATCTGGTGAGCCTTCTGTAATACTGGTAATAATGCAAATAAGGATAAAGAGAGGGTTTGAAATAGTACAGGAGAAAAAGCAAAAGGTACAAATTTGTCATGGCAGTTCAGCAAAATAAGTCAAAATTACAGGACATTACCCACTGAATCGCTACCAGATTTTTTGGTAGACATATTAGAGGTGGTCAAAAAGAGAATTACCATTCTGTAGGAAAACCTGACATTTTGGAATCTGCTCTTATTATGATTAAAATGAAAAATCCAAATGTCAACATTTTCTATGATACAGTTCTAGGGAAGTATTTCTTTGGAAATGTCAGAATTTCAGCACAAGTTTCTTGTTAACAATGTGAAATCATTAAACTATGAAAAATTGTATATATATGCGTAGATAGATCTGCTATTATTTACAGCACATGAGGTTGATGCAAGACATTATTCAGAGCAAACTAAAATGATTCATAGTATAAATGAGAGATGATGAAATCATAAAGAAATAGTCTTATCATGGTGAAGTGACAAGTTTTCTTGTGATAATACTTCCACTAGTTTCAGTAATTATGTAGGAATAATATTATGTTTAATGATATTGTCACATCATTTTGATCATTAAAATTTGTAAGTCTTTTTTGTAGAATCATGGTCACAAGCACAGTGATTATTTGATGTTATTTATTAACTATTAACTCTGAGTCATTCAGATAGTTTCTGAATTCCAAATGATCAGTTTTCCATAAGGCACCCAGATATTTTTTTGCCTTAAAAAAGCAAATCTTCTTTAAAATGTTATTAAATGCTTGTTTGGGTATGGTCTTGCATTTATATTTTCACAGATGTTCTTATGGACATTTAGCTCTACAACTCCAATAACTGCTGAAAATATATTCCTTAATGTGTTATTTTTTAGACTTCAGTAAGTAACAGCCTTAAGGTTTATAGCCTAAGTATAATATTTTTTCATTAGCTGTGTATCCAGGATTTTTTTACTGCTGGGAATTAATTTACAAAAGTAACACTTCACAGATGATCCTTCTTATGCCCTGTAGCATGTTTAGATGTTGGAAGAATGTTTTAATGTGGATTGCATCGCTTCAGAGCATTTATTAAATTAATCATTATTTAAAAAGCATTTATTAAATTTAGTGTTTCATTGATGGAATACAAGGGACCGAAATCTTACTTTCCTAAAAGCTTAAGCAGTACAGCTTGTTAAGGTGTCCTCACCAGGGCTTATCCCTGTTCTGATAAAGTTTGAGGATCCATCCAACTCCTAGAGGAATCATTTTACAGCAGAGGGTGTGTGTGTGTGTGTGTGTGTGGGTGTGTGTGTGTGTGCATGCACAAGAGTGGGATTTCATTTACGCAAGAGCTGGGTACTGGGCACTGCCCTCGCCAGGACTGTGCATGTCCAACATCCTACCAGCAACTCTTCATCCATTCTGTGAGACCTGGATGTGATCTCACAGTCCTTGCATGTTAGGGCCTCATTTGGACAGTCTGCTTTTCGTTTCAAAACAAAAAATAAAATAATACTCAAGTTCTCTGTTAAGTTACATCTTGAAATTAATAAAACTGTCAACGCATCACAACACATCAGCCTCCACAGTACTTTTTAAAAAATAAAATACATTTATTTTATTCCATTCCTCTTACTTTAACTGTGGCACAGAACTGCATGCTGTTTGTTAGTTCACACTTGAGATCTTACCAATTTAGTTTCCTTTATAAGGCACCAAATGAGATGTTTATCTCATCAGAGCCATTTTTACCAACCTCTCTTGAGATGCATGTGCACACACACACCCACCATGAACATTTCCCAAGTTATGTTCCATTGGCAATTTCAGAATTTTTTTCTGGACCATAAAGGCCACATGTACATCAATTTTAAAAATACTTCTGAACACTCACCTTTTCATGAGCATCCAAGATATAGTAGGCTAGTGTCTGTTGTACCAGCTCTGCTTCCTTCGTACCTCCCCTGCTTTTGCCTTGCAGTGCTTCTTAGTACTGCTCAGGGGGGCTGCTGTAAATCAGCCACAGAACCCCCTCCACCTGTGCATGCCAAGTGATGGGGAGAAGCAGACAGGCCGTGCCTGCATCTGCTCGTAGCCTTATCTCTTTCCCATCTCCACTCTGATCCCCTGCCAGCTCCCTGCACTCCAGTGCTGTCAGCCTCATCTGTGTCTGTGTGTTTCACAGCAGTTTGGCACAACCCCTGTGTTTCCCCTGGTTCCAGGGCTCCAACACGTACTTCCTTCAAGAGCACAGCACACACATTTATATCCAGAATATTGGTCCCTGTGGTTCCCTGTCTTGCACAAGTACCTGTGTACCTTGGCACTGTCATATTTCACTTGATGCAGTAATTTTTTTCCACAGTTCTCGTGAAAATATATTTCCATCAGTATATTTTGGTCAGTTATCTGTCACTTTTTTTACAGATTTTCCCAATCAAGGCTTAACCATATAAATCCTGTCCCTGTCCTACTACTAGTCCTTGCTGTTTTAGGATAAATTAACAACATAAGGCGAAGTTAATCTTTCACGTCAGTATCTCCATTTTCCTTAAGTCCTACCCAGTACAGCTTGGAAAATAAAATCTGTTTATGCTGCTACACAATTTAAAACTGCAGTGTTTAGTAAACCTAAATATTAATTTGACTATTATAATACCAGACATCTTAAGAAATTAACCTAGATTTGAAAAGGTTTTTTTCAAACAATACAATTATTTGCAGGTTATTACATAGCACAGATTATTTGTCTCTGTCAAATACATTTTTTGTTAGCTTTAACCATTCTCAATACATCTGATTGCCACCATGCAGAGAAGTAGAACAAAGCAGATAAGTGAATGAATTTTCATTTTATCCTAAGCTCAAAAATTCTTCAAGCATATCTACTCAAAGTACAGATAAATTAAAATGTAATTTGCTCTTTTCTTCCACTTCAGTAATTTCTTCCACTTCAGCCTCTATTATTCATATAATGGTGAGCTCTAGGTCACTGTATACAGGCAGCTGATACTTAGCAACTCATCTCAGTGGAGCTTAATTGATTGTCTTTTGAAAATTCTATGTTTCCTAAACAAAGAAAAAAATATGTTTCTACAAGCAGGATCCTTTTTTTCCTGGAAAATATGTATGAGTGAGAACTTCAACAAAAATTACAATGAACACAAATATTGTCTCTCAATAAATTTTTCTTCTTTATTATCAACCAATATTTATGGAAATGGCTGTTATGGACTTCAGGGATAAGTGCATAAGATCTTGTTTCTTTATTCAGATTCTGTTTGTCAGGATTCTTGGTGCAGTGTTTTGGTATTCTTTTGCAATGTGATCACTTAAGTATTCCATTCTAAATCTGGTATGACTATACAAACCCAAAACTTTTATACAAAACAGAGGGGTGGTTTAATTGCTAAAAGTCAGCATAAAAATCCTCAAACATTCATCTATACTGACATCATCTTCTGGAATGTGTCTGAAGAGTGATTCCATAAAGGTAGAATTTTGGGGTGTGCATTATTAAGGGCATTATTAATTTTTCCACTGTTGCTTTTTCATCCAATCCAAAATATTAGTGATTTCTCCAACTTTATTTTAGGAATGTCTAAGCATTATAGCTAAATTGCCTTATTTCATTTCTATTGAAAAACGTTTCTTGCTTGCTCTTTTATCAAGAAGTGCAGGTCAGCATCTTCACCCTGTATTTCATCTTCACCCTGTATTTAATCTTTGGCTAAAAACATTCCCTCATTCCATATAAAGGATTTTCTTAAGACGTAGCCTGAGTGACAGATCTGAGACAGCCTATCCTGTCAATTCACACAGATAAAACTTTCACTACCTTGCATCCCAACAGCTGAAAGTATTTTTTTTTAATTTCAGATTAGAGAGGACATTCCTCCTAAGTAATAACCACAGAGATGCTGCTACAAAGATTTTGTTTCTACACCATCAAATTTTAGCCATTATCCATCTCTTCCTCTCTTCTCCCTCTGCCTGTCCCTTCTATACTCTGTTAAATATAGTTCCCTTCTCTGTATCCAGTTTGTATCCAGTCTTGGCAGTAATTATTCCTTCACAGGACCAAAATTTTATTCTCTGTCACCTTGGAAAGATTCTCTTTTCATCTGGAAAAAAAATTCTTTCCACTTGGAAAAATTTTCAACCAAAAACCTGCATGCTTAACATTCCTCTTTGCCACTTGAGAGAAGCTACTTGTACACAATTCTGTTGGTCTTTATCCTTTTCAAGTAAAGTCACTTTTATTAAATTTCCTAGGGGAAAAACAGAAAAAATCAAGCAACAGATATAGTAACAGTGCTACTAGCTGTCATATTGATGTGCGTGGTCTTTTTGCAGTGCTTGTGTCTATCTGATGTTTCATCCCTTATGTTTAGAATATTGATTGTCTGCAGAAGAGACATTTTGTTATTGTTGTTATTACTTTCTAATACAGCATCTTACTAACCCATGAGCAGGACTGATACTAATATAGATAATGACAGTAACAACATCAGCAACTTACTCTGGGAAATGATCATGCACAGAATGCTCTAATGACTGGATTCCAAAAAAAAAAAGGAATTAACTTCTTGCTCTCTTTTCCTTTACAGCAAACTCTGCTGTCTCTTCAGTTTTCAACATATGTATCACCAAATTAGTTCAGATTCTGGTCCAGTGCAAGGTATTATGTTCTTATCCAGAGTCACTTTATGAAAAAAGTTCATTTGAATTTTTGGCACCTACATAAATGCAATGAAACCAGTATGAATTATATACATTCTTCAGTAGTCTTCTCTGAGTCACACTGATCTTGTGTGCAGACACTGCAGCCAGGCCCTGTGCTGGGATGGAATGATGAGCTGGAGAGAGAGCCTTACACTAGAAAGCAAACTAGAGCAGAGAATACATAGCTCCAGAAGGTCAGTATGCTTCTTTATGTGTTATACCTTTCTCTTATTTCTTTGGCAATGGTGCATCTGACTGTCAACAAAGTAATATGAGTGAGGATGTTCTGTAGTCTTTGGTCGCTTTCTGGAATTGTTAAATCCAGGATGGGAAGAAGGCACTAGATCAGTAAGGCAGATTAAAACCATAAAGAAAAAGTGGTAAATTCAGCACTTAAATGGAGTAAAGTGCTGTAGACAGAGAAAGATATAGATATAAAGGTGTCACTTGACTTCTAGAAATATTAAAAAAAACTTTCACCACCTGTGAGGACTTAGAGAATGCTGTTGCATGTCTCAAAACATGGATCAGAGAAGCAAGTTCCCAAAACCAGCCACCATAACAGGAATAAGCACACATGTCAAACCAGAAATCCCAGGCCTAATGAAGGTAATGATTTGGAATTAGAACCACAGACAAAATTCTCTTTTGCAGACTGTGGGAATTTAAGATAACACTTATCTGGACACAAAAAGTAGCACAATGGCAAAACTGTGTGAAAGGATACAGATGCCAGTCCAAGCTGTGCATCAGCATCTATGCCCCATGGATACCCATGACCTGAACTTTATAAAAGTATTTCCTCCAGGAGAATGACTCTGGGACCCCCACCACTGAAAACCAGGGTGAAGAAGGACCAGTAGGATGCCCATGTGTTGATAATATATTTTGCCTAATTTCTCTCTCTCTCACACTTTCTCTTTCCTCCCTTCACTCTCGGCTGCCTCTGCCTTTCCAGTTTCTTTCCATCTTTTTACCTCCCATTTGCTGTTAAAGAATATCTGTGCTATTGACTTTGACATATGGTCGTGTTTCCACTTTAATTTGGGCAGAGACATCTCTTATAATCATATCTAGCTACCTAAAACTTCTCATCTTTAAAATGCTATATTTAACCAGGAGCACCACCTTCAAGCTGGTACTTGTATTTAATGTTTAACCTATTTTGAAGAATATGAGCAATGTGATAAACAGGCACTTTATGAACTAGGCTTAACTTTCAGTGAGATTTGTAACATACATTTTTCTTCATCTCCAACAGAATATATTTCAATTTCTTCTCTCAGTATAATGAGGATAGTGAAACTTAAATCAGAACATGGATACAGTGTCCTAGGTCTCTATTTTTAGTCTACAATTTCTTAAGAGAAATTACAATACAATTTCCCTCTAGTCCTTTATAAAGCTCCCTATATTTAACCAAGCTATAAAAAAATATTCAGTATCTACACTATGTTTTAAGCAAAATTTAGTAATCTACATCCAAAAGAACAATCTGTAAGAATACTGTTTAACTTAAGAACAATTTAAATGTTCAGTAGCCATATGGGATTAATGACCTAGACACCTAGATATCTACAGAGTCCATGAGAATTTCCTCTCACATATCTTGAACCTACAGTTCAAGTAAGTATTTATGTCTGAGCTGGTCATTCAAAGCTCATTACAATGAATGACCACAAATACAAAGGTACATTTCAGTTCTATTTTAGCCATTAATATTAGGATGAAATTATACCATAGAAGCACCCACTCACTGACCATGAGAAGTCTACTTAGTATGCATTCATATTTATTCAGATGACTCAGACTCTAACGGGTTTATATTTTTATTTCAAAACTCAGTGTCTTGCCTATTTTGTGTGCCCAGGTTTGCCTTCACGGGGTGGTTCTGCAGCTTTTGAGGGCCTCACTTATATTATTTCTGATTCAACACTAGACCTAAATCTTCTGATAATCTGCTAGCACAGTCTGAAACCAGCTATGCTTGTGTGACAACAAAGACCACATTGCTGAGGACAGAAACCTGTGTGGGATCATTCAAATTCCAAGACACAGATAAGGTACATGGGAAGTGAAAACTTCTTTAGTTTCTGAAGTTTTGTCAAATGTAACAGTTTCCTGCTAGATCAATGATTGCTTTTTCAGCAGAAAAATGGATGTAAACACCCTCTGGACTACTGCATTTGCCCTGGATAATCACATATTTCATGCTGACTTGTGACTTCCATACCCAGAGCCTGGCATGAAGAAATGGTAACACATGATATATCTGCTGTGAAATTTATTGCTTAAGTCTCAGTGTTTAATGTTTAGTGAAGACAGGATTCACCTACAGCAAACAAACCCACTCATATTCAGGAATACAGAACAGATTAAATTCTTTGAGAGGAGAGAGACCCTCACATGCAACTAACATAAGGCAGTACACTTTTTAGACCTATTAAAAAAAGAAAATCTGTAGAGCCATGTGCCCATATGCCTATAAATATATGTTGCATCTGTGTAGAGTTATCTTTATTTTGAAAGCATTTATCAGACAGAATGGTTCTTATTCCAGTTGGCCCACCTGCTCCTTATGGAGTTCTGAAGTTGTAGTGTGTCTGGCACGGTGTTTTGAAACTCCAGAAGCTCTAATAAAAAAAATATACCTCTGAGACACCAGAAAGCGTGTCCACCAAAACCAAACATGAAGGGATGCATTTCCTTTGTAAAACTGAAACTGCCTGGTGTGAAAATTACAAGAATTTCAATGCATTTTAAATTATTTTTTTCATATCTCAACAGTCAAGAGATAATAGGACAGACACTACAGCTACATAGGAACATCCATGTACTATCTCCTTTCACACTTTCAAGGCAGATTTTGCCTGAGGGAGGCTCTCAATTATTCTAGTTATATCAACTCCAAGGTAAGCTAAGGCTAAGAGATAGAGGTAGAAAAAAGGAACACATCTTTCTGTGCCCAGCAATGGTAGTATTGTAATACTGGTAATGTTGAATCTAAAACTTGCTTGACACTGTGAAATGACCATAGAGTAGAAAGACGAATTTTCCTTTATCATCATATTTCATCAGCACAAAGCATTATCAGTAGTTCATTCTGTCTAGGAAATTACTCCATCATATCCACTCACTTGCTTGAATATATTTTTACATTTAGAGGAATGGAACATAACCTGTCTGTGCTTACTTTTCAAAAAAACTGGGTCAAACATTTGGAGATGTATAGAGTATGCTGTTCACAAAAATAATAGGCTATAACTCGTGTTCTTTTAGGATCTGCTCATTCCCTAGGGAATTAATGTTATTTTACAGGCAAGAATCTCAAATACTTTCAGTTCTTCTCTGGGAAACTGCTATTCTAAGAGTGATACTTTCTCCAGTGCAATTGAAATAAAAATTCCAGTGGGAAAGGGAAATCACAAATGAAGCTTCTTTTATTACTCATCCAAAATATCAGATTGCTGCTAACCTGTGGGGGAAAGAACCCCAAAAAATGAAAACTTTTGAATCAAAAGCAATGAATGGAGAATAAGAACAAAGGCTGACCAAATAATCACTGTTTGGGCTGTTTGTGTTCCACTGTGTTGCTTCTCCAGTAGATGTCAGAGTAGTTAATGTTCCACACAAGAGCCAGCACCGGTGACTTTTAGGCTGCTTTCAGCAGCCTCTCATAGGTGTCATCCATTCCCTCCTGGCAGGTAGCCTGTAGCAAACACCTACAGCTGTCACCCTGTCTGCCCTTCTATCCTAACCCATAGGCTACCTATAAATGAATCTCATTAATCACTAAAGAAATACTCTTCAACAAGGTGATTTTCTAAGTCATTCATTTAAGTGAAAGTACTGAAAACTTTAAATAGAAAGAGTGTCAAGGCACAATCATGGTTTATCTGTGAAACTCACTAAAAAGTAGTCTACCCAAAGCATTTGTCTGCCTTCTGAGATGAAGTTAATTGGATTTCTTTCACTTTTGTTCTGATATTCCATAGAATATTTATTAATTTTGTCACTTCCGAACAGGCTGCATTAAAGAATTTGTTCTCTGGTTTTGTCAGAGGAAAAGTTGGCGCTCATTCTCTGATACTTGCCATTTGTTTTCACAGTCAGAACAGCTATTTTGACTGGGCTTCTTCTTATTTTGCTTAAGTCCCTTAGCACTTGCACATATATGGTCTCTGGCATGCAGGAGGGCTGGGTGGTCCCCATCATTGGTTTTCATCTGAAAGAAACAAATGAGCTAGAGCAATGAATTCTGTAATAGGCTCCCTGACAACTCTAATCTTGTTTCAGCACCTTATAGCCTGTATTTTACTCACAAGGTCCTATTTAAATTTGCTAGTGAACATTCATACATTCAAGTATAATTTGTTGTCTAAGGCATATAATTTCTTTAAGATCCTACTGAGATTTTCTATTCCAGTAGACCTCAGTGAACATTACCTCTATATAAAAAGCTTGCCTAAAGAATGGCATTGTGCTTATGACCACAGGAAACAAATATTGAAAGTTGTTCTCTGAACTGAATAGGTATGTTAAAATCCTTTTTGACTACAAAATCTTAACCTTTAATATTTAAAAATAACTTATATTTTCTAGGCAGCTATTCACTATGTGTAAAGATTTAGTCCTAGTGTCATCCAGTCCTTCAACATTTTCATATTCCTTGGCAATAACAACAGGCAGGAAGTACTCAAACGACTTTATTCTAGAAAAAGACTGAATTTAGTTCAGACTAGGAAGAGCTGGGTGTTGCACAGTTTCAAATGTTTGACATCCTGAATCCTACAATAAATGTTGCACTTTAAAGGCACATGTAATATATATGAACATGAACCTCTTGGATCATTCAGTCCAGTCATTTAGTGCTGCAGGCAATTATGTCATGCCATATTCTAGAGTTATCTATATGTAACATGACATTTTTGCATCCATTAGGGATGCAATATCCAGGGGTTATTTTGGATTTGCCCATTAGGGATTCATCCTGCAATGGTAAACTACAGCTCCCCTGTCCTCTGTGTAGAGGTCACTGAAATGCCCTGCAGTAAGAGGCAGCTAACCCTTCTTCCACTGAATTAAAAGCTGCCTCACTTTTTCTTGATTATGCCAGAGAGTGACTCTACAACTTCTGATGAATTAAATCTTTCAGTATTAAAGTATATGGGTTGTTCATAAGTATTTTGGGCTATGTAATGTACTGCATATTTCTTCTGCTTAGTGACCTAATAGCTAGATACAAAAAGTCAGAGATTTTAATTTTTATTGATTATTTTTTGCTCAGTTCTATTATATCAATAACATCTAACTTCACTCACTCAATATCTTACTCCTTGAAAATGTCCTTGAACTTGTGTCTTTGTCAAATGTCAGTAATGCAAACCAGTTTTCCTGCCACCAACATGAGCTGGGGAATGCAGTACTTAGATCTCCCTGCTTTACATTATCTTTTCTTGACAACCAGCTACCTTCTAATCTTTAATAAGTTTCATGTTCATTCAGCTATTTTGGTAAACAACTATCAACCCTAATTTAACAATATTTCCACAACATTGCACAGATATATTTATTAATTTGTTTTTATCCTCCAAGATCAGGTGTTTTATAAAGAAGTATAGAAGACTAACTTGGCACTTCTAACCTGGGAATCCAATTGCCCTTTACTCAGTTTCCATTATGCATTGCTTTAATGAATTACCCTTTCAATACCTGTTTTGTTATCTGCCACACTATGACACAAAACTAATGAAGTGATGTTCTTCATGGACATATCTAGTGACAATAAGTTAGTCTTTGTTTGGATTTTTGTTTGTTTATTTTTTTTCATGAAGACATTATTTCTGCTTTCTTTTCCCTATTTATAAATGATAAGGAAATAAAGTTTTTCTTCTTTGGCTTTGTGAGAATATCATATTAAACTTCTCAAAAATGTTCAGGATCATTCTTCAGCTGGAAATGCTCCATTGTTGACATTTTGACAAAGGCTTTTTGTCAGGCAAAGGTATAGACTGCTAGAAGTAAATAGGTATTAGTTAAACTCCAAATATTTTAGTCAATGTGACTTTATCTTTCTCAGTCATTCAGTACCCTTCTGTCTTGTGATTTAAAAGATAACTCCAAAACTCATAAGATCTGAGTATATAACAAAAAAAGCCAATAAAATTGACTACATTTGTGCTAAAATTCCATTTGTAGTGCACCAAAAAAGATTGATTGTTTCATATCAACTGTAGTAATAAATATAATCAATAATAACAAGATAATATTAGGTATAAATTAAAATATTCACTGATAAATGCTTTGACAAGGCAACATGGGGACAGCATTCCATGCAAGTACTCTAGGATTGTCTAGATCTTTTAAACTTTGGAGATGCATTTGGATTATCATGTAATATATATAAATTAATAAACTGCATTCTTTAAGGGAGAAAAATAATTGCAAAGAGCTTAGATGGCATGACTTCTTGTTTAACCAGATATTTTTGGGGGTCCAACTCCATTCAGTTATATTTAATTTCCACATTCACATGCAGAATCTAAATCAGACTCATGCAAGGCTACTCCATCAGTGCTCCATACACAGCTGGTTTTAAGGATAAAAGGAAATCACAAGAGGCCAAGCAATCACTCAGTGAAAAGGAAAATTTAGAAGAGCCTGGAAAAAAAGACTAAAGATGAGAATCTGTGGTTTACCTTTTTACTGAATGGACATGAAAGCTATGGTAACATCATTGATGGACACAGAAGAGGGAATTTTAGAGTGAGAGAATTTTTGAAAGAATAGAGTCAGTTTACACTGTGCTACAATTTGAAGAAATTAAGTCACTATTTGAGAAACATAAAAAAATCATTTAATGACGCCACTGCAACAAAACCATCATTACTTTCTTCATATCAACCCCACTGAATGTCACCGAGCTATTGCTCCCAATCACCCTCCTGATTTACCTTGGTTTACGTCAGGTTAGTGCAGCAAAGCACTCAGTGCTCACCTGCCTGGCACAATCGATTCAGCCACAAGTGGAGGCTGTTTATTGCCTGTACACAGCTACTTTAATATTGCTGACATAGAGAATAAAAGAAGGAAGGAAGATGTGCCAGGAAAGCTCTGTATGCTTCAGTTGTCCTCAGAAAATGGAGCAATGTTTCAGTATTCATCAGCCATGCCCTAAAATGTGTGGAGCGGCTGTGATCTACCTCAATCTACATTATCAGGATGATGTACAGTCTTTGCTCTGTCTTCCCACATGACGTGTCCTTGTTTTACTCTGTGCCCCTTGGTGATAACATGTCAGAGAAAATCTTTGGGGCAGGTTCATATATCAAGCAAGAAGATATTTATGAACTTCTGTTAGGTCACTTCCCTTCATAAATAAATGTCCACAATCTTTTGTAGGCCAACTAGCATATTTTATACAGTTGTCAACAGCATCCCAGAAAAAGCTTTTGTCAGTTAAAGGGAACTATTGTCAGAGTAGCCAGTACAGATGAATTTATACTTCAATTTCTTGAAAGTTGTGTATCAGAAAATATTTTCCAGAAGAAAGAAAACATCATTCTTAAGGCAGATAGACAAGAAATAAGTTAATTTTCTTTCCATCAAAAAAATAAGAGAATAAAAATGCATTAGAGTATTTATGTCTGGAAATGCATTTCAATATAAAAATCTTATCCATTTTGGAAAATCTATAGGCATGGAATATATGAAACAGAAAAGAATTACACTGTCTTGAACATTGAATTTAACTTTCCATTAACTTATGATTAAATTATGCTGATGTGAGGGTTATTGTGCCCTTGAGCCAAAGTTTAACAGTCCACTTACAGTCTAGTAATAGAGATTTTAAGAAATGATGATTCTGTCATACTGCTGTAGTTATAATAGATATATTTGGATGACTGTTCACATACAAATGTATTCAAATGAAAAGAGCATCATATCAATCATGATCTGCAACACATCATGGATTTTTTCTGGCACTTTATCTATTTAAATTACATCTAAATTATAAATACTGTGAATATCAGCAGTTAAAGTAATATTAGCCTAACAACAGAGAAGATGGATAGCAGAAACATTTTGTTACTTCACTGTAACCTGCAACTTCATTGCATTTTATGATACTATTGTAAGAACTTGCCTCACCATTTTAACTTTGTAGAGATTTCTGCATCATGTTCAAAACTCATTACACTGCAAAAGCACAGACCTTTGTTGTGAGGCACATATCTTGTGCCTTAAATTGCATACTTACTTACTGCATGGCCTATAAGACCCTGAAATAAAGTGCCCAATGTTAATAATAATTATCACTTTTTAATTTTATCTTTTTTTAATGTTGTAGATGTGGAGCATTTAATTTACTTCTCTTGTTTTGACATGTTCCCAGCTTGTATCCTACCCTAGTGATGCTTTTCTTAAACAAATATTTTTGAGGAAAAGTGGCAATGACTATACTTCAAAACTGTATCCAGTGACAAGTTCATGCCTTGGAATGAAATAATCTCTTTCCTAAGGACATTTTCTGCCTTTTCCCTATTTCCAAATAAAAGGGGGAGGGGGGGAGGGGGGGCTCATCAAATCACAGATTTCATTTATAAAAGTTGTAGCTAAGTAAAAATGTTTCATTATCTAAACTTCCCAAAGATAAGCATTTCAGTATAAGAAAAACCCCAATGTTTTTAGAGTAAGCCAAGCAGATCCTTTTATTACATGTAACACAATCCATGCAAGTGATCAGGAAGAAAAGGTCTGATTGCATATTCCTTCTCTGCTTAATGGCTGTCAGAGACTGGAATGGTCCATGTCTTTATCATTGCCATGAAGAAGTTCAGCCCATTATAGCAAAAACTGTATAAAGAAGTTACAACACCATAGGCCACACCTCCCTGAAGAGGCCTGAGTGGAACTGTGGAGAAGACTGGGGGACACTACGGTTCAATCATCTCAGGTGTGGGGACAAACAAACAGGGCTGAGGGAAAGGCTTTTCATCCACAAGAAAGCCAAATGCCTCAGAGAACCATGCCTGGCTGGTTTGGGCTGGGGCAGACGACAGCCCCCGGAAGCCAGGCTAACACAGACTCCCCCCTCACAGGGGAGGAGGAGGAGGAGGCTGGGATGAGGGGTGTAACCTCTGGTCGGGGCACTGAGCCCCCTTCACCTCCCTTACACAAACCAGCCCAGCTGTGGAAGCCGCACCCCACAGATCACATCCATGGGATGATCACGTCAGGAGCGGCTGAGGAAATGTCATAATCCATCAAAGATCCCCCAAAGCACTCCCTGAGGCCTTGCATCACAGGACTGCACACAATGCAAAGTGATGCAATGGATCCAGAATCTGCTGTGTCAAACTCCTCCTGCAGGGAAGGTACCTGGACATTCCCACCTAGCACATAGCAATCCATTGGATTCTGGTTTTTGGGGACACCCTCACCATCAAGACCAGCTGGAGAGGATCATTGGGACACCAGTGGGATCCACAGAGTTGTGATATTTTCTTTTATCTGTCTCTCTCATTATCTTTCTGTCCCCTCCCCCCCACCTCTTTTCTGTTTCTTTCTCTCTCTCTCTCTATCATATTTACTATCAAATAAAATTAATGCTATTGATTTTCGCATATGGTCTTGTTTGTGCCTTAATTCGGGCATTTCTAAAAATTTTAATAAGTGGACAGTAACAATGGCAAAGAATATTGACAGAAAAACATGTGGGTCTCAATTCCCTAATACTTCCCTAATCTGGGAATAAATAAATGTGTAAGACAGCAGCTGTGGCTCCCAAAGTTCTAATATTAGTTAAAACAATCATAGGAGCGCAAGAACAAAATGTTCGTCTGTCTCAGTGCTCTCCCCCTGACAGGCATTTTTGTGGAAGAGTACAAGAAGCATGGCCTGTACAGAGTGATTATTTCTAGAAAAGTGCAATTTAGTACCTCTAACCAGAGGTGGTAGTTGAACTATAATGTTAAATATTCTCTGGTGGAGCTCAACTTTATTAATTTCTTCTTGAACCTCCTTATACTTTAACCTCCATGAGACTTGTGGCAATGAGATCTAGAGTTTAATAATGGAGACACAATGAAAACTGTTCCCAGTTTACCTTCTCCACACAATATATGCTTTTATGAACTTCCATTGTCTTTCCCTTCATCTCTCTTTCCATTCTGAAGCACTGTAGACTGCTTGGTCTGCCTTTACACTTCTGCTTTTACAACACCCTGTGGCAATAAATTCCAGAGTTAAATAAATGAGGAAAATAAAGTCCCACATTATTTACAATGGTACAAACTATTATGTTATCTTCTTTAAGTATTTCTAATCTGAAGAAGTCTGGTCCATTTTATGAGTAGTCTTCACTTTTTAATAGGAGGTTGAATCAAACCTTTAATAAGCTCTGTTATACTTCCCTGTGCCCGAGTTCATTATTTCTTTTTGATAAAGGAAGAGCACAACTTGCAGAAGTTTTTAAGTTAAAGGCACATCATGGATTCTCAGTAGCATAATGATTGCTCCATTTGTTTCTCATTCCTTTTGAAATGATCCTAAATGGTATATTTGCTTTTCTGACCATTATGGAGCACGTGATAAACTTTTCAGAAAACTAAGATCCTGATTTTTCTGAGTTATTTTAAGTCATTTCAAGCCTATCATTATGGATATATTTTTCTCCAAGTGCATTGCTTCTCACTTGCCTACACTGAATTTCATTTGTCATTTTTTCACCTAATAATTTAGTATTGTGAAACTGTGCTGTCTCTCTAGGCAACCAGTTGGAGTTTCTACTATAAGAATATTGTTTCAGAGGCTGCTAACAGTAGTAAATCATGCAGACCTATTGTCATGTGAGAGAAAATAGTTATTGTCTTTTCTGACCTGCATTCAAGAACCAATGGGAAGGTACATATATTTATCTACTTCAGGTGTATCTTCATAGGCAGACTGATATAAAATCAGGATTTATTTAAAATATAAATTTTAATTCTAATTATATTTTATAATGAAATGTACACAATGGGTTTAGAGAGCTGGGGTAAGGAGGGATGATTTACTTCTTGACAAGCCAAAGTTGTTTATTAGCTAGCAAAGTAGAGAAAATAAAATTTGATTTAACAAAGACACATTAACATTTCCAAGGATTTGGGTTAATCCACTTCTTTGGTTTAAAAAACAAGACAAACTGTCCATCTCTTGCAGAAGAAAGACATAAAAATTTTTGAGGTAAGGGATTATATGTCTGGAACCTTGGAGGATTTCAAAGAAGAGATTGGCCATAAAAGCTAACATGTATCACCAAGACAGGATGCTCTCTAGTAATGCAACATGAACAGCATGATAAGCAAAAATAGAAAACACCTGACAATCACCTTGTCTGGACAACTTATCACAAATCACCTAAACATGAGATAAAGGACGAAAAAGATTGTTCTTTCTATCTTAAGCAGGTTAAGCAGAGTTTTACTTTCACCACCCACCCTCCTTTAAACTTCTGTAGCTGCTTTTCCTCTTTTGCATGTTCTAATAAAAATAATTTATTCTGCATTTTACTTACCATGGAGTTAGATATATGGTACATGAAGCACAACTGATATGTTTTACCAGTAAAACATTCCTCACCCAAAATGGGAATGAATACAGTTTCCTAAGATGCCCATGACAGAACTCAGATTCCCAGGATAACCCTCTGAGTATACAAAGCATAAAAGGGTGTGTATATCTTCATCTACTTAAAGCAGTTAGAGGAGTCGCACCTGGAGCAGAGTGAGCTGGAATTGGATAGAATGTGGGGAGGCAGAGTGATAGTGAGGATGATTAGTATTTCCTGTAACTATTGGCAATCAGGTTGGTTTTCCATACTGGCACTCTGACTGGACCCTGCAAATGCCTTGTAAGTTTTCTTCAGCTTTTATTAATTGGATATGAGAATTTTCACTTTGTTATTCTTCTTCCTTATGATTTAACGAGGTATGGAACAGCAAAAAACTAAGCACAAAATCATGGAAGTAACTTTTCTACTAGTAGGGAATCTGTGCACCAACCCTCACCTTATGATTCCTACTCTTCAGTCATTTCCTAATCCTTATAAGAGGACCTCTCTTCCCTCTAATGCTTTTTGAGGTTTTTCAAAACCCAAGTATCTCACATGAATGAGTTTCTGATTCCTCCCCTACACCTGAGCAGCATCATCCTTCCAAATCACCTGTTCCATATTGTGGAACATTTTCCCATGATTTTTTTTATCCTGTTCTTTATTACATGTTTTAACAAGCAATCTGATATTGGAAATTGGTCTCCAAACACTTTTTAAGTTTTAAATCCTATTTTCCTTGAACCAGCTGTGCTATAAGCAGTAAATTATGCCCTAATTAGAAATTGAAAGGAGCATATCATCCTTCTAAGCAAAAGGGGTTTTAAATATGTTCATGTGTCATTTTACAGCACAATCAACTCAGAGCCATCACAATACTCAATTCCACATGAATTTTTTCTCTCAGATCTCATACAATTTTCTGGAAATCCAAAATTATCAGAATAAATTACTTCTATCTGATCTACTTCTCATCTGAAAATCCAAGGTTCAATTCATATGCAAGTGATATGTTTTTTTCTCATGTAAAATAGCTGAAATAGAACAAATAAGAAATATTATAGACATGAGATAGAACTTATTGCTCTAATGTCAGTATGTAAAGGTGCAACTGGATCCCAGCTAGGAGCATGTTGTTAAGGAAAGAAGCAGGAATTATCAGGAAACTGTTTTCTTGGCTGTGGTGGGTATCTGACAAAGAGCAGCTCAAACTCAGTTTGTGGTATCCATTCCTCTGAAACAATTACACTGGTAGCCTAAGGAAATTACCTGCCTCTAGCTTTTAGATATCTGAATTTAGGTGAGATGAAGCATGTCTTTATTGACTGCTACACAAAGACACTGTAGTTAAATGAAGCGAAAGATGAAAGTGGGTCAATGGGGACAGAGAAGAAAACAAGAGCCTCTAATACTTTCTAAGGTAATTTTAAAAACAAAGGTAAATTTAAAAATAAAATCAAGCAAAATGAATAAATTCTCCCAATGACTACCTTCTCTTTAACTCTTTTCATAGAGACCATGTCACCCTGTGGACATTCTGCACCCACTGAATACCTGATCTGCTTTGCTTTTCCTGGGGTTGCACTACTGCAAGGGTGTGCTGCCCTTCCCCTTTTTGCATCAGCAGGGGAACAGCAGCCCTGTTCATGCAGAGATTATGTACTGCATGTGTTGTACTGGGTATGCCTTGTCAGTAGGGGCCCACTGACTCTGCTTCCAGGTCACAAGCAGGGGAAGTAACATTGTTTGCCTAAGGCAAAACATCTTCAGTGATTTGCTTCTTGGGGTAGAAAGGTATTTATACAAATTTCTGTAACAAGGGGGAATGTTTTACAAAGCAATTTCTTTACAAAATAACCTTTCTTTCTTTCTTCTCTCATGTAATTGCATACTTCCCCTCTCTGAAGAAAAAAAAAAAGTGAATAAATAGATTCTACTGGTTAACCACTTTATTTTATCCAACGCCATGCAAATCCCATTCTTGCAGTTGTAAAGCTGCCCTTTTCTTTTAATCCTTACATTTTGCCTTTGGTCAGTTATCCCCAGAACCTTGCCCCATCTGTCCTTCCAGGCTCCTTCAATCCCTTAACATTACAGCTTCAAAGAGCAGAAGAGTGCAGCTGGGGAGGGGATGGGAACACACAGATTGATATGCAATGTTCAACTGGTATTTAGACAAGGAATTTGCCTGCAGCCAGTAGGAGAATGAGGTAGATTAAATTAGTTTCATGTTGTAAAGAAGTGAGTGACATTTTTATATTTTAATTAAGTGAGACTAGCAACTAGGAAAGAATAGGAATGCAGAAGCAAGGAGAAGAAAAATAAAAGGAAATGAAACAGCAGCTTGCAGGAAAAGATGAATAAATAAGATTACTTTTTAGATTCTGTATTGTAAAGCAGGGGATTATAACAAGATGAATATGAAAATGTGAAGGTAACAGGAAACATAAGCAGGAATTTATAATATATTTCAGATGACCTTTTTATCTTGGAGTCTGCAACAGAGAATAATCCGTCACTCAAGAAAGCTAATTTTAAAAGAGCATTCTGGGTATTACAGTCATCTAATGCACCTTTTTTAATATCCTGTTTTTTCATCAGAAGTGATATATCACAGGTCAGATTCCATTTCACTGCACATGCTGAGTAGCCATTCCTGACTCATAGTCACACTGGTTTCAAGGAGAAAAGCCTGCAAGTAAAATGCCATTCTTTGAAGTTCAGACCTGACCAAATGTTTTTGACTGTCCATCCACTCAAGGTCCTAAATATAATACAGAAAAGTATTCATGAATTATGCTCCCAAACTAGCCAGAACATTTTTGTACAAAGAAATACTGGTGTACTTTGATGTAAAATCATGAAAATTATGGACCAGGTTATTTCTATTAAAATTTAGGCATGTATAGGAGATCACTGATCCTGTATACAACAGGAGCATCCAAATGAGATATGAAGGTTTTCAAAGGGATTGATTCAGATCCAGTGTAATTAGACTTCCCATTTATTTCTGTGGGATAGTACAAATTCCCAGCTATGACAAATTGTGTCTATTAAATGCCCAAAAATGTACATTCTTTCCTTTTATTATATTATGGTTCAGTCTTTAATATAAACTTCCCTCAGATGTCTTTGACATTTTTAAAATTGCAATCTAAATTCTTTCCATTGTGTGCATAATATTAATGCCAAAATATTCTAGTTGCCTAACTAGTTTTTAATAAGATAATCCACTAGACTCGAATATTATTGTCCCAAAAACTATGAAAGAAAAAGTTGCCTTCTGGAGGTGCCTATCACTACCTGAATAATAAGCTTAGACAACCAATTTAAATTAATCACCTAACCTGGTGAAGTTTATGTGTGTGTTGAGTCTTGCATTATGGGAATTTTGAAGCATCCAACTTTGACAGACATACAGAAGAAGAAAACATACATAGCATTTAATAATGTATGACATATTTCTTAATGCACTTTCCTGTGACACAAATGTACCTCATCTAGTGTGGAATATGCTTTTTGCAAGAGTAGCCAACTTCTACTCCTCACATCATCTCTTTTTTCACTTTCAATGCAAAGACAAATTCATTGATCATGACTTTGACCAAAGAGGTACTCAAAGTGACAACCCTGTTATTTGATCTGGTTTTTGTCATTCCTTTCTCTTTACCAAAATTTATTATGATTCTATAATTCTTATTGCAAGTCATATCTCTGTATGTTTTCTTGTGGTTGGAATCATTAATTCAGAACAGTCTTCTTTAGTCAGAATATGTGTTGACTTTTACTCAATTTAAAGTTGAATTGTCATCGTGTTTTCATAAGTGTCACAAGCTAGACTGTAAACACTGCAAGCTTTTCTTTTAACTTCATTTTATATGTTAGGTACAGAAACAGAAAATTAATTTAGAACACTCAATTATTTCAGATTAATGGCAGTTATGTTTTTTAAGCTAACATTGTTTATTCCCCCAGCTAGTGTATTTTTATCCTTGTAATTTCCTCATTCATGCATTCTGTCTGTGTGCTTTGCTTGTCCTTACAAGAAGATTTCTGTGGAAATCAGAGTAGTGTGAAGCGCTAAAGGCTTTCCAATTGACTGGACTTGAAAATAACTTCTGAAGTATTATTGGAATCCAAAGCTCTTCTACCTCTGTAAAGTAGCACTAGTGATTCTGCTGGTTCAAAAGAATTTGATTATTTGAAAATTTCTGAGTCAATTTGTACATTTTTTTTTGCAGAATTGTCCTTTGTGCATATTCACACAAGGAAGAAAATCATAACACCCATTTGTTATGGAGGGCTTTCTTTTCTCCATTGTTTTCTAATTACAAACTGACAGCAATTGATTTTGACTAGTAAATGTATTAGTTTGAATAGCAGCAATAACAAAGGTGTTAAAAGAATTCTTCTGTATGCTCAAATGGGGGAAAGGCATAATGTTTTACTACTCTGTAGGGAGTTATAACACCTGTTTTAAATGTAAAGCTGCAGAGAGCATTTTAGCAGCTATCTGAACTCTGGAGAACAATAAAGTGCTTGTAAACTCACTTGAATAAGTTCACAACCTAAAGGGAAATAGTGAAAGTGAGAAAAAAATTTGAAATGTCACTCCAGTTTCTACCATTTCTAAATGCTCACAGATGTTACTTGTGTTTAGGAAGTCAGCTCACCTTACCCATGCCACCTAATTACTCTCTAAGCCCTTTCCTTTTAGAATTAAACAAAAGCTGACAAATAACTTTAAGCACTTGGGCAATTTGAAGTGTAATTTTATGCTTCATGTTATAATCCCTAGGGAGAATTCAGTAATAGAAATATCCCTCTACAATGCATAATCTTACTGGTTTTCTCCTTTTGATTGTGTTTCCATTTGTGTTTACAAATAGGATGGGAGATTGTGGTGCACAGACACACCAAGTTTGTTAAAAGCTGAAAATCTAATTGTTGTGGGTTGATTCCAGTAGACAACTAAATACCACAGTCTACCTGCCAGCAGACTGGTTGGGGAGATCATGAATCACATTAGGAATTAACAAACTAAAGCTGCTGATACACAGCTAGATTGTTTTCATACATATAACTTTAATTCTACTGGTCTTGTCACACTTGTGTCATCCAAATTGTATACGAGACAAATGCTTCCATAGAAGCATAGGCTCATGACGGTTAGAAGGGACTTCTGAGGACTGTCCAGTCCAATCTCATTTTAAGAGCAGCTCCAGACAGAGAAGGATGCTTAAGGATGTTTGTGGTGTATTGACCCTGGCTGGATACCACTGCCCACCAAAACTGTTTCATCACTTACCCTGTTGGCTGGACAGGGGAGAGAAAATAGAATGAAAATCTCATGGGTTGGGATAAGGACAGGGAGAGATCGCACCTGTTACCATCACAGGCAAAACAGACCCAACTTGGGGAAATTAATTTAATGACCATCAAATCAGGGAAGGATATGATATATAAAGCCAAATCTTGAAAAGAATCTTTCCCCCACCTTTCCCTTCCTCCTGGACTCAACTTTAATTCTGAATTCTCTCCCTCCCAGAGGCACAGGGGTAGAGGAATGGGATCTGCAGTCAGGTTATTGCATTGTCTCTGCTGCTCCTTTCTCCTCAGGAGGAGGACTCCTCACACTTTTCCTCTACTCCAGCATGGGGTCAGTCCCACAGGAGAGAATCTTCCACAACCCTCTCCAGCCTCAGTCCTCCCCATGGGCTGCAGTTCTTCACAAACTACTTGACTGTGGGTCCCTTCCATGGGGTGCAGTTCTTCAGGAGCAGATGCCCCAGTGTGGGTCCCCTGCAGTGTCACAAATCCTTGAGAAAACCTGTTCTGCCCTGAGCTCCTCTCTCCATGTGGCCAAAGGTCCTGTGGCAACCCTCTCATCCATACAGCCCAGTGTGCAGCTGGCCTCCGTCACCTCAGGGGCACCCTGCTGATGAAGGTTGTTTGCTGTCAGCACTCCACAAGGACTTCCTGCAGTTGCTCTCTGTTCCATCAACTCCCAGCCAAAAACAGAGTGCAGGACTCGGCCTTTGATGAATTTTCTGAGACACCTGCCAGGCTGTTTCTCCAGCCTGTATAAGTTTTTCAGTACATAGAAGACCTGCTCTTCACTGGTATAACCTACAAATTAACACCCCATCCCATGGTCCAGCCCACTCAAAAATATGTTACTTGTCATCAAACATTATATCAGTCCCTGAAGGGGACTCATGACCACCTATCAGGCAAGGATTTGGATCCCCTGTCTCACTATTTTGATCCCAGAAGTCCAACCAGTTTTCCAGCTAGTCACCCAGTCAATACTTAATCTGTGTAGTCCTAAGCACACTATGAGATAACAGGTTGGATGTCTTGCTAAAAAGCAAGGTTAACACCGTTTATGTTCCACAAAGTCCCCTGCTTCATCACAGAAAGCTGTCCATTTCATCAGGCTTGTTCTGTCATTTGAAAAATCACAAATCCACTAAGTCTCAAAGAAATCTTTGCTTTAAATCTTAAGAATCCCTTCTTTCGTCTTCTCTGTGTGATAGGAAAATTTTTGATAAAAAAGAAAACAATAACTTCCTTCTGTTTCAACTCACTTTAATTAAGGTATTTTACTTTTCTATGCATAGGCACCTGCTATGATATTGGCAATTATGTCATAAAAAAAAATTAGCTATAATATGTGAACTATTTATTTAAAGCTTCCAATTGAAAAATAGAAATTATTTCTACCAAGTATAAAACATGCAATAATCCTGTAAAACCAATTAGAAATTTTCCAAGAAAGAATAATGTTTCAGTATCTTGCAGTATTGAAACAGATGTGACATTAACTATTTTCAGCAAATTTTAGTCAAATACTTGTTACCATCTTGAAAATAATTTACAGCAAACATTATTTTATTTTAGTTAATAAAAAGCACTTTACTATTTCTGTGCATGTGTATATGCAGTAACATATTTTTACCTTTTTCTTAAGTTTTTAATAAAAAGTATCAAGCTAGTTTTGGAAATCTGAACTATTATTCACCCAACAGGTTTAGAATTCTATTGCTTGCACTGTATCTCCACTCAGAGAATAATCCTTTACTTAATAGTCAGCTTGCTAAAATTTTTTGTTATCTTGGACAGCCCAATGTTGTACAGTCTTCATTGTCTAGTGTAAGAAAAAATGTGTAGATGTGTCTTGAAAGCACAGTCAGCTGGATAACTAGTGAATAATGATGGCTCAGATTAATTTATAGACATTTATAACTTGGCTTTTGTTAATTATTCAAAGCATCTTTAACCTTAAATGTGTAAGCCTGAAGTGGAAACAGAGGCTCTTTGATGGATAAGAGTAATGGAAGAAAACTCTTTGGGCTAGGATAGAGAAGGTTCTTTATGGTAAACCAGTATTCTTCAGTTTAACCAATATACTGTCAGAGGTGAAGACTAAGAAAATCTGGGTGAGAAGGCCATACTGGTGCTTTTGGTTATAATGAAAAACATCAACTCCTATTACTATGAAGAGTATATAATAATAGACCTCTTTATTCAAGCTACTTTTTTATATGGAAATTATAGTACTAAACACTTCATATGGAAATTTCTATGTACCCAGATACAAACTGAAATAGATGCTGACATATCCTTATTAATTACTTTGTATTTAATCTAATTGCTTTGTTTGCTTTGAAATAAATAACATCATTTCTGTTACCCAGTCAACTCCTAAATGATAGAAATTTTTAACAAATGGCCTTCTTTGTTAATTTACCATCATTTTTCTAATATCTGCAGCAGTGTGATCTGATAACTTCAGTAATTTCATAGGCCTTTGTAACAGTTTTCCTAAGTTATATTTTATACAACATACATTTAAAAATTCTAGCTATTAGTTACTTAAATCTCCGAGGTACATTCAAGAACTGCTCCTTTTATTTTCCATCAGCTTGTGTTGGCATATTTTATTTCTTTACCAATATTGATGATAATGATGATTGGTTTTTTTATTGTTGCTACTATCATTATTATTATTACTAATAATTGTTGTTAATCATTATGGATTTCCATTTCAATGAAAAGGGGTTAGTATTGGAGGGTTCTGAGTTATCTGCACTTATGAAGAATTGCCTGTACTTCTAAAAAATAAAAAAGGGAAAAAATTATTTTCTCTGAGCAAATAACTTCAAGTCTTCTATTAAATACTCATCATATACCTTTTTTCCCAGATGAATTCTCCAGTCTCTGCTCTCTTTCCAGTTGCAGATTTCCATAAACTATGGCTTTAATTACACTTTTTTACAGTCTTCTAGGAAATTAGCTAGTTTAACAACATCAGCATACCAATGTAGAGAACAGGAAGAGGGTGTTCCCGTAATAGGTGATCTAAATTTAAATATGCCTGTTAGATGTCTTAGAGAGACAGGAGAGATGAGAGAGGTTTAAGAACCCATAATAATCTTAATAATCTAGTCAATACATTTAATAGAGCCAAGAGGTAGATTCAGGCCCTCAAAGCTGTCTATAGGTGTGGAAAATGCTCATAGTGCTGTCTGAGGTGCCATAACAGAAGTGAAGCTCCCTCATGACTCTGCCAGCCATGACAGAGGCCCTACAGGGTTCCCACATCCCTCTGGCACCGCAGCAGTTGAGCAGCAGGATGCCCTGAGCCATCCCGACAGACGATAAAGACCTAGAAGCCTTCATGACAGAAGCATTTTGTCACTCGACCCCAATCTCCCTGGCTTATAGGATCTATCTATTTTCTAGGGATACATCTTTAGTGGCCACTGTATTCTGTGGCCCAGACATAGACGTTACTGTAATTTGATCCACTGCTGACAATCTACAGATGCCACTGTGATGACAGAGCATGGCAGATGTCACAAAATGACAGAACGTTTGAGACTGGAAGGAACTGGTTGAGAACATTTAGTCCCACTCCCTCTTCAGGTAGGGTCAGCTAAAACTGGTTGCCAAGGACCACATCCAGCTGGACTTTGAATAGCTCCACAGATGGAGACTCCACAGCCTACCAAGAAATCTCTTAAACTGTTGGATGACTTCCAAAACAAACAAGCAAAAAAGTATTCTATGTTATCAGACAGAGTTTCATGTTTTTCAGTTTGTGCCATTACCTCTTGTCCTGTTGGTGAGCGTTACTGGGGCAAGTCTGGCTCCCTCTTCACATCCTCTCATGATGTATTTATATAAATGCATTTGGAAAAGAACTGCTGCCCCTCCCTGAACTTTCTGTACACAGGCTAAAAACTTCCAGCTCGCTCAGGATATCGTTGTACAAAAGTTGTTTCAGTCTCTTAATAATCTTTTTAGCTTCAATATTTTACAATAATGGACAAGTCATAAGTCTGGCCTTTCCCCCCTTTCCCCCAAGCTTCTCTACAGTAACTTGAAATTTTCTCATAAAAGAACATAAAAATGAAAAAAAATAGTTCAGATTAACAAGTATCTTAGATTACACTAAACTCTTTTGCCTAAGCAACAACAATTTCAGATTACTGCTCAGTAGCACTGAAAGGGAGACAGCTGAGGTAGGATTTAATTCTCTGAACACAGAGCCAAGTTGATTTCCTTTGGTGACTGCACTTGGCTTACAGTTATGCCTCTAGAAACATCTTGTGTTACCCAGGCATCCATTAGTGTATCTGATAATCCAAAGCAGTTCTTGCAGTTAACATAGGATCCCAAAAATATATCCGCTTAGCCAAACTAATTTTTCTCCTAGTTTATGTTGAGATCCCTTATTTCTTCATCTCCCTCTGTGTTTAGTTTAGAAGTCACCCTGACAGAGGCATCTAAACTCATTATATCCATATAAAACATGGAGTTTACAGGAGACACTATGGCAAATAAAGACCCGGTAAAATTTTCAAGTGTACCAAAAATGGCACAAAATTCTTATCTGTGAATAAATTAATTTTGCCAGAGGAAAATAAATTACATATATATATATATATATATATATATACACACATATATGTATATATATGTGTGTATATATATATATGTGTGTGTGTGTGTGTGTATATATATATATATATAATATATATCTGTCTTTCATTGATCACTGGAAGATTTAAAGTTGGCTTTTTTTCTGTGGGTGGCTCTAACTAGATGATGTTTGAATCCACCCTCAATGACTGAAAAAGTATTTTAGCCCAGTAACTGTCATGCTAGGGCTCCAGTGTGTCACATTGGGGTTTAGAATAGTTCTCTAGTGTCATGTCAAATGCAGAGTTGTTCCTAGTTCTGTGTATGGAAAATAAGGTCAAGGCATTGATATTGTGAGCTGATACCTAACCAGTGCCAAACATAGAGGAGGAGCACCCTGGAGGATCTAGCCACATCATAATGGCTTTGTTTTGTTGGTGTGGAAAGATATACAGCTAAAGTTAAACTTTATCTACTATCATTTGTCTCCTTCAATAATATACAGCATCAAATAAGACCTAAAATCTATAATGATACATCTTTTATATTAACTGACCGATGTTTTAGATCAGTCATATGAAATCCCACCATTGCTACAACTGAGACAAGAGTTAAAGTCTATTTTATATTGTGTAATATATTATTTGGTATCTAGAGTCATATAATAAGCAATAGGCATATATTGGCCATGGTTACTGAAAGATTTTATCATCTGGATTTTTATTTCTATATTTTATTTCTTCTTGCTCTATTTTGTCATTTACTGTATGATAATATGTGGTTTGTTGAGCTGATAGTGTTACTGATACTTTGCTGCAAAACCACAAGAATCAATAAAAGTATATAAGGAGACAACTGAGACAGCCTAAATCAGAAAGTTTTGAGTGCAAAATAAGTATTATATGTGAGGGATAAATTATTTAAAGTTTTCATGGATATGCACATAATGGGGTTTTGTACATGACAGATAATACGGTAAAGAAAAGTTAAATTATGTTAGCAACATAGCTTTAAGGTAAGCCAGGAGTTACTTGGGGAAAAACCAAAAGAGGCCATAAATATATTGAATTATTTTCTAACTATATTTTGATATGGATCCTCTTCAGTCTGCTTTATATTCAGTTATGGAACTTTTGGAATAATGAAAGATACATGAAGAAATGCAATGCCATTGAAATGGAACAAGAGCAGAGTTCAAACTCTGATCAGGGACTTAAGTTATCACCTTTTGGATTGATTCAGTCACTAATTTCAGTATCAGTCAGTATTGGATCCATTTCTAGAAGTACTGAGAAGTCCCTCCTCTAGGCTGTTAAGAAGATTTGGAAGCCTAGCAGTCACACATGACAATGCAAATTAAACAAAAATGGTTGAACAAAAAGAAAGGTATCATTTCAAAAAGGTGAAACAAAATGTAGTACTGGCTAAAATGCATTCAGAGGCAGGTTTATGTGTTTTGTGGGCTCCTGAGAAGGAGATGCATCTAAGGAATGTATGAAGTATATGGAGAAAATATAAAAGGACCATTACTTCTACTCCAGGTATATTGAGAGATATTCTACTATCTCAAAGACTTCTTGGAGCCCAGACCTCTCATTAAGCTATAAAAGGTTTTTGGTTATCAAAGTTGTGTTAGAAATTAGAAATTTCAATTAAGAAATTTGTTTTGTATTTTAGAGTATTACTCCCAGAGAGTCTGGTTTAAAGGTGAAATGTGTACATTTCAATCTCTAAAATGTACTCTCCACAGAAACAGTACATGCAATCCATGCTTTAGTATCATTTTTAGGGTGTTTATGTGTAATATACTATATTGTTGTCAAATAATGCTTTGACATTTGAAAAGAGTTTTTTTTATTTGCTAAATGTGACTGAAGGTCTGTTTGGGAATATAGTCACTCCTTTTCATCCCATGCAGCAATAAAATTATTGGAGAAAATAAACCACATTGATGTTCTAATGAAATGAGAATGCTGTGTGATCTACATGAGGAAGCAGTATTGAAAATGCATTCTGAATTATCCTATGTAGCACTCATACAGTTGCATAGTTCATATCATCAGACTTTATCTGGGAAAGACAGGAGCTGAAGATATTAAAATTTAAAAGGCACATTTGCAGAGAATATGTAATGAGTTCAAGAAAGATGATTGCAGCCAACTATTGTACAGAACATGTGTAATGAAAAAATCAGAATATATTTCAGGAATAGATAGAAAGAGTAAAATCTTTATTAATACTCATAAAATCTAAGTGTCAGAAAGCAGCATAGAAATCAATGAGATTAAGCAAAAGTCAAAAGGCAGATGGCAGTGGTTTCAAATGCAGATATGGTAGCATAAACAGAAGAATGTACAGATCTTTAAAAGAAGCAGAGCAAGTACAGCCATTGTATAATGTGAGTAGTTGGCAGTTGTAAGTTCACAAGGATAAGGAAAACAAAACTAAATACTATTCTCTCCACACATAAATTAATAAGAACTTCTTATATGGATTAATATTTGGATATGGCGTAGGAAGAACATGCGAGTTAATTAATAAAAAGATACATCTAAATAGAGAAGAACAAAATCAAAAAAACCTCTAAAATGAGGAGCAAGTTTCTATTGTAGATTGAGTGTATTCCATTAGATTTTTAGTAGGTCAGTTGACTTCCATTACCTACAGTGGACTCAGGCCCTAACATGTAAATGATGTGGCTGTATTAAAAAAGCAACATTTTCACCACCAAGAGATGCACAGGACCTGCCATCCTGACAGTACTGGTGTAGATTGACAGCTGCCCTTTCCTCTCTTGTAAATTTATATCCATAAAATATATTGCTTCTTTTCAAGGATTTATTTAAAAAAATATGCACTTGAAAATAATATAGAACCATTAAAAGGAAAAAATATTTCCTTTGCATATGGAAAAAGAATATTAAAGAAAACAATCAATATTAAATGATCAGCATGGTAATGTCAGGAAACCTAAATTCCTCCTTCTCCAAGATTGGCAAGAGTAGTCTAAGAACATCACCTTTAAGTTTCTGTACCTAATGCAATTCATCAAGAAACTCAGAATTTCCCCACCACAGAGCAAATTTTCAACAAATGGAAGAATTTTAGAGGACCTATGTCAAAATGTGTAAATATAAACTTAATATAAAAAATAATATATTGAAAAAAGAATACAGCAAATTCATTATAAATAAAATGTTACAAACCAATATCAGCAAATAAACATGTTTTGACCAGGAAAATATCCCAAGGGCTCTGCCTGGTCATAAATACTTTAACTATTTTCATTTTTTGCATGATACTCGATATGGCAGATTGAGTGCCTTGGCTGCACATTTTTCAACAGTAGCAACATAGGCAACCCAAAATACTCATCTGGAGGACCTGGCAGAGAACATATGCAAGGGAAGAGGTTCAACACGGAATGGCAAGCTGGGCCTTTCATTTTGCTATGGCTATTTTTGCAAGTGATAGGTTGGGTCAGATCCTGTTCCAAAAGAAATCAAAGGATAAAAGTCCCTACTGTTTAATGAACAGGAGAGGTTTTCTCATCAGAAGAGCCACAGAGTTCAGCACAAGAGTACCCTCTACAGAAACTATTACTAGACAGGTGCTGTTTCGTGCACTGCTGGAAATATTGCACAAAATTCTTCAATTCATAGTTTTCACCACTAAAGACTGCCTATGTCTAAATCACATTAGAGATATAAAGCCAAGAAATTAGGGACATTATTTGTGCTTGTGGAAATATATTTTTAAAAATATCCAGATAAAGGGGTAAAGATCACCTTTGTCATTGCTTAGAAAGGACATTGGAAGGTGAAGATCAGTTTGAATTTAATCCAGTAACATACTGGTAGCATTATAAGAAATGCTACTCAGTATATAGTCATAAATGATATCTACTGCTAGAATGTGTAAGCAGTAAATTCACTCTTGTAAATCTCTCTAGGATCTAAAACTGTAAGTCCAAGTTGTAAAGCAAAATGTCAAGTTTCACTGAGTTCTGAGCTGAGGAATAGAGTGGTGAACTCCTCAACATAAGAAACTAAGATCTGTGGGAAAAACTTGAACATATCACTTTACTTGGTTTGAATGAAATATGATTCATATATCCATTTTCAGAAAATAAAAGGCTCCAAAATCTTGGTCCATGGAGAAAATTGTTAGTGGGATGGAATTCTATTAGGTCTGAAATGTCTACTTGCTTTAGCAACAACCTGGCATCAGCTTTCTCTCAGATATTAAAATCAATGGCAAAAGCTCAGGCTTCAATGTATGGACCGTAGGGATAAGCTAGCAAGCTCTCTCCACCTTTTTGTTTAAAGTTTAATTTGTAATTGGAAGGTAAATTTACTGGCATGTTTTGGTTTTGTCTTGTTTCTGCAGTGACACAAAGTTACTCTGAAATCATCTGCATTGACGACAAACAGACAAAAACTTAGTTTGTGTCAAATTTTGGCAGTTTTGCTGCTTTTGCACTGCTGAAGGAAAGTGATAAGCCTGACCCTGTGTTTCTAGTGGTTGTGTGAGTCCTAGGGTTTGTCTAACAAAGACTGAAGAATATATATGCAACTATATAGCAACATATGAGGCTGTGGTAAATGTCAAAAATAATGGAAACTGAAAAGAAACAGTAATAATTTCATCAAGTGTTTCTGTAAAGCACAAAGAAATATTCTGTCCAGTTATTGTGATATATAGACAGGTTTTTCTCCTTTCTCCTCCAGTTTTATCAGTACATCTACCTGGTGAGTTTCTGTTTCTTCTGAAAAGCATTAGCTAAGTAGTACAAGAATATGTTACATGAAACTGGCATCAGAGCTGATCTTTTTCTCAATGTCTTTGACAGGAAAATTTATTGAGAACTTTAGAAAATTTTTCTATGAAACAAAGCTACTTCATTAATAAATGGAAAAGGTGCTGCTCAATAGCAATTTCTAAAGTACCTTTTCTATTATCATTCCTTAAACTAAGATAATATTTATAAGCATCAGTTTAATAATGATTCCTAGAAGTAGGCTTCTGAATAAATTATACCTATTATAACATTGCAGAGAAAATTATTCTGAAATACTCAATAAATTATTTAGTGGCAACATTAGACATCGTGGTTCACACACTGACTTTTAAATAGCTTTCAATCAGGAAAATTTCCTTTGCAAGAGGATGTGCCATCTTGCAATTCACACTACTGTGTGACAAGATTTTCAATCCCAAGTGTTGTCAAGTCACTCAAATATGTCTGTTATATAGAGCAAAAATTCACTTTTTGTTAGACAGAAACCGTATCAGGTATGCTACTTCATATTCCTACTACATATTTTTTAATTTAACAGCATACACATCAATTAGTTTATTATTTAAAATCAATTAAA
Source organism: Melospiza georgiana (assembly GCF_028018845.1). Taxonomy (NCBI): domain Eukaryota; kingdom Metazoa; phylum Chordata; class Aves; order Passeriformes; family Passerellidae; genus Melospiza; species Melospiza georgiana. The sequence continues at coordinate 53,997,110 of NC_080433.1, forward strand.
ATCTCAGGGCATTTAAGAATTTTGGCAACAGTGTCAGTCTTGATTTTGTCCCAAATGATCATAGAAATGGAATAAACTTTATGTTTACTCTTTCTGTCATTAACATTCATTGAAATTTTGTTCATAAACTCTCTTTGAAGAAATGAGGTTTTAGTTTAGCATCTCTCTAATTATTATGATTACATAAACTACAGACAGGTCAGGGGAACAGTATGTGAAGCTCATCAGTGTGAGTACTGTGACAAACAGAGGTGATACCTACCCACCCTTACCCTCTTTAAAACTAATTTGCATGAAGTAATTCAATTTGCTTCAATGAATAGCTACTATTAATGTGCCAAGAATTCTGATTTTTAGGCTTTTCATTCAACTCTTGCTGTTTTTTAAAGGTTCTGTGGAAAATTGCTTTTGGGGCTCTTGGGCATGAACAGCAGTTTACAGCACTGTCACTGTCACACTTGTCAATACTGCTTAAAGTACTCAAAATTAGGGAAGGAAGTGATACAGAAGGACAGGAAAAACCAGGCCAAAACACCTATCTGCAGAGACATCAGAATTGTTTGCCCTTCACTATTAGACAGCAGACTACCCCAAAACCCAGGATAAATGAAATGTAGACAATAAAAATGAAAGTCAGATTAATGCCACTTGGAGCTATAAACAATAACAGAAACTGGTGAGTTTTATTGTTAATACCAGAGGCATTAGTTAAGTGTGGACTTCCAGATTATAGCCTGCTTGATTTCCTCTGAAGGTCATTGGCTTTGGCATAATCATAACAGTTCAAAATTAAATTAGCTATGAACACTTCCATTCTAAACCAATATATTGGGTTTGGGTGGCCAGGTTTTGGTAGCAGAGGGGATACAGAGGTGACTTCTGTGAGAAGCTGCCAGAAGTTTCCTCCACATCCTGTAGAGCCAATGTCAGGTGGCTTCAAGACAGATGTGCCACAGGCCAAGGCTGGCACATAGTCAGAAACTATGGTAATACCTCTGTGATAACATAGTCATGAAGAAGAAGGAAAAAAATTTATTGTGCAAATGTAGTTGCAGCCATAGAAGAGAAGGGTGAGAACACGAGAGGAACAAGTCTGCAGACACCAAGGCCACCAGCAGAGGGAAAGGAGCTGAGATTCCCCTGCACCCTGAGGGGAAGACAATGGTGAGTCAGGCTGTCCCCTGCAGCCCATGGAGATCCACAGGGATAAGGAGACCTGCAGCCCCTGAAGGAGACTCATGCCAGAGCAGGTGGGTGAGGGAGGGGAGGCTGTGAATCTATGGGGGGCCTGTGCTGGAACAGAATCCTGGCAGACGCAGGAGAGAGGAGCCCATGCTGCAGCAGGTTTCCCAGTAGTATTTGTCACCCCATGGGGAAACCACACTGGAGCAACCCATCTTTGAAGAACAGCACCCCATGGAAGAGTGACCCACATTGCAGCAGTTTTGGGAGGAGTGCTCCCTGTGGGATGGGCCCATGTTGGAGAAGTTCATGGAGAGCTATCTCTCATAGGTGGGACCCCACAGTGGGGCAGGGGAAGGACTCCTCCTCCCGAGCAGAGGCAGAAACAACCTGAGATGACCGTAACCCCCACTGACAGTTTCCCTGTGCTTCTGGGTCAAAGAGATGGAGCGGGAAGGAGGAAGGGATGGGGAGAATGCGTTTTTAGGGTCTTGTTTTATCTCTCATTTTCTTGCTCTGATTCTGCTCATATTAAATACAAGTAATGTCTCTAATTCCAGCCTGTTTTGCCTGTGACAGTATTTGATGAGCAATCTCTCTCAGTCCTTATCTCAAGTCCTGAACCCTTCATTATGTTTTCTTTCCCCTCTCCAGTTGCAGAGGGGAGTGGTACAGTGGCTTTGGTGAGTGCCTGGAATCCAGCCAGGGTCAACCCACTATAACCAAATTTTCATAAGGCTCTTTTGATTAATGATATAGAGTAATAGAGTATACTAGATTCATCATGTCCCATTATTTCAATGACTTTGGATTTTTCACTTAATATATATTTATATATATATATATATATATTTCATTTGCATTACATATAGAATTTATATTATGCATATAATAATTCATATACAGAAGTAGTTTAAGATTTTCATTCCATTCAGTTTGCATATTTTATTTGAGGAAATTTAAAAATTTAATTATATTTTGAAAACTTAGAGTTAATGGAATAGCTGCCTAGAAGACTGAGATGAAAGGAACATTAGCTAAGTTAGAGCACGGGAACCCCAAGGTCATGGGATCCCTGTATGGACCATTCTTTTCAGAGTTGGACTTGATGAGCCTTGTGGATCCCTTACAAGTAAGAATATTTTGTGAAAGTCTGATGATTAAATAGTTGTTACTGCTTGATACCCCAGATGGTACTATTAATTAATTAATCAATCATCTATACAGTACTATGAACATCAGTGGCATTTTATGAAAAATAACTTCAGTGGGCTGTGGAGTTCATAATAACAAACCATACAAAAGAAACAAAGACAAAGCATGGGACACATGGGAAACTGCAGAGAGAGAATAGTAGTAAGTAATACAGGGAAGATTGCCTAGAATAAACTAGTTCTCCAAAGGGGTTTGAAGGAGGAGATAAAGGTATATGGTCTGTTCACAGGGCTGCCAGAGACCTCTTGGGTCAGCTCCCTGCAGAGAAATCAAATTGAAACCACTTTCATAAACCCTCCAAGTTCTATCTTTAAAGCATTTTGGGGTGAATTGCCCTCAGTACTTGCGCCTGGAAGACTGGCCCAGAACTCTGCTCTGAGAGTTAGAACCTGTCTTCTCATTCCAACTTCAACTTATTCATAGGGGTTGATAGTCACCTGTTCCCATGGCAGTCAGATCTTTTATCTTTAAAAACAGTTCTCTCTCATATGCTTGCCACCATGGCATACTCATACAGTAATATCTTCCCTCATATTTAATTTTTGCAGGATTAATCTCTCATCCTGAGATTAAGGTTCTTCATCTCCTTAAAATACTCTACATCATCAGATATGATTTCAGTTCATTTTTCTGTAGTATGTTGACAAAAATGGAACATTATATTACATTTGAAATCTCATATGTGCCTTTAAAATGCCAATTCTTCTCCTGGGAAAACCTCTTTAGATACACTAGAATCACCACTGAATTTTCTCTGTGATAGGAGGTAGCCATTCTGTAATCCTGTCGTTAGCTAGTACCACTAGTCATTTCACAGATGGAGTATCTCCTAGGAAAAATTCTTTTTGTTACCCAAAGCATTAGGTTGATTCAGCAAGCAGAAAAAATCAGCCTACAAGAATATGTCAGACATCAGTGATATCTAGACCCAAAAAAACCCCTGAGATATGGATGATTCCTTTATCTTATACACACAACTGCAAGCAGATGGAGGATTCTGTTATCTCATCCAAAAGCTTCTACATCTAAAGGTGGTAGAAACCCAGAGTTAAATACAGAAGAATCACTGTATGCAAATTTCTTTTATCATGATAACATATTGAACTGTTTCTTCTGACTTTTGGGTGTTGGGATTTTATTGTTTGCTAGAGTCCAGACACTGCTTTCACCAACATGAATTCTTTCCATTGCAGGACTCTCTTCTTGTCTTCAGTCTCAAGGAAATGTTTCCCTCTCTAGGTTCTGCATACCTCCTTACAAAGTTGATGTTCCTTAAATAAACAGGCTCTCACATCCTCTATTCAGTTCACTGCACTGACTAGTTTACCTCAATGCATCTAATAATCTCTGTCTAATATTGAATCTTAGTTACTGGCATTCTCCTCTGACACTTTCATTTGTTTTGCACTCAAATCCTAATCTCATTGTAGATATTTTCAGAAGTCACAGCTTTGCCACAGTAAAACCCCTATTCAATTTTTACCCTGTTTATTCCACTGCTGGTTTCTTGGACTTCAATCCTGCTACCTCAATTGTCTCTACTGTCTCATTGGAGGGTATCAATTAACTGCTTTTTGCAGTCTGTCACACACTGAACAGTTCTGTGCTGTTCCAGCACAGGATCCCCAGCAGTCTCTGGCAAGCTGTGAACTACAGTGACACTACCTTACTAAACAGAGCTAAGTCCCTGGATCTCAGCCTTACAGTGGAAAACATAGAGATTGGACACAGAGCAATGGAGCATAGGAAACTCATCACAGTTCCATGTCCATTCATCAAGCTGTCATTGACATTTTCACTTGTAAGAAATAAAGAAATTAGCAAGATAGATTGGGAGGAGAAATTCTGCATGGTTATAGAAGATATATCTAAGAGAGCACATAGAGGTATTAAATTTGAGACAATTTGTTGATCCCACACATAATTTGTTTATTTCACATTAAAGTAAAATTCAAATTGTCATAAGAAATAAAATTATATAGAGTACTTCTATTCATGACTATCAGTGACCTCTACTTTATTACCTTGTTTGGGATGGCATTATATACATATTTAAGAGCTTCTTACATGTGCAATTGTGGAGTTCCTGCACAAATAAATTTTTAACCCTCTGAAGAGATCTTGATTTGGACAGAACATTCCAGGAATTTGTTCCAACCAAATCACAGTTGTAAGCCTTCTTTATACACCTGCACCTCTGGTGTGTCAGATAATTTCTCAAACATTAATGAACTAACCATTTTTTAAGGCAGAGTGACTTAACTGCAAAGCCTTATATAAATCATGTGGGATTATGAAAAGCTCTCTCGAGTCTTTGATCACAATTCAAACTAAATGGGTCATTTAAAAAGTATTAAAACATCAGGTAATTTAAAGTTTTGATTTTTGTCTTGTTTTGGTTAAGGTCAAACACAGAAACATCAAGTGACTGAAAAGAATTGTGATTTATTCACCATTTGATGAAATAAGTTCCTTATAAGACATGCTACCACGTCTACTGACGTGATGTGTATTACACTGTTCAGTGCTTCCCATTAGAAACAAGCTAGTCACTGCACATATTGTCACTAATTTTAAGGAGTAACCTGAGCCATTAGATTTATCTGTGACTTTGACTGTGCCTGCCAAAGGTTACAGATACATCTTTCAGAGATTTCTAACAGCACTCCTGGAGATTTATGTTACTAGAATGAGCTGAATTTCAGCTTTGCAAACAGAACAGTACTAAATATTTACTAAAAACCCCCTGGTTTTCTTTCAGAAGTTTGAAATGTGTATGGAAGAGTATTTCTTTTACTTAACTAGAATAAATGTACACACACACACACATATATATAAGTACACACATACAGTGCACACCTACTTTGATACTACCACTGCTCTAGACGGGATAAATTCAATAAAGTTTCCCTCTAAGGACTGATCTAAGGAACCTGCTCACTAAGGAATGAGTTAGTCCATCAGTTCTTGATTATTATTAAGAAAGGAAATGTATTCTTTCAGGGGATTTGGGAACAAGACAAGATGATGCCTCAGGCTGCTGTGTACAGAAATTTGGTCACCTGTTTTTCACTTGTTTATTTTAGATTGTCATGGGAACTTTAGTATCTTATGTTTGATCAGTGTGCCAGATATTTGGCAACTTTGAAATTTTTGTGTGTTTTAGCATTTGTGAAAATGTTAGCAATATTTTCCTGGAGAGTTTACCATGGAAGAGAAAAATCACAGATAGCACAGTTAAAAAACCACCAATAAACGACCTATGAGCTTGGTCCTTATGTATGAGAACTTTCCTGGTCTAGCTGCTAGAGACCTGTGTTTTCCATAAAAAAACAGAGGAAATATTGCCACTGTAAATATTGCATCTATGACTGAAAGTCATTAAAACCTTTTTCACATCACCTTGTATTTTCTTTCTCTTTGTTTTGAAGCACATAAATACATTTGGGTATGTACATACAGTCATGCAGTTTTAAAACCTTTTAAGAAATATTTACTCTCTCAATAAAGGAAAAAAATTGTGAAATTACTTAAATTTCTTGTTGCTATTAGACAAAAACAGGACTGAACATTTTTATCGTGTTGTTAAAATATGGCGTTGTGGCATTAAAATGGCTTGTGTACAGTTATCAGGTAGTAATTACCATGTGTCAAAAAGCAATTTTATTTTGTAGAAAATATAGTATGGTATGGTATCACACTCTGTTTTCATTTCTCAAGCATGTTGTTGCAACTAGCTTTCAAGTTAAAGTTCAGTAAAAATTTTATGTACCTCAAAAAGAGTGATAACCTTGCACTGTTCAACGTCAACTTCTCAGGATTCAGCTATCCAAATGAACTGGAGATTTCAGTCTGGAGACAGGTTCAGGAGCTGTCACACAAAATATATTGCTATTACAAAAAACTGACATCAGTGCAACTTTGTAACTCAAAAATGCATCCACAGTCCATGAACTTTACACCAGGCAAGGTGCTATATGATCATAATAAAAAAGTAGTTATTCCTAGAAATTCTGTGCTGCTATACATTTTTATACAGCGGAAAAATTACTCTCCGTAACGCCAGTACAGGAAACACCACATTATTCATAGTATTTAGTAACTCTACCACCGCCTGGGAATCTGGGGGGGAATCTAGAACATCAATTTTCACCTATAAGTAGAAAAAAATTATGCTCACTGTTATAAAATGTCATTCTGAAATTCAGGCCCTTACATTTAACTTAACATATTTCACTTTCTCCAATTTCCTCCACCCTAAATATATTTTTAAAATTTTCATGTAGGAACTTACTGAGGGAGGAAAGTGTCAGAGATTGAACTGTGAGACAAATTAGCAGGTTCTATAATTCACTGACCTAAAGACATTTTTTTTATTTTTGTACTTTTTTTATGTTTGCACTTTGATGAGGTTCTTTGACATTATGCCACAAAGATGGGAATTCAGCTTTTATAGGTTAAATTTTTGACTTTTTTGTAGGCTTTGTGTGCAGATGCTAAATACTGAAGATATCAATATAGGGATCTAAAATAAAGTAAGCATTTCATGTTTCTTGCTACTTGCTATTAGTTGTGGCTGTTATTTTTCAGTAAAGGAATGTGTTGATTCAAAATTCCCATCTTTCTCTAAAAAATTTTTTTCTAAAGAAGATGCCTATTTTGAATCACATCATCCTATTATCCCTCACTTATACATAGTTATAAAACAAATATTTTAACAATTAGTTTAATAATAAATAATAGTAAGCTGGTAGAACAAACCAAGCAAGAATCCTTTGTATCACAGCCCTTCCATGGAACACTGGAGAGACGTAAGATTGATCCCTCAAGTCAAGCAAACAAAAATGAACCATTTGAAAGGCAAATTTTTTCACCTCTATTTAGGACAGCACCTATCAAAATGCAGGGGTGCAGACTGGTTCAAGCTAACCCAGGAAAATGCCCATGGAGCTGTTGTGTGGAGAGGTCCGTGTCTGATGCCCGTGAGCCAGCACAGCTCTCAGTAGTGCAGCGGCATGAGATAAACCATAGCCAATGAGCTCTCCTCATAACAGTGTGTTCCTCATTCACAAAGAGGTCTTCTGAAGAAAAACAGGTCTTTCTCAATCCTTCCAAAAGCCATCTGTGTTCAAATATATTTTTGGAGTTATTTTTTTTTAATTTTGAAATACCGTCTCAGAATAATGTCATTACTGATGCAATTTCCAAGTAGGCAAGAAGAGAAAATATTCCTTCCCTAAGAATTAATTATTGCTCAGCTGATGAAAATGGTATCACTTCATTGATTCAAAGGAATTGCATCAGTTTACGCCTGTAATGCCCTATCTGGTATGGTCAGGCACTTCCATCAATTTCATTTCTACTTTGCATGCTTTTAATTGCAACTAATAAATGTCTTCATTATTTCTCCAGGTAGCTCAAAATTTAAATTTCACTGGTCCCAAAGCCTTTCTTTTAACTACAGCTAGGCAATATTGCTTTTTATTTTTAACCTATGTTTTCCAGTGCTTTTATAATAATTCTTACGCTTAAATATATTATTTTTTTATTGCAGTGTTTTGTGTTGTTTTTTGGTTCAGTCAACTAGAGAGAAAATGAAAAAATATTTTTTTGCACATCTTATGCTGAATTACTTAATAAAAATGAAGTTTTTAATATAATCTTGTGACAATTATTCCCATTTTTCTTTTGTGTTCCTGTGAGAGTTTGCACAAACCAGACCCTGTATAGTTTGTAACATTATTTGGAGTGGACAATGGCTAACATCTGCATTTTTACTTCATTTCCACTGAGAAATGTCTTTAATCCCTCAGAAACATATTGTAGATCATTAATCATAAAACTGACTCTTCAGCAAAGCCATGCACTTTCAAAGTCACGCTGCTATAATGTTTTCTCAGACAATGTGATTCCTGACTAACTTGTCTGAGTAACAATTATGCTAATTTCATTGCTGCTTCTCCTCCAAAAGTCTTCAAAGTCTCCTTCTATGAGCCCCATGGAAGAAGTCTGGACCTTTTTCTGATGGGTACCAAAGAACAAAGCCCTGTTGCCTAATTTATTGTGGGACACAATCAGAACATTTTAATTCACTCTTTTTCTCTATATAAATTTATTATAAAAGTACCTTATCAAATCAAGGGACAGCATGCTATCTAAAAATCCAGTAAGTTTTAATGTGGTTTGAGCTTTTCCCCAGTATACCCTAACCCTCCTTAAGACCAGTGTTGGGTACAGCCTACTTCCCTAAACAATATAAAATTTCTATTTCCATCAACTCTTGAAAACTAAAGCAGCTGGCAATGCAATTAGAAAGATGAGACTCATTATATGAGATGGCAAAGCTGGACAGATTTATCAAATCAACACTATTTCAACTTTTTTTCAGTACAGCAGTGCTACATCTGTTCGTTGCTTCTGCAGAGAAAAAAAATGACTGTTTCTTGAATGCTTTTCTCTAAGGAGATCAGACCACACTCAGACCACACTTTTGTTTGGAGTAGTTTTCCATCAAATCAATTCCATCTTCATCGTTAGTGATTTTCTTGTTGCATCTTCAGATCTAATTAAGGCAATCATGCCTTTTCAATTAACTACAATTACTTTAATTAGGTGAATAACAACAAGAAAAAAAAGAAAACAACTTCCAAAGTTAATCAAATTAGTGTATCCTTATTTACAGACTGCAATCAAGTCTGTAGATTTCAGTCCAGTTTCCAACTTCAGCACACGCCAGTGTCAAGGAATGCTGGGAATACACAGCCAGCTCAATTCAGAGAGGGAAATCCTGTGAGTTTAATGTAACTTAGAGGTGAAACCATATTCCCTGGTAGCTGGATGTAAAGCAAGCAACTTTCCCTACACAACCAGTGGCAAGAACCTAAACCCAAAATTTGCTATTTGCTAAATACGTTGGTTTGGAGGTAAAGAAAGCAGTGTTTCTGACTTTTTTAGGGGCCATCAATTTCTATGCTATGTTTTGAATGCAACTGGAATTATTAAAGCCTGAGTCTTTATCACTGTCTTGGAGCACCGCTGGTGTGAATAAACTCTGCATTCATTCCCTGTGAGCGGATTCACTTTGAAGGGTGGTTCTGGAGTGCGTGGCCTGGATTCTTTTTCTTTTCCTGGATTCCTTTTCAGTGGACTCTAAAGTAAAATCCTGAAATACACTAAATGCTTTAAAACTCCTGATGGAAACATAAGTATTCTAAATAAAAAATTATGACCTTTGGACAGCTTTGATTAAGAGGCAAGGTGTGCTGATTTTGTCCAAGATAAACATAATTTTCTTCACAGCAGCTAGCATGGAGCTGTGTTTTAGATTTGTGCTGGAAACACTGTTGAAAACACAGGGGTATTTCAGCTGTTGCTGAGCAGAGCTCACCCACAGTCAAGGCCTTTTCCAGCTCTCACCCCACCAGTGAGGAGGCCGGGGGTGCCCAAGGAGCTCTGAGGGGACACAGCCAGGAGAGCTGAGCCCAGCTGACACAGGGATGCCCCAGACCAGTGGGGCTGTGCTCAGCACATCGAGCTGGGGAAGGAGAAGGGAGAGGAGAATGTTTGGAGGGATGGTGTTTTTCTTCCCAACTCCCCATCACGTGTTATGGAGCCCTTCTCTCCTGGGGGATGGCAGAACACCTGCCTGCCCCTGGGAAGTGGTGAATTAATTCCTTTTTCTTGCTTTACTTATATGCACAGCTTTTGCTTGGCCTGATAAACTGTCTTTATCTCAACCTCCAAGTTTTCTCACTTTTACCTTTCCTAATTCTCTCCTCCATTCAACCAAGATGGGAGAAAAGAAGCTGGGGGGATTGACTGAGTAGCAACATGGAGCTGAGCCACTGATTTGGCATAAACCATGACACAAGGTGACAAAAAATGAGCATATATGCAGCGAGGATCTCAGCTGATGAGGCCAACCCAAGCCTAAGAGGAGCACAATACCCAAATCAAATATGAAGCAAATGTAAGTGGTGGTCTTTAGCATCAACAAATTGATTATATATATCCAGTGAACTGCACTGGATCACTGGATAATGGAAGCATGGTCCAAGTTTTGCAGTAATTGGATTGATGAATTGATCATGGGATTGTCTCTTTCTTACATTAAGCTGAATAAAGAATGGGAAGTAACATGAAATGCAATCCAAATGAATGCACTAAACATATAATATATTCCTATGATAGTGTTGACATGCGCTGACATTTGTGCCATCTTCTTTCAGGCAAAGAATTTTGTCTTGCATAGTCCTTATTTCCTGGAGAACACAAGCAATTTCCTTTGTCAGCAAAGATGATGTCTGAATTCAAACTGGCAAACAATGTTCCCCCACATCTTTTCACCTAGGAGCATGTCCTTACAGCATGCTCTATTAGCCAGTATCAGGCAGATTTTATATCACAGCTAGAAGAATAATAAAGCTGAAGAATTTTCAAAAGATTTATTTGTTGCAGTTGAGGTTGGAAAAAATTAGCTTCATACTTCCACTAGCACAAGTATGCTGCAGGTATATAATTTCCCTCCATCAAACATAATTGTTGACAGAACAGTTGATGCAAGACTGAAAATGGATGCTTTTATGAACACTAATAAGTGGTGAGAAAGCCCATGAAAAATGCATTCTGTATTCCTGAAATATGTCCTTCTTTCATGTATGTAGAGCAGTTTTGCCTGCCTTTCATTTTAGACAATTATATCTCACTACCAATTCAGAACAATTTATAGACTAATACCAAGTACAATTTTTTAATAACTAAAATTAAATAAATGTATGTTCAGAAATTTCTTCCATATTAGTGTATGCTTTACTTGTAGTAGTTTCTTGTAGCATGGGAGGAGGAGGATGAAAATCTGTGCCTAGCCAGATATAAAGCAATTTGAAGCAATTTAAAAAATCCTCTTATTTGTAACTTTCCTAGACCTACCTTATTGGAATTACTTTATGCAGTTATAATTCACTGAAAGGAAAAAGGAAGAAACTTTATTAACTTTCAGTCACTTTGTATAGCTGTGACTCCTTTCAAGAAGGTCTAGGAACCAATTTAGCAACTAGTATTCTACAAGATAAATATAGGTGAAAATAATATCTGTGGAAAAAAAAATTGAAAATTCATTTAGATATCTGTATTCTATTTAGGGGAAGGAAGAAGTTTTTTATGTACTTTCTGAACTAAAAGGGTGGATTCCAAAAAAGAATGCATTTTTCAAATGCTATTTTGTATTAGTTTTTCCTCAGCTCATGTTATTTTGTTAAACATGAAGAATTAATAGCACTAGCTAAAATCACTGTAAAATTTATGCCCAACTCTGCCATCAGCATTCAACACTGAATTATTCTTCATGTTTATTTTGGTTCTTGGCTTCATCTGAGCAAGGATGAGTAAATTCTGCCAAATCTTATGTTTATATCAGATGAAAGGCAGATGTCCTTGGGAAAATAAGTTGAGACTTCAAGCTTTATTTCAATGGAGAATTAATTTCATTCTCATTTTTTCCCCAAAACAATGGTTCACTGCAACAGTCCAATCTATAATGTTTCCCTATCCATTTTATAAAATATGACTCTTCTTGGTGATGCTTTAATGCAGGAGTGCAAAATTTATCTCAGTGATGATTCATGTCATCAAGAACTGAGTAAAGAAATTTGAACTAAGATAAATATCTAGCATGTATGCATGTTTTTCTGACAGCTTATCACAGAGCTGTAGAAATGAACTTGCTTTTCCAGATTTCTTTACAGCCTCTGTGAAAAGGGAATGTACTACATTTGTTGATTGCTTGTTTGGTTGTCTAGTTTTATCCAAATGCACTGCTTGTGTTACTCCACGCCTTTTGCTGCATTTTAGGAAACTGTTTTAAATCTACTGGAGGAGCTCAGAATCAAAATTTATTTCCTGTTAGCAAATATATAAAATCCCCTGACCTATGAATACTACTTCCATAGCATCTAGTTAAATTCACAGTATACCAGGCACCATAAAACAAATATTCACTCCTCAGGTGTGTAATCAGTCCAAGCTGATTCCAAATGTAGAGGTTAAAAAGCCTTAATATTTTTTTGCCTGACAAACTAGAGGAATGGAGATGGTGAGGCAAGGGTTCAAGCAAAGCAGCGGAGTAAAATAGGTTAAAAAGCCCAAGACCATGCAAAATTGTTGTTGTTGGTGTTGTTATTATTATTATTATTATTATTATTATTATTGCTGTTGTTGTTGTTTTAGCTATTATGTATATTAGCTACCATACAACTATTATTATATTACACTTTGTCTAGTGTTGCATTTCCAGATTCATTTAACGAGACAGGAACAGACAGATCAAAAAAAACAGGGAGGCACTATGGTTTCAGGTTTGCACATACATAAATGCAAACACATTTCTAAAAGCTAATTTGCAGTGTGGCTTCTCAACAGCACCTCAGAAAGCAGAGGAGCACCTCCCTAATGTGTATGTGTGCTTATTGTTTTGAAAGGCAACAAAGACTCTCAGATGCACAAAAGACTCTACACAGAATCAGTAACTCAGAGATTTGGCAGAATAAACGCTTTGAATTGTAAAGCAACAAGTTATTGATCACTCAAACTTAACGCCCTCCTTTCCACTCCTTCTTAGTTACATCTGAAACAAATAAGTCCAGTAAGGAACTCAGTGAAATAAAAAGTGCCAATGAGATCACTAATTCTATTTTTTTTGCTCAGTCAGACATGGTCTCTAAAAAAATGTCCCTGCCTCAAGGTAGGTTTAATAGTTATAACAGCTACACATTTCTTTTTATGTTCTTTCCCGGTGTAGATGAAATGCATGTACTGTTTTTTTCTCCAAGGACACGCATCTCATCCTTTCCACGGCGATGTTTGTTTAAAGTATAAAATGCATATTGCCCCACTACAAACAGCGTGGCATGTGTATCATCTTTCTGCCATTCTGAAAAATGAAGTGCATGAGGGTCTGGTAATGGTGAGGATGTTTTTGTGTATCACTCAGGTGAAAATTGGAAAGGTGAAATCAAGTGTATAGTGATTAGAAAACACTTGAGAGAGTAGCTGTAATCAGGCTGATAAAATGTCACACCTCAGACCTGCTTTTGAGTAATTTAGAGATCACAGTATTGCCCAGTGCAAGGTATGCAGACAATAAACTAAAGTGCTTTGACTAGTTTTGAGTGGTTTGCAATAGCTAAAGATTAGAAATAAATTTTTTCTTGTATTCTCTTTTCTTTTGATTCCATTTTTTTTTCCTCAGTGTCTGCCGTTTAATGCAGGCTGTGTGCCAAAACGATCTTAGAAAGTCTGCTATGCCAGATGTCACACTTTTGCCCTTTTGCTCTGTCTGCAGATTTTCTTTTAGCAGCATTTGAAACTGAGTTAGTGAGCATACATTTTCCAGTAAAAAGAGGCATTATGAATAACACTTCTTGTATCTCTGAATAACCCCCACAAAGTGCAATACACATTATACATTAACTACATCAACTAAATATTTAAAAAAGGTTATTCTTAACTCTTAACTATGTGGAGAGTACCTCATTGGTGTCATTCTTTCAAATACATAAAACAGCAACAATAGAGGCTAATATTGGGGTTAATAAAACCCCACAGAGATGGATTTTACAACATTAATTTGACCTGTGCTGGAAAAAAATTAGATTTTCTACATACCTCTTGCATGCTTTTTTATCTTCTGGTATGCAAGATCTCCATTCTATTATTTCCAAAGGAGAAAACTGTTCCTATTTGAATTCTTTGTGTCACAATAGGATTAATTTTTTAAGCTTTCCTTCCTTAAACTGCAAATTTCTAGACAGTAGAAATGCCTATTGCTTTTTAAATTATAGGCATGAATAAAAACATTTTATTTTCATTAAAAGAAAATGAGACATACACAAACTCTAATTTTCACAGGCCTCCCCCATGCTTCAAGTACCAGGTAGTAATCAAATAAGTAATGTTTTCTTTCTTTGTAGAAGAGATAATTTTTTAAAAACTTGAATTTAACAAAACCTCTAAATATTACTTTGCGTCTGATGACAGTGTATGGTCAGACTTCCTTGGACTGACTACTACAGATGACTGTAATGTGTTCTTATGAGAAAATGTGTTGGTGGTTTTGTTGTTTCAGCTTTTTTACTCAATGAAGTTTGGGCAGAGGTTCACTGCTGTGGATCACTCCTTCTTTTGGATCAACCATGTAGGTAAAAAAATGAAACAAACAAAAATCACTAAATAACTGCCCAAATGCAGCCCCTTCCCCCCTCAAAAAAAAAAAAAATCCAAACAAATAAGCAAACAAACTTAGAAAAAAAAACCAGTCAAAATATGCAGAGTCTGGTTCAGTAAGATGAAGTAACTGTAATTGAAATAAAGCATTCTGTTTATACATAGAAATTGAGGAATGGGAAGTTGGAGAAGGGCTCTGTGGAACAATATCTGGGGATTCTGGTTGGACATGAGCCTGCAGTGTGCCCTGGCACCAGGAGGCCATCAGGCATAGTATCACTGGCTGGTTGAGACGTGGTTGTCCCTCTCAAATCTATGCAGGTGCAACCTTACCATGAATACAGTGTGCAATTTTGGGCACTTCAATATAAGAAGGGCATAAAATTATAAATATATCCAGAGGAGGACAATTCAAGACTGTGAAAGGCCTTGAGGGCAAGACAAGCCAGGATCATCTGAGGTCACTTCCCTCAGTTCAGAACCTGAGGGAAGGCCTCATCGCTGTCCACAACTTCATCCAAGCCTGCAGCAGAGGGGCAGGCACAGATCCCTCCTCTCAGGTGACCAGTGACAGGACTCAAGGAAATGGAGTGAAGCTGCATCAGGTGAGTTTCAGGACGTTAGGCAAATGTCCTCTCTTAACTGAGAGGATGTTTGGGCATAGGACAGGCTCCCCAAGGAAATGGTAATGGCAAGAAGCCTGCCAGAGTTCAAGGAGCATCTGGGTGATGCTTTTATTAGTATGGTTCAGCTTTTGGTCATCCTGGAAGGATGTAAGGAGTTGGATGCTATGACTCTCATGAGACTGAAGATCTCTATGGTTTTATGAAAATATTGTAATACTCAAGTAAATTAAGGTCACTGAACTGAAACTATGAAATTCTCACCAGGTCATGGAAACAGTGCTCTGAGTTAGCTGCCAATATACTTTTGTAAAGGAAAAAGACATGATATTAACTGAAATTATTTGTAAAACAGCCTTAGTTCTCCACCCACCTATGACACAAATAAAGTAAACGTGTAGAATTGTTCACTTCAGTAAATTTCTATGCTATATCATAAATTTCTATGCTATGTTATATCAGCAGTCTCCTTTCACAGCCACATGTACCCTGCCTCATCTTCAAATTGTTCAAAAATGTTTGTGACAAGATTTTGTAAGTTTTCAGTGAACACTGATTTAAATATAGAGGTGATAATTAGCTCTTGGAATCCATGTTTTGAATTATGCAAAGCAGTTTAACAGAGCAACAAATTGCTGAAAATATTTTTTGAAAGGTCAAATCACTTCTGTGTCTGCTTCATCTTTCTTTTTGTAAGTATACTCTAAAAAATGAAAGACATTAGAACACTATTTACCTTTCTAAGAATAAATGTCAAAGTCATATCGAATGAAAGAACACTAAAATTTTTACTGAAAGCCAGATGCCAAAATGTAAATTAACACCTAAAAGAAATATTAGACAAGTCCCCATAATAGTAACAAGACAAATATGAACTTAAAGATTGATGTTACATAGAATATTCATTAATATAAACTGATATAAGTTAATGGTAAGGCTCTGAATTTTGATCTCCATGAATGGGAAAATTATCCCTTAGACTTCTAATGTTATTAATTTATTTTGATACTTTGCTAGGCTTTAACACCAGTGCTTTGTTTTCTGTAAACCTGTCACATACTAGTCATCTAATACTGGCCAGCTGCCAGAATGCAAATTAACACCTACATAGAAATATTGGACAATTTCTCCTCTCCTTGTAATTTTGCATTATCACTATTGAACATAGTTGAATATTCAACTGTCCATTAAAATTCAGGTCATTATTCTAAAAAAAAAAGATTGGTTTTGACATCGTTTTTCTCACACCATCTTCTCCTTCAGGATTTTTCTCTAAAATCAGCTCTAAGTGAAAACATATTCTTATGTCAGTTTAAGAATTAAGATTTTCACACATGTATAAAAATCTTATCCTCTTACAAATTCAGTAACAGATTAACAAACATTACACTTTAGCTATAATTAGAAAGAATTAAATCTGAATCCAAGAAACTATGTTGAAAAATGCAAGCATTTCCAAAGTGGACTTTTTCCAGCAGGACAATTTAAAAAATATATCTCTAGTTTACAGCCACAGAAGTTTATTTTGTGGGGTTTTGTATGCAATAAGAGATAGTGAAGGAGGCAAACTTTAAAATGCTATCAAATTTCATGGTTCCAGTGTGTTATTGTGTGACATGCTCTACTGCAGAGTAGAAGAGGTTCCCATTGATAACAAAACCTCTTAATTCAGTACATTGCCAAAAAGCTATCAAAGAGAAAAAAAAGTGAAGAATAACAATCAACTGCTATTTAGCAGAGATATAGCTGTGTGAGGTCATGCACTTAATAATTTCACATATTATTGAAACGCATATGAAAACAAATTCAGTGATACCATAGGATAGTTTAAATTGTTTTAAAACTAGTTTGTTTTTGTTTTAAGTTTCTAACATTTAACTTCAAATACTGAACTACCTGAAACATTTTTATTTTAATATGTAAATCTAGGAAGTTGAGGTTTTGCTAATTGGGAAGATTACGCCAAACTTCCAAATACAGAGTCATATCCTCATAAGTCTAATTTATATAATTTTAAAATTACTAGCAGTCTCAGTCAATAATCAAGAATTTTTTGGTTGGTTAGAAGATCCTTCTATTTAGTTCATACAAAAAAAAACAGTCTAAAAATTTCCATCCTTATTTTTGGTTTGTTTTTTTTTTTTTTTTTTAGGGTGGTGGGAATGGTGTTGTGATGCTACATATTTTCTGTTTGTTGTTTTCATTACTGAGAAGCTAATTTTTTAGATCTCTGAAGTCCAGATGCATTTCAAGGAGGCAGGGGTCAGAAGTTGGCTCACCTAAGACTTGATTTTGGGAACATACTCTTATTATACCCTCCAAAATAAAACTGCACTATCACACCATTTTTTATTTCTCATTATGCTATCATCTTTGTTTATAGCACTAAAAAGATTGTTCCAACTTTGGCAGACCATAGCTGGAGTTTGATTAGGCTTTTGCCTCCTCTGTTATAAGATATAAATAGAAAATAAAACACATATGCAAAAAAACATCTACAGCACTTGCGAAGAGAAGTGAGTGCCTTGGGAGACTTAGAAAAAAAGCAACTTTTTTCAGCTGCTCAACTAGTAGATTACTTATTCAATATCCAGCTGCAGTATATTAAATTTAAAGCATTAAGTTTCACAGCATTATGTGCTCAATTTTATATAATTTAAAAGTAAACAAACAAACAACTCTCCTAATTGACTAAAGGTAAGAGGGTTAATTAGAAGGCCAGAAATGGTGAGTCTGTAAACTAATCACGCCCTGGCTTACCAGGGAAATGTAGAGGGGTTACTTTTTAACACTATACATATACACAAACATATATTCAAAGACACATAGCTGAAAGATACTAAAATGCTCTCCTCTGAAGTAAGGAAGGTTCATTATACTGTGTTGGGTATTTTTAACCAAGGGTACAGATGCAGCATTTAGGCTGAAGATTGCCAGAGATCCACCTTCAGTACATGAGCTTTTTAAGCTTAATCTATATGAGTTATGGTGCAGTGCCACAAAAGCAATCTAAATTAAAACATAAACCATCACTACATTGACTGATTGGCAGTCTGCAAGTATGATTATCTCTCTACAGAATAAAATTTTTAAATTTTCAACAATTCTAGGAAAATGTTAGCGCTGTGAAACAGCATTCAAAGCCAATTGCAATTCTTTTGCATTCAGAGACATGATTTGTTTTGTATATCCTTTTGGTTTTCACTTAGGGCTTTTTTTTTTATAGCAAGAACTGGTAAAATGTCAGGCATCGGATTGGATAGTAAATACAAATACCAAGATATCTCTTTTAGAGTGTATGTTGGAGCTAGGTTTAATCATATTTCATAGAATTTTTTCAGATTAAATGACTAGCAGGTTCCTAAAAATGGAAGTTCTCCATTTGTTAAGTTCAAAAATCTACCAAAGTCTTTATTTTTAACCTATACTCAAAATACGTAAGCAGAAAGCTGTGCAATAAAACTAGAGGTAACTCAGATAACAACCTTGCATTTGTTATTTATTTCATTAATGATGAAATCATGCTATGGAAAGCTATAATCACATCAGCTATTTTTGGCATCAGTGATAGTCTCAAACTCCCTGCCCAATTTTGTAGATACTTAGTCTTTCAAT
Organism: Melospiza georgiana; assembly: GCF_028018845.1. Lineage (NCBI taxonomy): Eukaryota > Metazoa > Chordata > Aves > Passeriformes > Passerellidae > Melospiza > Melospiza georgiana. Next base: position 54,015,964 of record NC_080433.1, read on the forward strand.
TGAAAATTCCCACAAAACTTTTAGGCTCAGAGGTGAACTTTACATCATTATCTCTACTGCACTTACCTGTTAACACTTGCCTTCTGTCTAACCTTATGCAGTATGCAAGAGTGCTTCATTTATTCACATTACCTCCTGGCAGAAATGACTAGAAAATATAGCTGGGAAGGTGGAGTTGGCAATGGTGCTATGATGTTCCAGCCTCATTTAATCCATGAATTTAAGGGTTATAACATTCATCATGCATGTGTCCAAATCACCCCTGTCAAAAGGAGTTTGAACTCCCACTCCAAGAAATTGCCTCATCAGCAACTGGGTGACCTGTACAAGTGGGACTCTCTCATTCCTGCTGTGGGTGATTCACCTAACAAGAAGGATACAGCAAAATACAAGATCTCATGAGAAAGTTATTTCATATCTGGGCGGTAATAGCCTTGCTATGAAGAGAAAACCTAAGTCAAAGTCGTTGCTTTGCTGAGTATGCTGTATGTAACTCCAAAATGCCAGCTGGCTGCCTATCCCTGTGTGCTAAAAGTCATCATTTTCCTTGTCACTTTCAACCTGTTAACACCTCTCAACATGACAGTTGTTGAGGATTCTCTATGCTCACTATAGACCTAAAGACCTAATTTTTCTCTCCTCACTGTAAAGGAGACCAAATTCTTAACACCCACAATTTGGAAGGAGGCCTAGCTACCCTATTTAGCATTATGAATGACTTTTGAAGGACTCAACCTCCACTTAGCCAATCAATCCTGAAGAGATTAGAGAGACAAAAACCAGGCCAAGACACACCACAGCAGACCCACAGGACACTGTGTCTTTACATCTTTGGTAATGGCCCTGGAGATAAGAGTGGTGAAAAACTGCAGACTTTGGGGAGGGCAATGTTAGAAATCTCAAAGGGCAAAAGAGCCCAAACTGTAGTAAATAAAATAATCAAATTTATCTCTCTGTTTAGCTGAGTGGAAATAGTGGCTGTTGTTCTTTGCCTATCCCAAGTACCCATTTCATCCAAGGAGATATGTATTTCATCTCTCTACTGCTTTTTCTTCTCTGTGCTAGTTTTACAGTGAAACTGGTGTGATCCTAGAACCTGCCTTATGATAATTTCTCAACAGTTGTCATGGACAAGCCACCAGCACAGAAGCAATGTTCCTGTCCTTTTCTTCTTTTTCAGGCTTTATTTGGCCTTATGAAATTATTTAAGGTTAAATGTTCCATAGGTCCAGAAATATTAAAAGGCTTGTAATATGATTTTTTCTTTAGAGTACATTGAAAACTGAAAAATATTACACAGAATATTTCAAAGTTCATAGTACAAAAAAATGAACTTTTAGAAAATTTTCACTGACAATCTTCTTGACACTTCAGGAAACAAACAAAACCAGGAATTAAAGACTTATCCTGTTACTTTAAAATTGTACAACAGATTTTTTTTAAAGTCATCTTTTATGTAGAGCAAATTTTCTCTTCCAAAATTAATCTTCTTTTAAAAAAAGTCAATATCCATAATGTTACAGTTTAACAAAGCACTTCTTTGGTTTGGCACTTCAAATATCGTAATTTTAAAATGCAACAGTTTAGTGAAGAATATTTAAAATAATACTTGAATGAGAAAAAAAAATTATCCATAAATTTTTACGTTGATTAAATACACTATGCTAAATGCAATTAATTTCACCCAGCAAAGTTTCTTAATAAAATGCTGAAGTGTTCCCTTTATATTACAACAATAGATGTTTCTGATACATTTAGATTTTTAAAAATACTTTAACTGCTACATTTTATGTCTGACATCACTAATATTATAGAGGGTTAGTTGCTCATTATAAACATTCATTTATTCCTGTAGCAAATATCAACCATATTTACGAGATATAGCAACAGAAACTTAAAGAGATACTACAATACTTATTGTATGCATCCAAGTCAATAAATCTGACTGTCCCACTCAGATCTCTGGAAAGGCTACCCTGCCATACATCCATCCTGCCACAGAAATGCCAAGGTCGCCAAGCTTTGAGCTAGAGCTGACACGGGGCTGGATGCTCCTTGGGTGCAGGAGGAGCGTGCTCTGCGAGTATGAGCTTCTGTTTAGCTCCAGAGACATGCGCGTTTACATGTTATGGACTTGCCACAATTTTTTTAGATAACTTTTTGAAAAAAATTGATTTAGCCATAGACAAATACTTGGTTATAGCGTGGAGTGGCAAGAGCAAATTCATACACCAATGGTGTATGAATGACATTTTGGGGAAGGAACACTACCAAACTTTGGCCATCCCTTCGCAATAAACATGGAGCTATACAGTCACAATGCTCTTGTCAGCAGTCTGAGCTCACACTGAGTTCAGGCTGCCTGAAGGTGACACATAAAAACTAATGTCAGGGCATTTTTTGTGAAGCAATTTGGAACCCTCTAAAAAAAAGTTACAGTTATTTTTTCCGCCTGGCTTTGACTTGGCCCTGTGGTTAACTGAAGTTCACAGAAGCAACTAAAGCAGTTAAAGGGTTCATGCAATCTTCAAGTGCAGATTCCATGTCATGCCAGAAATTGTGTCTTTTCTCCTCTAGTATTACCAGTGAATTCATCTCCAGACCAACACTCAAAGTTTGCCAATATAGTGTGCAGCTGTATTAGTCCACCACCAAATACAGTCTGAAAACAATTCTTGTGCTATGCTATGATGAAAGATTTAAAAGCAGAAGTATCTGTCATCACTGGAGATGCAGTGAAGTGAATGTCAAGAGTGAGTTAAGAAAATCCAAGATTTCCTATGAGATACATTGAAGAAGAATGCAAGCTACCCAACTATAACTGTATATAAGACCACAGATGAATGGGAGTCTAGACATGATGCATTTTCACTATGTACTAACAATAGCCAAAAATATCAGACCACATTTACTCAGAGCAAAGGCATTGACTTCAAATTCCAAGGTCTTGTTGAATGGTACAATCAGATAAATTTGTGGCCAAAAATGGGGCTGTTATAACCAGGCAGTGAGGATCTCCTAGGAATAAAATTTCTGATGGCATTTTTTGTTGAGATAGAAATAGAGGTCAAGGAAAAAGCAATCTAGATCCACAGCACCAATTTGACAACCTAGCAGGTCTTACTAGGCTGTGTGCTGGCAAGCTGAATCTGAAGACACTTGAACTATTCTGTTTTGGTTATATTGGCACCTAGGGAAACAGAAAGGCTGAAAGCTGAGACACATCATAATAAATAAATAAGATTTAACAATTTATGGGGATGGTAAACTAGTTTTCCATAGTCTACACATCCATCATATAAAAAAGCAAAAAGGCCAGTTCTGAATCCTCTAGCTCAGCCTACAGTGATACAATGAGAAGGTAAGCCAGAGAAAAGTGCTTTGAGCAGAAAGCACGCTGCAGACCAAAATCCAGACGCTTTCCAGACAGCAGTTCTGTAGCAAGGAGACAAGTGTAATCCATGTGATACCGTAGCTGTACATCTCTCCAGAAGGCCTCAAACAACCCAAGAAGACTTTGATGTGAGCTGTTTCATCCATTAAAACAGTGCATACTCTAGAATTTAGGATCCAATGCTAACGGCAGTTACTACCTACTGCCAGATTATTTGTGGATGAGCTGGGAATGCAAGATAGACTTAATCGGTGTTGTAGGAGCTGACACTTAGCTGAGCAAACATTTCATACTTAATGTAAACCAATATGCACAGAGCAAGCCAAAAGTCATAACTAAAGGCCATGAATTTGTTGAAGATGTACTTTGAACAGCATGAAATGCACAACTGTTCAGACATTATAAAACTCCCCAACATCCTTAAATCACAAGTTGGTGTTGAAACAACTAAGGCAGATATAATTTTTACAGGCAGGACTACATTTCTGATCTCCATTTAGTGATTCCTGAAAAATCTTCATGGATTTTAAGTTGAGAACCAACTGGAAAACTTCAGGCATATTTTTCAAGAATTTGGTTTAGACATCAAGTACAGAAGAAAATGGAAATTTATAGGCTGCAAGATAGATATGCAAATGGAAATTTATAGGCTGCAAGATAGATATGCAACCAAACCACTCACACAAAGCAAATGATGAAAGATTAATCCTGGGTGTATAATGTAACTAGAAATCAGAGCAGTAAAAATGAAATCAAGGACACCTGCAGAGCAAAGGCAAGTCAAAAGCCAGAGTTAAATCAGGGGCTTTAACTCAAACTTAAGTTTTGGGAATTAACAGTAAGTTGTTCAGTAAATATGAAGATCTGGTAGACAAAACTAAATGAGCTCTTAATAAAGACTATATTCCTCTGACAACATTTTTACTAATCAATTCTTGCCCCATCAGTTCAGGCATTAGTCCCAAAAAATTCAACTACAGACATTGCTCAATGAAGGAGTAGGTACCTGAATATAACTCAGAAGAAAGAATTTAGAATGAAAGGCAGCCAAGAAATCAGCTTTGTATCCACACAGCCTGTGTTAGCTGCAATTTTAACCTCTCTAAAGAAGGTTCTTTTATAGAGAGAGTATACAATTCTAGAAATAGTATAGAAACATGAGGCAGGACACAGGTCAGTACTGGATGTCTGTAAAAAATAAATAAACCAATAAATTAAAATTAATCCTAAACCTTAAAGGGATTCTGAATGTATTATTATGAATGATATGAACATAAACATGACATGAAGCAATCTTAACTCAGTTTATAGGTAAGCTATTGTTGAAGCATAATAATTGTTGCTATTTATAATTATGCCACAAAGATACTTACTGGTTCCTGTGGCTATCAGAAAGGAAAAGCATCATTACCAGAATGCTGAAATTCACCTGGTCTAACAGCAAAGTATTTTAACATTCAATTTAAGCAATCCAGCAACCAAGCCTTTTATATTTCTGTTAGGAACTGTCATAGGGGAGAATTACACCATCCGTGACCAAAACTGCTAATGTAATCAATGAGCATTGGGCACTCCCTGGCATCTGCACTGTGCAAGTCTCAAGACACTCCCATTTGTTTAAGATAATCTGTGTGAAATTACAATGAGGAGATAGTCATTGCCTAATTTTTCCTTTTTAAGTCAGGTTCATTAGAATTGGGCACAAGAACATGAAAGTATAAACTTGTGAGAGTTAGATGAAAATAATTTGCAGTTTCTTGGCAGCAGCTTGGAAATAACTATTTCTGCAATAGCAAGTCATGTCAAATAATCTACCATCCATAAAAGACACAGCACTAAATGCAAACTAATGAGGATTGCTGAATCTGGGAACAATTAAACCTGTCAACTAAACCCCACACTGCAGACATGAAAGGTACAGTGCACTCCAAAACAGAGAAAATCCTCTGTAGTTTTTAATGTAATTCTTCCAGATGGATTTGGTGAATTAAGTAGAAGAAATGGTCAAAGGCTTTCAAAAATTTGATTTGTTCCTGGACTGCAGCCTCCCCAGTGAAAAGTTCAAATGGTCACTGCTGCCTTTTCATCACAAAATGGAACTCTATAAAAAGGGCCACTATCAATAAAACACACTTAAAGCTGGGGATGGGAAATTGAAGTGAAGGAAAAGCCAGTTCAGGGTGACCGTTTCTAGAAGCCATGTCTCAGGATGTGGAGAAGATGACCATCAAAAGATTCACAAGGATTTAGCAAGCCTTGGTTAAAGCCTTGTCTGGTGTAAGGTCCTAATGAATTTCCTATGGATCTGCAAAATTGTACAGTAAAAAATCTGTTAATTTTGAAGAAGGTGGTTTGTTTTGTATATTACTATGCTAAATAGGTCACTTACCAGTTCTGATCTGTTTCTTTGATAAGAAAATGTTTATGAAGGTGTAAAGTATGCAGTTTCTATTGTAAAGAATTCTTCTGAAATGGAGTACGTGTAGCTTAAAAAATAATGTTGTCTACTAGTTTATAATTGAAAGAGTCTAGAAATGACAAACCAGAGGAAATGTCCCAAGACTAAACATCTGATTTTGTGTTTTGCCTGTCAGTTCACAATGTTTTCCATGGTTAAAAAAGGTGATTTGAAGATGTGGAAGCTGTCTAAAAGCTGGAAAATAAGTCATTCTTTTTGGTTTTGTCTCTTTAAAATAAAAAATAATTCCTAAAGAAGAATTATATGTGGGAGCATCAAATCATGTCCTGCATTTGCAGAAGATATAGGATAATTTTAAATTAAATTTTTAAAGTGCAAAATAACAGGCAGCTTAACTTACTTTGGGGTTGTTTCCTTCTTAAAAAAAAGAAAATCATACATCCATGAAAAAGGGAGATTTTTGGAACATTGACATCTGCTCCTCCTTTGCCTTGGCAAGAATAAGGAGAAGATGAATAATCAAAGCCTGCCCTTGTCTAAGCCAATAAGTCTCATTGCAAATTGGTACAACTTGAACCTTTCTAACCACATTAGGCAGAAGAACAACCCGAGGCAAGAAGATCTGGCTCTCCCAGCTTGTGTTGAGGGGAAGCTGTGACACTGCAGAAGCCAGATACACCAGCAGGAAGAGATGAGCTCGTTGGAAGGGGGGTTCATTGATTCTCCCTGTTAAGCCTGTTCAAAGCAATTTCCAATTACAATTTTAATCACTTTGTCTAATGGAGGACAAAACAAACATTTTTGCCTAGTCTCTGGATTGAATCAGGCCATTCTTCTGTGAGTCATGTAGATCTACAGAACTTCATCTCATACACAGCAATGTTACTCAAATTGCTTGCACATAGCCTTTACCTCTCTGGGAGTGGAGACCACAATGGGAAAACACCATGAGTAAGACTGTGTGTAAGGTCTGTCTTTCTAATCTTGCCAGAGGGAGGATGCATTCAAAAAAAGGCAAAAACAGATCTCTCTTGTATTTTCCTGATTTTGCATATCACCACCGAATTGAAATTGTTGTGTCCTGTGATGCAAAGATACAGAATTCAATTAAATAAGTGCAAAAGGGATTCAACAGTTTGAAATTCACATGCATAGATACCATGATGATTTCTGCCTACTGAGCTTCCAAGCTGAGGAACATTCAGCTCTCTGAAGCCCTCAAAGAGGCTTGGCAATCATGGATCTTACCCTAGACTGCGTTATGCAGGTGAAAGTGGCAGAAAAGTCGGTGTGCTTAGCTGCTATCCAGACTGCCCTGACATGCTTGCAATACCAATGAAATCATTAAACCTTTGGGGATCCTTAAGGGAATGGCCTGTAGAATACTTATTTATTGCTTCATTATTTTGAGTGAACTTAGAACAATAATTTTCTTCTATTGGCAGCATTGATATTTGCAGTTTCCCATTCTGTTAAGGAGAAGGATAGTGCTTGACTGAGGTGATCTTCGAAATGTTCTTTCCATTTAAATAAGAGCATCTAAGTGATCTGAACTGATATGAGAGAATATTAATACAAGGAAATAGCAACATAAGGCCTTGGAAGGCAAAAATGCTTCAGCACCTTGATCAACCTGAAATGACATTTTGAAGTTAACACTTCAGTCATGTTAAGATTTAGTCAGATTTATGAAATTCAAGTTTTCTTTGTTCCACAAGAATAAATTCCTTTTTCTGAATATTATAGATACTGAATTATTTCAAAAACCTGCCTCTATCTAGGAGAAGCATGAAAGCATTAAACATGCCATGAAAACATCATTTATGGTAGACTAAAATGCATTAGATTTCAGATGTGTTAATGACAACAATAGAGGTTGGCAAGATGAAGACAGTCATAACAAGTCTTTGACAACAGCATCCAGGTAGCAGAGAAAATAAATCGACTTCAGAGGTCTTACTAAAGACTCATAATAGGTAAATAAAATATGTAAGAGCAAATTTTTTTTCTGGTGACGATCTCTCTTTGCATTCAAAGGGGACATAGGATGCTACAGTAAAGAAAGAAAAAGAGAGCAGGTGAGGAAACAAGTTCTGAGTACCTTGTATGTTCAGCCCTTGCAGCTAGGATAAAATTCCTAAAAGACAGCTTTACTTACTCACCTAACTATGCATCTCTTCATGCTGCACATAACAATTCCATCAGAAAGAAACATCAGTAAAAGATGGGAAAACATCCCAAGAATTCACAGATGACATTCCATGGCCAATTTTAACTGTTTTAATTCCGTGCAGGATGAGTTTTTCAGCATCCTCAGGATGACTGCAAACACTGTACTGGGTAAAGGAAAAAGACGCTATATAAGGGACCTATTTCCATTAGATCACAATTATTACAGCAGAAATAGTATCAAGAATAGCTTTTCCTTTAAATTATTCTCTTATCTGTGTCTATCTGATGAAGTGCTCTCTGTTGATGTTGTCTTAGTCTTTTCCATTTCATACATTTACTTTATTCAAATTATCCGTGATTATCATGTGAAAAGGCTAATCATGTAAAGTGATCTTACCGCCCCTCCTAAACCCCTTCAGTTTCCACTGAGACCTCTGTCAAGGCCGTGCTCATGTTCAACAGCCCTCACTCTAACTGCAGGACATTAATTCAAATTTCTCATTTATTAACCATTTTTAATCCATAAGCATGTGTTGCAGTTTCCAAGTGTAATAGAAGATTGAAGGGCTGGAGAACCTGCTATGCGAAGAAAGACTGAAATGAAGAAAAACTGAAAAATAAGGTCTGTTTTGCCAGAAGGGAAGGCTTGAGGAAGCTCATCACTGTATTCCAGTCCTAAAAGGACAGTTAGAAGGAGGACAGAGACTCTCCCTTGACAAGATCTACGTGGAGAAGACAAGAGGCGATGGGTACCAGGAGAGCTATCTTCTCAATAAGAAAGACATGGTTTTACTGTAAGAACAACCATTCCCTGGCACAGCCTCCCCTGGCACATGGTAGAGTCCCCATCACTGGAGGTTTTAGGACGTGATTGAACTGGGTGGTAGATAATCTTATCTAGGCTCCTTTTTCTAACAAAATGTTGGACCAGATGGTGTTTTAAGGTCTCTTCCCACCCATACTTGTCTATAATCCTGTGATCCTATTACCTTCACTAGAGGTTTAAAATGGAGTGAGTTTTTGAAAACACAGTAAGAGTGATAGGTAGACATTATGCTAAAAACACAAGCAAATATTGTTGCTCTTTCTTTCTTAGGTTAAAAAAAAACACAATGATTTTTGTTTGTGGTATGGGACGCCTTTGCTTTTCACCAGTGTTTCAAATACTAGTATTAAGGGTGCCATTATGTAATACTGAATCACTTTAGGAAAAATCTCAGAAGTATGGCAATTCCAAAACATAATGGAAGTAACAGTATTTTTTCAAGAAATTTTATAATGATCAGAATTGAATACATCATCTTCTTAGATAACACTAAGGAGTAATTAATGACATCATTTTTACTAACTAGTTTTAAACATAGACACAGACAATTCTCTTACAAGTATAGAAAAAGTAACTTCACCATTCATCCAAGAATTTCTGCCTGCTCCTCAAGAAAATGGATGTAATTTTTTCATGTTCTGTGCTTGTAAAATGTGTGTGATGACCTTCCAAAACTTTCTATCTATCACAAATGACAAGGTTTTTCCATATGCGTCTGAATGAGTATACATTATTCAGCAGATCATTTAATGTATAAATATATTAAAATTAAAGAGGGGAAAGCTCCAAAAAAACAAACAAACAAACAAACGAAAAAAAAAGAAAATAAATTTATTGCGCACCTGATATAAATTTCTGTAAGTCTACCATAGATTAAACTGCAGAGGACATCAACTTCACTCAAGATAGGTGTACTGCTTTAGGATTGACAAATGACAGTGATGCAATATTTTTCCCCAAAGCAGCTCTGAAAGCACCTTATAAAGATAAAAATATTTTCTGACTTTTGCAATTTGAATTTTATGTTTTATAACACTTATATTCAATGCATATGTGTTACACACTCCATTGGAGTAAACGAACTAGGAAGGGCATTTTCATGAGAATTTTGGGACAGAACACAAGAAATTTCTGGGGATATTGACAGCTTCATTCAGCAATATGGAAGTGACTAAGCAATCTATCAAAAGTTTGGGGTTTTTCACTGAAAGCTAGGTGAAAATCAACAAAGTGCAAGAAGAGAATAAAGTCTAATTTGAGAAGATAGATCTCAATGAAAGCTGAAAGAAATCAGCGTGAATTAGATGACTGTTAACAATATTAATGTCACCTTGACTTTCAAACAGAATGTGACAAAAAATTTTGGGACAGATTATTATGCTCTCAGTGTGTTTTGTTTATATCCTTGTCATTCTAGCATGTAATGACATACCTTAGCAAGGGAAAAAACATAACCAAAATGTAAGTCCATTTGATTCTAGGGAGGGAGTAGACAGTGTGTATGTTATTTCTATAAAACAGTTTCCCACTGGATCAGGAAAATACCTCAGGATGTCTAATTTAGATAATAATCATTTTCACATCAGCAAACAAGATATCAAGTAATAACAAAAAGCTCACTCTATTGGTGACATAATTCATATGTAAAATTTCTAAGAGTAGAATAATTAACATTGTTAGCATTTTTTAAACAAGAAACAGTGAAAAATCATTTATCAGAATTTTTTCCACTAGCGTAAACAGTAACAACAACCTCAGACAATGTGTATTAAGAGACAGATTTAATACTCAGGAGCTGTTACCAATTTCAAAGGTTGGCCAGAAAGAAATGAAGATAAAAAGAGGGAAGAAATATAATGCACACCAAATTTTAAAGGTTATAAATAAGGGTGAATGCAGTTCTCTTTATTCTTTGCTTAGTGGATGTCAATTGACTACCAGGTCAGACTGTGTAAATGTGTAGAGAATTATAAAAACAAAGCTAGGAGTTCTCTTCAAATTAGGTAAATATTGCAAGGAAAGGAAATGTGTATCTTATGATATCATATTTAGTAGCACCTGTGAATTCAGAAAGGACTGCCTAAACTGCATTTTCAAAAGAATAAGATTCCATGGACTTGCGCACCTGCAGGTTCTTTAAACATTCCACAGCCTGGGCCTTCCCATACCATAGGTAAGGCTTCCTTTCTCCAGGCCTTCCATCTCATCTTAGGGATCTGTGGTTCCTGTAAACAAATCATTCTAGTTAGAATAGAAGAAAGCACTGGGTACCTCAGGCTTTTCCATGTCTTTTGTCACCCAATCCTATCAGTGCTGTGGTCTCGTTTCTCCTAGCCTTCATTTTCTTCTTATATGCCTGGAGAACTCTTCTCTTTATGACCCTTAGCATATTAAATTCTAGATGATCTTTGGCTTTCTTAACTCCATCCCTTTTCACTTGCATGGTATCTCTACATACCTGAGCTATCTCACCCCACTTCCACTTCTTGTATGCTGCTATGTGATAGCAGGAGATGCCAAGAGGAAAGTTAGGTCTAGGATTTCTAACTCCAAGGCAAAGATTTAAATATCCCCTCTAGTAACACTCCACAATTTTGAGAGAGGAATCAAATAGGGTGTTTATTCCATGAAGTAAAATATGTATTAAAAACCCTTGTGCAAATTCAAGTCAAGCTGGCATGAATATATGGTGGAGAGTAATGCTACGCAGAGATAACAGCTTTATCTCAAGAGCTTCATTAACAATTTAAGCAGCAGCCAACAAAAGCTTGAAAACTCTACAATTAAGTGGCTCAGGTGCCACATTTTCTTCATATGTATATATTTCTTCAACTTCAGCAGCTAATTCCATTGGCACTAGCTTTGCACATTTGCTACCCTTTGGTATAAAAATATCCCAAGCCAATTATTCTTATTCCTTTTTCTCTTAAACAAAACAAAGCAAAAGAAAGACAAATCCTTTTATATAACCATTTACCTAATGCTTGGAGAACTAATTTGAAGAACTAAATCAGAAGTTCAAAACTTCTGATTTAAAGGGTTTTCGAACTAGAATTTGCTCCCACAACCTTTTTTCAAGTCCTAAATGCTAGGTTAAAATTGACAATAGTGTTGGAGTCTTTCCTGAGTTTTCAGCTCAGGAAAAAAATAAAACAGTCAGTCCAATCTGGTTTTGAGGTCTTCTAATAGTACATCAGGTCTCTTAACCAGCTTGAAATCTGACTGTTGAAAGAGTGTCCTAGCCTAAAAATACACACTTAACTCTTTTCCTTGATGCATCTGTTCTCCTGCCACTTGTTGCCACACCATTTTGTGGGTGTCTGGGCAATGTAAAAATAGAACATTGCTTTTAGGGACAGCCAATTCCTTCACTAAACTCAATGTCTATGCACAGTCACTGTAACCAGGCATAAATCCATCCTTCTGCGGAGTATAGACATACTCACCATGGTCTACTGTGGCTGTTGCAGCCAAGACAAGGAGAAACTAACCAATGCTGTCTAGGTGAGAAGGGCTGGTATATTGAACATCTCCCAGGGAGACACCGCACTGTCTATACTTTTTTCTCTTCCATGGGATAGTCAGACTTTTGAGTGACTATCAGGAGTATCCAGTAAGAGGATTACAGACTGGAACATATCCTGCTTTGCAGCAACTTGAATAAAACCCCCACAGTTCCACCCGTGAGACTGGAATGGGAACTAAGGGAAACAAACATGAGCAGCTGCTTCCCAACTCACAAGCAAATTAGATGCACACACATAGAAAACTCACAAGCCTAAACACTTGCCCTCTCAAAGACCAGTATTCAAGGCCTTGGAAAAACATCTTTTGTATATAAGGACTTGATGCTTGCCTACACTCCTCTGTTGACTCCATGTAATTTCTGCAGTTGCCCATTCACCCATTTATCTTTTACAGGTTAGATATCTAGCTTACATGGAATGTCATTCCATGGGCCTAGATTTTTTCCTTTCTTCCAATTTTAAGTCTGTAGAGCCTAATCTGGTAACTATAAGAATATGTTATGGGGTGAAGGAAACTCATTCATATACCAAGTAAACATTGTTATGGGATTTGGCTGAAAGATAAAGGCTTCCCATCTTTTCCAAATGGTATTTAATATGCACGCGTGAATCAGAACTGCAACAGAGAAGATTCATACAAATTTGTTTCATCTACTCAATATTTAGATGGAAAATTTGAGTCTAACCATTGTTAAAAATCAAAAAGAGCAAGGAATTGCACTGGATCTTCTGGATTTCATAACACTCAAGCTACAAGGAAAAAAATTTTCTCAACAAACATATGCAGCTGCTAGTACTGCGTATGAAAGATAAAACATAGATTTTTAAAATAGTTTTGTGAGCACTTCAAATGGAAATACTTTCAATTTTTTTACAGCTTTGCTCCCTTTGAACATTCATTGGAGCACGCATTTATCTCCCTAAATGATTGCAATAAAAATGGTGGTGGACAATACCTCCAGCAAAGCAAATTACCAGCTTGCCTGTGGAAGAAATCACTCTGCTGTTGCATTTTCTGGCCCTCTTCCACTTTGGATTTTACAGACATAAGTGTTCTCTCTCTTCTAACAAAAAAAAATATTATAGACTGTGTACTGCAGTGAAGGAGGCTGATTGAGTAGAACTACTGGAGGGCAGAACTTATCAACAGGCAGCCGTGACTGTGTCATTTACCTGTCTGCTTTGAAGTCTCCTAATCTTTTTATGTAACGTGAAAAAATGTAAGCAAAGGACTGTTAGTGTATACACACAATTTCCTTCTCTTTCTCAGTCTCAATCAGTCAAATACACATGCAAATGCACAGGCACAGACATAGAGCATTTCTTTCTTTGTTCAGCTTTGATTATGACGGTTATCAGCTACATTCTCTGCAGTTTTGGTTTTTTCTTTTTTTTTATTTTTTCAGTTAAAGGCTTTTCAGGAGGAATTTCATTTGTACAGGCTGAAAACTGGAAAAAACCTTTGTCAGTTGACAACCACAGAATTTCCTGATCTTACTTTATTCATTTTTAAACCATTATTGTGAAACCAGTTAAAGGACTTTGAAATGGAAAATCCCAGGCTTTGCAGTTCTTCACTGTTTTTTATCCAGTCATTACTCTCATCGGCATTTTCTACTTAGAAATAAATGCTTTCATTAAGAAGAAATAGATTTTTTTGGCTGACTAGAACCTTTCATACAGCAATTTTAATGTATACTTTTATTCTAAAAAGTGAATTTCTTAAATAACATCTATTTGCTCTCTGAAAGCATGCTAACAGTCTTATAGAACACACTCCATTAGCATGGAAATGGATTTTTTGTGTGTAATTTATTTTTCTGCTGCTGTATTACATGATAGCTGCAGCTATCAAAGAGAGACCAGAAAATTCTTCTTGTACTTTAAAGTGTATAAGATTCCATCTGTTTTGGGTTTTTTATTGTATTTCTAATATGTCTTCTAATGAAAAACATACTTTGTAATAAGTGTATATGTATATCACTACAGAAATGTATTTAAATTTCCCCCATTTTTGAAACATGTCAAGAAATAAAAGTGTTGCAAAGAGCATGAGACAATACTAGAAAACTTTAGATTTATTAGCATGACATGTAAACATTTAGAAATAATATTCCAGGAATTATGAGAGAATAAAAAAGAATAGGTAGGAATGAGAATATTATTGTGTTCACCTGGAGCTATTTATTGCTAATATGAGTCATTCAAAATATACATTATGGAAAACAATTGACAGCAGATATGTAGCTACATAACCAAAGGAGGTTATTTCTTCAGTGGGATTGCTGAAAATAATTCCTAATGCAAATTTGATTTCATATGACACAACACTTGGTTCTAACCTTAGCACAGAACCTCACTAAAAAAAAATTAAAATGTGTTGGGAAAAAAAAGTACTGAGTAACTGAGCTTTTCTAGCAGTGGTCTTTGATACTAGGATAAAACCCTGAATGCTGAAGTTGAACCAGACACAGTTTTGGACACCTTAGAATTTTCTGTACACAGCAATATGCCAACTCAGTGTTTTCCTGTGCCACAGACAACAGACAAGTCTAAAATTTTGACTTACCAATTTATTCCACTTCAAGATCAATATAATGAGTCTTGCTGGCATATATTGGGGCCTAGAAGCCATGGATATAAACTGGACATATTGAGGAAGCCAGACAGGTCATGAGTCTTTATGCAGAACATTCACTATACGTCTAAACAAAAAAAAACATGTTCTACTACTGAAAAAAAGGATTAAAAGCATAACTTTTTCTCTCCACAATGCTGGTTGAATCAACTCTGTACTCTGTCTACATGAATTAGGCTAGCTGCACCAGGCCTTCAACAAGCAAAGTGTGTGACTGAGCAGGGTTTGTGAGGGAAGAGCACCTGGCCGTTCAGCTGTCCCATGATGGCAGCATATCCAGGTGATGGGAGTTGTAAATGATGTTTAGTCACTTGCTCCCCATCCATACCACCACAAAGTGCAGACTTTCTGCTCCAGGTGCTCAGTTCTGCATTTCTCCATGCTGTCCTTCCTGGCTCTGCTGTCAGCTGTCCTCAGGCTTATGGAGACACCTTCAAACTGGAGCTATTTTCTATGTCAATAAATCTTCTCTCATTTAGAACCACCTACAAATTTGCTGATGTTGCACTCCTCTTCATCAATCTGGTCATCAATGAAGATGTATGAGGTACAGTATGAGGTCCAGTACTGACCTCAAAGTACAATGCTCACTCACAGCTTTCAAATGGATGATTGAATCTTCCATCTGAGCCCTTTTGAGTCTGTGTGTAAGACAACATTGCTTTCAGCTTAGCCACTACAACCCAGTTTCCATGGCTTCCTTTTATTGTTCCTGTTAGCTTTAGGCACATCTACATATGTAATCATTATTTTGGATCTTATTAGCAGAGTCATCTTGTGGCCTGGGACTCTCAAATTCCTATGCCATTTATATTTGTCTGGTAGACATCTAAAATCCTTAACTTGTGACAAAAAACCTGGGATTTTGGCATTTTGCATGTGAAATTGTTGAAATACCTGTAGAGGAAAAAAAAAAGATTTATTCTTCTTTACAAAATATTTCCCTCTCTGAAGAGCTGTTGGTTTGTAAACAGTTTACTGCTTAATTTTGCCTTATACTGAGAGGACACTCCCAACTACCTCACTTCATGCAGCAATTATGATAAACTAGATTGCTTTAGAGCTTTCCAGTAGATAAGGCTTTAGCTGAGGATTAACGTGTCTGAGATATAGGTATTTCCTGAAGATGTGTGAAATAAAGACATAACATAAGAGACCTCCAAATATCTGGTCTAACTGTAAACAAGCCTTTCAACATTGGGGTTTCTTATAGTAAACAAGAATTTTCTCACTCTTTAAGAAGAATGATCTACTGCATAATGTCTGCTGAGAGCTTTGTGTAGGATTTAATAAAAGCAAAACAGACTCCATCTCTATGCAATGCTCAGCAGCTGATAGAAGGAAAGTGTTCCAGAATGGTCTGTGTTTGCAGACCTTCCTGATACTGATACTTCTGATACATATCAAGTTGCTGTGTATATGCTGTGTTCATGCCACAGGCACTTAGGAGATGGAGCCAGAAGCACCCTCTCAAGTTTTATGTTCCAAGATGAGATAAAACAACTCAATTCCCAACACCTGGTACAAACTTGCAAGGTCAGGAAGATCTCAAGTTGTGTGCTGCTGTGACAGTTGCTTGTGTTAAAGGTGCTTTTTATGGCAATACATATTCCTCATTTTCTGTTCACAGAGAAGAGATTCATAGAAACAGAAGGTGAAAAAAAAATAAAGCTAGCAGTCCTATTGGTCAATATTTTTCTTTGCTCATTCTGCACCTTTAAAATTTAATACCTTTGATCTTGCTCACTTTCAACCATATGCAAATTGATAAGAGACAGAGGCAAATGTAAAAATTGTTTGTTGATCTCTAACCAGTGCAGTGGACTTTTCAAGGCTTTTTTGCCATGTACTCCCTTGACTGAGTCCTCTGCTACACCTGACAAAGACAGGAGGCCTCACCAGGCAGCTCATGCCAGATCTGATGTTGTGTTTACACCACAGCCATGCTCAGAACTGTCAGCAGTGCTCCAGCAGCTGTGTGGCAATGGTGAAAGGGTCCACAGGAAGCAATGGAAGAAGCCTCTAGCCTGGAAGGTGGCAGACCTAGCAGTGCTGTAATGGTGACAGTCAGAGAGGGTGAGAGATGCACACATTTTGAAACTGTTACTGCAGAAAGACAAAGAGAGAAAAGCTAATTTAAAATATAAGAACTTCATAAATAGATGAAGACAATAGCAACAAAAAGAGAGCATTTATATCTGAGAGGCCTTTACTTCTTAAAATCATCATGTCCCCATAGATTTCAGTGAAACTATATTGATTTACCTCTGTTGGGTGCCTAGTTGTTTCTACAGTAGAAGAAAGGCTCAATAAACACATGGATTGCATTCTCACCCTGAATAAATTGTTAAAGTACCCTTTATATCAATGGAACTACAACAGACAAAGGTCAGGCTCAACTATACCCAAGAACATTCACTGAGTGCTTACTGAGCTTTTGTGTCTCAGCTTCCCTACATATGCACTCTCATTCCATTAAGTACTTCCAGGAGCTGGGCTTCCTACATGCAAAGGGCTTGAGTTTGTCTACAAAAGGCATTTTAGGATTTTTATGGAAATTTGGTATAGAAGAGATGTTTTTATTTACCAATGTAAATGTATCTCTTCCATCTGGAATGCCCTGATTATTGAAGGAGGTGTTAATTGCATTTAATTCATTGTGGCTGATGTAGAATAAAAGAAAGGAAAAAAGATAACAGCCCATTTGTCAAAATGAAATCTAGTTATGACAGTCAAAGTTTGTAAGCAAAAGGCTATTTGCAAAGGTGCCTGGGCCCTCCTGACTTAATGTAAGCCTGAACTGTATTAATTTTTTCTGTATCACCTCACAGATACATCTTCAAGAGTTAGGATTATTTCTATAAACTTATGAAAACTGTGCTCTGCTTTGAAATATTACTTCAGAAAGTCACTCATATATTGATTTCTGATGTTGCTGGTTTAGCAAGATAAGAATTCTAATCCATCTGCTGAATGTTACTCTGCTGAAGATTAAACAGCTGTCATGCCCACTCCCCAAAATTAAAAAAAAAAAGGGAAATAAAAAAGAAAATATTAGTGCTGGTGGATTAAAGAAGGTCTATTTTCAGATATAAGCAAAAGACAACAAGTTGTGTTATCTTCTATGTCAGTGTCAACTTCTGAAGCTTTAAAGACCTCTTCTGTCTACAAAGAACAGAATGGGAAAAAAACCAGCTGCGTGATATCCCTACCTATGAAAATCAGAACATCATCCCTCAAAGCAAATGAAAGGCTTTCTGAACTCAGAAGTACAGACTTTTAGCCCACTTAACCTCACCCTCCTCTATTCTGAATACAATATTGGGTTTTCTTGGTAATGTTTTGGTACATTAGAGGGCCTACAAAGGTGGCATCTGTGAGAAGCTACTGTATGTCTGATGGAGTCAATTCCAGCCAGCTTCAAGAAAGACCCACCATTGCCCAAAGCTGAGCCCACCAGCAAAAGTGATAGGGCCTCTGGGATGATAGATTTAAGAAGGGAAAAAAGCCACTAGACAGCAGCAGCTGGGAGAGAGGGGTGAAAATATGCCAGAGGAGCAGCCCTGAAGACGCCAGAGTCAGCGAAAAAGGAGGGGGAGGAGGAGCCGGAGCTGAAACTCCCCTTCAGCCCCTGGTGATGACCCTGGTGAGGAAGGGTGTCCCTCTGCAGCCCATGGAAATCCATGGGGCAGCAGAGATCCACCTGCAGCCTGTCCTGAAGGAAGCTGTGATCCCATGGGAACCCCTCACTGGGGGAGGCTCCTGGCAGGACCTGTAGCCCCACAGAGGAAAGAGGAGCTCAGGCTGGGCAGCTTTGCTCTCAGGACTTGTGACCTCACAGAGGACCCACACTGGAAGGGCCTGTTCCTGAAGGGCTGCATGGCATGGAAGGGAGCCCTGGAGCAGGGGAATAGTGTAAGGAGTGCTCCCCTGAGGAGGAAGGAGTGACAGAAACAGCGTGTGGTGAACCGACTGCAGTCCTCACTCCCTATCCCCCTGAAGTGCTGGGGGATGAAGGGAGAGAATGAAGAGAGCAACAAAAATATCACACCTCTAGCCTCCAGGATTAGACACAGGAGAAAAGATCTGTTTATTATATTTATGCACTGTTTCAAAGGTGTATGTTCCATTTTCTACAAATTTTGCCGCATATAACAGAGGTAGCAGTTAAAGGGATAGGAAAGCATGTGTAACTACGTGTTCATGCATTAATGCTTTAGGAAGACTGTATGTGAAGTCATATCATTAATAGCATCACTTAACATGAACATGTTTCATTCTCTTAATTTAACCTTCAAATGGGTAGATTAATATATCTAAATTTTTCAGCTATCTCTAAGGTCCTACAATAGGCTTCATGTGGACAGAGGGGAAATTCTTATGACCCCTTTAAGTCACAGGATGCTTATCTTTGCACCAGATTATGCTGAATAAATTGTTCTCTATTTTAACGTGAATAAGTTTAATAGTTTCAGTGGTACAGCACTGCATCGAGAATGTAGTTTTATAATTTAAACTGCAATTATAATTTCTTTAATATGAGATAAAAATCCAAGGAAAGGTGAAATCTTTATGTCT
Source organism: Melospiza georgiana (assembly GCF_028018845.1). Taxonomy (NCBI): domain Eukaryota; kingdom Metazoa; phylum Chordata; class Aves; order Passeriformes; family Passerellidae; genus Melospiza; species Melospiza georgiana. The sequence continues at coordinate 54,035,518 of NC_080433.1, forward strand.
TTTGATTTTTTTTTCCTCATTGGTTCAAGACTAAGGAACACTTCAAATTGTAATTATATCGTAGGGCACTTGAACATTTCTATTACATGAAAATACAGCAACTCACCTTTTTAATTATAGAAAGCTTGCATTAAAGTGTGTTGTAGCTATGCCTTTTATAATTATTCTTATGGACTTAAATTTCTTAAAGGTTTTGTTCTTGCCTTTGAATATGTGAAGCTCCCAAATAACACAATACTCAAGTAAAATTTCTTTAGATACTAACACCCTCTCATTAAAGTTCACTCGTGAACTCTGCTTCAGAAGTATATTTGACCTTTCTGCCTTTCATACTCAAAGCAAGCAGGCAACAGAGAAATAGCAGGCAATCAACCCTCTGGAGCAGTTCAGAGTCATCCAAGAAGGACCTGAGAACATCCCATTTCATACTATTGCAGGGGAAACAAACTTTCCCTTGTCATCAACACATGAAACTGCATCTGCCTTCCAAAGTTCACTCATGAATTTTGGGATGACAGTGAGACCAGTTGTGGATGTGTCACAGGCAAAACCTGTGACAGCCTGAAGGCATCTCTGAATTGTGGGTTTTCTGATCTTATTTTTTAAATTGCGTTCTTATTTTCTTCTGCTGCCCCACACTGAAGACTTTTTAGTTCAGCATAAGAGCAGCAACATGTTCCTCAAGGTCGTTAGAATTACAGAACTTGATGCCATCAAAGTTTCTCTTTAGATATGTTTACTTCACATACTTTAAGATTATCCTTGAGATAATCTTCCCAACGTTTCAGCCACCCAGTTCTGCATCTTTGTCTTTCTATCAAAACAATGGGATGCTTCCCTCAGGCACATGAACTCCCTGACATTGCTTTCTCATCTGAGATATGATTAGAGTGTCAATGTCAAAGCTTTTACAAACTGCACAGCTTCAGTTCTATTTATTTTGCCACTTGACATCGGGAATTTGCTGAAAACAGCATAGGTGAAAATGAATGAGGCATTTACATAGCAATTTGTCCAAATCTTGAAGCCATAAAACTATGACAACAGCAGCATAATATTCCCATTCAAAAACCAATTTTGAACCCAGTGGCTGGAACCATAATTTACCAAAATGTTACTAGCCAAGTTGATACACTTTCTGATATCATCAGCAATAACCACATTTCATTACCAAGACAACAAAACTTGTTGGCAGCCTGTATCACATATTATCAGTGGACACTATGAAGGATTTTTACAAAGTTAGTCTGACCTGTGAGATGCACAATTTCTTGGCCTTGGGCTTTTTCCGTAGACTGTGAGGTCACTGTGCTTTGTAGAAAGGCGATCAGTGGTCAACGGGATTTCTGCAGATTTTTTTGCATTTACAGGTGTCAAGTGTATGGAATAACACTTACTGATAACTTAAATTTGTCCATCAACATGGCATCACTCACACTGCTATGCTAGGGCCATTATAAACTTAGTTTAACTTATTTGAGAAAACACAAAATATTTTAGCAAACATCTTTGACTGATGAGACAAAACCTTCATTCTCATATAATGGCACTGGATATTGCTAATGATCTAATCAGGGCAGAAAAAAAACCTGTTCACAAAGCACAGCAATTCATAGAATCCGACTTTAGCAGAATTATGAAAGATCAGGTCAAAAATTTGGCTTTCCTCAAGATCCAGGTAGCAAATCCAGACAGTCATGGTATAGTCAGAATGGAATCCATGTTAACTTCTACATGTTTTTCACCTCTGCAATGTTACTAAGAAAACAATTTAACCGACTTGGCATGCACAATTCCAACAGCTGCTGAATTCTATCATTCATCTGAAACTAATAATCTCCCTCTTTCATGAACTAACCAGTCAGATTGGCTGTTTTTTGGCAAGGCCGCGGAAGGGACAAAGAGGGTATCTGCTTAGTCATTCCAAACTAGTCCAGTTTGATTTTTTGTCAAAACAGTGATTTTATTTTGCTACCAGTGTTTCCTGGTGTGCATACAGGTTCTAGATCCTTTGTTCAGAGTCACACAGCCCTCAGACTGTGTGAGTTACCTATCCTATAGTGAGCAGGGCCATTAGTCTACCCTATTTGCATTGGGAGAAAAATCTAATCAGATATATATATAGAAACTACAAGGTCAGTATTCATATTTCCTCTAAAGTAAAGGGATGTTTGCAAAAGATATAGTTTGCAATACCTTCTGTCTCAGATGATTATATGTTTCTGATTGAGCTTTATCCTATGGAATTCAAGCACTAGAAATAAAAGAATAACTTCCTGTCCTGCTGAATTAGGATGAAAAAATGTTCAGAGTGAAATCACCTTAATGCCTTAATCCCATTCTCAACATGTGTTTTTCTTCCCATGCATGAATGTCAGTGAGAGTGTGGAATTATATTTTTGTGTTCTAAATAAAACTTCATTGTATAATGGAGTGCTTTCAGAAAGCTGTTTAAAAATACATTTCTCTTAAAAATAAATATGTCATTAATAACCGGGGGTTTTTTTTGCATTTTAATCTCACAGTGGAGTAAAGAGTTCAACATAATTAATGCAAAAATATGAAAAGTTACAAGCTTATAGTTCTGTTTCTAAAAGCAGTACCATAGGGCAGTCTTGTCAGTATAAGGAGACAGGTAAAGTGGCACACTGTAGGAGGAAACAGGAGCTCAGGCACACATACTTGGCAAGAAAAATTTATATATATATATAATATATAATATATAAATTATATATATTTATCATTTCAGTTTTATCTGACCAATTATAGTCAAATTGCTTTAAAGCAGAGAGGTGCACGTAAGTAAAAGCAGTAATACACAAGCAATTTGCTTATGTTTCTTAATCTTCCCTACATTTTATATTTCATTGCATTTGTCTGTTCTTATATTAACTCACCATCCAATTCTAAATCCCAGATAAACACTAGTAACAGATGTTCAACATCTTGCAGGTCAAATTCTCAATAAAGAAAAAAATACTGACAGGGTTTTGGTGTTTTTTTCATGTGTAACACTTTTATACAAGTCCTAGAACAGAAATGGAAATGAACAGCACTCAAGTAATCCTCTTTCAGAAATCAAAGCAAAACATTTCTATCTGACTTAGCCTCAGTGGGTAAATTATGACTTGGGAACAGAGTTTAGCCAGCAATCAAAGTATGGTGCAAAGTCTTTTACTGATCATACAGTTTCTTCTATCCAGAAATTTGTGTAATGCTACTTAAAAGAACACAATTTTCTTGTAAAGAGACGAGTGGTTACACACCTACAAATAGGAATTCAGACACCAACAATGTCCTCCAGAACAAGATATATTGCTTGTTCATTAATCTCCAATTCCACTTTTCTGTGTTACTATATAAGAAATCTTTCTTATATAGTTTGTCAGAGAGGCCCCCAGAGAGTGGCCTCTTGAACATAACTCTTCTCATGAGTTTTTTACCTACAAATAGTTGCATATCACTAATTTAGCAATTTTTTGGAATTTTTTTTCCCCTGTAGCTTATTTCATGGACATAATCACAATGAATATTTTTTAAAAATTTCAATTATTATTTTTCATTAGAATTCTTAGCTCATACAATATTTATTCCATATATGAGTATTTCATTTATTATTTTTTTCTTAAACTACATTAATTCATACAGGAATGTCATTGTTTAATATACCAGATATCATTTCTCCATAGAGAGATTTTTAAACTAAATACATACATTTTCATTTATTCATTTTGACAACCCAGTGACATTCCAGTGAAAAAGGAAGTTAACATCATGAATATTTTTTATATGCCACTCAATATTGTCTGCCATCCATAATAGAGCATTGAACATTGATTTTGAGCACTTGTAGCCCAGGGATACATATTTTTCAAAGAAACTACTTGGTCACATTGAATAATTTCCATTCTACCTACACTATCTGATTTGCTTTAGAGGCACTTACAACTCTGTCAGTAAAACTGAGATTGATTAAGACCACACCACAGGAATACATAAGGCATGAAATACTGTTATACACTGAGTCTTAAATCTTTTTATCATTCAGGTTGAGGTTTTTAACTTAATTTATTTTCATCTAGAAAAAATCAAACCAATCCATACAAGACTTCTCTTAACCCTTGTCTCAGTCTGCCCTCCAATTAATTCTTTCCTCAAAAATGTACCCAGATGACTCTTCAGTTAATTCAAACTTCTTGTTAGAGTTCAAATCCTTGGCATGTTCTATATATCAACAATATGTTTATAGACTGACTTACAGGTCAATGTCCTATTTAACCACATTCAGAGAATGTTTTGCTTTTGACTTAGCCACTGTTTTAAACTCTGCATTTCTGACCACCCTGTTCTCTTTCTCTCAGAATTTAAATGACCTTATGACATTCCATCTGGTAACTATCTAATTCCAACCATGAAAAGCAAAATATGTCAAACAAGATAATTTGCTTTTAGAAAAACCAAGCAAACCTGTTGCACTTTTCTGAATCATTTTGTATAGGTAAAGGCAAGAAATTGTGACATATAAAAAAACAAGACAAGGAATCTTGAGCTGAAATAGTAGATTCACTTGAAGACAAGGACCACCTTGTTTAAGCAAGGTATTCACCAATGGCCTTTTTATTCCCCATTAGGTTCCAACTGTGCTTTAAATCTCAGCTTGATTTGCTGCATGCACCATAGGGATTTCAACTTTGCAGCATTTTCTTTTATGATACATCAATACTGAGATGAAGAATGTCAGTTTAGGTCCATCATGTAACTAGATTATTATGCTCTCTTATATGGATACCCAAGAATTAAATTTTATAATGCAGGATTCAAATATATTGTGAGAAGAAAATCCTGAAACAATGGTTTTATTTTTATTTTGTTAAGGATTATATATTATATTACGTTATATTACGTTATATTACATTACATTACATTATATTATATTATATTATATTATATTATATTATATTATATTATATTATATTATACTATATTATGGTAATTATTATTTCTACAAAGTTGAATTGCATAATAGAGCTCTTGGAAAAATCAAAAGAAATGTTTGAAGGCTATGAAGAAAAGGAGCACATATGAAAACGGAAATACTCTAGGTGAGTAGCTAAGCACAGAGTGAAAACTAAGAAAAGTGAGAATTAATTTTTTTTTAAATAGAGGATTTTCTGCCATTGCCAGTGAGAGGGAAAGTTTATGAAGATCAAACTTATTAGTAGTGTGAAAATAAGAATTTTGGACTGCGACTAGAAAAAGAAAAAACTAACAGAAAGACTACTAAAATAAAACAAGTACAAGCTAAACATGAGTGTAAGAAGTTCAAAAGCTTTAAGTTATTAAAAAGCGTTTGCTGATCAAATTGCCATATTGCGTTCTTTCCAAATAGATAATTGAATTATTGGAACAATGTATTCCAAACAAACTTAGATGAATCACTCATAACAGTAGCTACCCTCCTGACGCTTATGCTTCCTGGCACACTTCTACAAACTCTTTCCCTGCCAGTTTTCATGATATAATTTGTGTCATCAGAAGAAAAATTAAGTGCCACCTGAATTGAGAACTACTTCCAACCCTTTATTGCTTTTGAAAAAGTGCTAATTTTCCAGAGACTCTTCCCAGGCAGTTTTAATTAACTAGGACCAATGCAATCTTAGACACTAACTAACCTTTGGACAATCTGGACATTGCCCTTTGCCCTCAGTGCACTTTGAAAATCATTCTTCCATCGCTAATTCTTCTTATGCTAAATAGGGACACTGGGTATTCATATTGAAGGTGCTAATTAGCTAAAAGTATTGTACCACTTAAAACTTTTTGTGAACATAGCTTTTCATTCCTTAGATACCTACAAGATTAAGTATCATGGGTATGTGTGGTGTGTGTGTGTGAAAGAGAGACAATGAGAGAGAAACAAATACACAACAGAGATTAGACTCACCACACCCACATAATAGGCTAAAAGAACTTGTGCTGAATATTAGATGACTAAATCATTCTATGAATTTATCACAAAATTATTTAGCGTAAAAAGTTCCATTACCTTTCAATCAAGGCGATCTATCTACTTGCGCCATAAAGTATCTTAAGCATTTTTAGAGAATACCATCAGAAGTTTCCTGGGTCTTTAAAAATTTTGTTCTGTCTTGTTACTGAGAAGAGTCTGTTTAAAATACAGGTTATTAATAGAGAAAAGGTGGAGGAAATATTTTTCTTCTTTTTAGTCAGTTATCAAAAGAGCAAATATATTCAAATTTACTATTATGACCTTGCACTGATTTTCAATAGTGAGTGCTGATTTTGCAAGTCAGGCATTTCATTTCAGATGACTTAAAATGAAAACCATCTGATTTTCAAATTTATTTAAAAAGTAAACCACTGAAGAACAGGCACTTTCACTTTTGATGCCTGATTACTGAAGACTCAATGTAAGATTTGGAATTGTGCCAGCTGGTGACCCAAATAAGTTTAACCAATTGTAGAGAGAGAACAAAAACCCCTAACCCCTATTTTTGTTGAACTTGCTAGGTTCTACTGTATTTAGCCCATATTATAATAAGACTTCAATTGCAATTGATTTTAAATTTAGTTGCGCCCATTGTCATATGGTTACAATACCAAGAACAATAATTGCTCCCAATTTAACATAGGGGATAGCACAAGTCAACAGAAGTTAAAGAAAAAAATTCAGACTTTACTCAGCTGTTTTCTGTTTAGAAACAGATTTTTCAGGTATTGCTGTTAAAGAGAGCACTGAACTTTCATATAGATAGAGGAACGTTCAGTTACGTAAGAAAGGATATAAGATAAGTAAGAAATTTAAACTTTCATGCCCCAGGGCATAACACTAACTGCCCGGAGCTGAAACATTATTTCCCTTTTGGCAGGTTATTCCAAACTCTTCATTATAGGAAGTATAACTTACTAACCTCTGTCAGGAACAGGTTACTGGACAAATGGACTACTTATCTAAACCCTTAAGATATCTCATGTCAGATTTAGAAACCATCCATTCATAATGAGGGAAGAAAGGAGAATAAAGGAAATGCATTTCTTTAATTACAGGCTCATCAAAAGCAGGTTAGAAAGTTAAGTACTATAGCCTGATCTTAGATCCTGAGGCAATCAAGTCCCACAGAAAACAGAACCATTTGTGTGATTAATACTTGTAATCAAATGGATAAAATTGTGGGGATTGCTAAAGAAAAATTGCTGTTCTACGTTTCATTTATTAATTGAATTGCGTGTAAGAAAAAAATATGGGTATGGTATGTTTATCTCCCAAAGGATGTAAAATTCAATTCTGACATTTAATAGGAGGATATGAGAAAAGGTTAGATGTTAAATAAAATGCTGAGACATTTGTGAGTGGGATGGAAGAGGAAGATAGTACATAATATGGTGGGTTATTATAGTTCCAATAAGTTATCACAAATTAAATATTTTTTTTAAATTAAACCTTTCCTCACTGTATGTTTGGGGTAATGTGCTATTCAGCTACAGCTGCTGCATTTTTAAAATAGTCTACACCTTTGGAGTGTTAACTAGTAAATCTTCTTAATTTACTAGTTAACACTAGTAAATCTCATCCAATAACACAATTAATGAATTTCAATCAAGAAAATATTTGGATGATGACATAGTTTAAGCATTGATAATCTTTTCTGTGTAATGTTCTGCTTAAAAGTCTCTTGAGATGCAGTCGCATAAACAGCTTCTGGTTTATCTTTTATTTCCCAAACTAAAAGCCAAGAAAATAACCCCACAGCATTCAGGGTCATAACATGTACTGCTAAAACTTCCACAATAGGATACACAACATTTTTTAATTAAAAAACACTTGAAAACACTGGCTGAAATTAAATTCATAGTTGTGGTACCAGATGTAATAGTCTGAGCATTTAATTCACACAAAGGAGTCACTGAAAAGGAGTACAGATGTAGTGAAGAGAACTTCAGCTCTGGGATTCCCAGTCTAACCCTTAAGCCACTGCCATGGAGTTTCTTGCACCCTTTGTCCTCTAGTTTCTTGCAATAACTTTAATTTTTTTTTTTTTCACAAAAGCGTACCTTCTATAGGATGATGACAAAGGGCTGCTGCATGCTATTTGCACAAATCCAGTGGTTTGGGGTGAAACTGGGTATTTTTGGAAGGACATATCATAAGATATTTGCCACTATTATGGCCACATTACATATTCTATGAGTCCATAATGCTCCAGGAAACTTTAGCTCTAAAGACTCATCCTTCCCTCTCACCATACAATTGTGGAAGGCTACGCTGTCGACTCAGAATTTTGGTTTTCACGGATCTTTTAAATTCATTAAGATTTGTATTTTATATCACAAATTGTACGTTTTTTCACTAACTCTGCAAGGTAATGACTGACAGTAAATGACAGACAATAAACAGGTAGACTGTGATCTAGGAAATTCTGGGATTTTTTTCCAAATCTATCCTATGTATTTTATAATCTTGGATAAGATGCTAAATAGACCATGTCAACATGGAAAGGAAGAAAGTAATAATTCTGTTGATCATAACAGTAATGATATTAAAATATTCTAAAGTGAGAGAATTACTCCACATTATAGTAAAATACCAAAGGATAACCAAACTCACAAGAGAGCATGCAGGTTCATCAGCTGCTAGAAACATGAGCAATACAACTACAGAAAGACACTTCTGACAGCTGGCTTACTTGCAATATGCTGGAATTGTTCAGAGCTCTGTCTGATTTGCATAGTAAACAAATCTAAAGGAATGAAAAAGATATGTGAAAACTAAATTCTGCATAGGAAGAGCTCATATCTGTCATCACTTGACTATACTGTGGCACTTTGAGTTCATATGTCTCAGTTGTGCTTGTAATGTCTGGTGTTTTATTTCATCGGTGTTAATACTTGAGGATCCAGGCACTGTAAACTGTTTACTGAAATGTAATTTATTTTCTTGGCTTTACCTTTTTCTCCATGGATTGTTCTGCACTAAATTATCCATTTTGCAATTGCTTCAGAACTGAACAGCTAGTGCTTGGTGCATGCAATGACAGATTGCCAGTATTCATGTTGCATCATCTAGGTATGTTATCCTAAAGGATGAATAGATGGAAGAAGCAAAGCTCAGCGCATCTTCTATGCTATGATGCTCCCTTGTCATGGGAAATCCTGACAACCTAATTGAAGATCCTTAGATCATTAGATGATCATTCTTTACTTACACCAGCTTTCCACTTTCTCAGTCAGTGTTTTGGTTTTCTGTATGAGGCTGTGCTGCTGAGATACACAGCTTTGCTCTGTCACTCTTTCAGGCGTTGTTGTGCATGTCTGCTAAGAGTACCAAGTCCTGATTTTTTTGCAACATCTCTCCTTGCTCTACAAGTGCAGTCTGGCAGTCTAGTCTCCCTCTCTTGGGCCATAGGAAGGTATTTATGGGATGCCTAAAACATTAAAAAAAATCAAGCTTTACAATATCCTGTCATCCTACTGGTTACTTGTGCTCATTCTTATTTAACTCCCATCAAATCATACCTTATTGCATTACAGATATAAGCCAGCACCAAAAACCAGAAGGCCTGTGAAGAGGCCTTAGAATGCTAATCATGATAGCCATGAGAATTTTGTTACTGATTTCATTGCTTCCAGAACAGGCTTCTCATTATGTGCTTCACATTTGAAGGTTGAAACCCAAATGTATTAATTAAATAACAACACCTTTAAATATGTGCTCATGTGTGCCAATCTTGGTCCTTTCTGCTTTGAAAGGAAAGTTTTGCCCTTCATGCTCTGGATGGTGAATTATCTGTTATGATTTCATTAAGCTATTTCTATTCACCAACCTGCACGATAATGTAAAATGTCATGCACATTAATATGATGACAGTATGAAGAAAATAGCTTCTTTTACAGGAAACTGGTTCCTTAGATGCTTATTAGAGGAAAATGGTATGTAAGAGTACTGTAATACTGTTAGGCTAAAGAATCTAATCTAAAGAATCACAGTTATCAGTCTAAAGGAATTAGATACTGATGCAACTGCCTGCCCAGCATCAAAGGCACCACAAAGTTTCCCAAGTACAGAAGACCTAATCAGAGAATGAATAAAATAGCTGATGCAGAACTCAGGTCTAGTTCATCCATCCTTCTCTCTCCAACAGACCTGATTAAAAAAAATTAAAGTCTTGCAATAAGAAAGTAATCTATCCAAGTGTTTCATTATTTTTTTATAATTAAAATATTTCTTTATGTCTAATCTAACAATCTAGATGTTGCATTGTAAGTTTATTCGTTCTGCTCCTACACATGATGAACTTAGAAAATCAATGTTTGTCTTGCATTTCACAGCAATCTTTCGTCATTTTGAAGACTGTCTCAGACTCTGAAGGCTAAATGATAAACCCAAGTCCTTCCAACATTTCTCATGGATGATAATTTTTTTTGGTTCTTATCTATTTTTCTTGTGTCTTGCTAAATATTCCAGTTGTCCTCTCTTTTTTTTTTATCTGGCACCTAAAATTACACCCTACATGAATGTAGAAAGAATATTGTTTGCTGTGTTTGCAGCTTGTACTGCTCTTTACAAAGTGTGCATTTTCCTTGTTCAGCATATTGTTGCCTCATGCTCAACTACAATCCACTGTAATATCCAAATTTTCTTTTAACATAATCCAGCGTGTATATGGGTAATTATTGCACCAGACTCTCTGCTCATCATTATCAAATTCAGATCACTGTGCTCTAATACCATTCTCCAAAGTTACACCAGTCTTTACAACCATCTCCAGACTTAATAGGCATATTCTCTATTCCATCATGTATATCCTACATACATCTCCATATAAATGCATGGATATTTATAAATATATGTATGCAAATATAGATGAATAAATATTCCTTGAGGCATGTCACAGTTGAATACTTGGGACATTGAAACTTTCATAGCCTGTATAGGTTACAAGATAATGAGAAGGTCTTCACAAAGACAAAGGAGCCCAAGAAAACAATGGAAGCTGTGGGAACCCAAATTAGACCACGATTGAACTCCTTTGTGTCTGTTTCAGGAGTCATCAAACTGTGAAAGCCCCACCTCACAGCAATGAAGGAGCACTGAGGCCCCTGGGCCCACCCCACTGGGTACATCCAACCCCAGGGAACAGAGGGGAGGCTGGCTGGGTCGCCTGGCAGACTTGCCCATGGGTACAGGTTTTGCTGTGGAGTGCAGGGCAGAGCACTTCAGTACTGCACAACACTTCTGAGGTGTTTAGGAGATCAAAGTCAGTGAAATGGGAATGGTTCAGGGAAGATCAAGTATGGAAAAATATAGACAAAAGAACACAATTTTTAACCCAGAGAAGAGAGCATTTGTCTGAGCTGTGGGCTGCCAGCTTGCCCATGAGAATGCTGTGGGAGAGAGTGTCAAAGATTCTACTGAAGTTCATGTAAATATCCACAATTTTTCTGTCACAATTTTTTCATCCACCAGGAGGGTCACCTTGTCATAAAATGAGATCAGGTTGTTCAAACAGGACCTGCTGTTCCTAAATCCATGCTGGCTCAGCCTGACCCCCTGGTTGGCCATGTGATCACATTCCAGGTAATCTGTTCCATAATATTCCCCAGCACGAGGGCAGGCTCAGAGGCATGTATTTCCCTGGATTCTCCTTCGGTCCCTGAATAATTCTGAATTTACTGCAATAACATCCAAACAAACTGCATTAGTTTAACTAAGAGAATTCAGAGACCTGCAGAACACCTTTTTGGAACAAAGAAAGATCCTGACACATAAATTATTCAGAGAGTCTACAAGGGCTGGAGCATTTAAGAAGTTAGATAGTAATAGATAATTTTTACAGTGATTGAAGCTATCATCTAACTCACAAGGCAGATGTGCATGTTCGAAGAACTGTAGACTGACATTAATCTTGCCTGAAGTTCTGCATGTTTTTAGCTGAAAACGTTTAAAGATCTTTGGTGTGGTTTGTTAAATTTTTCTAGTACTAGCCTATGTGAAGTAAAATTCAATAAATATGAACAAAGGCTGGGTCATATTGATTTGTCATTGAAAATGTGTAATTTTCCAAGTTCTTTTCAATGTGTGCAGCTTTAGTGCCTATTCACAGAGTATATTTAAAATATTAACTATATACTAGAATATTAACCACATATTTATTATCTAATTACATCATTTCAAAGAAATGTGGCAATCAGTACTAACAAAGATTTAATCTACTACAAAAAATAATTAAACACTGCCTTCAGATAATGTAATATCATTTGCACAATTTGACTGAATACCTAATTCAGAAAGATAAACAGGGAATATTTATATAAACAAACTATTTTTATCCTCAAGAAGAAAATAGAAATAAGTAATATGCACTCAGTTTAAAAGTAGAAATAAGCTGCATTAAAAACTTTTCACTGACAGAAGTACTGATTCCTCATTACTAGTAATGATAGGACAATCCAAAGTATATATGTTTTGGATGTTTTTTTCTTTTTTCACATGCAATAAATATTAATAATTTCCATGCAGTTACAAAAGAAACAAGGTGGATATAAAAGATCAAAATAGTTTATCGAAAGTTTTAATAGTTTCTTGTCCAGAGAAGCACAGGTACAGACATAAGCCAAGCACGTTACTGCTTCCAGGAAAAAAAAATGAACGTTCAGTTTTTACAACCAATTATTTCAAACTGGATTAATATACAATGCCCTCATGTTGGAAATTTTTAAAACCCACCAAACAATAGAACAAGCAAACAAAAGAAACACAAAGAATTTCTGGTGGCATTGTAACATTTAGATGTCACATGTATTTGTTGACACTGATGTCAGAGCACATGGCAAAGCTCTTACAGGCGATGGTAAGACCACTGGAACTCTTTCTGGTTGAATTTCATGTCAGTGCTCTCCTGCCTGAATGCTTGGGTCACTCCTGCTCCCTGTGGAGCGGTTTGCGCTCCGGAGGAAGCATCGGCTGCAGCTTCTGCCAGCGCTGGGGGGGCCAGAGAATATGAGTGGCTCGGCCATGGAGAAGTCCAAGAGAAACCTGCAACCAAAATATAAACCAGAGGTGCTGTTAGGTAATGCAAATAAATCAGTGTGTGAAAAATACAAAGCATGTGATGATTGTTAGAGCAGCGGGAGGATACAAAGCAGAAGAGTGAGTAGTCTCTCATGCATGTAATGAGGGGAGAAGAAAATGTCTTTAGTAACAATTTCTTTTTCTTTTTTGATAAAACATTTTTTGGAACTCAAAACAGCTTGCTGAAATGCACTGTCTGTAATACAGAACTAGGAATGTTTTCTTTTCATTTTCAAGAAAAAAAAGCTCCTCAAAATAGGTGAGGCATTCTATAATCCACATAAAGCTTTTTGGTTATTCTTTATTCTAGGTCCTGAGAAAAAATTTTAAGTATCTATTTTAAATAATTTCAACAGAATCTGTGTCTTGGATTTGATCCCTGTGTACTAACCACACCAGAATAGTGGGTTTTCTAAACATGTTGTGTTTACTATTTATCACTCTCCTTCAAAACTCCATTTTGTCTTCAACCAAAAATGAAAATTACTGTGAATTGTAGAAATCTCTATGTATTTCTCTACAGATCAAAAACTTTTGAAGTGCTAGAACTACTTAAACCTGATTAATATGTTTTGCAAACATGTTTTAGCATCTTATTATTTATTAATGTTTACTTCAGTAATTTTACTTCACTCATATTTTACTTCAATAAATTAAAATAAAATTCAATTCTGATATTGCTTATAAATGAATCAGAGATAACATAGTATAGAAAACACAGTTGCTTAGAAAATCTTAAGTAAATTATAAACAAGATCCTTTTCATATATGGTATGAAAATAGCTAGACTAAGTAAGAATAGAACAGTCACAATTTCAGACTGAGATAAGACAGTCCATACTTAACACTGAAATTAAGTCATTTTTTATGGAGTTAATCTCAGTTAATTTGAAAAGCCTGCAGCATAAACTTCTGCATTTTAAATTATTTGTTTAGACTTGTAGAGAAAATAGCATGTAGTAAGCATCCAGCACCAACAGAAGTTTTAAACAGGACAAAATCATGGTTAGAAATACTGGAATGTCTGTGTCTGTGAAAAGATTGAATAATTCAGACTCCTAAACAGACAACAGTGTTATAATGGCTACAGAATTAGCAATGGCATGGATTAAAAATTGCATAGGCTTTATTTGACTCATGTCATTATTTTTCATAAGAACAAGGGAACATCTATGATATTATCCTAAAGAGTTTTTTAAGCCAATAAAAAGGAAATGCTTTTCAGAATGTACAGCATTACATCATACTTGCATACATTATGCAGGATACAGAAGTGACCAGAAAAAAAACAGAAAACTGGTTTAAAAAATAACGATGGAAGCAAAGTCCAGCACAGGTAATTCAACATAAACAAAGTCTCTATACTCCATCTTAGGAACCACCGAGAGAAAAAATGTATACATGCTTTATTCTTCTATTTCAATGATCTGGTATTGGCTGTTTTAAGAGCCAGGAATTAAATGGATTTCTGGTTTGAACTTTTACTTTGCTGCTTAAATTCCTATGTAAACTCAGTTCCATTCCATTTCTCTTAAAAAAAAAAAAAAAAGAAAAAAGTGATTTTAGTAAGCAGGTAATTCAGCATTTCATGCAAACAGACACCAAATAGGCCCCTAGGAATATCTTCAGCTAATTTTCTTGATTTAATTTCATAGGATTAATATATATTCACCAGTCTCTCTCTACTACATAATCAAATCAGTGAAGCTGAAGTGGTATATATCTAATTCCATATTCTGTAGCTTGATGAAGCAGGTGCTGAATTACTTGAATATAATTTGGTTACTTAATAACCCCTGATATCTAAAAGAATTTGAAGTGGATCACTGAATTGAAGTCTAGTATTATATTTCACTTGCTTGATCCTTTGCAGAGACCACTTTTTCCCCAGATCCGTAGCAGTTCTTTTCCTTACATTTAAGCAAAGGATGGGCTGCTAAGTGACAACTCTTTTTAAATAGAATTGAGCAACATTTTTTAATGTCTTGACACACTTTTGTGCAGTTTGGTTGATATTTATGGAATTCACAACATCCTGTATCCTAATTAGCCCATAAAGTGGGCTGCAAATGTAATATTACCATGTTGGGTTTTTTCCCTGAGCATACAGCATGATAGCACACACATTACAGGCTGGTGCCAAAATATAAAACCACAGCAAATCCCACAGCTGCATATAAAATGTGACAGCATTAGTACAGAGAAAAAAATGTTAGAATACACTTTCCAAACACAAATAACATCTCATTTTCAAAGCTCTGTGTTTTTCTCAGTTCATTGCTTGTTACTGATGTCAGCAGGAGGTCTGCAAACAGACTGAGAATATAATAAATGAATCAAAACATGTTTTAAGATGAGGTTGGGAATAATTTTACCCAGAGGATTATTTCTACTGACCATCATCTGCCTTGAAACTAATAAAGAAGTCTTCTTCCTATAAACATGATTTACAACATGACTAGAGTTAAAAAGGAAAAACAGATATTGTTGGGTGATGGAAGCCTTTACTAAATAACAGTACACTGATTCTATAGGACTTATTCTTTTATAATAACTTAAAGGTTCACTTTAAAAGCACCTTGATGTTTGACTTCTGCAAACAACCATAATAACTTTTTTCCATTGCCTATTATTATTCTGTACTTACCACAGCAGCCATGAATTTCACTGAGGAAGAACAAAATTGTTCGCAGAGAATAACATGCCCTTGCAAATGGATTTACCCTCATCAAGGTTAGATATGAATGAACTCAGAAGAGTGAACTAAAAGGCTACACTTTCTGTTGTAACAGTGAAATACTGAGATAATCTATTAATTAATCACCTCACTTATAGACATTATTTTCTCCCTTTACATAAGAAAATAAGTTTATTCCCTTGAAACATTGTCTTAACTATGAAAAAAAATCAGTACTTAACAGACATAAATTCTTTGAGGAATGTGTTCCCTTTCCATCACAGAGATGCCAGCAATTAAATTGTTGGGGGCAATGTCAACATTATGACCTATTTGTTGTTCTTGCTGTGGCAAAAACAGCCATTAGATTGAATTGAATCAATATTACTGCACGTCAGCTGAGCTGTTTAAACTATTTTTAAATCTTTGAATATTAAGTTGAACAACTAAGAAGTCACTTCATTAACACAGCAATTTTATCTGCAAGGTAAGTTTTGAATTAATAATACTGTTTTGACACTGTTACTGTGCTAAAAGCATATTTCCTCAGTGTCTGGTTGTTGTGAGTATGTTAGTTGTATGGAAACTGATTAGTTTTGGCACTGCATAAGGAAAAGATAAGCCTAAGCCTGATAGTGCTATCTGCTGTGGTACTTACAATAATCTTGCTCATTTTGTCCTAATAGGCTTGGATAAACCACCTTTATTAGTATGAAGTCTTACAATAATATCACATCCTCTGGTTCTAAAATACATCATGAAAGTGGGAAAAGTAGTATTCAGACTGTAGTGAGTCTGTATATATGCAGCATACACTGGAGCACATCAAAATTTCTATGGAAATGACAGGTATTCATTTGGATCTTGAGAAAAGGAAAGTCCAGATAATGGTGTGATCCCATGTGCTGGTTTTGGCTGGGGTAGAGTTAATTCTCTTCACCTTGGCTGGTACTAGACTGTGTTTTGGACTTGTGCTGAACACAGCATTGATAAAATAGAAATGTTTTTGTTACTGCTGAGCAGTGTTTACAGAGACTCAAGGCCTTTTCTGTTTTTTTTTTGCACTGCCACTGCTACTGGCAAGGAGACTGGGGATGCCTGAGATGTTGGAAGGATGTGCAGCCAGGACAGGTCCCCCCTACTGACCAAAGGTATATTCCAGACCATATGACATCATGCTCAGTGTGTAAAGTTGGGAAAAGTAGGAAGAAGGGAAGGTTTGCAATGATGATGTTTCAGTTTCCAAGTCACCATTGCATGTGATGGGGCCCTGCTCTCCCTGAGATGGCAGAGGGAAGCAGTGAATTAATTCCTTGTTTGGCTTAACTTGTGTGCGTGGCTTTTGCTTCTACTATTAAACTGTCTTTACCTCAATCCATAATTTTTCTGTCTTTTACCCTTCCAAGTCTCTCCCAGATTCTGCTGGTGGGAGAGTGGACAAGCAGTTGTATGGAGCTGGGCTGCTGGCTGGTGTGAAACCACCACACCCTAACAAGGGTAATCTCAACTTCCCCAGAGAATGTAAAATCTACCCAAACAGCTAAATTCAAGTACTGTAGCTCCTAGTCATGAGTTCACTTTGGTTTACGAACATTCCCCACAGATTCTCCCTTGCTTCTTTTTTATTTAAGCCTTCTTTTTTTTTTTTTGCACCTTAAACAGCCAAGATTTCAAATCCTGTAACAACTCTGAAAACAATGAAGAACACCACTAAATATACCCTGAGAAAGAGCACTGCAGAATCAAAAAATCCAAACCTTTAAAACTTTTGAAAAAACTAGGCTTACTAATTTGTCAGTTTTCTATTTGGAAGTAATAACCATATAATCATAGAACTAAAGATCACTTAGACTGACAAAGACCTCTAAGACCATTTACTCCAACCATTAAGTCACGATTCACCACTAAGCCATATCCCCACGTGTCACATTCACACGCACTTTGAACAATTCTAGACATGTAATAAGACAAAGAGACAGAACAAAAATGCAAGGATGTGACTACAGCTGTATCATAGCCCTGCAATTCATATTACCACTACCAGTAACAAGCTGTAGACCTTGTATTGGCTCTGCAAGGCCTCAAGATCAATTTCTCAGGATTTGTCTGAACTTACCTCTCCTGCCGGGAGTTTTGGTTCAGCTTATTTAGATGTAACAAATTTTCTAATCATCAGGTGACTATTGACTAATTTGTTACAGTTTTGCTTATACCTGCATAGGTATAAGCAAAACTGTATATTTGCTTATATTTGCACTTATATTTGCTTATATTTGCATAGCTTTGTGGTAAAATCAGAGTTTTTGGATATACATTAAAAAGTAAATATTCTGTATAGGATGAGATATTTGTGACTTGCAAATAATAATGAGCTATACAGGACCATAGGCATAGGATAATTAAACAGACTGATAAAACCTAGCAATGGTAATTAAAACAAACAAATGACTGTCAGAAAGTTTTTAAGGTGCACAAAGAGAAAAAACAGTGGAGAATAACAAGAACTGTACTAGCACAAAATAAAATAGATAATAAATAGAGACACAAATTGAAAAGCAATAAAGTATAAGGGAAAAAAGTTTTTAAAAGTGCTAAATTAGTGGAAATTGAGGAAGAGGAAATCATTGACATCACAATTTTCCTAGTGAAGAATTCAGGGTGCCAGCAACTCATGAAAGCACCGTTTTCATGTCTTTTTAGGAGGATGGATACTGCCAACCTTGGGACCCAAAGGGGCAGCATAACCGCTGAGATAGACACTTGAAAGTGGTTCTGTGAGATTTTTAAACTGTTTTGACGAGACTTGTGTATTAATTTGATAATTTGTAGTGTAAAGGGTACAATCATTCTCTGAACGAACTCCATTAAATAGAGTTAAATGCTGTAAAGTGTGATTTTATTGCAGCTGTGACTCAGTGGCTTCTCCTATCTTGGAATTTTCCTGGTTTGCTCCCAACAAAGTTTTGACTGTAACATTATGTTAATTTTAATTTTGTTTTCTAAGGCTACATAAATTCTCATTAAGTGTTGCACATTAAAGAAAAGCTATCTTTCTTTTCTTCACTTGGTATTTCTTTTCATGCTTTTCTGACACCAAAATGGTGATTTTGATGAAATGTTTATAACCACATTTAATTATTTCTTTCATTAAAAAAACCTCCAAAATAATCAAAATTAAAAAATTAGATGGACTGTTTCATGATTTCCCCACAATGTATCTTGACCTCGGGGAATTGTGACTGAAATTTTAGTTATTTCAATAAAAACATTAAACATACACAAAACACATTTTGTAACAGGTGATGCAATAATTACATTACAAAGAGCAAAATTAGAAATCTTGGAATATATAGATCAGTCACAGAATAAGCAAAGTCAATATGAAGAAAATAATAAAGCACAGCATTTAACATTGAGTCCGTGCAAAAATCCTCTCTGAGGGTGTACTTGGAAAAGAACTCGGGGATGAATACATTTCTGAAGAAGAAAGATGGTCTTGTTTCATCCTATTTCAGCCTAGCAAACAGTCAACACTCCTATCTTCCGGTCTCATTAATAAATGTCTAAATTGTGCAAATCCCCTAAAATACCACTGAAAGAGAACAGTAATAGCTACCCAACAAACTAGAAATAGAACTAAACTACAAGTGCCACACTACCTATGTATTTGAGATATTTCATCAAAAGTGACAAAACTACAATTTAAAAGGCCAGGTTCTGGTTTTGTAGTCACTTTTGCTTTAGTCTTTTATACTCTAGCAATATTGCACAGGCCTCTCAAATGTCATGTCCAATTATAAACATTCAAACACAAAAAACCTAACATTTTCTCAAATCAAACAAAGATAAAGCAGTAGAAACAATAACAGTGTTTCAAATTGTGTTTTCTATTCTCTGATGCAATATAGCCTCATATTTTTTCCTTTCACATGCAGGTTAGCTAAGAAGCTTTATAATAGGCTTTCCCATGGCAATATGGAGCATCATATACAAAATTTTCTTCTCAAATTTTCTGTTTCATGACACAAACTCATTGCGGGTGGTTAGGAGTAATTCTGGAGCAGCAGAGGTCTATTCAGACTGTATTTTGCTGGCTGGATACTTGCCAGTTCAGAGAAAGGCTCTGAAATGTGTCAATACACATAAGGCGAAAATTCCACTAATATGGCAAAACCCTGGGTGATTTAGAAATGGCCCCATTAGAGCAGGCATAGAGTTTCAATAAATTTTTCCAGATCTACTAGTTCATTGCCCCACTACTCATATTCCACCAGCCAATCAGCTTGATGATACTGGTATCTTTAAAGACTGGCAAATTTGCATCAGTGTTGAAAACTGTGTAAAGGGACCAGGCTAATGAAAAAGGTGAGAAGTTCAAAAATATTTCAGCCCTCAAAATCCAAAGAAATCCTTAAGATAGAAACACCTATGCAACTACCCAACATTTCAGCTATAACCCTAAGAAAAATATGAAGTTTGGAACAGCTATCTGTGTCAAATTAGATTGCATGTCTTTAAGAAAGGTTGTGGCACTGGGCTTTGATATTAGATGGTAGCTGTAAAATGGTCTCGCAGAGAATTGCCCCAGTAAATTAATCTTTCAAAAAAAATCCATACTTTAATAGAAAGAAAACATGATTGCTACTACTTTTCATCTTTTGTACATGGCTGAACCTTGAAACAAGCACTATCAAGTGCAGTAGTAGGAAAAGAGCGCAATAAAAATAAAATCTTGTGGATTACAGTTAAATCCCAGAGAAACCACTTTCTCTAGTAGAAATATCTGCGATAATGAACAGTGACAGAAGAAATAAATATCGTTCACCTCCTTGATTCTCCTATGAATCCAAGAACAACACACATATTAGAATCAATAAATTATTTCGTAAATAAACCAATACCAGAAAACTTCTTTATCTTCTATTAGCTCACCAAAGTTTGAGGTAACAAGGTGCCAATTAGCTCATGAATACAAAGAGTGATAGATTCCTTTCTAATACATAGCATAGTGCCAGCATATTCATTGTTCTTTCTTCTAGTGACTGGAGAAATCAGACCTAATGGAGCCACACAGATCTAGTGACAAAGAAAAGAATGCAGCCCATTAATTTTGCTACTAAGTGTTCCATTACAGTTCCATTAGTTTGATAGCTGAAACAGCAGCTCCAGATATAGATAAAACATCCCATATGTGTTTTCTTTCACAGAGCTAGTATATAATCAGTCAAGGTCTGTAATAGTTATCAAATTTATAAGTGCTCATTTAGATAGAAAATATATTTTTAAAATATGAAAAAATAAAAATGACAACTATTTTATTTTAAGAAAATCTTAAATAGTGAAAATCTACACTTAAAAATGATACACCTATCACATATATGCGCAGAAAAAAACACAAATAATCATGTACAAGAGAGAGATGTATTTCAAATGTTATGGTTGATTCCCTTCCCAGAATTAATAAAATTCTCAGAATAAATAAAATTTTAGCATGGAATAGCCGTGTGACATTACTATAACAATTGTGATTGCACCCATGCAGCACAGTTTTGCAATTTAAGCTATTCACAAAAGAAGAGGTGAGCACGGCATTGTAATGATAACTCAGGCTATTGATTGAATTGAAAAAAGGTACTAAATATCAAAATAACTGGATTGCACTCTCATTTTTCTACCATATCTACATGCTTATATAAATCTAAAGTTACAAAAGAGGAAAAGGAAAGAAAAGGTCACTGAAAACAGAATGTATTTCACATATGAGACTTCTTTACAGTGAAATGTGTAGAAAAAAAACTAGTTAATATTGAACCATAATTGAAATTCAAAGTAGTGCAGATTTAAAGGAATTCAGTATAAAGCAGTGCATCACTTATCCATCTCTTGAAGAAATCAACTGTCAATGCCATTTCCCACATTAAACACAATAACAGGCTTAGTACAAGAATTCCATAAACTGAATTCCATTTCAATGCCTTTTATTGGAATTGTCATGGATATATTATTAAAAAGGCCACTATAACTAAATAACTTCATCCTTTCACAAATTTTTCTGTGTTTTCTGTTCTCTAAAGACATATTTTTTTAAATAGAGGTTAGCATATAACACAGCACTACTTTTCTTTTTTCTTCAATAAGCATAGCAGTCTTAGCAAATACTCTTTCTTGTTTATGATTTACAGAGCCATTATGATAAATAGGTCTACAAAAGGATTTATAAACCAATCCATTATTTATTTCAGATTTCTAGTAATAAAACTGGTAAAGGAATTTGCTTAGTGCACAGTATGATGTGCTTTGCATGCTGTATATACATAAAAATCATTTAATAGTTAAAACCTTTTAGTATTTCTCTGGATGATGCACAAAGTTCCTGACTAAATAGGATTGTCACTAAGTCATGTAACTCAACAGAAAAACAACATGTACTAGCAGCTCTCATGAAAGAGACACACATAAAAAAGCCATAATACATTTGCAATTCAATATTTTAAGAATTGATAAATCAAGTGGCAGGAAGAAAAGAATTACTAAAACACATTTATTATCTTCACCTAGAAAGTATTAGCTAATTCCAAAATCTCTGCATATTAATTATTTAGTAATACATAAAAGACTTCAATGTGAATTCCTGCTCAGGAATGTATTGTATCAGTGCCACCAGTCAGAACAATGTCAGGCTTAGTGATATTTTTTAGCTAACAACACTGATACATTACAACTTACAACTGCTGTACATTACAAATTGAGTCGATTTCCAGTTTGGTGTCAGAGCATGCCATTAATTCGGTTTCAGGCTGAAGCTTTGGCAAACACGGTGGCTCAGTGCAAGGCATTCAAGCACGGCAGGGACCGAGTGGTCCCAAGAGCTCACACACTACCCAGGAGCTCAACTCTCACTGTGCTGCTCCTCCACAGACACAACTCATCCCCACAGGCTGGCCCTCCAGCAGAGGACCATGTCCTCTGCTCTAAGGCCCCTTCTCTGCAGTCCTTTGTGCTTCCAGGAGAACCAAATTCTGCATCCTGGCACTGCCCTGGCCACGGAGATTCACCATGATGCTCTGTGCAACACAGGTGAGAGCCCTGGTGGGATCCTGCTCTGCTGCAACTGCACGCTCACAGATCAATCAGGCCCTGATGATGAGAGGTTACTATTCCATGCTGAGCAAACAAGCTAAGATGACAGGTGAAATTCCATCAAATATCTGTGGAAATGCACAGCTGTGCCAGGGATCATATGCCTGCAAGCTGGC
Organism: Melospiza georgiana; assembly: GCF_028018845.1. Taxonomy (NCBI): domain Eukaryota; kingdom Metazoa; phylum Chordata; class Aves; order Passeriformes; family Passerellidae; genus Melospiza; species Melospiza georgiana. The sequence continues at coordinate 54,058,541 of NC_080433.1, forward strand.
AGAGATGACATTTCAGACTCATTCAGGAGAACTGAAAAGAAGGGAAGGGGTCCTACTGTAGAAGAAAGCAGTAGGCTTTAATCTCTAGATACACTCAAATTCTTCTTCAAGACAAGTGATGTGAAAACCCCCCACATGGTAGTTGCAGCTAATTTCTATTCTTCATATATTTTCTAAAAGCTCAGAAAAGTACCTGATCTCATGGGTCAAAAATCAGGGTAATTTCTGGACTTAGAGAAGTACCAAAATTAAAGAATGCCATGGAGAACATCTCAACGCACTGATGCCTTTTCTGTCTGTAGGAATAGCTCCAGCCTGAACAGACCCATCACTGTGATGGGACAGCATTGTGAGTATTTGGGAAAGTTCGTAATTTTAATTTTCCTTGGCAGATGTGCTACAGTAATTATCAAATGGTGAGGGAAGAAAGAAAAAAAAGAAAGGCCAGCAGTAGACAGGAAAGTTAATTTAAGGGAATCAGTGAAAAATTACCTCTTAATTAAAACAAAATTGTACAAGACCTTATGATATTACAACTGTTGCTGGGCAAAGCAAGCCTTTTCTAAAGCTAAATTTGTCAGAGATTTTCAGCAACAATACCTTGTATGTACAGCAAACACATCTGTCAACTGGCTCAGAGTTCCTGTGGTTTTTATTACATCTTTTAGATTCAGTCTGATACAAATTAATTTGTTGCAATACACTTCATAAAATACTTTTAATTTTCTCTTACCTTAAAAAAACAACTGTTCAATAGACTATTCCACTTAACTAAATATTTCAAAATGTCCTACTGTGAGACTTGCCCATATTTTCTTTCAAAATGGCGACAGAAAGAGTTTGACTTATAGAAAACATGCTCTTGGTAATTCGAGCCATGAAAAGCAACAGGGAGTAAATATTCAACGAGCAGTTAGGATATCAAAATGTCATTAAATAGCTGCATGATATGTTATTAAAAATATAAAAGACTTTTTAATAGACCTCTTTGTGTGAGGACAGCTAGAGCTCATCTAAATTGGTAAATTTCATCAAGAGAGTTCTGTATCCGTAAGCTCCCCAGGTTGATTTCTGGGGGGAAAAAACCCCACAGAAATACTTCAAATATATATAAATATTTTTCTCTTCCTTAAAGCTATAATAATAGCTATGAATTCAAGAATACTGAATACTCTCTCTCTTTTCTTTATCTGATTTATTCTGTATTTTTGCTAAAACTGTAGAGAAGAAGATTAAATTTACTAAACCTAGTCTTTTCTTGGAAAAAAAAATGTCGAAAACATTAATATTTTTCTAATCCAATCTTACTAATATTTAGCATTTTGTGTTTCTATAATACTGTGACATTTGTCAAAATATAAGGCTTCTTAGGCTTCTTTGTATCATTTCAATCATATAGCTATCCTTTCACTTCATAATGGAATTTATGATTAAATAATTGACACTATGTACTTATGAATATATTTTCTCTAGCCTACCTAAGTAATCCTCTTCAATTTTTTTTTTTTATTTCACTTCTGATTAGCTTAGGATAATGGCATAAGAGGTTTTGCACAGAAAAAAAGTTTCACAAAAATATAGCAGAAATATAAGATACACATCCTTATCAAGATATAACAGTTATCAAATACTGTTTCTCACAGTCCTGAGTCTACAAGGACTGCACATCTTAGATGTGAGATGGCTGCTCAGTTCTCCACAGAAAAGTCCCTCAGTGAGGGAACAACAGTCCTTATGGAGAAGCCAGTTGTATAGAGCAGCGGCATGACGGATCAGGTCCCAGGCATGGCTTGTGCGCCAGCAGCCCCAGCAGACTCAACAAGAGGAGGGGCAGGGGACCAGCAGTCAGCTCCCTTTAGTTATGGGGACATCAGGAAAACAGAGAAGAATGGGAGAAGCCCACATATGAGTTTCTTGATCATTATATTTGAGGTTCAGTTAATTGGCCTAAGGTAACAAGAGACTCTGGCTGAGAATAAGGACAAGGAGATCACACTCACCAGTTACCACCATGACCAAAACAGACTTGACTTGAGGAAATTAATTTAATTTATTTCCAATCAAATCAGGGCAGGGAATTGAGAAATCAAAGCAAAACTTAAAAACGCCTTTCCCCCAATCCTCCTTTTTTCCCTGGTTCAACTTCACTCCCAAATTCTCCCTCTCCCACCCCAGCAGCACACACAGGACTGGGAATGGGGCCATGGTCAGTTTATCACGCATGGTCTCTGCTGTTCCTTCCTGCTCAAGGGGAAAACTGCTCACACCCTTACTCCAGTGTGCAGTCCCTCCCATGGAAGACAATCCTCCATGAACTTCTCCAATGTGAGACAGGTCCATGTTGGAGAGGCACTGGCTCTGTTGGACACAGGGAAAGCTTCTAGCACACACAGCTTCCCACAGAAGCCACAGCCCTGTCTCTGCCCCCCAGTCACAGCAACACCTGGCCGCACAAACCCAGCAGAGAAGGTTTGATGCACAGCTTTACTATCAAGATTTACATTTATCTCAAGGAGAAACTAAAACTTTTCCTAAGCTCTACATGATAAGCAAGAAAGTATACTGAAGACTAATGAATTCAGTTCTCTGCATATGTAATAAAAAATTCTCTCATAGTCATAATCAAGCCATAGTTCAGCAAAGCATGTGCTGAACTTTAAATATTCAAATAATACACTTGAGCACATTATTAAAATTAAGTAAAATAAAATAAAATGAATAAATTTCCAGGGACTTGATGATCTAGATTTATTAACTCTTTAAATGACTCAATTTTTCTGATTATAGGTAACTATTAAGCTATTTTAGCAAGATATAACCACACAGAACTGCCAGGTCATCAGCACAGGAAAAGGATTAGCACATTTAGGATTTCAAAGATATACATGTTAAAACTTAACACCAGTAATACTAATTTTTTTACATGGAGCACTTTCACTTCCAGTAAGAAAATCAATGAGATTAAAATTCCTTTTAAGTGCTTACCTTTATAACAAAATCACATAAAAAACATGCTATAAATCCAATGCTTATTTTGTATCCCAGTGTTTTGGGGGACAAAAATCACATTTTTGTCAGCAACAGACTGTGTAGCCATCACCATTGCTATAATGCCTGAAGATCCAAGTCTCTCAAATTAGCTGAGGAGACAGCAGCAATGAAATTGCAACCAGCACAATCTGATACATTTTCATCAGTCTGCTGCAGAGAAAATATATTCCTGTATGTTTACTGAGCTGTTTTTTCTGCTTCAGGATCTTAGCATTCAAAGCAGATTTAAAAATGCTCCATATTTTAATGAGATCATTATTAATAGTTCATCTTCTCGCTTGCTAGAGTACAAAATTTCCCTCAGCTCTGGGCAAAGGCAATGGGAAGATGACTATTACAATTGCTTTGCAATGGATTCTGGCAACCTCCCCTCAGCATCTTTGTTCTCCCGTGTCTGCATAGCTTAAGCAACCCACTCTGAGCTTGGTAAGGACCCTAGATTCCCATTTCCAAAACATTTTGTATATTTTCTTGTTCAATTAATCTAATGCATGTTTTTCTTGAACAGGAAAACCACCAAACCTACAAAAAACCAAAAAAAGAGGCTCCCTTGTTTGATTTACTCCAACTTTCTCACAGCAACCTAAATTTCCATGCTGACTGGAGTCACACAAAGGCAGAAGTGAATCAGAAGCTGCCTTGACCTCAGGAGCCTGGTGGTATGCACCATGAGCACATTTGAAGAGAGAATCAGTTTTAAACTGGAGTCAGCCACACTGTGTGCTTGTAGACTGGAGGATGTGATTCTAAGCATGCGTGAAATACATTGGTCAAAGTCATGATTCTCTAAATGCAGAAAGTAAGAAGATGACAATTAGTAGCTAATAATAAGGCAAAGTGTAGTTCATATTAAATATGGATAAATGTAGGGGCAGATTCTTAAGAGCTGGATTAAAAAAAAAATAAAAACGAATATGTAAATAGCATCTAGAGCCTTTTAGTAGGAGTTTAGAGATGCTTGAACAACCTACATCCTGAAATTAGAATACTTCCTTCCTAAACATCAGAAATTATATAAAATCAGTATTAGCTGCAACTGGGAAACATTCCCAGTTAATACTAACACATTAAATGAGAAATCAAGAGCTTCAAACTTAGACTGAACAAGATTAACCTTGAGCATCCATGGTAACAGCAGAGTCCAGTGCAGCACCGGCCGTGTTCTGCAGCAAGGCAGCTTTCTCTTCAATCTCAAAATACTACCTTATATCATTTTTCTTCATAGTCTCTGCAAGAACTCAGCTGAAATTAATTCCCAGATAGTTCAAAGCCCTTTAGTACACATTTATGCAAGGGAATCTTTATGTACAGATCGTATCTGGATAGAATCCTGATATTTTCCTCCCTCTTAAGTCCGGCCACAACTCCTGAGTGACCTCTCCTACGGTGTCATTCTGGCAGGCTTGTTATCTTTCCCATGTGTGTGCCAGCCTGACTCAATTATTTATCTGCAAGGCCTCCTGTTGCTGGCTGGCAGCATTCCCCAGGCACGAGGAACCAGCAAGCTCCATCCACTGCTGCGCAGAGCAGGAGCCAGCTCCAGCTCCCCGACCCTCTGCTGCCTCGCGCCATTATACAATGGCAAGGGAATCCACCAGAAACCCCAAACACCGTTTTATGAGGAGTGCTGGACAGCAAGGCATAATCGCAAGCAGAATGTGGATGACAAGGAATAAAGAAACAATTTCCAAGACAAATTAATTTCCAAGTTCAGACAAAAGGTAAATTCTTCTACAGAAATGCTGAATCCCATGGCATCTGGACAAATACTTAATTCTCTGACCACAGAACATCACCTTAGATTAGGCCTTAATTGAGATTAATGAGGCATAGCCTATCTCTCTTGTTTTTTAAACCTCATCTAGAATCAGGGAAGCCATCTCACCTGTCTGATTGCAATGAAAGCAAATTGTTATGGTCACCTTTTAAACCATAAAGAGTTAATCTTTTTAAAGAGAACTTGAGATTCTCCTCTAAAGGAAGGTAAAATAAATATGAAATTTGTACAATAAATTTTTTGTATGCTATAGCTGCTATTCAGAAAACATAGCAGAAACAGAAAATAATAAAAGCAGTATATTCACAGAGGTAATATTTCAGCTGGCCTCAGTTTTTAGGTTTAACTGTTAAAAAAATTTCCATACCTTTTTGGCTTTCAAATGCTGCAGTTATAAGACATTTTACATAAGTAAAACCCATTCTCTACAACTCTATGTTTATTTAAAGTTTTTGCTAGCATGTATCATGGCACTGCTATTAACACTATTTAATCCCTTAAATTCTTTTATGAAAATGCTAAACCAAGCCCTCAAGCTAATGAAAATGCTAGACAGGCTGTTCTTCAAAATATACATACACAGAAATTGAGACATTCTCTTTCAAATAAACAACTTGCTCAAAGGTGTAATAATCAAAAAGTTGAGTCTCTACTTACCATTTTTTAGTACTCATTTACATAATGAAAAAAACACCTGAAAAATACTCCTTTTCTTGAGACCCACAGACATGAAGCTACTAAGAAAAAGATGCCGGAACCTTTATTAATTCAGATTGCATCTTACTTTAACAAAATTTATTGCTCCTACAGAAACAATGTTGAGCTTATTTGATGATTATAATTTTAGATTTCTTACTTAGAAATATGTCAAAATTAATTCTTATTTAATGAGGTTTTTGAAAAGTGTGTAAAATAGCGAAATTCTGAAAGATGATCATTAGAACTATTTGTAAGTAATTAAAAATGATAGCTTTTAAATAACTTGTGATTCGATCCTAAAGCCATGTCAGAAATGTGCTCAGATGACAGCCTGTCACATTAATTTATCCTTGATACATGTGCCCTGTTGATCACTAAATAGTAAAGATTTTATTATTCTCTTGAAAAAACATGAAGTTAAAATTTCACAGTTACTTTTTCCTTCCTTTTCCCTCCAACTTCATGGCACCTAGGTCATTGATATTATCTTGCTAAACACTAGAAAATCATTAATTGTTTAGTCTGCGTCCTCCAATTTTTCTGCTATCAAATGCCAATGTAATAATGTATGAGAGACATAAATTGAACAGAAAAGGTAACCAACTGCTCATGAAAATGCAATTTTTCTGTTTGACAAAGACACTAACATGATGAGCCATGGCATTTTCGTGTAAAATCCTTTCTGGATTTGGAGTGTGTCACATTCTATCACTCAGGAGTCAACATTTTGCTCATGACATTGCACCCATAGGGAAAGCTTGGGTGTGAGCTTTTGTTTTCTTTTGCTACTTTAAGAGTTTGGCAAGGATACTGTAAAGATTCTGAAAACTTCTAAGCCTTCAAAGTGCAGTAAAAAAATTGTCTTTAAAAAGATATTCTTAAATATGAAGTGTCCTTTATTTTTCATAAATAAGCCACTTGAAGCGCAGAGTGTTTGAAAATGTGCTGGCCAACAAAAACATAGAAATCATTTTTGCTAACAGTATTTCTTTGCTATTTTACAGGAAGCCAATTAGATGATAATAAAATAAATTAAAAGTCAAATTAAAAATAAGAGTATCTTTATTCAAAAAACCAGGGTCAGCGGTAGAAGTAAAACCTAGATTTTTTTTTTGTAATTTCTTGATTATGATACTAATGTTTAAGGCTTTTTAAGAGATTAGTTCTCAGTTCATTGGTGTTTCCTACAGAAAACAAAGCTGTCCAGGACTAATTATGTATATATATATGTGTGTGTATGTACATTTGTATTTATTTTCTTTTTAAATAATGATACATGTTGCATATAAAAAGCCACAGTCAACTGTGAATTTCTTAATGTCTTATTTGCAGGTATACTTTGAACATTGACTGGAGCCTGGAACCTGTCCTCAAACTGATTAGTAACTTACTTGAAAGCTTGTTGCCATAATTTAGAGGACTATTCCTGTAAACCAGGGCTATTGCTCATGTTTAAGGACACCTGAGTCTGACCCTAAGATTTATTTAATTTCCTCTGCAAAATGAGAGATTCAAAAAAAGGAAAGAAAGCAACAACAGATTTATAGAAGATTGTAAAACATGTATGTCAAACTTCACCTCTTGAATCTTACAGGTTTCAAATATTAATTTATAGAAAAGTGTGAGCAACAAGGCTTAAAATTATTCTTATTATTCTGCTATAAGTAGATGACAGTCTAGTCAATTTAGTCAATTGCACTACATTTTGCTTTTGATGAGGATTATAATTTCCAACAGTCATAATATGTAACAATGCCATAGCTTGTAATGACTTATGTGAAAAACATGAAAGCATGCAAGAAATACATGGAGTTATGAATGTCACTATTACACAGGCACTGTTTTTCATGGTACTTACTGAAGTGCTATTATAAACCTGCTAATATTTTGTTTTCTATTACAGAAGTGTGAATGCTACTAAAAAAAATTATTTTCACCATTAAAAAGTGCCACTGACTTAAAGAACTTGTTTAGAGAACTTGTTTATCTAACAGAACAAAGCCTTATGAAAACAAGAAGGAATGCTTGCTCCCTCCAAAATTTCTGAATCTCCTGTCCATTTATGAAGACAAGATGCAAACAGTGAGCAGCGAATTGCCTCACAGGTATTACACTCAGACAGCTATTAGAATATAGTGCAGACTACTGTAAAATTTACAAGACTGACACAGAGCTGATTAGATTTAAGAGATATAATTGCATTTGATTCAATAGACATTGCATTTAACCTCACTGGTATGTTCCAATGTCTACTGAAGCATATGGACAAATACCCACAAAAGGAATTATATTCAGACCCTTATTCAGGGTTCTTTGAGTGGATGAAGTTATAGATTCAAAGATTTTTAGCCCTATCATCCTTGGCTTACACTGCTGCAAATTTTCCTAATTCGAGCATACTTTACATAAGAAAAGTTCCCTAGTCATCACCAGAGAAAGATCTCGAGTAATTCCTCTGTATTTGGAATACCTGTTGTAATCTTGTTTTCTTTAGAGATTTCCTACACAAACATCTCTCTGGCCGAAAAAGAGGTTATTACATGCAGGAGGAATAATAAATGAAATACCTTAGGTGTATTGATAGCCCTAAATTAACTACATGTACTAGAACGAGACATCAGAAAAAGATTGATTCAAGCTGGCAATTAATACTTTTTGCTGAAGTGCTCTGATTCCCAAATAGAGAAAGCAGTGATTACTGTTGAGGTATTAGCCTTATTTGGAAAAGTTTAAAATGCATATTAAAGTTAGAAATTTAAAGTTATAAAATTGAGTTTGAGAAAACATTTAGATCTAAGAACTGAGGTTAAATGAAGACTGATTGAATTGTTTGTTTACTAGACATTCTCTCAACATTCTCCTGAAATCCCATGAGATATTCAGCAAACTTGGATTCTCTCATCTAAATCAGTAGCCTAAAATGGAAATCATGCTAAGTTCTGTATACAACCAGTGGAAAGAGAAGACCTTGACATTGGATGTAGATCAGTAGTAAGTTGTGTTAGTTTCCCCCATTTCTCTCCCTTGGCTTTAGAGGAAAGCTAGACAACTGTGCTATTAATTTGGGTGTCTCTGCTCAGGGCTTATGATTAATTAAAAGAATCTGGACTTCCATATTGACTTAAAAAATCATGTAATGTTCTCCATTAAAATCTATCTGTTCAAAAGGTATCCTTGAAATAAATGCAAGACATCATCTGATGTTAAATTAGCTTTCTAAATTACTTGGTAGCAAAATTAGAGAGGACAACAGCAAAGCTCCCTTCACTGGCACAAAACCTGCATACACTGATACTGCATTTCCCAGTTCAACAAATAATTTGTGAGGTTTTTCCTTCCTTAGAAAATTCTCAGAAGTCCTTCTATTTATACTGCAATGCTAAAGGAGAGTAGTAATAAGTGCAGGTCAATTACTGAGCATAGGTTACAGGGTTTGAAATCTTAGTGACCTTCAGTGGAATCAGGTTCCAAATGAAATTTGTTAAATACCATTATGTTACATGACAACTCTGGGAGTCAGGGAATGAGAGAATAGTAGAGCCAAGGTCCCTTGGGGCAGCCTGATAAAATGTAGCAATACCTGTATAAATAACACATTTGTTATACCTAGTTTTGTTGCTTTAAAATGGTTTGCTCGGGAAGCTGCTCAGCTCAGAGGAAGAAATCGCCTCATCTCAGCCATTGCAGAGGCATTGCTGTGTACTGCCTCTGTTCTAACCATGGCAACACACTGCCACCAAAAAAAAATTTAAAAATAATTTAAAATCAGTGATGCGAAACTAGATTAAAAATATTCATTTTAGAATTAAAGCATAACCCAAAGATTTCTTGGCCAGTATTTAATCACACATTTTTTCTTTTTAAAAGCTCCCAATTTAACCTCAGTTCCCAGGTTTTCTTTTTTAGATTCCACTTCCAGTGCAGTAGATGTGCCATGTTTTTTCTATGGGACTACATCTGAAATGAGTCAGTCACTCTATACTACTCACAGTCGAAAGAACTTCATCTAAAAGTACCTTCAGATTGAATCTTTTGTGTGAAGCCTGAGCAATCTGCAGCCAGTGAAGAATAAAAATATATTGAGGACTCACTGCCAGAGATGCAATCGGGAGATGCAGAAATAATTGCTGGAAAATATCAGAAGATGGTGTGCTAGTGAAAATTTGTGTTCTGTCTGCTTTTAGAGGACTCTGTGTATCCAGCCTACATACTTACTTTACTGTCCAGAGTGCATGGAGAGTAAAAGAAGTATCATATACAAAATTAATCAAGAACTGTTCCAACACAAAAATAGCTAAGTTTTAACAAAAAGATAGGGCTAATAATGATCTATTTTTATTTCATTTTTACATTCAAGATAAAGTCAATGTCCAGTTCCTAGATGACAACTGAGCCTAGTTTTACAACTGTATAATTAACAGGCAATGCTTATAGTAATTTATGGCTATAAATATTGCATAAGTTTCTATTAAGATAATGGGGATTATAGCTTTAATTTTCCCATTTTTTCATGTTTAAATAAACTTGAGGTCTATAATTTTAGTCTGAAATAGGAAAAAAAGAAAAAGAAAGAAAAAAATAAGTTACACTGAAGGATTTGTGCTGGAGCTTTGTTTCTGCAGGTAGTTGATTAATATTTTCTCTGAAAAGCAGTAACTCTGAGATAATTTTCTTGCATTTTATGCCGTTCTATGAATTATAGAAGAATCCACACTGGCTGCCTATGTTATTTTGCAAGAGCTACTACTCTTTTTAGAAGCAGACTGAAGTAAGAAAAATTGAATCATCCAAGCAGTCACTTGGTGCCATCATAGACTTGCCCAAAGTAAAAAAGAAAGTCAACATGAAAATTATTTTGAGAGATAAAGCAGGTTAAAAATAATGAGGTCATTATTTCTATGAAAATCCCAATGATCAAGCAGATCAACAATTGAGACTTTTACAGATAACTTAGGAACAAATTATGAAGTTCCTAGAATAATGTAGCCTTTCCAACTGAAGATCAAGGAATGTCACGAGTTTATTTTTGTTCCAAGTCAATAACATACCTTAAAATTCACACCCCACTTCCCAAAACTAAAATTTAAAAAACAATCCATCTAATAAATCACAAAGCTTGATATCTACAGAAATTGTAGCATTTTTTGAAAAGTATTGAGAACTAAGACAGTAAAGCCTGTAGACAGGCTGGCATGCTGGCACTGTTCAGAGGATCCAGTGCAGGGCCTCAGAGCTTCTCAGCTGGAGAAGCTGCAACTTTTTCAAAGATTAGCCTTAGATTAGACTGCACAGCAAGGCATCTCTCACTGCTCATGCATCAGGGAGTACTGTGCTTAACAGTGTTATTCATCTCTTCAAGGAGACACTAATTTTAGGATACTTTAGAAATGCTGTTCCATCTGTGAATTAAATTGCACTTCATATCTCACAAACACCAAGAACTAAGTAGAAGTCATCTTCACTTTTTCTCTTTCTATTTAATGTTAATTTTGCTGCAAGAGGCATGTAATCCACAGCTTTCTTGTTGTGCCTGGCCATTTAAATTTTTGATCCTTTTTAATACACTGTAATAATCAGTCTATAAAGTCCAATTACTCAGGGTAAAAATGACTGACATCTCTAGACTCAACAAACCCCAACTTAACAAAATGTATGACTTTGAACGCTATAATTTTCTGTGTAAATCCATATCTCCCATTTTCATATTGTCCCAGCTTGTATCTTCACTGGCAACACAGGTTTGCTCTCATAGGCAGGAAAATTTAACAACAAATTACAGAGCACATGAATTCATAAATCATTGCATGAATATTAAAAATGAAAGTGGACATAATCTGCTGTTGAGGCAAAAATGTGGTTAAACACCTTTACATATCACCTCTCCAAGACGAACCCTAGAAAATTTTGTATGACTGGATTAAACAAACCTTCAGTTTCATGGAAATTCCAAATGTCCCCTAAACACTAGTAAAATCATTAATTTCTAGAAAACAATGACAAGGCATTACTGATGTCATTCCTTAAGATATAAACTAAAGCTAGGATATGAAAAAAAAATTGGATTCTCCATTTATCTACTATTTTTCTTTTATCTGAGTCATTGTACGATGTACCTTTCCAAAGCAATTTTAAATTTCATAAATAAAGCTATAAATAAATTTGCTAAAGTTAAATTCAACATCTTTATGATAAAATGATAAGGATGTTCTATGTGTAAAAAGATGCTCCATTAGAAATGTGTGCTTAAAATACCTAGAATATGACATCTCTCATGGTTTTACCTGAGGCAGGAAAAAGTAGCTTTTATACTGGGTAAGTCATAAAGTATTATGAAATGCACTATATTAAGAACTATAGCAACCATTACTATTTCAATTTTATTTTTTTTAAACTATCATGCAAAGTTAAAAGCTGCTTTTTTTTTAAACTGCAAGAGAGAATCCTTTCTCTGCCTGAAGCAAAGCTCTTTTAAATAGCAATGCAATACTGAAATCTTAATTCTGGTGTTGTTAGTTTACACATAACTTGTGGCCATCTGACTGCTGACATGAAGCCAGTCGCAATATGCCTAAAAAGGACTGAAACCTTCTCCAGTTTCCTGAATCATTTGTATAGAGACCACAGTGGGGGAAAAAAAAGTAATTTGGACAAATTTACATGTTATTTACACTAATAACATGTTTCAGGAACAAAAAAAAAAAAACAAACCAACACCAGAGAGCCATGCAGTAGACTCCCAGCATGAAAAGGTCATGGACCTTGCTAGAGGGAGCTCAAAGAGAGCCACTAAATTGATCACAGGGCTGGAGCGCCTGTCCTATGAAAGGGAGCCTGGGAGAGTTGTGATTGTCCAGACTGGAGAAGAGAAGGCTCTGAGGAGGCCTCAGAGCAGTTACCCAGCACTTAAAGGGGCATAGAAGAAAGCTGGTGAGGGACTGTGTACAAGGGTAGGTAGTGATAGAACAAAGAGTAATGACCTTAAACTAAAAAAAAAAGGTTGATTTAAATTAAATATCTTCAACAAATTCTTTAGTGTGAGGGTGCTGAGAGAAAAGAAGAGGTTGCCTAGAGATGATGTGGATGCCCCATCCCAGGAGGTGTTCAAGGCCAGACTGGATGGCCAGCAACCTGTTCTAGTAGAAGGTGTCTCTGCCCATGGAACTGGATGGGCAGTTCCACCTGGGACTCTTCCAACCCAGGCCATTCTATGGTTCTATGATTCTATGATAAATCAATACAAGATAATACATATAAGCAAGACTATGAAAAATTTATATAGTCCCCATTTAGTGACCTCTAATATGTGTGCTGAAGAGTCTATGCTGTAATAAAATAGAAAGAACATATTTTTCTCTGCATGAACCAGTGAAAATAATAAACTAGATCAACCAGAAAAAGGGCATGAACAAAGGAGAATACAGTAACATATGAAAGAAGATAATTTCTCAAGTAACAGTATGCAATCCTGTACACTTGACAACTCAAATTATTTTGAACAATGAGTAATTTATGGCTCTCAATGGGCAAGCACATTCCTTCCTTCATTTATTTGTTTTATTCCCCATAGCATACAGCAAATAAATAATATTACTTCTAAGGAGACATTTTCTGCTGCTATCATTTGCGCCTTGAGGAAAAGGATCTTAATATCTTTGAGCTTATGAACAAAGCCATTTACTGTCAGACATTCCTCCCTTTTCTCATTCTTCATAATAAATTCCACAAATTTTTGTGTGCTCTAAAGAAAAGCAACATTAACAGGCCTGGTGTGACACAGATTTAGGTTTTCAAGACTCTTTAAAGCTAGGGCATCAGCATGGCAAGTCAATTATTATTTCTCCTATTTGGGAAGATACTTTCTTGTCCTGTTCAATTTGGAAATAAATCTTGTATATCCTAGAGAGCAGATTCAATTCAAAATACTAAAAAAATCTTGAAAGTTATTTAAAATGTAAATAATTGGCAACTTGTATGGGATTAAAATGATACAAGGTTAATCATCAGAACCCAAATTTAGAGCCTTTTCCACAATGACATACTGCATTTAATTAACAAGGTTGAATACTTGGTATTTTATATTAGCAGCATCACAACAAAGCATAAGCTGTGCAACCTGGAACAACAGGCTAATTCCAATAAAGCAGTCAGTAATATAGTTTCATAATCTGACAAAAATACATGCAAGAAAGCACATGTGTGTTGTAGCTAAATCTAAGCACTAACTACTTAGTCTTCACTCTTAATGGTGACAGACGTTAAGACCCCGCTGAACCACTTTCTACAGAATTAATTTATCTTTCTGGTTTTGCATTGACCACAGATGCACCTTAAACAGATCATGCTAAAGTCAGCTTTTGGAAATACAAACCAATGCCATTTTTAGCCTGCCTATTTCCCAAGCAGTTGACCACAATCAGAGGTTCAGATGTTCCTATACATTGCTATGCAAACGTAGGAAGACAAAAATATATATTGTTGAAAGATCAGATTGAAAACTACCTGAAGTATTCCTAAACAATGACTGTGATCACAAAGAACTAGATAACCAGTTGTAAGTAAATCAGACGTGTTTGTAGTAAAGTGTGCGTTAGAACTCATAAACCTAGAAAAAAATCTTAGGATGCAGCAATTTTAGCTGCTGCCTCTTCCTGCACTTCTCACAACTGTTGCAATTCATTGATGATTTTACCATCGGTCTCTAAGGCTAAAATACTTGGTTTAAATGCATAAAAGGCAGACAGGCAACTCCATTATTACATGCAAAGGCATCTCTCAATCTGTAAACACAAGCTTAAAACTTCCCAGCACTTTTGCAGTTCTACCTGTTAACAATTGTGAGACTAGAATGGGCTTGTCACCAGAATGGCCTTATCTAGGCTTTGTCATGGCAGTGCACATTAATACAAAATTCCTCCTGGATTGTGTTAAGGTTGCATCAAATGAACTGCCTTACTTGTTGGTACATGTCATTGAGACATTTCAAAGACAAGCTGGGAAGGTCTGTTAAATTAAATGAACCCTTGCCATTACATTCTTATTCCTATTTGCCGCAGACAAGATCTGGGCAATGCAATATCTCTATTATCGAAAACATGATAGTCATGCTTTAAGTCAGGTAAATATAATCAGAAAAGAAATCAAAGGAACATGCTAAGCTGCAAAGATCCCTAAGTGTTTCTTTTCTCTTACAACTCTTTTTGTGCAAATTTTCAGTGTAACACTGGGGATTAAAGCTTAAATAAATTTTATGCCTACTAGTGCCCCATGGGCAATAGTGATGTAGTATGCCAAAAAAAAAAAAAAAAGAGGAATAACGCTTTGTGGAAAAGATCTATACCTTTTTAAAGTGATCTTGTTCTGGCAACACAGAAATGTAATCTAAATTCCTACATGAAAATGACAAAAATACATTAAACTCAATTTTATAATAAATTGCTTCAAAAATAATATTTTATGCCATATTTCAGCTCAGAAAAATTTCATAACATCCAAATTCCACCTTTTGATGAACAGACATTCTGAGTAAGTCTGGCATGCTTTTAATTGCAGAAGTACATGTACACCTCTAAAATAAAAGTGTTCAGTATTCAAATTTTTCAAGGACCACTTCATTTAGGACTCTGAGGGTGATATCAAATCTGAAATGACAGTTATGATTTTCAGGCATATTTCCCTCTATAACACGCACATTCTTCACACTTTAAAAAAATGGAGACGCAGTTACAGCTGCTGCCTACTGATGTGTGTGCACTGAGAAGAACATCAACATATTCAGCTTATCACAACCATTTGCAAGAGCATGTTTGTCAAGCAAAACTATCTCAGACCACGAGAGAACTGATGTCTCAGTTGGATTACTTCACTAACTCTTCTATAACTGCATAGAAGGGTTATTTTAACTGACTCTATGCAAAGAAAAACAAAAAATTCTCACAGACTGTTAAACAACTTGGAATCACTTTGAAATCTAAAATTGTTTCAGGCTTGAGGTTCAACATGCAAATAAAATCTAGAGCTGCTCTAAATACAACAGCAGGAAGAAAATTATAAGCTTTAATACTGGCCTTTTTTTAAAGTACAGGCCATATCTCAAACAAAAAATGGGCATTCTGATGCAGCATATATTAAATATACTGATTATTCCAACATTTTTATAGAGCTACTCCTCAGTGAGTCACAGCAAAATTCATAATATGGTACCATTAGGCTCACATCAGAGGTGCGGAAATGAGCATAACAAGACTCTCCTGAGCTTTAAGCAAATACAACTAATGATCAGAAAACACTGACTGCTATATAGAAACCATGTCTGTTAATTTGTCACACTACTTTGGTTTCAGACAAAATTGTCTCTTCATTTATGACTTTCAGCTTAAGGGCAGCCAGAGAACAAATTCATTATTTCAATGATATCTCTCTGTTGGTTAACCTTTTAGACCTTTGATGCCTGAACCTAAAATTCTGTGTGCTGAGGGCTATACTTGCCTAAGTAAAAGATAGCTTCTCCTAAATTGCTTTGAAATGTCACATAAGCACGGACAAAAAAAAATTGGACTGGTATTTTCATTTTTTACTATTTATTGTTAAAAGAACTTATGGCATTCTCATGGTCTGTCCTCACAAGAGCAAGAAAAAGTTCATATCTATGATTTTTATTTTTAATACATATTTGGCTTGTCTTGTCCTTTTTGACTAAGCTCTCTAAGAGACCAACTCCTTTCCTCGAATTCCATAGTCATGAAAGATTAGGAGACTTTGAGGAAAGAAGACAAGGTATCCAGAAAATTAAAAGTAGATTCTTGGAAGCAGAGTATCTAGCACTCTTAGCAATTATTTGATTACAAAACTCATCCCTGTATACTCTGTATAATATTTGATGTTACTACAATATTCCTAACACGTTACAATGCTTTATAAATGTATTTGTATACAATGTATTCTATTTGTATTTATACATAAATATATACAAGTAATATATAATCAGATCTTTATCATAAAGAAAATCATTTAGAGAAAACTTCTCAGAATTAAAAGCACAAAAGTGTCAATCCTTTTTCCAGTGGTATCTATAGAAAAGCTGAGCAATTTCAGTAAGGCCAGGGTTTTATTAAGGTTCAAAGGAGGCAATCATTTTGACTGGACTGTGACGATGTAAAGAGTCTTGTTAACTTGTATGGCATCAGCCAGTTTTAGAAGGGGTAAAGCAATTGACACTACCCATTTAAGGAACATGAAAAGTGAGGACAAGGACCCATAAGAGTTCACCTTTTTCCATGATTGCCAAGTTATTCTGATCAAAAAGTATCTCAGCAAAAGCTTCTGTGCTTTGTTAAGTATTTGCAGCCCCTCAGCTGTGGCTCTGACTGACCTTTACTTAGCACAAATTACTCTAACTGTTGTACTGCCATATAGAAAAGATTGGCTCCAAATTAGTCTCTTCTGATATGAGAGACCAGAAAAATTGATTGCTCAGTGCCTTCTTACTGACCTCCCACTCACTTGAATATTAAAATTCCAGAACTGCCACAAACACCTGAAGGGTTTTTACATACATAAGCAATGCATTTGACTACTGCATACATATATAACTCAAAGCAGAATTGAAGGGTTGCATAGTGAATGTTATTAAGAAAATAATCTCATTAATATTTCAAAGGGCCAGATTCCCTTCTCAGAATAGGCAGCAAATAAAGATAGCCTAAAAGAAATGCTAAGCTCAAAAGACCCTGTACCCCATGTTTATTAGAGACCTTCATATATGGGGAAAAACTTTAATACATGATGTCATAAAGATATCTGGAAAGAGATTCAAAGAGCCAAGTAGACATGTTCTGGCTGTGTTGAGAATACAAGCCTGGGAAGACGCCTTCATGCAATTAGAGGAGATTCAAGCTGTATAAAGCACTTCTCAAGGAATTTCTTCTCCAATGGGCTGCTATGCACTGTGATAACCAACCGAAAGTGCACAGAACTGTCGAAAGAAAAAATTCCCATGCCCAAAGGAAGGCAGCCTCATGAACCTCTGAAGAAGAGACAGTAAACCAGGTTATATCCAGGCACAGAGATGCACACATCCACATGCTTCTCCACAAAAGGTTTTGGGAGTCTGGCCCGCCAGAACATGCCTAAGAGGTCATAATCTTACTCTGTCTTCTGGATTCCAAGAAGAAAGGGTGGATGGAGGCACTTCCTAAAGCGTAGTACCCATAGAATCACATACATGGCACACTACAGGAAACTAGGGAATTTTGGTGTGAGATGGGAAGACACCTTGAAAGCTTAGGATTTTGAGAGTTAGGTAAGGACTAGTCAGTGGGGTTTATATTAAAATCTCAAGTTTAGATGCCTGAAGGTCATTGAATTTCCACCTTAGGAATCTTTCCTAGGATCGCAATGAGTAAACACATTTTATGCTTGTTCTGAATCTAATAAATACACAGTAATTTAATTTTCCCAATGAAATTGTCAGCAGGGGGGAAAAATTATTTTATTATCTAAAACCAGGGAACAAAAGTGTAATTTGTGCAGATCCTCACCAATTTCAGTAGTGCTTCCCATAGTGGCAGTTATCCTTTCACTTAGGGTAAATTACAGGGCAAGATCTAACCATCAAAACAGATTAGCTAATTACTTACAAATGGCAAACATAAGCACAAACAAAAAAAGTGGAAGAAAACAAGCTAATTTTTTTCTGCTAATCTTAAATACAGAGTAAGACTAGCATTTTAAGGAAGATATTTCATTTCAAGCACTATAGAGAGCTATAAATGAAGTTTCCTTAATGATTTTAGACAGCTCTTCTCCAGTACACACTATATCATAATGTGGACAATAAATGCTTTTATTAACAAGCAGATGAGTTTGCCATTCCTATTCCAAATAAGGATTCTCTCATAATTAGAAATTGCACATTCCCTAGAAGGAAAATTCTTACTGGGTACACAGCTGCAAGAAAATCCTGCTGCAGCTGCACCCTGCTTCCTTCAGAAGAGGTTCCCATCGTGTGGAAATTACTTCCAGCAGTGTTATAGGCATAAATGCAGTTTACATTTAAAATAAATTTCCACCTTTAGTTTTGAAACACATGGTATACTGAGAGTGCAGTACAAAACAGATTCCACCCATCCTTTCCTCTTTGACCCCAAGTTTAGCAGCAATATGTGTGACTAAAACTTAAAGTTGGAAATGATGGAGAAAAACCAAACCACAAAACAGTGAAAACATGTTTGATTTCTAGGGAATACAAAGTACTTTCAAGGATAAGGATAAGTTTCATAAAAAATATCTCAGCATTAAGCAATGAACGTATAAATAATTTAAAGATCTCAAGTAAAAGCAGCCCTTCCTTCCACAGGGTTTTCCTGAACCTTCTATTGCACTTAACAAGAGCTACAAGAGCTACAAGAGTCCTCCCTCCCTCACTCCCCCTCTTTCCTTCTTCCTCTCTTTCTTTCTTTCTGTCTATCCACTCCCAAGTTGGTAGACAAAATAACCCACAACCATTCTAATAATTTTGGGGAAAATGGTCTCTCTATCTAAACCTATCCAATACCCTTCAGGCCAGAGGGTATTAGAAACCAAAAACACCCTTCAAACCATTTTGGCTTTTAGCTAGAGATTTCTGCTTTTTTGCACCCTATAGTGTTTGAATTTTTCCAACACCTTTCAAACGCCCACTCAGCCAAGTGGCAACAAAATGCTCAATTTTGAGACAATCTGGAGATTTTCCCTTGCTCATCACAAAGTTTGTTACATTTTAAAGTGTAAGCTCTTCTTTTCAAACACTTGGTAAACTCATCTGATTTGTTGCCCACCAGGGTCTATCTCATCATATAGTAATGTCTATTTCTGGAATCTAATGTGAGCACATTCACAAGGTAACATGTGAATCACACAGAATCTACAGCTAACTTTTCTATTCACAATGCTGTCAACTTGAGTTTTATATCAAGGAAACATGCTGTGAATATGATAAAGAAGGTCATCTGGGGGCTTTTCAGACATTTATTTTAAGGCTATCAGAATTTGGGGTAGTCTGTAAAGAAAAAGATAAAGATAGACAAACTAGTAGCTCAAAACCAGTCATTTATTTACCTAAATATTTAGCTTCCAAGTGGCTTTTTTCAGTGTGTTCAGCACCGATTCATAATCAATGTTAAAGATGGTTTAATATTCTATATTACTTTCTCCAGAACATGTCACTATGAAAAGCAGAGTAATCCCATTAGTATCAGTAGACAGACGCATGCAAAAAGAAAATTCTAAACTGAAACATACCCAATTAAATTTCAAATATTTCCAGTTTTTTACATCCAAACCTATTTTCCTGTAAAAAGTAATGCTGGCACAAACATCAAGGTTATCATCTGCTTTCTGAATCTGCCATAGCAACAGCCACTTCTAGATTCTCACACCAGTCTTCAGAAAAGCTACTTTAAAGTTCAATTAGATAAAGGAAATAAATGCTTCTGAAAATGCTGAGACAAACATCAATGTGCTTTGCAGGCACAGATAGTGAATAGAAATATCTGTGTGAAATATTTCTGTACTATTTAAATACTAGTAATACTAGTACAACACTAATAATTTCTATTCTTTATTGAATATCGCAATGACTGTCTATGAAGAAATTGTACCGATAAAGGTAGTTTATGAATGGTATTTATATTGAGCAGGTTAAGATATGTAACTAAAAAAATTAATTTTATTCAAATAGGCTATACAGGCCTTTTTCCACTTAAACTCTTTATAGTAACAAAGAAAATCAATCAGTTAATTTAATAGGATCCTACATTTTTGCAGACTCCAGTGGGTACACTTCCATTTTCAGTACAGACAGTATGCATTGACAAATAGGAATGAAAATTTTAAACATCACGGAAGATGTAAACCTCTCATTTTTCAGTAGTAATAGAAAACAAACTACCATTAAGGAAGGAAATTTGATTTACAGATAGAACATAAACAAATGCATCACAGTTGTAGGATTTTACTCCATCCAAACAAAAGGCTGGAAAGCTGTCCATAATGTAATTAATGGAGCTTAAACACAAGTGAGAATTCTGGCCTCCTGTTTGTGTCTATTGGTATTCCTGTCAGCATGTTAGTTAGATACACACAGTTTTGTTGTGATTTGCTGACAGATTTGGACTGTATACATTGCTACCAAAGGATGTGGGCTCAGTTTGCACAACATATGCCTCCACAAACTGGGTTTCCTCTAAGGAGTAAATGAAGGGCATCCTTATATACTGCTGCCATTATTTGAGACCTAAGACTCATAACAGTTACTCAAACATTCTTACCGCAAACACCTAAAATATAGATGGAGAATTCCTGTAAAAGGGTTTTTGTTTTTGTTTTTGTTTTTTTCAGGACATATGAAGGATTCAAGCAGTAAGTATTTTATCAACAACAGATACAATTATAAGGACTGTCTACATACACATATCATCATTCTAGCCATCTTAGGTCTTTCTTTTGGTTTCTATCAAGGACAGTCACGCGTCCTTCTCTCACTGATAATTCTGCTCTATCTGATCTGCCGCAATATGGGTACAGATGATTTCCTGACTTTGCATTCTTTACAAGGGCTCACATCATCTGACACACAGTCCTGAGAAGTTTAGTACACGCCAACATTAGATGAAAGGTGAAAAAATTATAAGAAACAACTGGAAATATTCAAAAGCATTAAATAATAATTTATGTAGGAAGCTCAACTCAGTTCTTTCAAGATTTTTTGTTTATCTTGACTGCCCTTTACAGTGAGAAACAAAGAGAGAGTGAGAGCCAAAGCAAGGAATATTTTATGACAATTAGGAAGAGTTTTGGAACCATTTTCATCAACTCTCTTATCCTACTGCATTGTATACAATGGAGCCACCATCCTGTGTGTATGGTAATATCTCCATGGTAACCGATTATAAAACATAAGTACAGTATTATGATCACTATTTAGAAAATGAGGCAATTGAACATGAGGAAATTCCAGTCTCAAATACTTCCATTTCCTTAGGATTTCAGCAATGACATTAAAGGATGGGAATGACCCATGCTGCAATCTCCAAGTTTCAATTAGTGTTATAATAATTAGAGAATTTATATATTTATACTAGGAAAATAGATAGACGGACAGACAGACAGATAGATATTTTCAATCATATTATTTTTTAAGGTAACCTTACTAATGGCTCACCATGAGTAAAATCTTGCAAACAATATTTCCATTGAAGTCAAATTTTCTGTGGGACTATTTATACTCTTAAGGGGCAGCACTTACTTTACAGCATGCGTGCTTTAAAATGTTCTGCATATTGTTTATTGATCTAAAGTATAGCCATACAAAAGAAAGTAGCAGAGGTACCTCAATCCACTTAGCTTTGTGAGAATGCCTGAGCAAAGGAAAGGAGCTGATCAGACTTTTCCTTAGTTACAGTTATGGACTGTTAATAGGAAGAGAATGAGCACAATATGATTTCAGCAGACTTTTAGGGAAATTGCCTTTAAGGATAAATAACATGCATTTAGAGCATATTTAAGTAGGACAAAAGAAAGGTGTCAAAACTTTCTCTTCAATTTGTTGCATTTCATCTTTTCCTCTGTGGAAAGAACCTATCATCTTTTCCTAACTATAAATCTACTCATTTGAGCAGTGATATCTAGTGCCCTTGCTTTTGTGGAACACAGATTACAAGAACTACAAAAATAATTATTTAGATGTGTTTGCTGCAAGAAGAACTTGCAGCAAGAACCTAAGCATTTTGCCAGTTTGGTTGACTTTTAGGGAAAAATTATTTAAATATATCATTATTATTATATTATGTATATTATTACATTTTATGCATGCTGAGTGGGAAGCTGAGCCTAAATACCTAACCATCCATACCCTGCCAGGATGTGTCCAAGGCAAAGATGATTTACCTTCAGGAGTGAATATTTCTCTGCAATGGTGGCAGAGGGAGCCAACATAACCAGCTAATTTTACAAAGCTTAAAGTTACGTGTCATAAATTCCGACCCCAGCTGCAGTTCAGTGTTTTATTTATTTACAAATAAAAGGGACTGGCTTGCAGAAGATGCATTTCTCTCTGGGCACTTTGTCACTGAGCGGGTTTGTGTCTAAATATCTGCTATTTTGTTCCTGCTCTATCTATTTCCACACAGAGCCAGAAGTATATAATCATTGTCCAAAGTGCAGACAGCACACCTACATGGCATTTTTCTTGCTGTAGCCTGCTAGGAATAGAAGCAGTTTGAAAGATGCACAGTTGCAAGTAGTAGTTTATTTGCATTACTTGTGAAAGTCCTTCAGCTAAATTTCCACACAGCATGCTCATTATGTCCATGCAAGTGTGTCTGTGGAGCTTTTAAGCTTATTGAGACAAATAGTGAAAGTAACAAACAGCGAGAGTTCCTGTACTGTGTGTAACTAGATTTCCATCTTAGCTTATTCTGAGCTCCCTTAGTGAGTTATCCTTTCAGCCATTTTCATATCATCCTAAACATGCATCAAAGGTCGAGGGGCAGCATTGATTTAAAATCTCTAATTACCAAAAAAAAGCAATTTCTTCTAAAATGATGGTTATATTATGAGTAGTAATGTTAGGGAAATTTTGTTGGGTTCAAAAAACAGTAGAAATATTACCATGGACTGCATTGTGCGCAGGTGAAATTCTCAATATATTTAAATATTTTTTCTTCTCTCTAAAAAGCATTTCTGAGCTTGGAAATAACCTGTCTGGAAGCAAAAGGTACTTGGGCAAAATTCTATGAACTTCATTATTCCAGAGATCAATCTAAATCATCCAAGGATCCCTTCTAGCCTCCATAAAACTTACAGAAACTACAATACCTTAATGAGTGCAAGTGTATACATTAAATACTCTTTAACAGAGCCATATATTTTAAAGATCATTATGTTAATTTGCTATGAACTTCCAGAGTAAGCACTTATCAAAACTTTAACTTAATGAGGTATAAAAAAAAAATCTTACTAAGAGAAAATATAGATTTTAAGACTGCAAGTGATACAAATCCAGTACGCTCAGGCAAACTGTCCTGGAGGTTACTACCCTTCATCGTTATTATTTTATTTATTTATTATTTTAATTATGCCAAATTGAGACTCTAATCACTTTGTCCAATTTAGCCAATGTTTCTTAAACCCTTCCTTTTGTCAAAAATAAGCACCTACCACACTCATGCTGTTCAATGAGGTCACATACTAACATTTTGTTATTAGACAGCAATTCCTCAAACTCCTCCTACAAAGGAAACATTAGTCATACTTGGTGTTTTTCTGAAAATTACAAGCTAACATATCCTTCTTTAAAACAAAGTCACAAATTCAAGTCACTATTCACCCACTAGTTCTCTGGTGATTCTGTTTGAAGTAGCTCATTCCTTTATATAGATGTTTTTCCTTTTACTTTGTTTTATACACTATGAACCTGTATACAGGCATATATGTGTATATGCTTTACACACACATATATTTGTGCTTTACACACACATATATTTGTCTGTATTCTGCTTGCAGGATCTCCTTGCACACATTTAAGGATGTGCAAATAAATAAATCTAGAAAATGGCCATACAATTATTTCTAGAAGTAATGAAACTGAACTGTAATATATAAAGTTCTACATTTGCAGATGGTCTTTGGGATCACAATAGTGTTAATTCCAAGAAAAAAGCACTATACTGTGTATCATATGATTGAAAGCTCATTAGGGTTTTCTTTATTATTGTTCAGATCCACTTTTGTTGGTACATACAACTTGCTGAAGTCACTTTCTGAATTCCACTGTAATTTACATTGTACATAAACCTCTAAAAATTCTATTTAAAATTTTGGGTTTTTTCCAGACTTATGTACAGATGTGGTAGGAGACATAATATGTTCAGCAGTCATGCCATTTTTCCTGCCTTAACTCTTAGTTCTCTCAAAAAGGAAAATAATTTTTGAAATAATATTGACACCCTTTGGACCAGAACTATTTTTATTTTTGAAAGATTAATTAAAATATATTTTGTTAATATTCACATTGGCCAATTAGCCCGTATTGCATCTTAAATCCAGGTTTTTTGTCCTTTGACCCATCACCAGGATTACACTGTCACTGATGAAGTGACAGGAAGACAGAGCAGAAAGACTTCAGCAGCTCAGCATGGTTCTTGTACAATGTAAGATTTTGAAGCTGTAACACGAAGTTCTTTCAGGTTTTGTACAGATGAGTACATAAAAGCGTATTTTTCCTGGAGACTATTGGTGTTTGAATACTTCAAAGGCATTGACTTTTATATTTTATTATTCAAAACAGAAAGCCATACCACTTGTTTGACATGTTATGTCAATTACCACCAAAAGCCTCAAATCTGTGAATCAGCAGTGCAAATGTGGAAAGGTCACCACATCACTTATCAGGGAGAAGCCATAACTGTTGTTTCTCTACTAGGTTTTTGAGTCTGAAGTCACAGCAGTTTAAATGAAGGCTTTCTTGTAAGGAAGCTTTACTTTAGCTTTCATCTTATTTTTCATTCACTTTATTCCCACCTTTACATTATATCACAGCTGCCACACTGAAGGACACTTACTGTCTCTCCTGAAATTCAAACATTCATCTGGACCGAACAATGCACTATGAAAAGAATCTGACATTGCTTGCTTACCTTTTTTTTTTGCCTTATTTTTAAGTAAAAAGCTTAATAGAATTGAAGGTTTCAAAGCTGAGTGATAAAAATTTTTAAGTAAAAACTTTATGCAGAGGATCACATCACTGTGACACCTCACTGTACTGTCATCATCTGCAACCATATGAGAAATGCTCGATGTACCCACTTTGGAAAAAAAAAAAAAAAGAAGAGACAAACAAAGAGTCCAACAATGAAGAGAAGAGTTGGCATTGCCGCAGTATTTTTCCAGCATGTCTGAGCTCAGCAGTTAGCATGAGTTGTGCCTGGTTAGCATAGCTGTCAGCATAACCACGTGAGCTAAAGCCAGATTTTCCTGCCAAAAAAAGTAGCAGGGTTTAGGAAATGTTTTGTATAAATAAAAACAGACAAAATGTGATCAATCACCTGTCCCAAATAACAACCTGCATCTTAAATAGGTTTTGTGTGCTCAATTAAGCACAGAGACAAGCTATGCCAACAATTTGCTGACCATGAAAAAGTACAAAAGCATGAATGAAATGTTCAAACTGAGAACTGCCAGAAATGCCAGCCAATAAGAAAAAAATTCACATTTTGAACAGACTAGCCATCAACAAGTTTTTCTCTACCCAATCCTATAACTGAGGACACGTAGTTGGGGAATGTTGCAGTTTGTCTACAGTTTCTGTAAAGGCTTCTGGGAGGGAAACTTCATGACCCTGCAGAAGCATCCAAAATCACCAGGGAACAGGGAAGAGCCCACAAGACCCCATAACCATGCCTCGAGGACTGTGCAGAGCCTGACTGACATTATTCACCCACCCAGCTCTTTGCACGACTGCAGAATCGCTGCTAAAAGATGGCAGGTCGAAACATTTACCCTCTAAACCTGAAAAACACTTGTTTATTTTTCAGAATTCTAGTAATTATTAGCAGGTGCATATTGCCTAGAACCTATTCCAGAGGTATGTGGAGGGGTATGTGTACCCCTATTCCACACAAATGTAAAAAATGCTGCTGTCATACACATGGCACATATTTATAGACACAATGATGCAAACCAGTGTTTTCTGCTTTGCCAAATGCTTCATGGGAGGGCACCTGAATTTATGTAAATTCATGACTGCACAAACACATTCTTCCAAGTGCAGTATGTCCCTCAAAGTAGTGTCACTTATTACTGCATATTAAAATATTCCTATGAATGTTAATACCATTGAAGAAAACTGGGTTGTTTGAATTTTTCTTGTAACTGAAAACAATGTTGATAAAATATTTAACAAGTGATTTAATATTTTTTTCAAAAACATTATTTTATTATCAAAATACTTCTTAATACTTCTTACACAATAGATATAAAATTCTGAGTGACATACTGCTTTAAAAAAGAGGGAGTAAATTTACTGTTCAGTCTGTTCTAAAAAATGGCACTATCTATTATGTTATGGTACATAGTCATATACAAATTACATATCTTTTGAAAAGTCCAGCTGCATCCAACTAGATCAACTGTTTAGATCAATTTTAAAAATCAGTAAAACTTAATTTTCTCAAGTGAAATCACTGCTACCTTGAAAAAAAACCAAATTTTTAAGTAAGAAGATTTAGACTATGTCTATTTCTAAACCCAAAGTTGCATCCTGGTTTCTTTTGAGATGAAAGCTGTGCACTTGATTGCCTCCTGATTCCTTTGTAAGATAACATCTAGCCAAGCATCAATCGTTTCTCAGACTTGGGAGACCTTGCCATGGAAATCTTGGTACAGCAGAAAATAGTTCTGAAAGTTTCTGATTGTGTATATGCATCATTTTAGAACACACACGGTTCCATTTTTAATATCTTTGTAATTAAAATGTTCCAATGGTTTCTCTTCTACTTTTTTTCTGAAAAATAATTTTCAGCACAATGGATTGAGATTTCTTCATTGATCAATGGGAAATGAAGAAATCTGGAAAAGACCCAGGACCTAAGCTGCTGGAGAGCAGCACGACAGTGGTTCAGAACACCTCTGTGGCCTCAGCCTTGAAAAGGTTGTTTGGGGGCAGATAATGACACAGGGAATTCTGAGCATGGGGAGGCGAGCTGCAGCACTGCAAGACTTCATTGAAATAAATGCCTGGGGACTTTGTATGTCCCAAATGAAAAGTTCAGTTTCCCATAAAATTTGAAGTTTCATGTTGTTCTAAAGCACATTTCAGGATTTTGGTATAATAAAACAAATATAAAAAATAAATTATATTTCCTTTTCCCATATGCTTTTTAGTTCATCATCTGAACTAAATATCAGTTATTCTTACACTTGCACTTGCAACTTCTTTACAAATTTTTGATTCTGTAAAATCTATTATATTTTATATAATTCCTAGCTGATTTACATTGGTTCAGGCAGAATAGGTTAAGTTTTATTTACCAAGCTCTGAGCAGCTATTCCATTATTTTCCCAAAGTTGGGACTAGTTTAATGGAAGTAGCAAGGTACAGTGAGTAGTGCTGCTCTTTTTTTTTAATTAGTTTTTTTAATTTTATTTATTTCATTTGATGCTAAAATAAATGAAAATAGATTTATATAGTTTTCTAGTGAAACCAAGAATAAAATTGTAGACTATAGATAAGTATTGGGAAGAAAAGGGACAAAATTTCTATGCAAGATTTGTTAGCCCAACACTGGGAATTTTGTAAAACTTAGGAAATCTGAGGACTTCATCAAACTGAGTAGGAAGCTTAGAGTTTTGCTTAATGGTTCTATACATCCAACCTATGTTTAAGTTATTAAAACCTGGACTTAAAGGATGGAGACACATAGTCCTGGCTTCTGTTATAGCTATTTAGCCCAACCAAAAGTTACTTTATCCTGAGTTGTGTCATTTCATTAATTATGAATTTTCATCTGTGATGCTTCTCTTCCTCACTGTTTGAACAGATAACCTTGAGTCACAGCTCAGACATACATGTCTAATTTTTAGATAGGATGACACCTAACATAAGAGCTTACATTTTTTTTCTTCTTTCCTTACACTAATTTATAATCCTAATTATTTTGGTCTAAAGAAAAAGAAGTACATTCTGAATACCATCCCTACAGTAGCCATACATGATGATAACGGTGTCTAGAAAATTATCAGCTTACATGTATTTATGTATTTATTTATGCAATAATTTTTTAAAACACATTTCAAATACCTGCTTTTAGTTATTGTTTGCAGGTTTGCATCTCTTTACAGAAAACTGTATACATTGTAATATCTGTAACAATAATAAGAATAAAGGTTGGGGTTTTCCTCATTAATGTATTTGATTTTATATTCCTAATGAATTCAAGTAATACATTTCTTAACTTGAAAGTTGTAGAAAACATTTAAGGACACCTTTTCCTAAGAGCATACAACTTCTATATTCATTTGGAGTTTCAAAGTGGGTGAGAATTCTCTGCATTTTCTTGTATAGATTTCTTCAATGTTTAAGTATTCTTAAACTGCAGATGTAAAATATGTTCCTTACCAGGTCTTTCAGTGAATATAAAAGATTACTCTCTACACCACACTACAAATTCTGAACATATTAATATTGATTTTTACCTTTGAGACAGGTTTGAAAATAAGATAAGAAATGCAAAACTAATTCAGTGAGGCTATGTGTATTAAAGGTCGTTTATATTTAATACTGCTCTTTCAAAAGGAACTTCTTGCAAATATCCTACTTATACATATCAATTTAATGATAACTCTGGTTTTTTAAATGGAAAAATGAAAAATAGAGTTGGTAGAGCAGATTTACTTGCTGTATTGGAAATAAGGATTCAAAACTGATTTGCTTGAATATAAAACTAGTTTTTTCTTAATAATGTATACTTAAAAGAAAAAGGAGAAGACTTACAGAGGCTTTTACTTCAAGAAGTGTACCATTTTATGTATTGCTCAATCAAATAATGAGAATGGGAGGGAGTAACAACGCTCCTTACACCACTCAGAAGTTCATTGAACCCTTTAAATGGGCAGAGAGGTGTGTGCAATCAGCATCCTTGGAGGCTCATTTTCACATTAATGGCAAGTAATAACAGGAAGTTCATAGGTGTGTAATTGCAATCTCACCACAATGATCTGTGGAGGCAACGCTGAATGCTGACGGTAAACACACCTCTCTCTGGAGCAAAAGCTGGTCAACATGCACCTATAATCCAGTTTTCATAAGAATTATTCTTTTACATTTCATTCAAATGCTCCTTTCATGTTTCCCAATTTTTTCTTTCTTTGTTTCTTCCTCCTTTGCTTTTCTCCTCATGGCATTTTTTCCTAAAATTATTCTGTTTCTGTGTTACACCTTCCTTTCATCTGGCCCCTGCTTCTGCCTCTTTTTATCTAAAACACACAGAACAGAAGACCAAAGGAATCAACAAAATTCTTAGTGAAGCTGGAAAGATTAATTTATAAGAGAGTGGTTCAGCTTAAACTAGCAGATACAGTTCATAGAACTAGCAGGTTGAGATGAGAATTAAGCACTGTGTGAGTTTGCACACATGAAACAGAAAGGAATTAAGGATTAAGACCCAGCAAGCAAATGGATATGTGAAGCATGAGTACAGCCAGCACAGAGCTTAGGGAGACAATCTTTTTGGAGAACAGAATAAAGGGGATTTGGAAATTGAAAGCCTGTTGCGTGGGAAGCATGCTGGATTCAGATTGGTGAAGCAGGCATGTGCAGGTGTTTCAGGCATTGATACAGCTTCTCTGGAGAACAGAGTAGTATCTTTCAATCCCACAGTTTGATTAGAACAAAAGGAAATGGTACAACTCGATGGCAAGTTTTTGTAAATTTATTATTTAAAATCATGACATAAAATACTTCACCAAGTCCCTTTTATTTTATACATCTTTGACCACCATTTTAATTCTTTTTCTTTTCAACTTTTTATTATGTTCTTTATTCTAGGCTAGCCATTCCTGTCCTTCCACTCACAGACAGTTTCAGTTCTGAATTGCACAGACTTCATTCAGGCCAGACAGTAGGAGCCACTGTCCCATCTCTCTGCCAGCTTGCTACCTGTCAACAGCAGGTGTTTCTCTGCCATTCTGTCCCTCTGAAGCTGACATTTTCTCACACAGATTAAGAGTAAGAAATAGGTAGCTCTGAGCAAAATTCTGGAAAGCTTTGGCATTACTGTCTTTTTTTAATGTAGTGCTAAAATGATGGCATGTATAAAGGAAAAAATGGGGCATGATAATGGAAAAATCTTTATGAGAATGAAAGGACTGGATTTTTAAAGGTTTCAGAAAGAAATTCTAGATGACTCTCAATTAAATTATTTCACAGTTTTATGGCATGAAAAGAAATTTGGCAAATAATTTTCAAAGTATATATCTCAAGGAGCAAAGAAAAAGTGTTGACATCAGCCTACATTCATAAACACAACGATTTTAGGTGCTTCATTTCTGAACTGCTGAACACTATACCAATATAACTATATATGGGGAACTGCATTCAAGCAAACACCCACCTCTGAGCTACAATTCCTTTATATTAATCAGCCGGGTTATCAAAACCAGAAATACCAAAACTCAATTACTTCCTGGAATGCAGTCTGAAGATTATGTAAAAATATAAGAATATATATATATATATATATACGACTTTTAAAAAAATTGCATCAGTGCTCTCATGTGCCAATATTTCTCTTCGAAAAACAGCTATTAAATAAATAAAATATGTAATCAATTTTTCTTAAATTTGCCAAGTTGTTCAGTTTATTTAACTAAAACGCTGATGAGTTTTAATGAAACTGTAAGGATGTTTTTAGTTCAACATTAATTGCTTGATATGTATCTTGTAAGTTAAATTAGATCTTAATATTAGCTGATAATGAAAAAATGGATCACAATAATAATAACAGGAAAGTCATTATGATAACATTAATTATTATAATCATTGTGTCTGTCAGTATTAACATCATGCAATGGCATTAAAATGTTACCAGATTGAGGTCAGCTTTATTCTCTTGCTGAAGTCTTTGTAACATGAAATTTAAAGCTGTGGAAAGCAACAGTGAAAGAGCATCTCTTATGCACATAAAATGGTTTTCGATTAGCAGGTAGCTGGAGGTGAACAGTAACTGGTAGGTATTTCCTGAGCTTTTTGTAACTTAGTTAGTTATTTTGAAAATGAAATATAAGAGAGAAACTTTTCCAAGCTGTAGCTGTCATGTCCAGAGACTCTGATCTGCTCAGCCTAATTTAAGTCTCATTATGCAACATATTTCTTTAGGAAATAAGGGTACTAAGGTGCTCTTTAAGCTAATTGCTTTTATAGAACACAGAAATTTTCTTTGAGTAACATAATGAAGCTTTATGAGGTAAATCCAGCTGAGACAGCAACAGACAAAAACAATCTAGTTACCAGAGATGTCAAAAACAACTGGTTGAAGTGATAAGATTGGTCTAAACTACTCCAAATGGAAATATTGCAACACCCCTTGAATGTCTATAACTTGACTTGCTATATCTTTTAAGACAAAATACTTCTGCCTGTTCTTGGTATTATTTCTTTTCTTAATTATTCTTTAACTGATCAATTTTATTTAATGATTTTTAAGGGTTTAGGGGGTTTTTTGGTGTGGTTTTTTTTTTTTTTTGTTTGTTTGTTTTTTTGCCACAGGAATATCCAGTAACCATACCTATAGTGCCATACTGAGATCAACTTTCAGCATATAAATCTAATATAAAAACCTTTTTATCCAATATAATGGAAACCACCTACATTGCATGTATACACATTTTCAGATAAACACTACAACACAAGCAAACTGGTTGTAAAATAATATGACAAATTGTGAAGCTCTAAAGATCTTCCCTTTAAATCTCGTCTTAATGAAACAGTAAATATTGCTTTCTCATTTCAGTGCAAGGACACAGGATCTGTATAAAATCTTTGTTTCTGAAATTATTATGGTCCTTTTACTGCCTATAATTAAACTCCATGTTACGTGCAATTTAAATAGATTGTGCTTCATTGTACTTGTATGCATTTTTATGCAAATATTAATAAAATTGGAGAACAATTAATGACATTAGTTTCAGGGGTATTCAATCTCTAAATGCTGCTTTCCTGCCAACGTAGACATGAAGTACTTAATTTTAAATGACACCACCTGCTCTTACCTATAAGTGAAATGAAAAAGCTGCCAAATAGCATGTTGGGTATTAACTTTTAACCTTTTCTTTAATCAGGCATTCCTCCATAACATTAGAAGCCAACAATCTCATGGGATGAAAAGCAACACAGTATATGTCTGCAATTCAATTTCAAACCCTCATTGTGATGTCTGACTTAATACATTTTTTTCCTTACTATTTTCCTTTAGTTGCAGGGTGGGTCACCAATTACTTCAAGCAGACATACCAGATAAATGCCCACACCACATTCTGACAAGGACAGTGAAGATAAACAAACATTTATAAATGAAGGCTTCTCTGATTTTAGCTGGGTTTAAGTTCAAGGTCTATACGCAAACTTTCCCTTCCCAAAATGTGAGACTGTAAGGACATCTGTGAAAGAGGAAAGACATTTAAAGAGCTAAAAACCATACAGTTTGAGAAGCAGGTATGAACTTGTCCATAGAAGTGCAGAGGAAATGTAGCTTTGGGCAACAGTGCATAAGGCAGGTTTTGAGGGATACTTTTGTTATCTTTGTGCTTGAGGGTTCCCTTTCCCCCTAATAAACTGCCAATAAAAAGGTAAAATCCAGTACACTGTCATAAATTTTCTTCTATGTCCTTAGTGTCCCATTTGATAGTTTGTCAAACTGTTTATCATCATATATAGAACTGCCTTAGCAAAAGAAGAATCATCCTACAAGCACTTTGCATGATATAAAATAGCAAGATAAAAACCCTTTCAGGTTATGCTTAGTGGCAAGAAAAGCCATAGTGATGTTTTGCAGCAACCCGTCAAAGCCTGTTTATATCTGCCTCTCCTTGCTGAAGTGGCCACAAATACTTCAACAGCTACAACAAAGTCATTTTCACTGCTAAAGTTCCTCATCCAAACAACCTCTCAAGTTTAACAGGAATGCTGCTGTATGTTTCAACAGCGCACGGCCCAGGTTTTATGCCTCATATTTGTTCATGTATACAGCATTTTTTTCTGATAAGCCCATAGCCTTATTCGTCATAAACATCACACTGTTCTGTAGGTGGGAAGTATCACCTGCAGAGGAATTTGAATAGGAATATAACCTTCCTCTTTTCCTGAATCAAAACACAAGTTCCTCTGTGAATGTTGAGTTCATTTCTTACACATACTGTTTTCAAATTTCTGCATTGAAAGTGTCATTTTTTACCTTGGCATAGTCTCCTGATAAAATACTTGCTGAAGTCAATGACTGTCTTCCCCAAGACAGTTTGTACTAGACAGAGTCAGAGAATCTTAAAAAAGATAATTTAGATGCCCTGGAAGATTACCCTATCTGAATATTTCCACAGTTAGACATACTGCTCAGATAGGCATATAGGAGTGATCATTTATTTTGCTGCTATGCAACCAAAAAGTAATAAAACACCAGATTCTGGATATGTCAGAGCTTCTTCATAAAATCTTATCTGTAACAAAACAAAAGCAAAAGTAAAAGTGGGTCAAACAAATTTACTTAGCAATCCCACTCAAAAAGCATAGGAATACTCTACGTTTATGCAGTCACTCACAGATGTGACTTAAATACATAGGGTACTCCCAGCAAATTTCACAGTAGTCACTCAAGTTCCTCTTGAAGGTACAGAAGAGAGCTGGGCTCCTGGACTGTAGTTCCCAAAGCTCAGTGCGTTGAGCACTGACTGTTTAAATCAGTGAAATGGATGCAGGAAAAGGAAAAGAAGGATTGATGGAAGCTCTGAAGGGTGGCAGGCATGCCATGTCACACATCTAAGACTCCATGCCTGAATTCCTGTGTTTTAAAGCTCAGTTTAGCTAACTTTAATGCCAAATACTATTCTTCTGACTGGGCAGAGACCCAGTTCTAACAAGAGGGACAGAGCAGATTAGTACACAGCTCAGCAATTAAGATACTCATAAGATGTGGAAGCAAAGTATTCAAATCTCTTCAGGCTGAAGAAAGCCTTGAAACCATTGATAAATGTTTCTCCTACAGATGCTTGAACATTTCAAAAATCAGGAAACCTAAAATACTTAGAGACCTAGACAAAAGGAGCACATCTAAATTTATCCAAGGAAGATTTTGCATGAAAAAACCGGGCACCAGTAGGGTCTTAGGCATCCAAACAGCTCCCCCTCCACTCTTCCAGCATCTAAACACATTGAGTATTGGTGGTGTCTATTAAATACCCTCAGAAAAAGCCTAATGCTCACCATTGTAAATGGTTTTAGCATTTAGTTTGTCAAGGGTACAGACGCTGCCAAAGACAAAAGAATAAGCACCAGTGTCACAGACATATTTTATGAAAAATCATTTTGCCAGGATTTTTTCTCCTGAGAAACTGAGAAGCCTCAGATGAAAAGAAAAACAACAATTATCTGCTGCTGTGGAATGCAACAGGTGCACCTTTGATTGGTCCATGTGAATTTGTTTTTACTTGATGACGAATGACAGCCGCCTGTGTCAAGGCTGTGAGCAGCCACAAGATTTTATTATCATGGCATTCTTTTCCTCGCTAGCCTTGTGATGAAATTATTTTCTCTCTATTCTTTAGTATAGTTTTAGTATATCATTTTCTTTAATATATATAGTAAAAAAATAAATCAGCCTTCTGAAACATGGAGTCAAGATTCTCATCTCTTCCCTCATCCTGGGGACCCGCAAACACCACCACACCAAAGTACTACTGACCTTGTAGAACATTTGTGATTAGGAATAATTTAGGATCTTGTACCAGTAAAGAGATGTTATCATTAAGCAGAACTTGCATGCTCTTTTGAGAGGTTGATATGGACTGACTACATTCCCCCTTAACAACCTCTGACAAAGCATTAGAATGCTGGTGCATTGCACAGAGCTGATCTACAGTAGCAAGAGGCACAAAGCTCAGGGAAGTCAAATACTGAAATTACAAAAAATGGTATTAGGTTTGAAGAGGTGAGAGAGTTGAAAACTGATAAATCATAATTCAGGGTCAGGCACTTCTTATTTTTAACCTACAGGCTGAAATTCTACTTTATGTCTTAGGAAAAATGAATAGCTCCTTCAGGGGGTACCTAAAAATTGTTTACTGTTCTCATCACTTTGCCACAGTTAATACTCACAGCACATAATATATTACCTAGCAGTTTAGAATTATTGCTTTGCAGCAATTTCATAGCGCTTGCTTCAAAAGAAAATGTGATACATGCCACATAAAGGATAAATGATGACAACAACCAATAAAAGATATATTAGTAGTATTTTAAATTTCAAAAAGTTCCAGTCTATTCTGTTTTGTCCTGCACTTGTCAATAATATATGAAGGCCTTTTCAGGAACTGCTATTTCTAATAAGAGAAGGTGCTTAAATGGACCTTTCATGGGACTTTAAAGCATTTCAATATTTTAAACATACTTGTAGAGAAGACATATGAAAAATGGACATGTATATCAATTAAATTACCTTCCAAAGGTCAAATGGAAAATCTAAAACAAATCAGGACATTGAGTGCAGCTCTTCCAAAGTGTATTTTAGAGCTTTCTTTTACCTAACTTTACTGTTTGTTACTTGTCTCGTTTTCCCACTTCTTACCTTTCATCTTTGGATGTACCTTTCTTTGAAAGCAATTGTAAAAAGATAAAATTATCTGAAATTATTGCAATCAGCTTCACAACTTAGAAATTCAAATATTGAAGCTGTTCTCCCTCTGAATTTCACACACTAAGAGGTACCTTCAACACTTTAGACTAAAACTCTGTTTAAAAAAGGTGAAATATTTAGGGCCTATTAGCTCTTTCTTAATGACCATAAAAACAGCAACCAAACTTCAATGTCCCAAATAATTTGAATTTTCATCAACATCATATGGCATTCTCTGTGCAAAATAATATTTCATTAAAAGAATTGCATGTTGACATTAAGAAAAGAAATGCAATTAATCATTCTTTGTATGAAATGTTCTGCAGTCACTGTCAAATTCAATTTTATCAGCTGTACTGAAGCCAGAGCACATTCTGAATTTTTCACTTCAGGGCAGGAATTGGAGAATCTCTACAGCTGTCTGGACAATGATGAGCTATATTCTGATCCATTGTGTTCTAGCAGAGGTTTTAAAACTAATATATTATTATATACTATCATTCCTGGTAATCAGTTTCATAGTTTATTGCAGTTTCAAACATGTGGGCTGATAAAGCATTGGAAAATATGTGAGGGAGTTTTCTGCTGGCATGTATAGTCAGATTTGCTACCTTTCTTATACCTAAGGTTTATAGCCTGAGTTTTCCTAAGGAACATCCAGAAACTGCAAATAAGTAGGGCAGAATATTTTCAGACTTCACAGAAAAAATAATATAATTTCAGATAAACTACAAGCTTTGATAACTAATATTTCTATACTCCACAGTTTACATATTTTCTGTCTTATGTATTCTATATAAGATTAGGCCTAAATACACTAGTACACTAAAAATATTTGAACTACTAAAAACCACAGAGATAATTCTAGCTAAAGTATGCATTTAGATATCCTGTTAAGGCTTATTTTTTCTAAGTAGAACAGTTCATTTCATTAACTCTTATTTCCTTGTTCATAGATACAGACTTATGAACACATTGTCGGGGTTTTTTAGGTATGTATCAATTCATGAGCCTAAATGAAACATCAACATCTAAAGTAACTGCATTGTTGTGAACATACTAAGTTCATTAATTAATGATTAGTAGCCTCTAGGAGAAAGTTGTGCTTGAAAGTTGAGGGGTTAGAATTTAAAGAGAAATTATTGATTTTAGGAACTAAAGGCTTAATTTAAAATATTCATACAAATAAGGAGTCAGCGCTTACCTTCATTTAAGCAATCTACACAAGTTTAAAGTACTTAAAGTGCCCGTTCTAAAGGAGCAATTTATACAGCCAAGAGGGAGGCAAAATATCCCTCAAAGAGATCAAGGAGCAGAGAGTGAAAGGACATATGTCACTAGAGCTGCAATAAGACAAGCAGGTAGGAGACACCATAACTGAGACAGGTCTTCCCTGTATGTCATTACACCAAGGACCTTAAAATAACAGGGTACCAGGGAACATGAAATGTATCACAACTTGTAATTACCTAAAGCCTTCTATTTTGTGTTGGGCATTCTAGTTCTACAGTACAAATTTCTGCCTTCCTTTTCATGCAGGCAATTTCTCATATATGAAGAAATCCTTTGTTTTCTTCAAGGATGTGCAATCCATATGCATGTATTTCACACACACAACTTTAATTAAGAATTTGATTATGAAGTAAAACTCTTTTTGAAATATGCTGGGAGGACATACATCTCTAGACTGCACTCAAAGTGAGAGGTTTTCCCCCAAATACTGTTGGTCCCCACTGGCAACTTTGCTGCTGCTTTCCTAGTAACCACAGTGCAAGCACTGGTACTAAGAAGACACTAAAGACATTTCAGAATACAGGCACTGTGGACATTTGGAAATCCCAGGTTTCACAGTGGCAGAGCACATTGGGACTTTGAGAAGAGCAGGAGTTGTATCTAGCCCAACTGCCACACTTTTTGTCAATGGAAGGTGGGGCAGGAGGGCTGAGGATGGTGCACGTGCAAGTCTCATCCAAACATCCTGC
Source organism: Melospiza georgiana (assembly GCF_028018845.1). Lineage (NCBI taxonomy): Eukaryota > Metazoa > Chordata > Aves > Passeriformes > Passerellidae > Melospiza > Melospiza georgiana. Next base: position 54,096,463 of record NC_080433.1, read on the forward strand.
TGCGATGCAGCTGGGCATGTTCCCAACCCTGTCACCTGGAAATAGCTGGCATGCACACACATTAACTGGCTGCCAGAATTCAGCCCTTGTGTTGTCCAAACCTGTGCACAATATATCTTTCCCATGTGGTGCTTATGACGCCAGTGGCAACAGGAGTGATGTCATGCTGGTGCTAATTCTACTGAGTTGTTTCACAACTACGGAAACTAATGACTGAAATGAGGGAAACTGATAATGAGGGAAAAAACCCAGAGGAATCTAATAAAGGGAGGTGAACAGGAAACATGACAACAGATAAAATTCAACATTGACACAGGTATAATATTGTCTATTTGAAGGAACAATGTAAATTACTTACATTTAGTACCTAGATCTAGCAACTGTAATTAGTCACAGAAAAGACAACACAATTGTAATGCAATAAAAAGTAAAAATATTGATCTGTTGAACTCTTAAGTACTGACAAGAAAGTAGAAGGAAACAAGCCTGTATGTCTGTATGTCTTCAGAGAATAATTTCAGTCACTGTACTTAAAAATAAACTATGTTTTTAATATTATGGGTGAATTTATTTGATTTCAAAATCACTATATAGTACCAAACATGGAAGACACAACTTTAGACATTCGTATCTACACCAAAAAATCTTTTCTTAGCTCAAGTATTACCTAATCAGTGTCAAAATGTTATAGGTGTAAAAGTAACTGCATAATAAAAGGGTGAGTCTCACAGAATGGTGTCATCTCCTGTCTGGTCTCCTTACCAAGTAGCCACCATTTCCATTTCATTGTAATGATGCTATAAAAGGCTTCTAAAGTGCCTTTAGGTTTAAAAAATAATAGCACAGTGATAATCTACTGGGAGATCTGTAGTTTTATTCAGAAATTCAGGTTAAAATGAAGATAGATACGAAATTACATCCTTGCCGAGATGAAAAAATTCTGACAAGATTAACAAAATGTCCTACCAATTGTAAAGAAATTAAAAATAATAAACAAGCAAACAAATAAAAATAAGAAGACAGGAAAATAGTAGCTTTTTTTTTTCCTCACAGCTACCTCGGCACTTAAAAAATATCTGCATGTCTAAGCAAAATATTCTGAATACAGATTACATGTTTTAGACATACTTTTTATCAAATCTTATCTAAAAAAACTTTTCTGTCTCTGGGCTATGTTTGAAATAAATATTAAAGTACATTCTTCTCATCTAGTGTTTTTAATTTACCTTTTTTGGGGTGGTTTTCTTGGAGTGTTTTTGTTTGTTTTTGTGTTTGGGAAGGTTTTGTGTGGTTTTTTTGTTTGTGTTGTTGGTTGGTTGGTTTTTTGTTTCTTTCTTTCTTGGTATATTTTTCTAATAGAGCAAAGGATATTATAATGTCCACAGCTCACTTGTGAAATCCAAGCTACTGCACTGCCAAATCCCCAGGGATAATACATGGCTTCTGTGGATTGTAGAGTAAGGCAGATCTTTCATCTAACAAATGCAAGCTTGCCAAATATGCAGTCATAAAAGTTAAAGACTTGCAGAGTTTCTGTGCAGTAATATGGGCTAGATTTAAATTTCCTAATTTTTTCAAGCTTAATCACACTTCTTGTGACTCCTGTTTATGCATTTTTCAAACTTTGTTTTCCTTTTAATCTCTTTGATTGGGAAAATACTGAATTATCTCATACCCTACCATATAGCTAACTAGCTCTCTTTCAAGCAAAAATCTGTCCTTTATAAATTAACAATGAGCTATTACAGGAGCATCAGATGCCATACCTCTTCAATTGCTATTAAGACATAAAGCCTGTTTTAGTTACCTGTCAAGTAGAGTATATTCTAATAGAGAACAATGACAACAACAATAGTAACAAAGATTTTACAGATTATTAATTTAAACACAATTTATCAGTCAATATTGCAGGAGCATTTGTATGCAGTGTTCTCCTGCAGACATATAAATGTAAGCAAAGGATCCTCAGTTGGGCCTGGACAACCTAACTATGGCATAAAAAATATATTCCACTTTGTTCAGCAGGGTGTAATATAAGAAAGAATTTGTGATAAGCAAATTTCCAATTTTAGAGATTTGGATAGAATTGGATGTATATACAACTTCACTGCCCCCCTGAAACTTAACAGCAAATGAGTCTATGGAACCTAATTCTGGAGTGGAAATCTCACAGGGATACATAGCCTGTGAAAGCTGTATGAGTTGGCTTGTTGCAGTACAGCAATAAAAACTGAGAACAGCCTCATGCAGGACTCTAGAACTTTTAGTACTAGTCAAAACTGAATCAGAAAAAGTAAAAAAATCTTAACATGAATGTGGCCAAATGCTTTTGGAATACACAAAAGATTCCTTAAAATTTTATATCTCATCTGGATGAAGTTTCATTTGGTTCCAGTTCTCACTATGTTGGTAAATACCTACAGAACTAGATTTCTAACTAAACTAAATAAATCTTAGGATTAAGAAGTATTTCTTTCCTTCTTAAGTGAATCTGAACATGAATCAACCTCAGTCACACCCAAGACTTACCAAAACAGTTGTCCACAGTGAACATTTACCAAGTTGAATTTCTGGACAGATAACAGAAGCATCACACTTGCAATTGGGACCTTACATTAGCATTATCTCTACATAAGCACATTTCATTTATTTGGAAATGAAACCAAATTAATGAAAGCTTATCTTTCCTTTTCAATGTCTATGTAATTTACCATTCACTTCATAAGTTTATGTGTATTCTACACAGTAAAATGGTATTAGCAAATCCTTTCAATAAATCTTTCTAAATGCCCTGTAACTATGAACTGTTTCCAATTTTAAATTCCAATGTAGTCTCAGAATGTTCTTATATTCAAGTACAAGTCTCTTTAGCAAATGTTTCAAAGGCAAAGTCTCATGCCCAAGGAAAAAAATTAAATTGCAACATTAAGATTAATTAATATGTATTATTTTGAATGTGCAAGCCAACTTGTAAAATCAAAATTGTTATATTGACTATACCTTTTGAAATTTATTGTCTGTGATTTATGTTTCTTTAAGAAATTTTCCTTTATGACACTCATACATTTTTTCCATCTGTTGCTTCAATTCACTATTTTCTGTTAGACAATATATAGAATTTTGCTAACTATAAAAAATTGATGGGCAAAAAATATCTGGAACACAAAAAGTTGTGTCACAGTAGGATTTATTGACTCAGCAATGAAGCTTGTAAGAGAATGGGATCACAGTATTCTTAATAGCTGCTCTACATTTTTAAACTTCAATCTTCCTAGATATTTACATCAAAATTAACTTGCCTAAAGTTAGAAACCTGTGAATGGTCCATACACTGATTCAGAGCACAATTGAAAGATGAAATGCAGGATCATGACAAGTCAGATACCAAGCCTTGTCTCATAGGAATGGTTGGCAGGAAAGGTGAAGAATTTACTCAAAAATAAGAAATTATTCCATTTATTATAAAAATTGAGTTACAAGGAATGAATTCATGTGTCCAGCAGATCCAAGCCTGACATTTGGATGATTTTACAGCACAGCACTACCCCTCTGTCTTAGTCTGCTACAGTCACCCTCACAGTTCAACATACAGGTACCTTGAACAGCTCAATTTGCAGACAAAAGAAATAAGAACAGCACAGAAGCAGATAGCATCCCAGAGGGTGGAAAACTATATGCAGAAAATGACTCAATAAAGGATGCTAGAACCCTTTTTTTTTTTTTTTTTTTTTTTTGAAAGGCACAGGGAAAATAATAGAAAATTCTTTAGTCTGTGCTAGGGATGGAGAAGATGGAATTTCACAAATCACATGATTGCAAAAATCAACTCTAACAAGACCCTAAATAACACTGGTGGATTTAAAACATTAACTCAGGACCATTAGCAAATTTTTATGTCAAGACAGCAATTAATAAGTAATATGCTAAGTACAAACAAAGTGATTTAAATTTTGCTTTAAAATATCCACTTTTTAAAAATTGAGACTATTTTGGACTATTTGTACCTTGAGAAATTTATATTCCTAACCTGGGACAGACTGCTTTGAAATATATGTACTCAGTCAGGTTAAAACAGTCATGATCAGGTCAGGTGGAATGCAGAACACTTTCATGAATTGATATGTGTATAAAACCTGGATTTTTAATTTCCTAATTAAAAATCAGAATAAGTACATATTTTCTCTTCTAAAATTGCTTTATTTTTTGGTAGCTTAATACCAATAAAAAAGTGAAAACAAGACAATCAGGATAAGAAAACCTTAAGAACATGAACGGTAAATATGGTCTTTGTGCAGCTGTTATCATCTTCTAGAAAGGTATAGGAGGGGAGGTTGCTGCATGTCATGAACCTGACAGTCCTGAGAGTATACCACCAGTAAAAAAGAGAGGACAATAATCTAGACCTCACCATGAGAAAGAATTAGTTAGCCAAATTAATATACCATTCTATCTTTGAGAAATGTGCCAGCGTCGATCCCCAGTGGATGAACAAGGATACATTAGATTAAAGAATATCCTTCTTGATCAACAGGACTAAGAAAAAACCTCTTAAAAATGGAGCATATCTAGGAAATTGTTCCTGACCTTCTTTGGAATACAAGATTTGGGCCTCAGTATTTTGTGATAAATGAGTTTTATCATTTACTGACATAGACTCCATTTGGTCCATATGGCCAATATTTGAATAGAAAAGATCTGGTGTGCTATGTACTTTTCAGTAACACTGAGTGAAAAGAAGCCTGGGTAATACTTTTCTTGGATATGATATATTAGTTCCTAAGTCCTTTTCATTAGTTAATGAACCTACAAAGAGTAGATGATTAATTGTAACCTTTGCAAGTTTATGAGATGCATTTGCAGGACCTACAATGAAGACTTCAGCAAAAGCAAGAGGATTACAACCCAGGTTAGACACCTGACACTTTCAAGATGTGTGTGTATATAGCTGCATGGCATATTGAGTTAGCCTGTCCTCCTGGCATCTACAGCTAATTTAGGTATTCTAGGCTTGTTGCAGAAATATCACCACTGATGCAGTGGCTGAGAAGATAGATTCTTTCAGTGCCTTAACTGGGTCATTTATTGGGATCAATCCCCCCACAGAAGACACATTGTAAGAAGACATACAGATTTCAAACACTTTCTTTTTATCTCAGATAAAGCAAATAGTCAGAGATGCACTTACCTCACTCTGGTGGCATCTGATCTTAGGTCAATTGCAAAAAACTAGAGAGTACCTGTTTTTTAGCTGGCAGGTTCCTGCCAGCAGGATAGTGATCATACTTCTAGTTAAGTGTCTGCCATGCTGAGGGAACTATTTTATATAGTTCATATATATCCTTGCAATTGTCACCGAGATAATAGAAAAATGTAATGTAAAGCTATCTAAATCTTCTTTTAAGTCCTACATCTGATTCAGGCAGACATGATTCCTTCATTCATCAAAAGTGGTAATAAATCTGCCATATCACAATCCATAGGTATCCATCAGCTGGCTTCTTCCATAAGTTGGCTGAAAAACTTTAGGATAGAATGCTAGTCCTGCAACTCAGCAGATGTAAAACTCTTGAGAAGATTATTGCCAGTTGCAGCATGGAAGAAAATTGCCATCATTTTGTACCTGAAACAGATCTTTATTAAGACTCTTTCAAGGGTCCCCTTTTTCTTAGAATAAAGAAATTGCAGAGAATAGAAAACCATCTTCCCTTGAAATCTAATAAAATCTCTTCTATCAAACCTAAAATAAAAACATTCACACCTTTAAAAGCCTTTCATGGAAACAAAGATGATCTTGTGAGATAAAAAGCATATTGGGCTTGCTACCATACATAACTTTGGATATTCCACCTAAACTGCTGATTGAAATGTACTCAGCTCTTTTGATCCTTATTCCATTTTCTCAGTAAAGCCTCTTAAACTCTACTTCGCTCAGGAAAAGGCATTATAAGCTTCAATTCAATGATGATCTGGAAAACTGGCCCGTTGCTGGACAGGAAGAGCATAAAACATGCAGAACACAGCAGTAAGATTCATACTGAAAGCAGGCTTTTAACTAAAAGCATTAATTTCATGTTCAGTTGTGACTGACATACAAAAAAGAAGCTGTGTTTTCTTTTTGAGTTCATTAAGTCTAAGGTTGAAGGAACATTTCAGTGTGTGTAAGGTAATTAACTCTACAATGCCACAGACACAAATTATGAGCTTATCTCTCCATTACTGTAGTGGTAAATGGATCCACTTTCAGAGATCTTAATACCAGCTCTCAGACCAAGATAAAATTTCAGTTTGCTTGAAATCAAAATAGATCTAATGTGACTTGCTTTGAAAATTATACTTTTAAAGAAAAATTGAAGGAACTGTTCCTAAAATTACACTGCAAAAAATCCTGGAAAAAACACATGACAGATTTTTAAATACTCAAAAGAATGACAGCTACTTGGTATTTGACAATATTCCCACTGACTATTTTAAGAGAACCACCTATTCCATAAATAAGATTTGTTTTCTAAAATGAAAAGAATCCTCCCTGTGCCAACCATAGCTGTCTAAAAGTTTAATTTTCAATTTGTCATTTGATCAGATGCAGCTGTACATTTTCACTTTAACAATTTACAAACCTTTAGAGTTTAAGCCAAAGACAGTATCAAATATTCTGTTTTAGTTAAATACCAAGTAATTCTATGCTCATCAATTTAGTATGATTTACAGCAGAGTGTTCTTTTTGTCTGGATCTTCAATATCCTTCATTGCAATAACACAGATTCAATAGATCTTTATAAATTCAGGTGAAACTGGGCATGTCACTTAAAGGGGCTGATGGAAAGGAAATCCTGCTTTGCACTACTCAGTTGTGTTTGTCTTAAAAGGGCTGTCTAGTTGCAATATTGAATACACACAGCAATCTCTTTATTGGAATAGAAAGCAAATAATGTGAAATTATATTCTGAAATGTTTTGTAAAATAGAGCCTATTCAGACACATCAGATTGGGTTCACTCCAGGAATACTCTTAGTCTTCAAGATACCATTCACTGCAGTACAGTTCTTGATCCTCTTGCAACCAATAAATGCTTGTGGTTTTACATTATTAAAGTTGTACTGTAGGAAATTTTGTCTTGAAAAACTATTGGCCTTAAAGGTTGTGCTCACCTATTTGCTTGATACCTTTTACATCAATAGTTCCACGCAGTCAGCACAGGATTGCTGAAATCCCAATAAACAAGGGTGGTGACCTTTTGTTACTTGTAAACATAAGGCAAACTTTATCAAATATTCAACAAATTCTCTTTCAGCAGCACCTGTGTTCTAAGCCCAAGAGGAAATTTGAGAGCAAGCAGATGGATGAGGTGCTCATATTAAAATACAGTCTCAAGAAAGAGATCAGTGCAGAAATGCCAACTGAGATTTTATTTACTGTTCAGTCAGTGAAGAGCACAGAGAATAGGAAATGGAAAATTCATATGTGATGGGAATTATATATGAAACATACAAACTCAATTCTACTTCTTAGTATGCTTATAAGAAAGTGAGGTTTCAGCAACCTCAGCTTTCTCAAGATACTCTTCCTACCAAGGACAGCTCATACTTTGGCTTCATGATCAGACCTCCTCTTTCAAAATGTCTCCTTTCTAACTACAGGATACAGAACTGACATAGCTATATCCACAACAAATAGCATTTTCCTTCTCTTTTGGCCTCCTGCACTTCTAAACTGTTCTAAATTGAGAGAAATAAGAATTTTCCTCTAGGTTTCCTTTCAAAGTTCCTGAATTTCACTGGGAACCTTCTAAACTAAAATGGGTATGGTTGCCCTTTGGGTAGAATATTTTTATTTTTTTATCAAGACCAGAATCGAGAATAAGAACATTTTAAAATGCATCATTCTACTGGAAAACCTCCTTTGTTTTGCTCTTCAAGGCTTGCTCTAGATATACAGCTCTTATGGGGTAGATGTCTCATAATTATTTCAGATAGTTGCAGAACACTGTGAATCTACTAACCTCTCTTGCTAAGAATAGCTTCAACAAATTCGATATCAGAGTTTGTGCATGAAAATATTAATATTCAGATTCTGCCCTCGGACTTTAACTACATGTACTTTTTGTTAAGGAAAAAACAAACAAAAACCCCATTTGAATGCTAATTAATGTCTTCTAAGAACAAGACCAGATAAAAAATGTTTTATAAGAAACCTCATTCAAGAAAAAACAAGTTTGAAAAAATAAATTTCAAAACACTAAAATGGCAGCTCCAATGTGGTTTACTTTTCTTACATAAATTAAAGTAAAATTTTATTTTCTTCTGAAGCATTATGGATAAACTCATTTTTAGAATTAAAGGTCAATAGAGTACATTTGTTCCTGACCTAGCTTCAGTGATTATGATGAAACTTTTAACAGGAACAATTTTTAGATGGATAATATTTGGGTTTGCATTTCTCTATATACTCCTTCGAAAATATTTTGATGAACAGGAACACTTCTCCAATCTAAACATAAATGAGAGATTGAAGCCTTGTGGAAAAGATGTCATTATTATTTATACAGTACATAAAAAGAAATGCTTTCTTAAAACAGATTTAAGAAGATCATACAATGTTCTGTGTATTTCAATCACTTAACATGGTGAAGAGCCTCTGTGAAGTGGCAATTCTTAATTAACAGATCATTAATAAAGGTATTTTCTATGTTAAGAATCTTCATTAAAGACACTGGAAACACCTGAGATAATTTGAGTACTTTTCCTGTGGATTAGTACTTGTGAGGAAGAAAAAAAAAAGAAAATAAAAGAATAATAAATTTTTTAAGTGTTTTCTTACAACTCAAACTTTTGAGGTGCACTCAAGAGGGCAGATGAGGAGACTAAAGTGAGTACAGTACTTATATTATTGAGCTGCTTCACTTAAATATGGTTAAAAGTTTACAATTTCTGCACTTTTTTATTATTTCTAAAGCCCTAAACCACTAAAACCTTGGAAAAATATAAATACTCCAATACATCAGATTCCCTGAAGATCAAACATAAAGGTGGTGTCATTGCAGCTGCAGTACTGATGTTTTTTTCCTACACTATTTCACCAAATACTAAACAGATACTCAAAATGTTTGAAAGCATAATAAACAAACAACTGAGCCTAAAAGCCCTCTGCATTTATCAAACAGACACATTCAAAATAAATGGATGCCTATGAGATTTTAAAAGATGAAGAAACGACAAAGCTATACTCAGGAAAACACTGAAAATAATTATTTTGAAATTACACATAATTACATATTTACATTCTTACCATGATTAATAAAAAAGGCAAGAGCGATGGAAACCTCTGCAGGATGGGGAATGCAAGGAACACACATTTCTGCATACTAGTGAAAGGGTTTCCCAGGTTATGCAGAACAAAGTGAAACTCAATCAGTTCCAGACATTTAACTCGGTATGATACTGTGACACAAAGCAGCACATGGAGGCACTGGAGGGTGCAATGGGATCCCACATCTGACTTCTCATAACCCTTTAAAGCTTTTAAAGTACATCCACTCATAAGCATGCACTTATAAGAAAAACCTGGTCCAAAGCTCACTCAGCTCACTCCGGCTGTCAGAAGGAATGGACTAGAGAACCACAATTTACTCAAAATTTGTCATTCAAACCATACATATATGATGTGACAGAATCAGCAAGCAAATGCAGTTCCATGCTTCTGGCAAGTGAGCATCTATGACATTACACAGCCATGGCCATTAGTTATCTTACAATGCTTTTCAACATTTCAAATTTAACTCTTCCTTGACCTTCACTTTTTCAGCATTCAGAAGAAATCAAATCACGGTGTTATACCAAATGTAAATTATTTCTCTTGAAGTAAAAAATTCCACTCTCTCTTAATAAATTAAAGGATTTTTAGTTAAATAGTTTTGGTTTTCCTTAAGACTGCCTCAGTATAATTTCCTCGAGTAGCACTTGTAACTACTATACTTTTGTACAGTCTTCTGATGTATTCTTCCTCCTTTCACCAGTGAAAGGATACATCTTGTGGACATGAATCATTTCAAAATATTTAGTCTTTTAGCCACTGAAATAGGGAAGCTTTAATTTCTTTTGGGATTCTTTTGCTCACAAGGAGTTACAAATCCAGAGCGAGCTGAATGGGGATAATTTCTTTCAGGGGAATTAAAGATCATTCACTTTCTTAACAGTGCTAGCACTTTGCTGGTGCTTTGATAGACAACAGACTGGGTTTTGCTGCTCCTTTTTCTTAAGGCTTTGCACAAGTAGCACAAAAGGCTTTCTGCCTTTTTCTTGAAGCCAGTGCTTGGAGCACAGGAAAATCTGAAGATTATCATCACAAATTATGATAATATACATATTATGCACATTATCATAATATGTGATAATCATAATAGCATTTGTTTATGTATTATGTTCCATATTATGTAAACAAAGCTAGAAAATTCACAGAGCATTTCCTGTCTTAAAAATACAGCTTTGAGCTCATAAAGCATGGTGGAAGATTTTTCCCTATAAATTTACAGAAAAAGAAAAACATAAAATTTGCCAGATAAACTTGTAAATGATTTTCCATTGTGAAAAAATGTTTCTTTTGAGACATATTGATAAAATCCAAAGAAACTAACAACAAGAGCCAGTAGAATTCAAAAAGCCTTGAATAAAAGGGACCTTGAAGCCATCCTGTCTTGGAAGAGATCAAAAAAGGGCAAACTCTTTAAAGCCTCCTTACTCCCAGCATAAATGCAGATGTAACCTACCTGAGCCCTATACTAAAGAGAATTTATTTTCCTCTCTGTTCTATCGTGGTTATTTCAGTTGCCTGAGCGAGGCCAAACCAGGTTCACACACTCCACACATCTGCACAAGAAGATTACCTGACACCAGAGGGACTCCTGAAGTACCACAGACAATGAATGAATCATTCTGTAAAGCAAAGTTAAAAGGCCCAACACTGACTTTCCTGTACAGGCAGAAAATGGCCTTCAAACATAGTCAGGGTCAGGGGTGATGTTGAAGAGTTCTTTCTATCTGAAATATCTCCCCAAAGGCAGGGCTTTGGCAGATTTCAGGTGTGTTCATAATATATATTACATCTGATAATAATGCATGTAGCCCTTTTGCTTCTATTACTTCACGTTGTATAAATATCTAGTAAGTGTGGTCTAGGAAAAAAAAATAATAAAAAATAAAGAATTTTGCAGGTCTTTTTCTTTCAATCCTTAAATTATTTTAAATTATCAAGACCTTTATGGTCTATCCATATGCTTCCCTTTCACATTTCCATTCAAACAATATTCTTCTTTTCTTGAACACGGAACATCTTTATATCCTGTTAACAACTAGAAACAGGGGAAATGAACTTCACAGCATGACATAATAACTAAAATTACCTATTTCAGATATATGAATTATGGTCTTTTCAAAATACAGAGGAAAGTACTACAAATTCTTCCTGGACTCTCTTCAAGTGCAATAAGGCTGTATAAACACCGATTGTCAATTTGCAAATATTTGCATGGCTTTTATGGCTAATAGAGAGTGTTCCAGAAAAACCTGGAACTTAGATCTACAGGGTTAAATTGCAAAGCATTATTTTTTGTGAGAAATGTGTTAGAGGGTAATTTATTAATAAATTAAAATAAGAGGTGGCAAATTGTAAAAAAAGGCTTTCTGTCTTTTCAACTGTCCTGGAACGCATAGAAATTTTATTGCAGAATTTTTACCTTTTACTGCAACACTTGACCTTGTTTGTGTTGTCTACTTGGGTAGAACTGCAATGTCTGTAGCTTCCTATTTGCTGCTGTATTTTTAGTAAGCATTGCATTACAATTCACACAACTACCTGCACAAAAAAGCTGTAGCCTGATTTGGTACCCCAATTGTTCAGATCATGAAATTTATTCTCAAGGAGTAGCACAAATCCTGGTTTTTATGCATGCTTTGGGTTTTTTCTATAGTAGACATGGGGGAAAGAATCTTGATCTCACCTTAATAGAGTGCCAAGGTACAGGCAACATGTACTCCTTGACCTGTGTACAGGACAGTAGTCCATGACTCCATCCCTAACTGCGACTGCAAGAATTTTTCAGGACTTTATATGTCTGTTTCCAAACAATGTGAAAAGGCTACAACAATGACATTATCACCTTGTATAAAACCTCAAACTCTGAAGTCTTTCAGAATACCAGTGATGAATACATTTGCAGTTGGCTTTGTTCCTTATAAAAAGCACTAGAGAAGGGAAGTCCTAGTTGCTTTGAAATAGTTCATCTTGAACTCTGCATACAGGTACTTTTACAGCCTGTCACCTTTGCATATATTGCTAGGGAAGAATGCCCAGAAGTTAGTTCCCTTATATAATTATGAAACATGTTTATAGTATAAACATGAAGTCCAGACATTACGATTATATAGGAATGTCATCAATTAGAATATTCTGTTTCCTTTCAACTTTGATCACAATTAATTAAAATTCAATATAAGGATATTTCTTGTGAATTCCTTCTACAAGACAATTTTCTGGTTAATTATAGATTGGATTTCCTAAAATTTAAGTAGTAGTCAGCCAAAATTCATATGATGTCACAGCAAAACAGTTTCAAATTACAATGAAGGTAAGGAAACGCTCCTTTTTCAGCAAACATCCCACATTATTTAAAAAGTAATGGTAAAGAATATAATTCCCTATGAATGTTTACAACAAATTATTAAAAATATAATCAATTCTTTTTGTTTCCAATTTCTTTCAATTTCTTTCTTTCTTTCCTGTAGGTTACTTTATAAAATGTCTAAAGAAGCCCCATATTCTCTGGAATTTCAGCAAGAAAAATTGAGGGCTGTTTCTACAACTGGAAAAGGTCACTTAAAGAACTCCAGCTCAAACGTTAGTGAAAATGTCTGTACTATCTAATTATTGTGTGAACTCTGGAAAATATTTCCTTCTACAGTTCAAAAAGGGAAACCACTGAGAGAAAAATATGGCTTTATTTTAATACACAAGGAGCAAAGCTCAACCCAACAGGCTTTCAAAAAGATAAGCCTGATACTCTTATCGCCTTGAACTAAATTGACAATTATCTAAAGGGTTTTTTAGTATGCCTGAAAGAACAGTATTTTAAACTTTTTTTATTATTGTTTTTATTTTTATTGTTGGGTTTACTTACAGTTATTTTAGCTGCCAATAAAAGATCATTGTATTTTACCTAGACTGCTATGTATTTGTCACACCCTCACCCCACCAAAAACAAGAAGAGGCAGAAAAAATTCTTTGTTCCTCATTTAGCAGTAGTCACACACAGATAAAACCATACATTAGGGGTGAATTTTGCAAATGCCTCTAAATCAACTGTTTTCAACACATTTGTTGCTTAAAAAAAAATTAAAGCCTTCTATTTTAAGAGGACAATGGCTCAGTGCATTCTCTTCCATATCATATATTACAGATCTTTCCTTTGCCTCTTATATTACCTTTGCTTATTAGAAAAGAGTATGAATGACTCAGTGAGGGAATATAATAATTAGGATATAGAATAAAAGGGCAAGCAGAATCTGGAGCCACTCTACCTGTGCTTCAAGTCACTACAACTACTGACTGTTTCTCTTTGGCCACCAGATTAATTCATCTGTACAATTAACCTTATGTCACCCTCCATTACTTTTCTTTCCCTCCTCTATTCACCTCTTTTGACTCCTTGCCTGTCACTTGCTTTTCACTTGCCCAGTTCGGGGTACTCAGCATCCTTCTCTCAGTTACCTTCTTCAGACATCTTTTGCCCACATTTATTTTTTCTATCTTTGAATTTCCATTTTTAAAATGTGTGCATATAATACAAAAAAAGGACCTTGAAATAGGATGCAAGGTATCTTTTATAGACAGACTTAAAAATTAGAATTGTTATAACAGAAGGTATAATCAAACCACGTAATTACAAAGCAGTATTGCTGCATATTTCATTCTCCTATCCATCATGCATGAACTTATACTGTCACAAATAAAATCAGACTGTCAGCTGTCCCTTTTTCATCTGAGAAGAATCAATGTAGTGCTTTATAAATGCAAAAATTTTAAAATACAGGATTTCCGCCTTGAAGATCATACAGTGAGAAATAGAAAAGAAAGAAAAAAAAAAGAAAGCAGGATGAGGGGAAAGAGCAGGCAAAATAAGAATTAAACACACAGGGAAAATACGAAACATATTTTTTTGGCAGCTGAATAGTACTGATAGTACTTGAAAAAGAGAACAAATGGGGGAGTAAATAAGACCAAGCTGGAAGTCTGCATTAGAAACAGAGAGAAGGAAATGGATTTTGCAGGAAGATATTGATGGTGTTCTAAGTGTTTTATGAATATGGACTATGAAGTTTAAAGAGGATTTTCTACAATAACATGACTTCCAATTGGACCAATTTTCTAAATTCATTTACATTCCTGTCAGTTTGACTGTGTTGGATTCAATGAAAGGTTCTTTTCATCAAAGCCTCCCCCACTTTACTGCCCCCTCAACACAAACCATGACCACTAAAAAAGCTATGAATATTTCAAAGAACTTAATGGCATGGACGGATTAATATTTTAATTCAAGTTATGCTTGCCTTTTATCAAGTTGTAACTTTGAACATAATAAATTCTGTGTAAAGAAGAAAAGGCTTTCATATTCTATATTTTGCCTCCTTTTTCATTATTTATTTTAAGTGTTTTTCTAAACACTAGGATGTTTATGGACCTAACCAATAGGACGTCAAAAGGAGAGAATGAGACTATGGTTGTACCCAGCTTACTCCCCTGATAAATTTTCAATCTAAATCAAGAAATAATTCCTTTTATGTTTGCCTATTTTAAATTTTTGTGCCAAAACTTTCTTTACTTTAAAAGACAGATTCACAGCATTGTACAGTATTCACCCCTGCAAAAATGTGAAGAAACACTTTTTGAGGCTCTGCTCCAGGTGACAGCTGAATTACAGCAGTGTGGCCAGTGTATGCTACTGGGAGTGTTCACAGGACAAGACTTTAACAGAACTGAGTGATTCATTTGCTTTCTTATGTGGCATGATCACATTTATTTTCAGGAATTCATTGATAGCAAAGTGCAGGCATGTCAACATATAAAGCCAAAAAAAGTTGATTAGGCTATCTGCCTACAAAGACTTTGCACTTCAAATCAATTTGGACACACAGCTAAAATTTCCTAAACTAAGAAAGGCAAAATTGAACTACAAAAGCATGAATTTTGCATTTCTATCACACAAAGTTAGTATTTCTGATAATATCCTTCAGAGAATGTCTCAGGACTCTTTTTAACTTAGTAGCTATTTCAGATTTTATTGTGCTTACTTCATTAGACAGTGGATTCAGTTCATTCAATTCATTCATTGGTAACCTGGGCTGCATTAGGCAATGCCCTGCCAGCCTGTCCCAGGAGGGGACAGGAGGTGATCCTTTCCCTGTGCTCAGCATCTGGAGAGACACCTGCAGTGAGGGGCTCCTCCTCAGTACAAGGCACATGGACATACTGGAGTCCAAGGGAATGACATGA
This sequence comes from Melospiza georgiana, assembly GCF_028018845.1. NCBI lineage: Eukaryota > Metazoa > Chordata > Aves > Passeriformes > Passerellidae > Melospiza > Melospiza georgiana. The sequence continues at coordinate 54,112,003 of NC_080433.1, forward strand.
GCATAATTAAGAGATTGAAGAATCTCTCCTAAGAGGAAAGGGTGAGAGATCTGGAACTGTACAGCCTGGAGAAACTTTTACTCTGTTTTAAAAACCGCATTATACTTGCAATATGAAATACTGACTCGTGCTAACGAGAGCTATGGGGAAATGAGGCCTTGCTGGATATAACTAGAAAAGTTCAGCGTAGCAAAATCGTTCAACTGACAACAAACTCCACTCCAAATCTTGACCTATCTTTGAAGCTGAAACAATAATGGGTTTATAAGGAAACAGCAACATTCTTGCAGTATTCAGGGGTACTATTGAGGCAGGATACCTGAAGTTAATATGCTAAATATTGCATCTCTTGACTGTAATAGTCCAAAGATTTTTCCTTAGTATACCACAGAATCAGAGAATGGCTGAGGCTGGAAGGGACCTCTGGAAGTCATCTAGAGGTTCAATCACCCTGCTGAAGCAGGGCCACCTACACCCAGCTGCAAAGGGTCACATCCAAATCAGTTTTCAATATATCCAGGAATGGCAACACCACAGTCTCCCTGGTCAACCTCATGCCCCTCTGGAAACACACCAACGAAGGTAGCAAATTCCAAGATGTTTTTCTCCTTCACATCAAATGTTTTCTTCCTTTTTTTTAAAGATGCAACATTCTAAAAAATCTGGATATTTTTGCATATTTAAACAGAAATTCTTAATTCAGGTAGAGGTAAATATGAGATAAATGTGAAGCAGCACAGACTTCAGCATGGTTGCAGAGATTTTTAAACAAAAAAAATTGTTATTGTACTTTTGGGACCAAGTGTTATACTATCGCTACATTATATTTCACCTCTTCCTCAGCCATTTTTACCTGTGAAGTCTGTGCTAGAGATTCTACTTTTGTGATTTCTTAAAATATATCTCCAAGCTAATTTGATACATAAGTCTTCCTGTATTAAAGAATATATAGCACTGACTTCTTGTTTGCAACAGTGAATACAAGATATTGCTGCAGCAAAAAAGTATTTTTAGAAAAAAGAAAAAGAGAAAAAAGAGATGACCTATTTTATCTTAAAATGGCAGGTTTCCAAACAGTCATATATACCTGTACACACCTAGAAACATAAATTATGGTTGACTCATTAATCCTTTGTCTTTTCATACTTAGCATAGCAACAGAAACTCATAGATGTTCCAGGTTCACTAATTTTGAGCTTTCTGTTCTACAAGGTATAAAAACTTCCATTTAAGACACCATGGTGGTTTGGCAGTCTGAGAAACTGAATGCTAAGACTTGTTACTTCCTAAAAATTAGCACAGTAAGGTGGGTCACATTTGCTTATGGCTTCTTCTGTTTTTTTTTTTTCCTGCTCAGGCCTCACAAGCCATCAGACTCCCAGAAGAAGATGCCTTGCATCTATAGGCCCACAGCACACACATCCTCACATCGCCTCCACAGCAATATGTCCCAGTTATGCCAGAGTCTATGGCAGGAGAGGGTTTAGGGCACTGGAGCCTGGCAGGGAATGTGCTACCACAAGACAAATTCCCCAATGCATTGTTGCTGCCCTCATTCTTCTCTGGTGTTGTCCTCTGGTGGAAACCACAGGTAGATCCCATGCCTGGAAAAAACGTACTCATCTAACAGCTGGCTGCAGAAATCAGGAAAACTTCAAGATTCTCTTTGTGCTTTGCTGCAATTTGAAGTAGAAGTAGTACTTTCTTCCATTAGAGTTTATTCAAATTTATTGCAAATACCAGTGTCATCTTTTTAAATTCAAACTTGCAAATTAATATCTGCTATTTGTGTGGAATACCTTGGCACTGGGCTGTTCACAGAGTACAGTGTGTGTGAACAGTCACAGCCTACCACTTGTATTAGAGCTCTTCATCCTGAACTATTGTACAAAGGTCAGACTGTAAAAAATATAGTCATGGTCTCATAGCTCCCCGTTCTGCTACAGATCTTCCTGCAGTAATCAGATATTTACTTTGCTACTATACACTGAAAGGTCATTTAGAATTAGTATTGCACATTGAGGCTGTTGTTCAGCCACTTCAGCTTATGCTGAGTTGGGCTGGGTCTCAGGCAGTCACCATCCTGCCAGCGCTGTCTTCTCCCCCCACCAAGAGCCCAACACAAAGGACTCTCCCACTTCCTTCAATGTGGAATCACCATGTGAGCATTGCTTAGATGTCAAAAGAAGGAGAGTAGGCTTGGCTTAAATACCAGGAGGTTACAGCTGTTATCTATATATTTCAACAATCTTAATTATTAAAAATAATATTGTTTGCTACTTGTTTACAAATATTTCTCATATCAAAGCAAACACGGGGTGCATTAGCTTTTCCCACAGTCATTCGAAAACAGAGGAGGAATAACATATGCATATGCAAGCCTCTGACAGTGGAAACTATTTGACAAGAACATTTGACAAGAAAAATTTGACAAAAAAAATTGACAAGCACAAGGTTTAACACCAGGTTATCAGGTTTATCTTAAATAAGTAGTGAAAATTTGTTTAAAATTAAGCACAAAATGTACAGAACATTTTAGCTTGTCTTGCACTTTGATAATTTAGAATAAATAGTACATTAGTCTCAGGCACATTTCAGATATAGCACATGCAAATATCAGTAAAAATAGGAAAACCCCATGTATTCATCTGCCTTACAAGTATTTTCTTCATAATCATCAACAATCTTTCCTTCATAGTATGAACTTTCCTGCATAGTCTGAACTTAAAAACGAGTCTTTAATGTACATAAGACATATACATTAAAGTTTGTCATGAAAGAGAAAATCATTAAAATCCCCAGGAAAGGGGATGTCTGAGGGTGGCAGTCAATGACAAGTCTACACTGTAACACTTGCAAAACAGCAAATCTTGTTCTTGTCTGTTTTAAAAATGGAATTGTGCATGACACACAGAAGCCAGTAATTTTCCTCTATGCAGCATTCATGAGGCTTTCCCCACAGAAGTGCTATGGCTACATGCGCTACTAAGAAAGATGCACATTTGTGAAAGAAATACAGAGTAGATGATCACAAATGATAATTTCTTAAGTAATTCTTTGATATCACAAATTTGAAGCAGAAATACATACCTACGTTTCAACTTTTTAGAGGAGAACCACATATTTATTGAGAAGAAAAAAGAAATAGGAACTTACCAGAAACAAAATACCATAAATGGTAACACAAAAAAATAATTTCAGCTTGAGGAATTACTAAACTTCGACTCATGACAAATTCTGTTTTGTAGTATGTAATTTTACCTGCATATTTTCTAAAAATATACATTATCACCTTGTGTAGTACAGTTTTAAATGAATGAAAAATAAAATTTAGATAGTAAACAAGCAGAGTAAACAAGCATTTATATAGGGTTTCATAAAAATAGCAAATGAACTCTTTTGCCTGGGAAACTCACTATGAAACCTCAGCGCAAAAAGTAAAACCCTACTGCCACAGGACTATGCTAAAGGTCCTGCTGTGGAATTCTCTGTAAAGGAACCATACCCAAGCTATACTTGCCAATCTATAATCCCAAAAGAATTGCAATTCAGGACATATAGAGAAATAAACTATGCTGTAGGTGCTAAACAGCATTTCATTGCTTTTCAAACCCCTATTTCTTTATGCACACTGTTTTATCTTTGGATCAGTTGAGTAGGGACTTGCTGGAGAAAACATTTCCACAATTAATCTCGTATTTGTTTGGGCATAATTACATGCCATGAAACACTCACTGAACATAATCAGCTCCTTTGTACTACTAATCCAAAATTTTTTGTATGAAAATACTGACTTGCCAGATGGTAGGGAACATCATGCTATCTCACCAACTGGGAAATGGGAGTTCAGGTTCACAGGCCACGGAACAACAATGATGAAAGGATACAGGGAGCCCCCAAGGGTAGAGAGGGAAGACTGCCAGGCTGTTCCTGAACAAGATATGACTCTTGCCTCTCTCACAGTAAGATTTTTAACATAAGGAAGGCAGTGGGGTAGAAGACAAAAGCAAAGGCATACAGCAAAAGAAGAGATCAGTCTAACTGCACCCAGCTCACATGGTGCAGTTCTTTCCTCCACTCTTGCTTTCCTCCCTTTGCTTCCCCCATCCTCTGCCTGGTTAGCCTCTCTGCTGCTGCTGTTGACAGCAAAGAGAAAGCTGCGTGAAGGAGGGCTCACCTAGATGTACAGAAAACCAAACAAAACACACACACACAAAAGGAAAGATGCAAAATTTCTGCTAAAATAGCAGTGCTCAACAGAAGAGAATAGATTGTTCTGTGTATTTGTTCATTAACAACTTTGTGTTATGCTTTTCAAAACAAAAGGAGAAACTCTGTGAGCCATTTCATCATGTATCCTTGTAGCTGAGGTTCTGTGAAGTGCTTAAGGGAAGGCAGCTCTAGCTGAGGTGGATGAGGGAAGGAAAAATAATCAAAAATCAATGTACTTGTCCTGCAAATTACAATTCCTGGCCTAAGCAGGACATTGAGCTTTAGATGTCTTAGTTTCATTCTGCAGCCAGAAATTATAAGACCTAAATCAGGAGGGCTGAGTCAAATTGAAAATTTCCCTGAAAATCCTTCAACCATTTTTATATTTCTATAAGTTGCATGCTAATTTTTAAGGCAAGTAGGGATAAAATTGCCTCTTTAAGAAAGGTAAAAAAGCTCCATGAGGGAACAGAGAGGCCAGCTGCCTCCAAAGGGCAAGAGAGCTGGAAGCTGAGGAAGGCAGCACCTGGCTGGCTGTCATGGAGAGGATGCCCTGGGCCAGAAAGTGCACAGAGGGAGCAGAAAACCCAGAAGTATAAAGAGCAGCATAAGATCTGTATATGCCTCTTCACTTAAATATAATTGTAATCGCAGATGGAAACAAACAAACAAGCCCTTGAAACCAAATAGAAAAAGAGATCTCAAAGGGCTTCTTATCAATATGATCCAAAAATATTAGTTTGAAAAAACATGTAGTGCAATGTTTTGCAGTGTAGAGCTGCAAAAATTCTGAATAGAAAGTCAGCAAAGCTCCTTGCCCAGGCTTAATTGTGGTGTTCCCTCCGAGCTGAGGAAGTTTGCACCTTTGAGTCCTGGCCTAGAGGGGCACAGCACACCACCAGAATGGAGGGGCACCTGTCCCAAGCCTGGGCCAAACTGTGGCCTTGCTGTGTCTGTCTGTCTGTGAAGGGTTTATTGCATCAGTGGTGTAATCATCAGAAGAACAACAGCAACCAATACTACTAATAAAAATAGAGATAAGACCAATCTTCATTTTATCACAAAAACTATCACAAAACTTCAAGAACCTTGCTAGAGAAATAAGTTTTGCTAACAAGCAGCAGTACTTCATCTGTTTTTCACACAGTCATACAATTTAACTCACTTCCACATTTAATCCTTTATCTAGTCTGACTATTTTGTATTCTGTTACTGAAAAATGTTTTTTTCTCCAGCAAACCTGTGGTGAAGAAGAATGTAAATTTTGCAGTAGCAGCAGCAAGTAAATTAAAACATGGAAAGTTTTATGAATTAAATATGAAACTGGCTAATGCAATCAGTTCTGTACTATTTACATTATTTATTTTATTAAATTAATTTGACTGCAGCTCAGTTTCCAGGGTGGTAAGGTTTTCATATCAAAGACACAGTAGGACTCTGTAAGAGAAATGGCTTTGGAGCTGAGCAGAGAGCATTAGGGATCTTGCAAAGGAGACTGCTTGGGGTTTGGGGATACACACATTTTGGAAATATTGGTACTTTGATAAGCAGGATGATAGCTTACAGCGTTGACATTTAATCTGTGAACGCTGGGCTACAAGACTAACACCTAAAAGAAGAGTAGAAGCAATTCCCACTTTCTCATGTCATGATTTAAGTCTTTCTGGGAACTAAGACATCGCTGCAATGGTCATATAGCATTTCCATTTTGAAACCTCCTTTGATGTATTATCCCCAAGGGATACCATAACAGATGGCCATTCAACACACATGTAGTCTTCCAACCCATACGCCTTTATTCCCACTTCAGAAACCACTAAGGGAAAGTGTGAAAAAATGCTCTCAGTCCTACACCAGCAAGGGCTGCAAAATTCTGCTCCTGCATACAAATCCCCTTTTCATTATTTTTAAAGCATTCTAATCAGTATATATGTATTGCTTTTTCAAGATAATCTTGCAGAATTTTTTGGTTTTTGGAGATTGGCTGTTTATAAAAAGGCTACAACTATTCATCCAACCACCCATCTACCCTTGTCCCCCAAAAATAACTTTTCAAAATGCATTATATAGAAAATATTAAAGTGCCATTTCCTATTAAATAGTTGTTGCTAATATGTTGTTAATTTTTCTCATGAGAATTAATGGGACTGTCACAGTATTTCTCCTTCCAAACAGGGAGGTCAGCTTCTTTTTGCAATTTGCAAGGAACTGTAATCAGAATAAAAGGTAGCAATGATGGAAAATTCCTGAAATTATGGATAGTTATTTATGGAGATTTCCATAAAGTGATCCCTATATACACAAATTTACTTCTTTTATGATCGATTAAACTGAAATTTTCTTTAAGGGGACCATAATTTTCTTTATCTTTTCACAGGACATAGTACAGCAATGACATCTCACAGAATTAAAAGTGGGTGGATAGAGCTGTAAGATGTTTGCAAAGCATCACACTAAAACTATTTCAGATTTTCTTGAAAACATGATTTGAAAGCTGTCTAAAAAATCACAGACAAACTGTTTTATTAGATGTCAGCATACCCCAGTGGGAAATGTTGCTAAAGGAACCAAGGGGGTTTCTGTGGGATGCTTCTCTGGCTTCTGCTGCTGGGAAATTCAGTGAAATTTGTGTGGAGAAGAGGATTTCTACCTCATACAAATGCTGATTGCCATTGTATTTACATTTACTATCATTAGTTATAAAGTCATCTTTAATTGCTTGTTCAGATATCATATATGCACTTTGATAATAATTCCTTTATAAACAATAACAATAATTACTTGGCAAAAATAAACCACATCCCAGATTAGAACTTTCCTTCAAAATAGCAGCTAAGACTCTAATCAAGGAGGAGTCTCTCAACTGACTGCTGAGAATATGGAAAATTATCAAACCTGAGATCAAAGGACATCTGATCTTTTAAAAGGTCTGCCCTTCAAAGAGAAAAGGGGAATCTGTCAGCTACAACTGACAAGCACAGGCTGAAAAAAGCATCTGTGTACAGTAGAGAGATGAAGAACACTTAAAAATTACTGAGAAATCCCAAGCACTTTGGCTGCTGTAGCACTAATAGGGAAAGGAAAACTGAGAAATTGTTACTAATGAATCCTAGTTAGTTAAGAAGTAGCTGCTTCAGTATCCCAACATTAATATCAATCCCAGGCCAAGTGACAAGCAACAGCTAGGGGAAGAAAGTTAATTTTGAGTCTGTGTCTCAGCAGGGAGATCTGGGCACCTTCCAGCCTGCTTTATCAAGGCAAGTGCAAGATCTGCAAAAGCCCATTCTTACAGACATAGGTATAGAGACCACAAGGAAACTCCAGGACTTCCACGGTGAACAACTGGGAGACTAGGACCTGCAACCTCAGGTCACAGCACACCTAAAAGCCTGAAGAGTCATGATTAAGATCAAGTCTCAAACTACTTTGTGGTTTATTGATTATAAAGAATTCAAGTGTGGTCACTGCTTATAAAACATGGCAGAAGCCATTAATTAAAATTTTGTGATCCAAACTACACATCAGTATTAGAATTTATGCCTAATATCAGTTATTATAAGTTTTATAATGCATAGAAGATGTGTAAAACTTATAAAAGAAGGCATCAACTTATTTCTTTGTTTTGTATTTTATTGTTCCCTAAATAAAAAAGGATGCCATTTTTGTAAGGCAGAGCACAAAGTAACATGCTTTGATGAGGCATCTGAACAGACAAGGCAAAGATTTTTTCAGAGAAACAAGAGCTCTCAAGGCAGAAACAAAGGCATAGCAGTAAAGGGGGAGGAGTAAAATCAAAAATGGAGCTGCAGAACTGTGAAAAGCACCTGCAGCAAGAGCAGAGATGCTACAGAGAGTTTTGCACTGAAAGTTAAGGAGCTCTGACTTGACAAAGGGAAAAAATACAGACAACTGGACATCAAGAGTATTCATTCTGTATCATGTAGGCTTTTGTTATTATTTTGTAATATTTGTCAAACCAAAGCAGTGTCTTAACCAGACTCAGGATAGGATACCTTTCCCTGACCTTTGACATTTGGTATTACTAAAAAGGTTAACCATGACTTGGACTGCAAATAATATTACCTGAATTAGTTCAGCTAAGATTTGCAAGTTCAGAGCTCTGACTAATCTAAGAGAATAGGTCTAGTACAACAAAAGAGTGAATCCAACCTTAAAAGTGCATTACATTTACTCTGAAAAACAGATAAATATACTTTCTGAGAATAACTACCAAAGTGCTAATCTAGAAAATAACCTAGAATTCACTTCTGTCAGTAAAATATACTGAGTTACTTGAAATGCAACAGTGGCAATACAATTTTGCAATTGTATGTGTGCATAAATGTCTACCTTTGCAACACTTAACAGGGATAGATCTTCCCTACTTAGCACCAGTACAAGTAATGCTGGAAAATTTCCTGCATGTATGAACAGCTTGTCAGTGGAAAGGCTGACAGTGCCATAGAGGTGTAATTCCTCTCATCTGATGGGCCCTGTTTAACCTATATTAGTCACTGAGTGTCCTGGATTCTTCTAGGCACTTTTGGGGGATTACTCATCCAGCCATCTAAAATCCCTGTTTTCCAAAGGCATAAATTCCCTTCTAGATGTGTCATAGGTAAAAAAATGATTGTAGATGATTAGCTGAACTTAGCATGGCAGGCAAATCAACATACAGTAGCCAAAGCAGAAGCATGTGACACTCATAAATTATAAAATATAAACCAAGATATAATTATTCTGCTTGTCTGCAAAACAAGAGTAATTCAAATAAAAATTGTAAGCAGCAACAGTCTGTCTTTGGCAGTTCTAAGAATGTGTAGCCAGACATAATGTCCACGCATTCCACATAAATACGTCAACAACATGGCTACCAAAAGTGCAAACAGGGGACATCAAAAATCAGAGATACCAAGGACAATCTGATTGAGAAATATGACTAAAACTAGTCAAATATTTACTGGGAATAATAGAGTATTGTGCAACATCATCTGGATTAAAATCAAGATTGCAATTAGAATAGAATAGAATAGAATAGAATAGAATAGAATAGAATAGAATAGAATAGAATAGAATAGAATAGAATATTGCAGTTAGAATGGAGCTATAAATACTATCTAGTCATATTGACTGACCTCTTAATGGCTGACCAAATATTATTGAGAAAGTTCTACAAATGTCTCAAATACTGACAGATGTAACCCTCAAATAGCATAAAAGCATCAAGAACAAGGAGGAAATATGGAGAAGAAGGAAGAAAAGCCCATTAAATAAGTAGAAACACTAACTGTTTTGTATACTTATTGCTGATGGTTAGTAACATGTAAAATGAGCTTCATTAGCATGAAGTGTGCTTTTAATGAATGAGTTTAGTAACATTTTTGTTTAAAGTTAGAAACTATCCTGATGTGTCAGTCTTTAAAATACAACAATCTACAATTCCCTGGCAAATATCAACATACATACCTGTATTTTAATGTGGACACATATTAAGTTGCAGCAGTTCTTGACAGGAAAATTTCTGCAAGCTTGCCTTATTAAAAGATTTGATATATTTTAATATCAATATATAACTTTAAGTATTCAAAAACCTTTAAAATGCATGGTCTAAGATCTGAGACCTATCTTACATTTATAATTTTTATACAGCAGCCAGATTAGATCAGTGTACCAAATTTCATTCTGTGACAAAATTAACCATAGAATCATATAAAATTTCCATTTGGAAGGTACCCACAGGGATATTTTTCCTGACTCCACACAGGACCACCTCAAAGTTAAACCACATAAGCCAAGAGCATTGTCCAAATGGCTGAACACCTACAGGCTTGTGGCCGTGGCCACTTTTTCTTGGTTGCAGGTTCCAGCAACTGACCACCCTCTCAATGAGGAATCATTTCCTCATATCAAGTGTAACCTTCACCTGGTGCAACTTTGAGCCATTCCCTCACATCCATTATTTGTGTAACAATAACAGTGTTTTGAAGTTTGCTAAATAGAATGGAGAAGATTAGAAGTTATACTTCTCCATTGTAACCTCATATGGTGAAAGCAAATCTGGGAAAAATTGGTTATCTGCAAACATTTGCAAACCTAATTGAGTTTGGTCAAATCTGAAAAACATATCCAGGTATTCACACAGTCCTAGATAAAATGTCTTTTCTATCAGAACATTCTCACACTTATGTTTAGAGATAAATAAATGAAAATTACCAATATTGCAATAAAATTTAAAAACTGTTATCTTTCTTTATAAAATTTTTGAACATAAAAACCAAAAAGCTGGAAATGTAGCACTTTATATTTTTCTAAAATGTTGTGACTACTTATCTTCTAATAACAGATTTTTTGCAAAGCTTCTTAATTTTTTTACCAAGCAACATTGCCTCTCATTTTCATTCTGCTAGGAAGTATACTTTTTAATTCCAAACTAAATTTTACTAAAAAATATTTTCCAATATATGGAAATCCTACATTATCAAACCGTGCTGTTTAATTAAATACTGTTTCAGCAGATCTTGTAAAACCACAGCACTGGCACCATAAACCTCTTCTATACTACTGAGATAAATAAATCTATGGAGAAGGCAGAATATTCTTTCCTACTGCAGGAAATATGGAAGTGTATTAAACTTCTGAACTGAGATTTGGTTTTGGAAAATGCTAAGTGCCTACTTTCACTATCAGCTAAGATAAAGGTTTAGTATGAATCATGTGCACTTTAAACACTACTGACAAGAACAATGTATTATTAAGCATTGAACTCTGCCACAGCAAATAATATTTATCTGAAAAAATATAACAAGTGACTGACATTTTCTATATTAATGTCATGTTTCATCATTTTAGAAGACTTATTTTCTTAATTCTTACAGAGTGCCCAAGGTGTTTGAAGCTTTAGCAGATGTATGACACACACTCTTTTTTCATAACATCTCACAGACTGACTCACACTCAGGGAATCAAATGTAAATGATACAATAAAGAGGAAATGTAAAAGTAGTATAAATATCTGTAGTGTGAAGTCATGATGCACAGACAAAAAGTGATTATTCAGACAGAATTTAGGGGAATAAACTGAGAACCATAGGCAGTATTTGAAAGTTAGCCCACAGGCCCCCCAGCCTTCTGAAAGCCCATAGTGAATTCCTAATCTCAAGCTCTGAGAAGTGCTACTTCTGTTAGGAAGAATAAGAACTATTCCTCAAGACACGGTTAGATAACTGAGGTTGAGAATTTCTGTGCTTAAAGATATGAGACTGAAAACTGTCTGTGCTTCTTATTCAGCAATGCATGAAGTTCACTGTAAAAAAAAAAAAAAGGTATCTTTTGTTTTGGGGAAAAAAAGGACAGATAAAAATAGGGAAGAGAAGGAAACAGAAACACAGACGAAAAAAGTAAAGAGTGGGTTAGATATTTTTTCATAAATGCAGGTCTTGATATGGGTTTACATTCAAAGTTCACCTGACTTCTATAAATATCATGATCCTCTTTGAAAGATTCATGAACTGACAGCATCATATATGCAGCATATTACTGAAAGCTAGACTCTCATTAAGTGATATTTTGAAAAATTACAGAGTTTAATGCACATCTTATTTTATACTTCCATTATTTATTAAAAAAATGTGCACAATATTTTTTGAAACAGAATATTTTGATTCTTTTGGTTAGGCCTTTTCAAGCATTTTTAGTTTATCAATATTTTCTTCCCTACTACAAAAATAGCACATACACATTTCAGATGCTTGTCTTGGGACACTCTATTAGCCTCCACTGAAAGCAAACACTGGGAATTTGAAAAATGTGTCAAAACAAGCAAGACTGGAATCATTACAAATACAGGTACCTATATATTTACTGCAAGATTAGTGTGGAGGAAAAGTGTTAATTTGAGAGTTGTCACATCTGAGCTCCATAAAATGGTAGAGAACACGCATTAGGAATGCCAAATCTACATAAAGTTTACACTTTCTAGAGCACACAGGAATTGCTAAATTCAGTAATGAAATATAATTCAATATTTGCAGTGCTTTGCTTCTTTGTCTTTTCTGCAGAAAAGGCTTAAAGCACAACATGATGCTAGTTTTATATTTTTGATGATTTTGAAAGTTTTATATGAACTCAGTTCAAAGAACAGAGATTATTAAACAAGAAAATATCATCAGCACGAAACATCTTGCAATCATATAATCTTTTACATCTTTTATATATGAGGAAAATGTTTTAAAACATGCTATGCCTCTCATATAGTTTTTTGATGGTTTTGTCAGTTTGCTTGTTTTCCTGCAGTGAAATCCCTTGCACTCATTCTCACCGTCCTTTCAACGTAGCTTCTTTCGTTCTCCTATCTGAAATGTCTGGCTTTGTGCTGCTGCTAAATACACAGTCCTGAAGGGCTGCTGCAGCTGCCTACTCACACACTGCAGCAGCATTGAACTCAGCCAGGATGTTCTTTCAAGTGCTTTCAAATACCTTGAGATAGAGAAGGTATTACAGAAAAGCAAACTCTTTTCTATTTTATCCATGTAAACAGGAATCTATGCTGTCTTCTGCTGTGAACTAACAAAGGCTGCTGCATGACAGATGAAATGCAATTCAGGAGACCCACCATGAGATTAATCCTTTCAAATGCATCTAGGATTGTTCAGATGATCAAGAAAATACGAGGCCATGAGTATTCATACATTATTAAAAAAAAAAAAAGTTAGGATCAGTAAAATATTAAACTAGATGAGATTCTACATGCCTGAAACACATTTTTGTACTTAATACCAAACAATTCAGCAAACCTCATGCCAGTCTGTGACTAAGTGTGAAAAAGTGTCTAATGATAGGACAAATTAAGAGTGAAAATATAACAAAAACAAAAAGAATTTGCTTTATAACATTTAAAATTCTAAAATTTAAAAACAAACAAACAAAAAAAAAGAGCATTTTTCATAAGAGGATCTCTGTGCATTTTATTCAGGTAGCCTAATAAAAGTTGTTACTTTTAGCAATTACTTTTCTTCTTTATATAACTGAATTAGCAATGCCACACTAAGTGTATTTCTAGTGAATTACCCAGAAACCCAAGAGACTTTCCAGTTTATTGTTTCATACTTCAAATTGTACCTATCAAGTAAATGTATTTGCAATTTGCTGGCTATTTTCAATTTTAGCTTGTGATACACAGAGGCTATGAATAATAAGAAGCAGCTCGGAAACTACAAGCATTTTTCACATACACAGCTAAGAAAAAGGTATTCTATTCATGGTATGCAATCCTCTTGTTAGTGTTAAAAGATGAGATCAATTATAAATTTTAGAATTAGCCCCAGGTACTGGGAGGTGTTCCTCACTGGCAAAGTGCTTCCTCTGACTATGGCGGTTTGAAGGACAGGTCGGTTCTTACGACACAAATGCAAAGATTGGCTCTGTTACCTGTATTTACCATTTACATGCCATCAAAATATCAGAATAACAGAGGAAATCTCTAAATATGACACAGGAATAAGAATCTCGTGGTGCATGGTTGCATGACAAAGACATGATCCTTTTCTCTGCAAACATTGCCAGCCCTGGACAGATGGAGCGTGGCAGGGGCTGGAGCAGGGCATTGCTGGGAGAGCCATGTGCTGTCCCTTGCTGGGGACAGTCTGTGGCCACACGTCTGCAGCACAGCAGCAGCAGGAAAATCCTGCTGGGGATGAAGTCCTGACATCACTGACCCTGGCAAAACTCCCAGACACAAGATTTTTCCCAAGTTTTAAATACTCTAACATACTGTACAAACCAGATACAAGATAAACCTATTCTACCTTACAAAAGGTTTGGGGATTTTTTTACCTGACTTAGGTAATAAAGCTATTGCAAATAGTTCCAGACCTCGAGTAGGCATGTAATTACTGAAAGTGGAATGTATCTTTATATCTATACAGAACAATGAATGCAATACTCTCTAAGAGATTGCTGTGCTGTCACTGAAAGGCCTGTTAATGCTGGAGTCTTATTTGCACTTTTACTGAAATTTCAACATGATGAAAAGATGATGTATTTTTTGTCCTGTTCCAAACGCAATGAAAAAATGCTACCCTTTGTTGCAGAGAAGGCATGAAATCTAAAGCGACCTGTCTTAATGCTATGTAATTCTTATTCTATGAAAAGTTTAATTAGTCTCCAAGAAAGCTGGCATCATTCCGTTTTCAAGATAAAATTTAATTCTTTACTTCAAAACCTATAAGAAGCATCTCTCTATTAATTTTTTTTTTCATAGAAAACTCTGATAGGTTTAGTCCCTTATGAATCTCATTTAAAAATAAATGCATTTAAAGGCCAATTGGGACTTTCTCTAGAGAGCTAAGAATAAAGGTTTTAAAGTGGAATTCAGAAAGAAGAATAAAGTTAATGTTTTTATTCCCAAGGTAACTGAATCTTTTCCAGGTATTACAGGTATCTGCTACTTTGACTACTTCTGGTAAACAGAGCTATTTCTCCTTAGATTATACAGTTTACTTTTCAGTGCAAGCACCCAGGTATTCTGACAAGGAAAAAGCCTCTGAAGAGTAATCAAACCTTATTTTTACCCACTTTATCAATGCTTTGTTGAAACTAAAGGTGTTGTACTATTACTACTTTTTTCACTAGTCTTGGTTTCTGCAGCAAGCCGCTATCAAGAGCACAAGACCATAATGAACCATAACAAAACTAGCACATGTAGCAGCATATTATTAAGCCCCATTGAAAAAAGGAATATAGTTTGAAATAGATATTATCCTGATGTTCATTTTACATAGATATTTATCATTGAGTTGGAGGAATTCATTCACTGAGGCTTTTTAGATTATAAGTGTTCTAGTTTTTTAATTATGCATAATAAATCACATTGGATTTTCAATAGATCAATCATTCACTTTAAATCTTTGATTGTGTAAAAATAGTATGTCTGCTCTGACCTCACTTTTTTTGACCAAACAAAGGAAAAACTTCAGACTTGAAATACTAGAACAAATTGCATTTCTTCCTTCCTGAGCTTACAAACATGAGAAACCTGGAGGTAAGATTACTCAGAGAATATTTTCACTTTTTTTAGCAATTACTTTATAATGCATTATCTGTCTAGCCTATCTTCACTTTTCAGTCTCTGTAGAATTTATCACAGGAAAAGATACCAACTTCTAATTATCTTTTTTTTTTTGTATTTTAATTGTTTTCCTTTTGTTTTCAATATGTTCGTGCAAGCATCATTGAATAAGTGCATGTTCCCTTTTCCTGTATAACCCTGGGAATATAGTAGATGTCTTCAGTGTACCAAGAAACACAGATTTATGCTAGTAGGACACAAGCTAACTGTAGAGGTTAAGTTTGGTTTCACAGGATTTACCTCCCAGGTTATAATTACAAAGGCCCAGTGTGCTGTTAGGGCCAGAGCTCTTTTTGATGGATAAATCCCTAATAGCCTGAGACATAGTAACAAGGGTAAAACTAAGGTTACTATGCTGTTCTACTTCAGGTAGTGTGAGATTCACTAAAAAAATTTGCAAGTCAGGGAGAATGTGAAAGCTCAGCTGGCAGTTGATAGTTTTTTCCCCTCTCTGTGAAGTCTGCAGCTTTTTTCTATATATAAGCAATCTATTTGAATGTGATGAAGCACTAAGGTTTCACACACTTAAAGACAAGTGATAAATTGAAATGACATGGCTCTGTTGCTAGTTTACTGCTGAAGTAATCCAAATACCTTTTTAGTTTTTGTTACTGTCAAATTAATTTGTGTAAAATGTGCCAGGAGAGAACTCTAAAAGCAAACCAGGGAAGAAAGATATCCCATTATAATCTTCTATTTTAGTGCATGACTTACTTCAGGCTGCAGTACTTCCTGAAACTTCAAACTAAAACACAGATGTAAAATAAACTTTCCAAGCAAACCACACTGCATGCAAATGCAAATATAAATGATCAAGACAGTATCTTTATTATTTTCTTTTCTAAGAATATAGTTCAAACATGAGATGAATGCTACAACAGAAATACAAGATTTTCTTCTACTGTTATGTGAGTTATGTGAGTTGCATCTTTTCCTATGCACAATGCAAAAAGTACAGAGTTTTCAATAAATTTGGAAGAGAAGAATGAATATTAGAGAAAGGAAGAGATATGAGCTTTGTGATATGAAATTGGTTTCTAATTTATGTACTAAAATCCATTTCTTGAACAAGTTTCTATTGTACAAACATACCTGATTTGCACTGTATAAGTAGTGGGGCTAGTAGAACACTCAGCAGTATAAGGAAATCGTGAACTGTAGATTTTTAACAAATGCATTTACCATTCTGCTTCTCGAAACTTAGATACTGTGACAACAGAACAGTACTTATGAAAGATTTACAGGAAAACTCTCTCAGAGAACCTAACAGCAAGAAGATGTAAGAGAGTTCTGAATGAGATCCAAAGTGACTAAAGGACATTTCTTCCTAACTCAACATCATTAAGTGTAAACATGAAGACTTTATATTCCATTAGTATTTTTGTCTTGTTCAATCTAAATATTTTTCATTTAAAAGCTAATTGCTTTGTAATACTATCAAATTGTTTAATTGAAAATACAATGGTTTCTTTGAAAAGTTATATGAACAAAAGTTCACTCTGATATTACGAACATTTTAATAACTGTGAAAATTAGATTTATTCTTTACATGTCTCCACTCACTAAGTATAATCAGAGCCTATATTAACTAAGGAATGCTTTGAATTGAGACCTTATGCTTTCATTGATGCATGCAGAACTCTAAGGGCCTCTAAAATTCCTCTGACAATTTATAAGACTTAACAGCATATTTCAGCACAGATATTATGAACATGAAACCATTTCTAAAGTCCTGTAGTAGTAGTTCTTAAGTTCTGCATCACAGGACTTACCAGAAAACAATACAAACCTCAGAGAAAACAGTGTATTGAGCTTGTCAAAGGGGAGTGTTATATCTCTTCACAGCTTGAGGATACCGAAAACACAACAGTTGTAACAAAACCAGAACTTTAGAGAGGCATGTCTATTTTCACTCCATAGTGCATGTTCATTCTTTTACTCTTCAGTCTGAAAGAGTAACATAGGTATTTCTGACTTATCCTATGTGTGGTAACCTGCATTGGCAGCATTTTGAAGAAAAAATTTCAATTAGTGTCTCATAATTGTGACAGAATTATAAGAGTCTTGAAAAAAAATTGGATTCTGGAATGCCTGTGTGCAATCTCTGAAATTGCAAAAAACATCATCTGGCAAGCTCTTTCTACCTGCCAAAGCCTCTGAAATGTGAAGGTGAGCATTATATTAGGTGGAGCTATAACCTGCCAAGGAGCTGTCATGGAGAATTTTGTAGGTAGTCGCTTCTTCTGATCCCTCTCCTTTTTCAGTGTATTACATCTTGTTTTGGTCATAGGCTTCCCCTGGCTTTCATTAGAGGTAGTGTGTATATGGCCAAAATTCAGCGTTGGATACCAATTTCACATCTGTTACAGAGTAGTCCAGAGTCTGTTATTTTGGCATCTAAATGATACAAATCCTGGGTTTTAATAAGTTGCAAATTAAACATGAATTTTAATTTTCATAATGTGAAAATATGTGAATATGATTGGGCATAATACAGAATTAAAAACACTAAACTCCTAAGATGATAGTACATTTAAGCTTTCTGTTATTTCTTTTGTGCATTTTTAGTGGAAGGCAGA
The DNA here is from genome assembly GCF_028018845.1 of Melospiza georgiana. Taxonomy (NCBI): domain Eukaryota; kingdom Metazoa; phylum Chordata; class Aves; order Passeriformes; family Passerellidae; genus Melospiza; species Melospiza georgiana. The sequence continues at coordinate 54,129,919 of NC_080433.1, forward strand.
TGAGCTTTTGGCTTTAAAATTTCTGACTGGCTAAACTACAAAAAACCTGAATCCTGCTAAGGTGATCCAAAAGAAAAATTGGGAAGGTTTGTAGCTCTTTGCTTGCCTGTCTTGGTTGAGTACCAAGTCAAAGCTATATTCTACAAATAATAACTCTGGCAGTGTTGACTAAAGGTTTTAACAAGTTACCTCCTTTGCTTAAGCACCCCATCATAGACATTAATCCAATGGCTGTAGCAGTCATTGTGGGGACCATTTACTATGCTCTCAAGAAAGATCATGAAGGGACTCATCCAGAAAATACCTGATAATTCATTTTTCCATCATAGAATACTAAGAAGCTTTTTTTTTAATTAGTTTAACTGATGCTGCACAGATTTTTGTTACTAAAATTGCATGACTTCCACCAGAAGTGGAAGTGTTTTACGGAGTTGAAAATTTGTCTTTTCTTTCTTTCTTCCTCATTCTTTCTAATAATTGATCAATTCTTGATCCATGACCCATGATTTAGAGTGAAAATTGTTCATCATCTTCAGATTTATACCTTTGCTAGGAAAGAAATATCAGATCTTGTCATCACATCATGTTAACTACTGCTGTGGTTTCCTTCTGTTCCCATTGCAAAAAGTGATATCTCACAAATATGAGGTGTACAAGTTAACAACCCCCATAGCTTGTCACCTGGTCTCCCAGCTTCAGGAAGATATATTGCAGGCAAGAAGAGACTGCATTGGTATAAGCTCTAATACATACATATTTCAGAACAGCATTCCTGAAAATTATATTGGGATAGATTACCTGGGGTAAAAATAAAATGTTGCAATTAGAAAATATAATACTGATCTTGCAGCTTGCAGGCATTGTTATCAAGGTTCACAATAAAAAGTTTACATGGGCCTTGTTCTCATGAGCACAGAGGGCTGATGATCCCATGATAAGAGATTTCTGGTTTGCATCAAACACAATTAAACACATTTTCAATCATTCCATCAGGACATAAATTACAGTTACATAAATGGTGCACATGTGAAAGAGGAAATACCAGTTTTCCTATTATACACAACTCTTCTAAATCTCCAGACTGACAAGAGAAAAACAAAACCTGTGCTGGTTCCTGAATCTGACACTGAGTTGCAGGAGCTCTTAATTAAAATCTACATAAAATTTCAAATCTTAATAGATGTTAATCTGCAGTGCCCAAATCCTCAGAACAAGTAAATGAAAAGAACTACGCACAACTTTAATTAAGTAACATTATCTCAAATAACAATCAAGGGAAGAGGAATATATTTTATTATTTGTTTATTATTTTACTATTTGCTACTCTGTTAGTAGGCATTATCCCTCACACCAAATGTAACATTCTATAGGAATTACCTCTGAAGTATTCTTATTTGTCTCTTCTGCAGTGAAAGAGAACTAATAATTTGAAAATTCTGCTATCAATCTGAACATTTCTCTGACAAGATCATGATTTTTTTCACCAAAAAACTATTTCTATACTTTTATATTCTGAAATTAAACAAATAAATAAATATTTCCATTACAATTGTATTTTTCAAAAAAAGCCCTCACAGTTTGGAAAATGCTTTGATTGCTTGGATAACAATCAGGAATTAAATTAGTTAACAGCAAAAGTTCTGCTTAATTAAAAAATTAAGTTTTTACTGAATTATCTGTCATCACCACAATCAGCAAAATTATTCAGTTTGAAATAGGATGCTTCATCTATTAAGTCTTTCAAAATAAGAGATGGAGAAAAGACATAACATAAACAAGAGAAGCAGTCTGAAACATTCAGGGCCTGGACTTTATTAAGAAGATCCTATAGACCTTAAATATATTAAAACAAATGTTTGAGAGATCAGGATTCTAGTCCAAATCAGATTTAGCTAAAATTAAATATTGTTATTTGCTCCATAACATAACTATAAAGTCTGAAATACTGCTTAAAAAAAAAAAAAAGTGTTTGCAATATTTGAGGACAATTTTTCTTCTCTGCTCAGGCTGGATTTTAAATATGGCCAGGTTAGGAAAATTCATGATATCTAGTATATTTTCTTAACTATTCATTTTAGAACAGAGGGAATACAAATAAAGGTTTGCAAAGAACCATTTGTACAATCTAAAATGCAATGTGATGCCCTTGATAATCCTCTGAGAGACTGCAGCAATGGAAAAGTAAATTTACTATTTTCTCTCTCTTGATAAATGTGATTCCATCAGTGTTAACACATAACTTTTGTCAGTTTACTGTCTCAATGCTAAAAAAAAGAGTACTGACAAAATGAAAACAGTTTTCCTATATGCACAGACATACAGGTAGGAAGGGAAATCTGGAGATTACCTTGTCCAGCCTCCTACATGGGAGGGCTCAGCCAGCTAAGGTTGCTCAGGGCTCTCCAGGCAGACCTTTTATCTATCTTTGAAAATTGAGGTCTTCCTAACTTTTTCAGCAACCAATGCAAGACTTTGCCATAATGAAAAAACCCCCAAACTTAAATAACTTAATGTCTGTTCAGAACTTTGGTGCTGTGGCTGCTGTCCCTGTGCCACGACTCCGTCAGAGGGGTCTGGCCCTGCCTCCCTCGCTCGCTGTGCAGCAGCTGAGGATCCGTGGGCAGCTCTGACCTCTCCTGCAGCCTCCCCAGCCAGGCGTGAGCAAAGCCTGTCCTTGCACCTCTGCATGGTGAGCTACAGCTCTGCCACAGGGGCCTTTCTCTGCATGGTGAGCTACAGCTCTGCCACAGGGACCTTTCTCTGCATGGTGAGCTACAGCTCTGCCACAGGCGCCTTTCTCAGGGCTGATTTACCAACCCTTCCCAGGGAATCCCCAAAGCACGCTGCCCTGACTGCACCAAGGGCATGGAAAACATCACTTCCCTCTAATAATGCATAGAAGTACTGCTGTAGTTTTCGTGATGGTTCAGCAATGTTTTGCTTCTAAATGAAAAAAACATACCCTCCTAAGTAAATACATACACATTGGTTTGCACATTCACTGCCACACAAATACACATTTTTAACCTTCCAATATGATGTGCAATCATGTAAAGAAGGTGCTAGAATTAAATAGTCTTATTTTAGGCTTGGGACTTTTAATGACATGAGTACTTATTACATCAAAGAATCTATCATATCCAAAAATGGAATCAGGTAAATAAAAATTTCCTACAATTCTGCAAACTAAAATTTAGAACTTTTTTCAGTAATCACTGTCTGAGATTTGACAGTAACCCATATCCAAGGAGGTAAAATTATAAAGAAATAAATACATTGTGTTCTTTTTCTTTCAATTATGTCCCGGGAAAACTTAAGATGAACGCCGAATCAAAATTCCCTACATGGTTAAACTATACAGAACTCATCAAAGATTCCTTTGAGCCTCATATGCATTAAAACAAGCAAATTTTTTAATTCAATATAGACATTACAATGTTGCAAATCCTGCAGAAAGATTATTAAATATAAGGGTATTTCAAGCAGTAACTTGAGAGAAATAGTTGTAAGGAAACTGATGAAGGAGTACACAGGGTTTCACAAATTATTATATTTGAATGCAGAGCTGTTCAAATTAGATAATTAAAAATGATTGAATGATTCTGATAGCCTCTCTGATCTCTTCTAATATTTCATTAAATAGATCCAATACTGTTTCAACATTTTTCCTAGTTTATTTCAATATAAGTGATGCCAAATGCAGCTCAGACTACCATTATTTCCAATGTGGTTGAAACATTCTTTAAAGGTTTTTGCATTCAGAAATATTAAATATTTGCATTAATAATTCATTGTGCTTGAATTTGTTACATAAATCCTGGTCCAAAAGCAGAATGACTGAAGCTTTATCAATGCTAATTAAATTACATTTACAAGTAATAGAGAAAATTAGCTAGAATGCATAAAATAAGATTTGACATAACTAAGATGAAAAGCAAACTTTCTGTTGCTAAAAATAGAGTAGCCTTAACTGAGAGCTTTTAGTCACATGATAATAGCCATATGCATTGGTTTAAAATAGTCAAGCTAAATATTTTACTTTTCAAAATAATTAGGACAGCTATAGGGGACTTTTTATTCCCTATAGTGCAAATTCAGTTAGCCATGATAATTTAATGGACAGTCAGGCCACACAATCTTATTAGCAAGACTCCCCTTCAGCAGCTCCTGGAGTGACTTGTCATTCTTCACAGAAATGCCACCATCCCAATTTGCATCTCACATACAGTATTCTCTCAAAGGGACAAGCATATTTACCCTGCGAGCTTCATTTGTCATCAGTCATAACACATAATGTCCTATCTTTTTTATTCACCATAGATTTTTACAAGTTCAAGCTCTGCATCCATGCCATTTACAACTGGTAACTTCATGCTCCATATGCCAAGTCTTTTTTCTGATTGTAAACAGTTTCACCTGTTTCATTTTTGCCAGTAGCCAGAGATAAATACTATGGAATGGCATTGATTGCATATTTGCATTACACATCCTGTTTAAACACAGCCTTCATTTCTTCTTTAATACCCAAGAGAGAACTAGAAATGTCACTGATCCCACAAGAGTCACGCCACTCTCCAAGGTACATCTATATAGCAGAGTGAAGGTGCACTGGTGGCAGTGGTAGCAAAAAGTTAAGAGAAGAATCTGCAAGATCTGTTAGCAAGTTAATGTAGACAAGTCCCCAGTAGGTCATTCCCAGCCTCCACTGACTCCTTTGTCATCACTCTTCTCACCTACATAAACTTTAGGAGAGTAAGCACAGATAAGTGTTTTCTTGTTAAAATCACACTTTTGTATTGCCACCCTTGACTATCTCTTCTTGACTGCTCTAAACTAAGAAAACAGGGTTTGGTACTCTGCCATTGACATATTTGTCTTAAGCCTCTTTGAATGGCATTTTGGAGTCAGCAGGTATTTCAAGTCCTGGCAGAGCTCTCTGTGGGAAGCGTGCCCTAGCTATGAGCCTTATTGTGCAATTCAATGCAGCGATGCTCAGCGCACTGCTGGGAGCTGTTAAACTCTTCCCACCTCTTGTCTTAGAGGCTGCTCCATTTCAGGGAGATATGTAATCCCTGCACCAGTTTACAGCTCACATATGGAAGTTTCTCCAGATGGCAAGATCATCACCAAGATGATGTGCACTCTTAGGACATGTGGATTCTTTCTTTGCTGTTATGTAAGTAATTCAAAACAGCACAGAGATCTGCTTCCTCCTTCAATTGCCCTCAGAAAATGAAGCAGAGGTACTCTCACCAGCTGCAGACATCTTGATTTAAGTATTTCCTTTACCAGCAGTAACCTCTGCACTCCACTAGAAGTGTCATATTTCCATTCAACTTACTCTCTAATGTAATTTTCTTATTTTCTGCTTTTGACTGCTTGTATTCACTAACAGTAATGACCGAGAGAAAGACTAGATCAGCCTAGAAAAAATCATAAGAGGCCACATTCTGCTTCTGTAAGTAATTTAATTTGCCTGTTGAGGGTTAACAGTTAAACCATTCCTATCTTATAGCTGAAAGGGATGATGATTGCCTTTGAAAATCAAATCAAAATACCTAATAAATCCAGGATATTCTGTTCAGTGTCATCCTAGTTTATCGTTTCCTAGCCACAGTCTACAGGTTTGTGCTTTTAAATGAAAATGTGGTTAAACAGATAGAAAGGTTTTTCAGATATCTTATTCCATGAATGTACAGTACAGAATAGGCAATCATAAAAATTGGCCTCTACAGTAATGCTAACTAAAAGCAATTTACTCATTTGAAGCTTATAAATGTAAAACTTCTGTCAAAAAATTTTGGCTCAGGTTCAACAAGATTTAGTTTTGAAAATAAACACATTAAAGATGCATTTTTAGGAGAAGAGCTGAGATAGGGACCTGGATAGGCAAAAAGAGACACTTTTGACAGGGTACTGAACCTACCTGTGTCACAAGTTTCCAAGGAAGGCAAGGAGGATAATAGCTTTTGGTTTTGCCCTTACACTGGATTGTACAGGTTAATTCAGAAAGAACTTTTTCCAAAGCCATTAAAGGCAATAGAAAGCTCTCACTGACTTTAATGAGCTTTTGTTCAGGTCTTACACATGACAGCTGAAAGACTGCCATTGATTGCAAGCCCTAATTTTATAAAGATCCTTTATATCCCCAGGTTGAAGGCATTTGGAAACACGTAAATGTATAAATAAGAGCATTATAGGATAAAATTTGCCTGTTTTACTTTAAAAATTATGAGAGAGCTTCTCATTGCACATGTGTACATCCAGGAATATATCAGTTATACCATGCACTTATTCATAACTGTTTCTTAGATACCCTCACATATTGCTTGGATAACCATCTCTGTACTGCTGGCTGCCAGCTCTAAACATTTAATCTACACAAAGTACAGTTTATAATGACTTTTCCCTTGAGTTAGCCAGAATATTGAACACAGAATATAAATTGTCACCTTGCTTTTATGCTGATATTATCCTGACTATGCAAGCAAAGACAATACCTGATCTGGCATAAAGTTAACCCTTTAAAATTGTTAAGGAATTTGAAGGAGCAGGGGAATCTAAAACTTCATTAGTTTTTATAATATCTCCTGCATTTCTGATCTAAGAAAGCAAAACCATTGCCAGGAACATTACTTTTATATTTCCTATGCTGTTGAACTATAACCCATAGTAAAAAGGTCCATCAAATAGGAAAACTACCAGAACTGAAAACAAAATAAAAGAAACTTTAATAAGTGGTACCTTTATTATATTGGGTACTCATTATCACATTTCTGTAGTATGCCAAATAAGGAATGCTACCCTAATATTATAAAACTTCACTCAGAATTTAGAAAGAGCAACATTCAATTTAAGAGAAATCTCTATGCTAGTCCAAGTAACTGAAAAAAAAAATAATCCAATAATATGCAATTTTTTACCCCTTAAATTATAGTAAAAATATGCAAGTTCTCTAGATGTTTATTGGCTTCCATTCAAAACAGCTATTTTCACTGTTAAGAATGGCTGGCAGATTTCCAAACCTGAAACACATCAGTATTACAGCAATAGTATTCTGTATCACCTGCTATTCAGTATTACACAAAGCATTTTTTAAAAGACAATGTACAGAAGCCATTAATTAATTAATTTAGTCCCGTATTAAGAAAAGGGAATGAATATCTAAGTTTTGATCACATACAAAGCTAATAGCATTTCTAATTCAGCACTAACCATAGATACCCTGTTATTTTTCTACTATCAGTTAAGGTATTAATTTTATTCAAAGACAAAATTAAAAATAGTAAACTTTTAAAATCTTAGTTTAAACACTTTGATTTTATTTACACACTTCAGGAAAATATGTGTCTATTCTTTAAAAATCCAATTTCAGCCTTGTAAAACCATGCAATAACAAGATATTATTTATTTTATAACATTTTTCTGAACTAAATAAAGACAATTTAATCAGGCCAAGTTTTGTAGTTTAGAAATTCCTATCTCTTCAAAGGTGCATCTAATTCAGAACTTGATTGGTATCGGGGTTTATGCTTTATCAACCTAACCCATTAGGCCATTACACAGATTTATTCTCCAAGAGAAAAAAAATATTCTGACATCTGTTCTCAATCTGTTTTTCTATCATTTCCTTTTATGCCCCATGTAGCCCATTAAGTTCATCTGGAAGACATTACTGAGTCTCTCTGCACTATAAATGCCTTTCTACTATACAATCACATGAAAGTAGAGGAAATGGCAGCCTACAACACTGCCAACTTAAGCCCCCCACTATTTCTAGTGCATCTTTGGATTAAAGAAATCATCATTTTGAAAGTCAGAATTGTGACACACATGTCCTAATGTGACACACATTTAACCCCATATCTTAAGTGACCTTTATGCTAACAAAGAGAGAAAAACATTTCCATGTCTTACCATGTCTGTTCCTTACCACTGCTGCAGTCTTAGGAGAGAATTTTTTTTTTTTCAAAAAGTGCATACCTTCTGAATGGCTTGAAACAGTGATTTCAATATTTTAATTTACTTGTGCAAATAATCACCAGAGTACAGAAGAGCAGTAAAAATGTCGCACTCACCTAAAATCTTATATGTGTAGGATGCAAAGAACCTAGAGTGCAGTGAGACCGTCTAAATGCACTTTCCATTTCCTTTTACAGACAGAAAAATTCTGTATTTTAGCATTCCGGAGCTAGTTTCAGACCCTGTGATCTCTTCTGTTCCTTCTGCTTGCATTCAGCGATTGCTGTTCTAATTTAATTTGAGAGGAAAATACCTATTTACAGCTGACTTGCCCATAATGTATTCATCAAAGCAATACAAAAGTCATTCTTCCTGAAGAAAGATAAAGAATTCACTGTCAAACCCTGTCCTGCCAGCTCTCAAAAGTGCCATTGCTGTAAGAAAAGTGATATACTATCTGATGTTAGCTAACAATTGATGATTAATGTGAGCTAAAGGCTAGTGAAGGGGATTTACTAATATTTATAAACATCAGTGAATGGAGCAAAAATCTGAGGGTATTTAGATTTACCCCAGCATTCTATCTTGCATGAAAGCTGCATTGTGTCTACCTTGAGGATTTTACCTTGTATGAATTTCTGTGTGAGCTGCTGTAAATCTGAAACCAATGTCCAACTGCTAAAGGTTCTTTATGCTCTGAGCCTACATTGGCAATATATTTGTAAGTGAAAAGAAGATTAGTGGCTTTATGACTAAGATTTATGTTGGGAACAGAGAGTGACAGAGAAAAGCTTACTAAGGGAGGAAAGAGATACCTGCACAGGATAGACTGACTTAATTCTGTCAGAAAGAACCTCTAAAACTAGATGTTAGGAATCTTGGAAAATAGTAGAAAGAAAATAATAATGAAAAACAGCAGGAAATACAAGCACACAAAAAGTGAGACAAACTAAAAGAAGGCATCACCATTACATACTCCAAATCAGACAGTGGGCCTATTTTGTATTATTTCTTGAGAACAAATTATTTCAATTTAAAAATTGGGCTAAACTTCAAGAAGCCAGATAAACTCATAAGGTCCTTCTTGTCATTAATTCAATTAGTTAGTGGGATGACTTCTGTATGAAATAGACGTGAAATGAGTAAGGGTGGAAAAATTCGGTCTTGACAGCTTCCCTATAACAAACAGTGGGCTTTTAAATAACATTAGAGGAATATTCTCTCTTAAAAAGAGAGAAAAATTCTGCATGTGGAATAGGGCTAAAAGAGTTTGTATTTCCACAGCAGGACACACAGTTTATGCAACTATTTACTGCATGCTAGATTAAGTTAAAACAAGAACAAGAATCTATACAAAGTGTAACAAAGCCAAAACCAAACCTGAACTAGAGTTCAGAGAAAGAATTGACTGTGGTCCTGACAAAAAGATGCACCCTTTTACCCATAAAGAAAGAGATTTTATGGATTGCATTTTCTTTTCCTTCAATATGCAAAGAAAATTTTAATATTTACTTTGGGAAAAGTTTTAAATATCTCTACTACTGTCCACTGACCAATTTACCAGTTCACGCTTGTTAAGCATGGTAACAGTTCCCCAATTCTTTATCCCAGCACTGGCACTAAAGCAGGACAAAGTTCCCAGGAGGGAATCATTCCAAATTGCATCAGCTGGCAAAATGTCCTCAGGGAGCATCTGTCAGCTACAGGGAGCTGGCTCACCCTCTGGCTACAACTCCAGCATATTCCTCCAAATTTAAAATCTCTACCACATCCCCTTCCATGTGGGGAATTGAAAAAGTCCTTATTCTTCTTATAGCTAAGAAAAAACTCAATATCTGCTGACCAAGATATTTTATAAAGTTTAATAATTCTCACAAAAATAACAAAACTACACTCACAATCAATTCATACTCACTGTGTTTCACATATGCACAGTTTTTCAGTTGCAAAGTGTGACATACAGAGACTTTACTTACAGGACCAAAAGCGTTGCTGTCAAAGCTGTGTCCATGGTGATCCCCTTCCACCCAAATGTGACCGTGGGGAACTTTCACATACTTCTTTTTGTATCCAATGGTTCTAAGCAGAAATGGAAAAAATTGTTAGTTTAGAAGATGTTAAAAACAAGCAAACAACTCCCCAAAAACTCAAAAACCAAAACATAAACAACCCTCCCCCCAAACCCAACAACGTTTTGTTAGGAAAAATTCACATATTTCTCAGTATGGAATTTGACCTTGCATACAACTCACCATTAGTTTAAACTGCCTGCACTGAATTCCTTTGGACTTCAAGAGTGTTACTCAAGTCAAAATATATACAAATTTTTGTATGAGCTGGTTGCATTATCAACTGTTTCTGACATCGTTTTGTCAGAAATCACAACACAAGAAAGGAAGAGACTTTTCAGTTAAATATAAATCACAGGTTATTGACTTCACTTCTGTAGTAACAAAATTTTGAATCATCAGATTTTAACTCAGGTAAATACCAGTTAACATTCATATCTTTCAGTCACGTAATGAAAAAGTTTAAGACAGTTTTTCTTCATCAAAAATATACTGTTGTATCTGAACTGGCCTCAGATTCCTGCAGTTATTCTGTCCTGGGGGTAGGATTTGTTCAGCTGCCACAAGCTAAACAGGATAAACTTAGAAAAAACCTTTAAGAGAAGACCAAGTGATGAAGAAAAATGACATTGATGCCATCCTCTACAGAAAATCATACTGCTGCAGCATGTCCCAGTATTACAAAATGACAAACTACAGATTAGTACTAAAGCTGAGGTGCAGAGGATGCAAAATTCCTGTATTTAGTTCCCCAAGTAGCTGTCATTTTCACAATGCCAGTCTGCCTTCTACCACACACTTCTGCTTTCTTTCAGATGGGACCTCTTATTCTGCAATCATTCATGCAGTGATGTTGTTGTGCTTTAACCACAGACAGCAATTGTCATGCACACTGAATTATTACCAGGATAAAGTATTTACAGATGGGACTATGAATAGTGATACCTCTTATTTAGTTTTGAATAAACAAATCTGTCCATCTACAGAAACAGACTTTTGATCTAGCTTGTTGCCTCCAGCTGCTCATTGCTTTTCACTGTCTGGAAGATATGCCCTGGGAGCAGAAGGCAGAAGGAGCTACTCTAAAACTAAAAAAAATTCAACTGAAGACAGAAAAGCATCTTCACCAGGAGATTGAGCTGAACTGTGCAACAGCACTAGTCAGGGATATTCACAAGTCAAAATGAAAAATATGGGGTTTGGGAAGGCTTGTTTTGGCTGGGGGGGAGGGTGAGTATGTTAAAAGGATGAGCTAATCAATAACCTAGAGGCCATGGAATATTAGACGAATAAGGAATCCTCAAAAGTGCCTTTTATTAACTTTGACTATATTAATCAAATAAAAATAATAATTACTTTATTTGTAAGTCACACAATCTGACTAATCCTTTTTCAAACGGCTATTTTTTGGCAGCTAAAAGGATGAGCATTCCAGTACTATGTTCTAATGAAATTCTACATGTACTTTCATTGAAAGCTGAAACAATAATAGCCTATTTGCAGAAAAGAAAAAGACTGAGCTTCATTTTTTTTCTAGAACAGTTCCATATTACACATTATTCAAGACTGAATTCCTAAACCATTCAAAACAAAAATGCAAAACTGTCCTAGTTGGTAAATATATGATTTCCTAAATACAATGAGTACATTATAATAATTCAATTATGCTAAAAAAGGCCATTTATTACTATGCAAATCCTTTTTTTTTTTTTTTTAAGAGATATGGCATGCAGTTTGGACAATAAAATTATTTACATTTTCAGATTTCATAATGCTTCATCTCATTGATTGTTTCTTTTACAAAGTTTAAAGTATAGGTTGAGAGTTGTTCATTAATTCAGCTGTTTGATTAGACACTTCTGAAAATTATTAAATGGGTCTCTTCCATCAGTGATAAAGGCAAACAATAGCTAAAAAAAAATATTTAATTTTCTCTTCCATTCATCCTCCTGAATGCACAAGAGTATATTGAGATAAAGTTTTGTACCCTTACAGACTTCATGCACAAGACTAAATTTCACTCAGAAGGGGAAAGGATTTGAAAGTTAATTCTACTGGCATGTTTACCTCACAAATGTCAGGAAAATAATATGGCAAAGGCCAGTCAGTGACTCAATTTCAGACCTGACACAATCTCTTATCCCTAAATAATCTCCTCCTTTATTATGATTGGGAAATCACTAAGAGGAAGGAAAAAAAAGTTTTGTAAAAAGTACTTAGAAATAAAATTGGAGAAAAAAAAATTATCTGCATGGATAGGTCTCTAGCAAAAGAGATCCTGTGAAAATCAAAGGGTTTAACACAGGTGTATGGTGTGCTCTTTAAGGCCTAAGGCAAAAAGAGAAAGATTGCAGTGTGCATTAACTATAATTGGTTCTTTTTATTATTTCTAAAACATGTTAAATACATTTTTATTTTGTTCTCTTGAGATAAGCATCATAAACCAGAATATTTTTCTACAATTGTGAAAAAATAAAGTCTCTTGTAGTGATTAAAGAGGAATTATATATAAATTCTCATACTGAAAAAGCGGATTATTGTATACAAGTAGTTTTTACATAGAGGAAATAGAATTAAAATTTACAATGTTAATAAACATGTTAAGGGAATAGGGGAGAAAAAAAGAAACGGAAAAGAAACAAAAGCAGCAGTTGTAATTGTTTACTTTAGTAGATAGGAGTGATACTTCATGAGTAAATCCCTTAAACTCAGCAGTTAAATGTAAAACATACTGCCATTTCATGTATTGGTTATATAAATCATCAAATTTTGCCCATGTGTAGGCTAAAAAAATAAAGAAGATATATTGTAAAAAATAAGGGCCCTCATACCTGTGAACAGAAGAAAGGCAAGAAAATCTATTTTCCTAGAGCAATTGCTTCAAAATCTTACTGCAGCATTTGCATAGGGCAGTTATCTGGGCACTCTGTATTCTTTCTAGTAATCCTATTGCAAACACTATCCTGTGGAACATTCTGGAATTTGAAAACAAACTTCTATTCAAGATTTTTACTCTATGCATTGATAACAAACTACAGCAAAGCTCGTGTTGCAGTGAGCTGGACCGTCTGTTTCTTGATATTGGTTTTAATTTTTAAAATAATTTCATTTTTGAGTTACTCCAGAATAGAGCAATAAAGTATTGCTGCAAACAAACCAGGCTATAGGCTTCAGAAAGTCATGTTTGGTTCATTATGGTAGGTTATTTTTAACTACTCTTGCAGAGACTATGTTAATATTTTTAAAATAAAAAAACCCACAAACTTGGTTTTCTTTCCTAAGAAGAGAATCCAAATTGATTCATAGTCAGAATTAGTCATAGTCCCTCTCTTCCATGAATCCTGCAGAAAAATTTTAATCTCTGACCAAAATTGCAAGGAAAAGACCACATGTGTGTGTTGCAGTGGCCACATGGCTCCTGGTCTAAATGTACAAACTACCATTTATTTGTTTCACTAGTTAAACATTTTAGCTGGGCATTCTGAAATAAAACTATTGTCCATCACTTTGTGCAATTGTACAAGGCCAATTTACTAACACAAGCATTTTTGAGAAGTGTTGACTCCACCCTTTTTCTTAGGAGAGCCTTGCAGACTGCTCTCACATTTGAGGGTTTATATCTGTGTGAATGAATAACAGTTGTAAGTGTAATGATCAGTGAAAAATAAATACAATTCAAAGTGAAAAAATACTTTAGAATGCTTCTAGCACTCTTCAACAATGGCTGCAAAACTAAAAGCAAATAATAATTTAAAAGCACTACTAGCTCATCAGGAATTTTACATAAATTCCTTGTGAGAGGTCTTTGCTACAAAGGACTTGCACGCAATAATTTATTTTGAAAGCATTACAAACTTCTCTTTTTCTTTCTTAGTTGAACATCCTTAGACTCATTTCTCTGACTGACTGTAACCATGACCTCTGTTAGCTCTCACACATGAAGTTTTTAATTAAATTTAGAAGATATCTGGATGAATTCTTAAGAGAAAAATTGCTGTAAGTAATAATTAGCTTAGTATTTGTTAATTTCATATCTAGTTCATTAGGATGAGTTATAATTGCTGAACAATCTCTTGAACTTCATAAAGCCTCTACTAATGAAACGTAGTCTTTCACTTTCTTAAATTTATTATCTTAGAATAAAAAATAAAAAATATTTCACACCTCTTATTCTTCCCATTTAAATGGTTTGCTTTAGCAATATTACAGGCAAAGACATCAAACTACCGAGATTTTGATATATAGAACACAAACATATGTCAAAACCATACTGGTGTGAGCAAAAGAATAATTTCAGGTTTTACAGAAGTCTTCGACACATTAGTAATAATCACCTGTGCTGCTGTTGCTCAAACTGCAGTTGAAGTCTCATTGCCTTAAGAACAGGGTCTACCAGAGCTGCAGTTTTCTTGTTCAGAGCATAATGGAATTGCATTTATCTTTTTAGACATTTTTACAGAAGTTGGTCTGAAATTCTGATTTACTTTTTTCTTACATATGAGGTACATTTTGAACCTTTGCAAAGTTTTTTTTTTTTTTCTCCACAATTTAATAGCTAACAGATGTACTTATAGCTATCCTTGGCTGAGGAATAATTTCAATCTTGACAGTCAAAAATGAGCTCTATATGGTATTCTAACCACCTGCCCACAAGCAAGAAAAATCTGCTTTTTTAGGATGCTGCAGCAGTGCCAAAGCAAGCAACTTGGCTCGGTTAAGCTGGATGAGGAATGATTCCCTTCAGTTTGATTTGACCTTGAGAAATCCAAAGGTCTCCGCAATCTGCATATCTTTGGGTGTCAACAGGGAACGAACACTGTAGATAATGTCCTGTTGCAGAGGAGATGAAACAAAAATACAAACTCTTGTAAAATAGGTAGTCTCTATCACACTTGAGAACAACTTTCTCCAAGCAACATGAATTGCTGTACATGTTTATTGGGCTTGCGTGGCCAGGTTTTGGTAGCATGAGGTCTACAGGGGTGGCTCTGTGAGAAGCTGTCCCAAGCTTTTTCCACGTCCAAAAAGGCCAATGCTGGCCAGCTCCAAGATGGATCCACTGCTGGCCATGGCCAAGCCCCTCTGCAGTAGTGATAGGGCCTGTGGGATAATGGAGTAAAGGGGGAAAAGTTGCTCTACAGTGGTAATTTCACCAAGAGAGTGATATTGTATTTTAGCTCTGTACACACCAGGGTCAGTGACAAAGGAGGAGGAGGTGGCCCAGGTACCAGAGCAGAAATTCCCTTCCAGATCCTGGTGCAGACCATGATGAGTTAGGCTGTGCCTCTGCAGCCCATGGAGGTCCATGGTGGAGCAGAGTTCCACTTGCAGCCCACGGAGGACCCCATAATGGATCAAGCAGATGCTTGGAAGGACACTGTGACCCCAAGGGAAGCCCACTCTGGAGCAGGGTCCTGGCAGTCATGTGGCCCCAGGGAGAGAGGAGTCCATGCTGGAGTAGGTTTCCCTGCAGGACTTGTTACCCCACAGAGGACCTACACTAGAGCAGTCTGCTCCTGAAGGAATGCACTGAATGGAAGGGACACCTGCTGGAGTCCATGAACTGCAAAGTGTGAGAAAGTGTCATGCTGGAAAAGTTCATGTTGGGGACTGTCCCATCAGAGAAACACCAAGATCAAGCAAAAGAATGTGAGGGATCCTCTCCCTGAGGGGAAAGGAGCAGCATAGATGTGATGCAATGATCACAGCACCCATTCCAAGTTCCCTTGCACCACTGCAAGGGAAGAGCGAGAAAAAATGGAAAGTAAACTTGAGTCAAGGAAGAAGGGAATGATGGAAGAAGGCGTTTTAAAGATTTGGGTTTATTTCTCATCATCCTACTCTGATTTGCTTGGTAATAAAATGCACTAATTTCCCTGGAAATTAGTGTATGCTGAGTCCATTTTGCCCAAAATGGTAACTGGTGAGTGATCTCTGCTTGCCCTTATCCCCACCCCCAGGACTTTTGTTCCACTTTTTCTCTCATGTCTGAGGAGGAGAGTGATAAGCAGCTTTGGTGGGCATTCAGCCAGGTTCAACACACCATAATGTGGAACTTTTTCCACATACATCCATCTTAATCAAATCCACAGAATGAACAAATGCTAAGATATTCAATTTCAAGTGACACCCAGCTCCCAAAACATGAACCTTACTGCAATATAACATGTAAGTTATATTAGTATCACTGCAGGGAATCTTACACATGACACTAAACACCTTCCAGCTCCTAAGAAATCTCCTTTTTCACTTCCAACACACACATACAGCCATCTGTGCCTTCCTACTTTAACTCTTCCCTTACACATACATAAAGATATAAAGGCAGTGTCATATTTATGAAGCAACTAATTTTTTTTTTTTTGTGAAGGACACCTACAGACTATGCATGAGAGTAAGCAAATAGATTAGGGAATATTCTTCAGCTGTGTGCAGCTATTAGCTTTTGCCTCAGAGCTGAAATGTTTTCCATATAGTCAGGCCTGTCAATAGCTGGTGGAACCTACAGATCCACCAGCTATTGACAGGCCTGACTATAAAAAATGCATCCAAACTCAGAATCTGGAAAGTGCTGGAGGATTCTTAATGCTTCAAGTATTCCTTCATAAGCATTGCCAGACCTGCTATATTGAGAAGGGAACCCACAAAGGAAGACATGTAAATGACAGAGATGACACAATCCGAAACAAAATAATCCACTCAGTGATATTAAGAATAGCCATTATGGAGGCAGAGATTCCCTCTGCCTACAATTGGGTAATTTTTTGGTTGTATAAACTGTTGTACTTTTTGCCATCAAATATTTTGAAGTCTCAGGAAAAATGAACACTAATTTACTGGTTTCCTCATTTGGAACAGAATTAAGATTAAAAACCACCCCCTTTACACAAAGCAGTTAAAGCAAATTGAACTACAAATGCTATCTCTTTTTTTCCCAGCTACAGCATTCCTACCAAAGTGCACCAGTGCAGGTTCCTGTATCTCAACAGGGCTACAAATAAGTAGAAATCTGATATGGAAAGTACAGGAGATGTTGTAGTTCTGCTTCATTAATTAGATAATTTCTCACAAAGCCTGTCATTCTTAAAAAAATAGTGATTTACCATTACTTGCTTCACCAGCATCAGCATAATGCAGTCAACAACCTTTAAAACACGGGATATTCAGGAAAATTACTGGATTTGGGCATATTTATCTAAAATCATAATATGATTGAAAGGACAAAGAATGAGCCAGTTCATCTACTAGAGAGATTAGACTCATTTCAAGCCTTGTTAACACCTCATTTGTATGAGAGGGCAATGTAACAAGAAAGAGACTAGAAATAATTATAGGAGTGAAAAGATATGAGATCGTTGATTGTGAGATTCACAAAATTTATGACATCATTGCTATGAACAAAAAGGACCTTTCACAGATCAATTTACCAGAAAAGGATACTAATCATACTTCTGAATCCAGATATGTTTGACCAAAATATACCAGACTTAGAAGGAGAAATTTGTCTCTTAACTCCCTTAATATCACATAATTTCCCAGATAATTGTTCCAGTTTATGTTCAAGGTATATGTCAATGCAAATAATTTTCCTGTTGTTTCTTTCCTCCTTCTTTCCTGAATTTTCAAAATATCCTCAAAATACTCTTATGCTTTTTAATGAGGAAGCAGCTATTTAATGAGGAGCTACTGCTGTTCTGTATGACCAATACACATGATAAAATAAATTCTTTGTCTCAGGCCTCTTTACCTTCATATATCTCTTTCTGGAGAAGATTTTCATGATTTCTGCCATTTCACTAAGAATGTTTCCCAAAGCTATAATTTAATTTGATCTTGGATAATGATATGAGTTGATAGCATTTCTAGAATTTATTTTCCTGTGCTTTAAAGGTACAGTATATCCCTAGGGCCTAGGTTTTGCCCCTCTTAATACTTTTACCAATATGTAGATGTTTGCATCACAAAGGTATGTTACCCTGGTGCTGGCAAGCATTCTGTATGCTGATTCAAAAAAAACTACAGCTGACAGAAGCTCTTTTCTATGTCTTATGAACTGTAGAGTTCTAGAGGTTGTACTTACCAGCAATGCCAAGGGATCTGGATTTTAAAGAAATAATTTCTCCTTGGGTAAAATTTCTTTTCATTCATTTGCAGTCACTTTTTATGATTCCCATTTCCAGCCTCACATTGTTTTTCTGCATTTTTTTTCAATTCATACTACCTCCCTTCAGGAACTGCAAAAGGCCACTGCACATCCTCATGCACATAACACTCAGCAGCACAGGAATTTCCCTCTGTTCCTGAGAGTTTTGCTTACCTAGTCAGGAGGCATGAAGCATTTAATATTGTTTGTCCCAGCAAAGCAGAACTAATTTGCTCCCACTGCTAAGAAAGATCAGCTAACAGTAGCTTCCCTCACAGAGACGACTTTATCATTTCTCCTGCAACATCCGTGAATAGTTTTGTACTTGGGCCTTCCACCCTATACCCTTTATATTGTGTGCCCCTTTCTTTTCCCTTCCATCTGTTCTAGCTCTAGCAACATTCTTATTTTATGATCCTTTCCACAGCAGATCTCCTCAACCCGTTCAGGAAAATACAATTTTGTTGAATTTTAATGAAGCTATGGATGACTTTTGCAAACCTGTTTTTGAAATAATAGAGGTAATTCCAGAATCAGGGTTGGGTTTGGGGTGTTCTGTTTGGTTTTTCTTTCTTGGTGGGGGAGGGTTGTTGTTGGTTGGTTGTTGGTTTTGGGTTTTGTTTGGGTTTTTTCCCCCAGATTGATTAAATCTAAAGCAAAATACTGCGAAGGTGGTACTGAGGAAAATCTGTTCATAGACCATATTTTTTATAAGCTCCATTTATAACTTACATTACTATCTCCAACAATATTGAGAGCACTATCATTTAAAATGAGTATTAGAAAATTCTGTATTTAAAATCAATATGTATTTCTCAATTTTTTAAAAATGGATACTATCTAAAGATAATTTCATATACTAGATGTATGGCAATAGAAATTACTACACACTTTTAGACAAATCTGTCACTGCCATTTGGAATACTGAAACTACTTCATTTTTTGCTCACCATATTCTCTTAATCAGTAGAACTATAATTATTTTCAGGATAAAATTTGCAGCAAATACAAAACAGTGACTTTTTGTTGAAAAACAGAGCAATCCTTATCAGTTGCATAACTTTCATTTAGATGGCTAACCAGCTTATTGATTCAGGAGAAAGAAAACATAAAATATTTCATTTTTCTCTACAAATCTTCCACTTGTGAGTCTGTCTCATTCCAACACTATGCCCTTTCAAGTTAAGATTATGAAAATTATTCACTTTGGTACTTTTGATAAAAATCCCATTAACCACATAAGTGTATAATTTCATTACCTTCTCACATTTCTCTATTAGATTATATTGATAATTAACATGACAGGTTTTTGCTAATATCATTAGCAGATATTAACAGTATCATATTAAATCATATATTAGATGGGAATAATTTGTTAGATTCATTATCATTAGCTTCATCATTTTACCAAGGTAAAAACTTACTAGCTAGAATAGTAATCTAAGTGAATTACCAAACCCTGACATCATTGTCAGATTGGAAATTATACCTGTAATGATGGGAGGACACATATGGCCCAAAGAGGTATTGCAATCAAAAATATTACTTCCTTCACCCTACACCCTCTTTTTATTAATATTGAACTAAATGAGAACGTTTTAGTTTTAAGCACATTTTAAGGAGTCAACGACAATGGTTTTGAAGTGAATTTCAATTGTGTGACACTACTAAGATGAAAACTTCACCTGATATGTAATTGTGTAAGGAAGAGAGAAAATAATGTATTTTCTCTCTTTCTGCAACACATGTAAAAATGCTCCTTTCAGTAATGCCTTTGCCAGCCTAAGAAAAGACATGATCAAACTTTTTTCCAGATTTTAAGTTGTGGATTTTAAAATTTGACTCAGCAGCAAAACTCTAGCCTGCAGAATCTGCAATTATTAAACACAGCTCTCTCTCTACAAAATTCTTCCTCTTTGAACTCACTTTTTCTACTCACCCAAATCCTCTCCCTTAGCTGTTCTCCTGCCATTACTTTTGTGACAGAAACTATCACAAGCTTCTGTGGGAGAAGTTGCAGGTTGACCTTTGGTTACCTACTCTGAGTATTTACTCAGCCTTTGCTGGCCAGGCCAGTCTTCCAACAAACAGGTTCTGTGAGAGGAGAAAGAGGTGCACAGGAGCAGAGGAGAAAACAAAAAGTTTTAAAATTCTTTGTTTCCCAGAGGGGGAAATTACAGCATCGACCACCTTGGACAACTCTGTTGGTCTGTTCCTCTCCTAGGGAAATTCTGAATGAGGAATAATGCTCTTATTTTCAAAAAGTGGTGACAGAGATGGTCACAGCAGCCTTGCCTCCTCATCACTGTTACAGCTTACTGGGCTAAACTCTTGGAGACCTGTGACAGCTAAATGAGTCTGGCAATACCTCTGCCTAGGTCCAATGGTTAGAAATAATTCCCCAGCCACACACCTCTCACAAAGGAGCTAATTGCTATACTTTCTTTATTGCCTAGGACAAATAATCATAGGTATTAAAATTTTCTAATCTGCTTTAGGTAGCCTATGCAAAATGAGGAACACTAAGTGTTTTCAAGGCGGTATTTGTTTGTTCATTTTGTTTTGATTTTTTTTTTTTTTAATTTATGGAAGGGAGAGAGATGTTATTCTTTTTACAATGGAATCCTGGAATGTCACATCTCCTTCTATTTATGTTTGTTAGGGAATAATATTTAAAAAGGTCTTTTATTACTTTTCCTTTAGAAGTGTACTTTCTTTTTTAAAGAACACTACTATCAAAAAGATAATTGAGAAGTTTACAAGTAAGTAATAAAAAATATTAACCATGTATGGATAAGTGAATTACTATTTTTATTATACAAGTTATGATTATGAATTTAAAAACTCAAAAATATTTCAATTCAGTAAAAAATCAAAAAAAGTAATAGGTTTCATATGTCTTCTCCTACAAGATATGAACATATATATGTAGAAGACTGCAGATACCTACTTTTGAACTGATGGTGGTCTTTCAGACTGAACTTTCAAATTACGGAAATAAACAATTGCAATTTGAAGTAAGAAGCAAAAAAAATCTTTTTTGTGTTAGTAGATGCAAATCTAATTAGATGCAAATCTAATAGCATCATAGATGCTATTTTTCTTGGTGTATAAGATAGTGTTGTGGTATATCCAAAAATCATTACTCATCATTATGAGGATTACAAGAAATGCCTTATTTCTGTGTCTGAGCAGCAGTCCATATAGGCCAATAGTCTGTCTCCAGACAACTGGAAAAGCAGACAGTGCCCAGGTAAAACACATTAGCCTGACTAATCTCCATGAACACTGAGATTTAATCTGTCACAGATGTTTGATTGTACATGGTTGTCCATTTGTTTCAGTATCTGCTTACTGATCTGTTATATTGTCTGCCTTTAAAGCATCCTGAGGCAACAAATTCTAGAAGTTAACTATCTGCTGCACAAAGTCCTTCTTCTGTCTTTTATAGACCAATCTCCCACGTAAAATGCCTCTGCTTCTGTACTGTGGGATTTGATTAATAGTTCAGCTGGTCCACTAGCATTGCTTTTGTTGTTTTTAACCTCTTTCTATGCCCATCTTTAAAATCATATCTCAAGAAGCAAGAACTGACTGCATCATTTAGGGGTATTGCACTCCTACACTGTTAAAGCTGCTCTACATTTTGAATATTTTCTTAGTTTTTCAGCTTTGGAATTACACATTTAGATCAGCAGAAATCTAATAAAGAGAAACCCTTAATTTAGGAAAAGTCTGATACTTTTCAGAGCAGCCTTCTGTTTGCCACATGAGCACATGTATAAACATTTTTTCTGGAAGAGCCCAGTTACATGCAGCCCAGTGCTGGGAAATAGTAAAGAAATGCTTCCTGGAGCCTAAAAAGATTTATATAGGTGATCTTTGCTAGTAAGAGTAGATGTTAATACCAGTTTTCTTTTTTCTCAAACCAATGAAATTTCATATTGTTTTGTAAAAATGAAAAGCCGGCAAAAGCAGTAAACTTTTCGTACCAAAGATCAACAAAAAGATAATCTGAATTACCTGCAAAAGAAAAGGGCACTGCCCTCATTAATACTTCCACTGCATTCAATAACCTCACATCACTGAGTCAATTGATATTTCATTAAATTGCTGCATTTCTCACATTCTCCTTCTCAAATACATTTTCCCATTTAATGTTACTGAACCAAGAAAATGCTCATTCAATAGTAATTCTTGAAAAAGTCCTCAGAATTATTCTTTGATCATTTTAAATATCAAGAGAAAATCTAATTCTGCATCTGGCCATAACAATAACTTCCTTGTCATTCCCTTGCGTTAGCAGGAACACAAGTATGCTGAACAGTCTACTGAGTCTTGCAGTGCTAAGAAATGCTTGTCAAGAAGGGAATTTTTGTATTTCTTTTAAGACACAAAGTGCTACAAAGGAAGCATTTCTGACTTTGCTTTACAGTCTTACATCATGAGACTGGGAAAAAATAGATATTTTTGTATAGCAACAGAAAATCCCAGCATGCTGGTATTTCTAGAAAGAAAAGTGTTATCAGCATGATCAGATGGTGCTAAATAAGTGAGAGTACAATGATAGGAAGACTCCTAGTCAAAATAGTCTGAGACAGACACCAACTCCAAATTCTTATTTATAAATAACAGAAAAGAAGAAAAATATCAATAAAAGTCAAAAATATTGCTACTAATGATGGGCAGAAAAAATTTATAAATTTAGGATCAAAACACAAAAAGTATATGTTGCTAAATGTATTTTAAAATAACGAATATGAGGCTCCACTTGCTTTAGCAAAGTGCAAGACTCAGTAATTTAGCCAAAAGCTGAATCTGAGGTGTGAGAAAGAAGAAAAAAATTATAAACATGAAATGTATCACTACTTGAATATTACTCTGAAAATTTTCATTGCCTTCTGTCAGTATACATTTTAAAGCTGAAATTTTACAGGTATAATGAAAAGCAAAAGGATCAAGAATAAGACTTCAGTCTAATGCCTTATAGAATTAAACTACTTAAAGATTAAAACTTCAATTCCAGACTATTAAATCAGTTTTCAAAGGCCGGTGACTCAAACCAGCAGAAATTGTTTGCATGTTTTCACAGAACTTTGCAATGTTGTCCTAACCAAAACAAAGCTTGTCACACACTTATCATTTGTTCTTGAAAGAACACAGCATAGCTATATATAACTTCTTCATACAAGACTTCACTACCCATATAGAGAAGCCAGTAAAAGACAGAAAATTTAGCATGACTATCCACATTTATTAGAATAATTTTTAATGAAGAATAATAGGTTTGTGTGGGCTTTTCAACAAAACTCAGGTTTTCTAAGTGACAGACAGGACCCTATTTTCGTTATTTGACCACTTGTGTGGCTTTATTTGTAAGGATTGGTTTTAACTGCAAATTTTGTCGATTTTTTTCCCAGCAATTGTAGGTACTCTAGAATATTAAGAGAAAATAATTTGTGTGCACTGTTCTAATAACTTAGGCATTCACAACTCAGTCACATCTCCTCATGTTCCTCATGTTTGTTCTTCAGCACTAGAAAAAAACAATTTTTCTGAACCGGGGGCAATGGGCCACAAATAGAAAAGCAAAAATACTGATATTAGCATGTTTCTGCCAGCTTCTTCCTTCAAGTCCATAGATGAGTGGATTTGCAAGGGTTTTCCCCACAGGGATGAAGTACATCATGACAGAAAAAAAGGTAGGAATAAAATAACATGGCTTTGGTGCCACATGGGCCAAGTCAGTCACAACTACCAGCAGCAAGAGCTGCTAGCTCAGATGTTGGACCTTGCTCGCCTCTTCAGTGGCCAGACAGAGATGCATTGTGGCCACTGGGAGTGGGTCTGTGTGAAGGATAAAGTACTGGCATACAGCAGAGAAGCAATCAAAGGTCTGCATATTTCACTGGAGTGTAGAGCTGGGCTGAAGAGACTCCTACTGCATTTGCCATGCTTTAAAACACCCATACTTCCCAACTGTGCAAGGGGAGCCAAGGGAGCCAACTTTCCCTGCCTTTCTTTCAGATGAGCTGCTCCAGCACAATTCCCCATCAGTCATAATCTGTCACTTCTGCTGAGCTTTAAGATTGTAATTAATTCCTCATGCCCAGCTATGCAAGGAAGCAGTACTGCATAATCCTCAGCAAGTCGTTCTCTCTGTCATAGCAGAGAATCTTTACAACAGAAAAAGGAATAATCTGACAGACATGTGACAGCTCAAAAGACCCTTCAAACATTTGATTCAAAGCAAAAAACTCACACATGAATTTCTTGAGACGATGCCTTTAGAGCTCTATTATATTTCACCAGGCCTTGAGAGAGAGCAAGTAGGGAAATGTTGCATAGGAAAGAAAGAGTCATTGCCAGGCAATTCCCAGCTCTTCCCATTCAATGAATTAGTTAACATCTAGTTTAGAAGAGGGACAGTCATACTTTGTTATGTCCTATTGGCAAAATCCTAAGACATAAAAGCACAATATGCACTTTTCTCCAGTGCACAACCAGTTCATTTTTCAGCTTCTGAGCTGATGAATTACAACAAGTACCTCGGTATGGAAAGTCAGTAGAAAGCAACAACCAGCAAAACAGCTGGTAGATCTGAAATAACCCTCAAATCTAAAAATCTGCCTGTGGAAATACTACAGCGCCTGCTGCGCTAAAAAAAAGTATTAGCAGTATCAAAACTACCTGCCAGCAGAGACACTGAGAAGGAAGAACAAAGCAGGATTTCTAACACAGTCTTGCACACTGCCAGCACTAAGCAACTTCTCAGTTATATCAATAACAGCTTAAAGACAGCTATGAGGCAACCTGAAAATAAAAAAGACTAGATTCACAGTAGTCAAAAAAGTAACTTCTATTTCAGACTTTTGTAGGGTTGGGGGTTTTTTTGGGGTTTTTTTTTTTTTTTTTTTGGGTTTTTTTTTTTTTTTTTTTTTTTTTTTTTGCTGTTCTTTTTCTTCTTATATTTCTACAGGCCTTTATATTGTCTTTTATACACTTACCCCTTCCCTTATGCTTCCTCAAAGGAAAGGCTGATATATATTAGACCAGTTCCACAACTTTTCTCAGCAACCCTAAGAACAAGAAACAACCCTAAGAACCCAAGCAGCAACTGACAGATGCACCTAGCAAGGCCTGATTGGTCTGTCCAATACATTCTTGGTGTCCTTTCCGATTGAACACATCACAAAACCTTCAGTGCTGTTTCTCTGTGATACAGCCCTTCTGTAGAGCTGGAAGCTCTTCAGATTCCCAGGGGGGTGGTGGAGCCACTGTCCCTTCAAGTGTTTAAAGAGAGATTGGATGTGGCACTTAATGGCATGGTTTAGTTGATAAAGTGGTGTAAGGTCATAGGTTGGACTTGATGATCGCGAATGTCTTTCCAGCCTAGTTAATTCTGTGATTCTGTGATCTCTACTCTCTTCATAGGATCTCATTTACTCACAACAGCCAGCAAGATTCCTCCACACCATTGCAGCCATTTCATAAACTGGGTTACAAAGTGTAGCTTTGTGAAAAGTACATTAAAGCATATCCTTTATCTGCAAATTCCTCTGTCAACACAGCTCTGCTGTGGTCCATACTTGCTTCTCAAGAATGACAATCTTTGTGATAAAAAATATCCTCTGAGAGCACATTAATACAAGCACCAATCCAGTAAAAAGTACGTGATAAGGCATTTAATTGGTGAAAGTATCAGATTTTTCAGGCTGAAGATATAAATAAAATTAATACTTTTTTTTTCTATGCAGGAAACTACAACTCCAGACTTACTTGATAATCCTGTGGTTAATTAGGAAACAATATATATGTGTGAATAATACATATACCATAAATAGACTTCAAATACAAAAACATGGGTAGCAACTTTTGAACACACTGAAAAAATCATGAAAACACTATCAAACATCTGGAATGGGTAAATTAAAGCCATAATGACCAGTAAAGGAGCCTTTCCTGCCTGCATAACATTAGCATTAGCATTTATTACCACTACTATATCACACCAAAAAAAAGAATGCACAAAAGCTGAGGAAGATAGACAGCAGAAACAGAAGAAAACGAAATACTTTAGAGTGAAACCTATCTCCAGCTTAATTGTAAGAGACAGGATATTTTATAGACGGGTCAGTAATAGGAATGGACAAGTACATAATGTTCTGATGTCCAGATCATTTGTATTCAGTTGATATACAGCTGATACAAGAGGTACAATTACAATTCTCAGTTTTCTGTAGATTTCCAAATGACCAAATTTTCTTAATGTATTGAATCACTTCAGTCTCATATTTCAATTTAAAGCATTTATGGCAATTATGAAACTCAGTGCTCAGTCTGAGAGAATGTGAGAGTTTGACTGCTGCATGTTTGAAAGATGAATCATATAAAAGACTCCAGTCTCTATTCAGTAAATACAACATATGGAATGAATACTAAACATTACTTTATCTTTCCAAAAATGTGGAATTAAAATAATAGGAAAATAATTTCTTTCATAACAACCAGGGAGTACTTGGGAAGTATTTACAACCACTCCTTATAAGACAGCAAGAAAACAAGCAAGCTATTTTCTGATATACTGCTTTTACAGGTGGGAGTCCCAACAGGGGCATTCCTGTGAACCATGGTGCTATTACCTCACAGGGCTTGAATCTTGTAAATAATATACCTTCCTTGAAAACCAAGATATCTCAGAATAGAGAACTTTCTAATTTAAAAATCATATAATGAATTGAGTTGGAAGGAACTTTAAAGATCATCTAGCTCCAATCCCCCTGCCATGAGGTCACTGGTTCAAATTTCTCCTGAGTTTTAAAACTTAAATCTCACCTATAGATCAGAAAATATTTTTGGATATTTTTTTCTCCCCAACAAAGCTACTGCCATGGTATGTACTCAGTCAAATGTCTTATCAGCTACCAAAATCAGACCAAGCACAAAGTCTAAAACAATGCGCGTTGTCTTATCTTCATGGCACTAATGGTCATGCAATTCGGGACACAAAAAATTAAACAAGATAGCAATTACTCAATCTATTGAAAAAATACCTAATGATTTAAATACACCAACATAAAGAAACTCAATTTTATAGACCATACAGTTCCTTTTTCTCATACATTGCATATCAAATACTTTTTTATTATATGATATGCTTTTGTAGAAATTACACCTTAGAAGTATGCAATGTGGCACAGTTATTGTTGCTATGGGAACAATAATATTAAATTTCGTGAGTTTTGCACACATGTTCTCAAATATAATGCTGCTTTCATGTACTGTTTAGTAATAAATTTTCTCTTTCCCCACTTCAATGCACTACATTCTTACAAGAGGTAGACTGCCCTCCCAGTTGAATTTTCGCCCTTTTTAAAGTAAGCAGCTCTACTGTCAACTTCACTAGGGGGGCATAATTTTATTCCAGGCCTCTGCTCCAAATGCATTTGCTTAGGAATATGCCCTGAAGATATGATTTGGGTATCACTTATGCAGAACAAAAAAGGAGAGGGCGAGAGAGAGAGAGAGAGAGGGAGAAACAGAAAAAGCATGAATGCAAGAAAGCAAGACAAAACAAGAAAGCAAGACAAAGTCACAAAGCAAGAAATCAGGGAAACAAGCAAGTCTTCTGTTCCATGTCAGATTTAAATGCTTTATATGATTTCTTTAGCAATTTTCTCATCATTCAGCTTAACAGTCTAAATCCAAATGTAATATAATCAGAACAGTTCTTATGTCTCAGGAACTAACCGGTGTGGTTTCTGTCAATGACCTCTTGTCTGCTCTTTTTAAAAATGAAGTCAGACATTTATTACAGCCCTAATCGTAAATTCAGATATGTTGGGACAGCTGGGCCTATCTAGAGGAAACAGTGTCCAAAGAGGAAGCATTTATGGCAATATTTTGACATCAAAATTTATGGGCCTCTCTGCTTTACTGTGCCATTTACAAACTCTGACATGGCATTTCTGTACCTGAAAGGGGCTTTCAGTTATCTCTTAGAGCTGTACAAATGGAGATGCACTGTAGCTTCCTGAAGGCCCACTCATCTCAGAAGTTATCTAGCCCTACAAATGTATATGTGTGTGTGTGGGTGTGCGTGTATTTCTACACAGGAACTCCTGTGTGATGCACAGGAACCATGAATTCCTTGGCTAGCTCAGTCCCCAGCTAACAGAAAGTTCCCTACATAGTAAGTAATAGGACAGAGGTTTCAGATTTTGGTATACAGTATTTAAAAACAGTGACTTTTACCAGGAATTAATAAAAGTATTTATTTTGTAAGTTCCTTTGACTGACTCTTAGAAAACTGAACTCTGCTCACTCCACAGTCAGCAGAAGCTCCAGATATTCATCATCTTTGAAAGCTGAAGATTATGTCAATCTCCAAATGTCAGGTTTCTTTTCCATTAATTTGGTATTTATATATCTTTTAAAAGGAGGAAGATGAGTGATGGGGTTAAATAAATGGATAAATGTGAATGATAAAACTCCTACTCCCTCAGACTTATCTGACATTCTTAAGAGATAGTATTTCAGTAAACATCCTACTAGAATATCAGTGTGCCTGCAAAACACATAGTAAAACACCTCAGTTTACCTTGGGTGGTAAACTCTTTGGTGAAATCTTCAACAAACAATTGAGTAGCATCTTGCACAAGTGATATATTTTTATGTTTTTGGAACAATTTAGTGAAATGTATACAGTACAGAAATAAAAGTAAACTAAAGTGGTCTCAAAGAAATAACTTTATACATTAAATTGATTTTACTCTTCCATAATGTTTATAATGCACAAAGTCTTTAAAAAAACAAAACAGAGTTTAGAAATACTGAAATACTATAACTGAACCTGGCTATACAATCCATTATGGAAGCCAACTCTTTTTAAACTTTGCTGCTCCTGACAATAAAATTCTCTCCAGCTTCAAATATCCACTCCTTTTATACATAACTCACTGCCATTAAAGCTGCTTGAAGAGAGCAGGGAAAAACATCAATGGTTCAAAAAAAAGCTGACAAGACTACATTATTTAACATATGTCATGTGGGTATTTTAAAACCTCAGTGTCTGTAGTTTTCTATTGTACACTCGATAAAGTGGTCACACACAGCTTTAGCACAGGCACAGCTGAATATTAAGTTAGATCTCATCTTCTCTTGCCTTTATTGGAAGGAAGGCTGGGTCCTACAGCAGGAAGATCTGGGTTCCTAAACCAGTATATGAACCAATGGATTGAAGGCCATAGTAAAGCCTTTAATAAAAATACATGTTAGCATCATTCGTTTTGAATAAGAAAGTTTTTTCCCAATTAGAAAGTCAATGTTTAATTGTGTAATACTGTTTATACAACCCTTAGAAATTCTGCATGCATTCAGACTTCTGTTTTCTACAGTTTGCTATGAGAAAGTGCACTGGTGATATCTCTCTGCATTCAAGATTTTTCAAAATAATGACCTCCTCAGAATTTATATCTAGTTTTAGAAACTGGTAGATAAGTGTTGAAGTCTGGCTGCAGATGAATGTCTCTGCTGATACAATTTAATCTATTACAGCCCAACTCATCTTGTCACATTGCACCTATATATACATATATTTTCAGTACATGCCTGACTGTTCCTTAAACATTATCACAATTCATATTTTGGTCACAGCTCACTAAAATGTGAATATTATATATAAGGCATATACAAAATATATATTAACAGATTTATTTTCATTGCACCATGGTGTTTGATGTGCATTTTATTTAATCAAAATCTCTAATAAATATTTTTTAAAATTTTTCAGCATTTTTCCAATGTTATTTCCTTCGTTTTGTTCATTGTATTAGTAGCAGCATCAATTGCTAACCAGTAGATCAAACACCAACAAAATCTTTTTCCATTGCTGTGTGTTTGATAAAAATCATAACCTTATATTTTTTTAAGCATTTATGTAAATATTCTCAAAAAATCCCTTTAATTATTGCAAATATAATTTTAGGTAACATCTTAGAAGAAGGGTCCTAACACTCCAAATAATTTGATTCCACTGTGATTCTTCTTCTCCAAGATGTTGAAAGCAGCAATCAAGATTTGAGTCCCATTGTTAGATATTTTATAAAACCCATTAATTGAGATTGCACTCAGCTAAATTTAAAAGTTATAAATCTATTTTAAATTCATTACTATCAAAGGAAACACATTCAGATGCATTATCATTCATTGCATCTATCTTAGCAATCTATTTTATGCAATATAATTTTACATATCAAAAGTAGGAGGTAGACTAGTGATTTTTAGAAGAAACAGTTCGTGGGAAAAGCAATTGGAACAAGAAATTCTAAGTCCTCAATCCATAGCTGTGACAGTAACATAGTAAAAAGTGTACTCTAGTTACTCAACAGTCATTGCATTTACACTGCACAGTAAGCTAGCTATGATTTTTTGTTCACAGGGCAGACAGAAGGCTGATGATCTCAATACTTTATTAGCCTCAGCATTCACAAAAAAAAAAATCATGATCAAACACTTAAGTAAAAGAATTTTAATGATGGGCTAGGATCACAAACCAGAATAAAGAGGGAATGTGCTATATATGATAGACTCTGATCGTATGCAAGAATCTTAAATAGTAAGGAACTGAACAACACTTCTGCAATCATTTTGCAGTAAAGATTTCAGCATTACATCTAATCAAAAACAAAATATAAGAGAATATTTGTGAAAAAGAAAGACAAGTACACATGAGAGATGTAATACAGAGATATATTAAGAGAGGTGTTTTATATAAAACATGAAGTAAAGGGACAATTAATTTGATCTTCTATCAGTTGCTGAGGCCCAGCAAGAGTGCCACAACTTAATAAAAAGTGAAATCTAATGGAGACAGTCCAGGTTACAGCAAAGAAGGGATAGTCTAAAAAAGATGTAGATCACAGTGCAGGTAAAACAATGCTTCTGGGAAAAGTTAAATAAAGCCATGTCCTAATTTTATGCACACAGGGATGGGCTCTGATCTAATTGTTACCACACAGTAAAGGTATAATTGGGAAAATTATTGCCAGGTTTGAACAAAGGTTAGCTTAATATCTATTAGCAGCTAAATCTCTTGTAATTTATAGTAAAGAATGTCAGAAAAAAAAAAATCCCAGAAACCGCCCTTTTGTTATTGCAAAAAACTGTGATGTGTGTCATCTTGAATAGTGTTAATTGGATCACTATGTCTGAGCTGCAGGACCTTGCACTTGGCCTTGTGGAGCTCCATGAGGTGTGCACAGACGCCCCCTCAATCCCGTGCGGGTCCCTCTGGGGGTCAGCCCTTCCCTGCAGCGTGCTGACCACAGCACACAGCTTGGTGTCACCAGCAAACCCGCTCAGGGGCACTGGGTGCCACTGTCCATGTCACTGACCAAGATGTGACACAGCACACCCAAAGTTTTAGATGATGGAGATTTTGAAAGGCTTGAAACATGATCAAACCCATGGAGGAAGAGTCCATTGAAAGGTTTATTCAAAGTTATCTTCAGCCCCAGTTAGGATGCTGTTCAAAGCTGGGATGATGTCATGGAAAAGTGTCCCTATGCACCTGCCTTCTCTTCAAATTCCCCTCTGAAGAAGCAGGGTTATTCTGTGAAAAATAAGATCTGTCAGGAAAAATGGAAAGCCTTTATATTTTCTTACTCCTGGAAAAATTAAGCTAAGTGCAAGAAACAGCTCATATAAACTATAGTGCTGTATGAAATTCTTTAGAAGGAACAATGATAAATTTTTTCAATAACTTTGGACACAAAAGAAAATAATTGCCTAATTTACACTAATATAATTTACTATTATGAATTACTATGAAAAAAATATTCTGGCTACACAGATAGCAAAGCACTAGAATTGTATTTCTGTGGAGGTTGTAGAATAACTTTCTGCAAGATTTAAAAGAATAAGACAGACAAACATTTGTTAGAATATACTTGATCTTTCTTCTTTGCCAGAGAACTGACTAGCCCATTCTTCCAGCTTCATTTGCATTATATGGCTACAATTTCCAAAGGAAGAGATGAAAAATGAAAATGTACTTCAATAAAAAGTGCACCCTTAAAAAGTTACAAAGTTAAATAAATTAATTAAATAAAGGTTTGAGACAACACATCCGTTACTTAATTCTTTCAAAGGATGTGGTGAGCAGAACTGAATGTTTCAGAATAAAAATGTTCTGGCACTTTTTTATCATTTAAATTCTACTAGATACAAAGAGGAAGAAATCCTGCATGATTGAAAATTAGATGTGAACATGGAACTGAGCCTCAGTGGATGGATTTTAGCAGAAGGGTCATCTCTTGAATAAAGGGAGTACTATCCCATACATAAATCCCAGTAGAATCATGCACAAAGTCAGGTTTTTTGATAAATATAGTATAGTACAGACTCTAGGGCTACACAGGCAATCCTTTTCAGTTGAAAATTACTCAAAACACCAAAAAATTAAATGTGAAAGCATTTTTTTTAATTAATAAAATCTAAATTTTCAATGAGAGAAAATAAATACCAGTTTTGTTCACAAAGACATTAAGATAAAAATCTTCAATTTTATTTAGAATAAAGCTTCAAAACAGAAGGCAGGATGTGTTTCCTCCAGAAAAAGGATTGTTTACAATCTGAGTGGGAATAGATGCATTTTCAACAACGTCCTCCTGTCATCTGACTGTTATCTCAATTTTTTGTCTATTAACTCTCTGTATTTACCCTTTTCATCCCAGTTTGTCTTCTCTGCATGGGGTGGGATGAAAGATAAAGATCTGACTTCCTCTGGTGACTGCTTCTGTAGCAAACTAGCGAAGCATGATGCCAGGATATGTTACATCACTATTTTTACCCTGTTTATCCTTGGATACCCGTTTTCAAGTAGGATACAACACAAAGGACAAAAAGGTATGAAATTAAATTTTAGAAGAATAATTGTCTTCCTTATCATGACTGTGCTGGTCTTAGAATTTCCAAATCACTAACTTGAAAGTAGAAATTGGTGTGAGCTAAAACACATAAATACACAAAAAGATAATGGAGTAGATTAACCTATACAGCAATGAAATCTAGGTCAGGCTTAATAACCTTCAAATTGCAGCTGACACAATGAATATTAAGCCAGTCGACCATGAGAGATGCATTCATAAAGCCAAACCAATCTAGGTTTTTTAGAGGAAAATTCGTTAAAAAATACTGATGTTTATGTGATTTTTTTCCCCTGTACAAATGTAATTGGAGCATTTCTAGAAAAGTCACCACAGATAATTGACAGTGTATCTCAAGCAGCAATATTTTTACATATTAAAACAATCTATCAAGAAGGACTAAGTTAGGTATTATATTCTGTGCAGATTGTTACCAAAAGATGAGGAAAGGAGGAAGGAAAGGAAGGTAAATGCTTTTGCTCTAAAGAGGAGTTGAGAGAAGACTTATAGTAAATTGAGAGAGTTAAAGAAAATTTTTCTGAAAATCCCACTGAGAAAGATTTCCTGCCGAAAACAGTAATAAAAAAAAAGTTTTGGTTAACCATTTTTTAAATTCAATTCATCAGCTTCATGGTGGTTTTATCCTAGGAAGATAATATTTTCTGGGGAATATATACATATGCATGTATGTATATATATATATGTATGTATGTGTAAAAACTCCCAAAATAATAAAGCAAAATGTAGTACTAAACATTGAACTTGTTGTGGGAGGAGAGCTGTCCTTATAATCTCTGGTTTACACAGCTCAGTCATAACCATCTCATGAAATTTGTCTGAAAAGGACATAGGAAGAGGATTACTTGTCTTTTCTGTACTAGTGCCTTATGTAACACAACAAATATTCAACAAGTGCAATACCTGATTAAAAAATAGCATTTTTCTGGATGGCAATTACTAAAAGCCAGATACCTGAGCATTTTCCAGGGCTCCCATCCCCCCCAACACACCCCACCAGAGGATTTCTACTTCTTATTTCATAACCCTGTGGAGTTGGACTGTGCCAATTCCTCGTACCTGTTAACTTTTACAGACTCCACAGAATTGTTCATTCTCACATGATGCTGTGGCTGCTCCACAAATATTTCTTTGCTTATGAGGATGGGCAACCTGCTGCAGCTGGTGCTGTTTGGGCAGGGAAGCTGGACTAGGTGATTTCTAGAGGTCACTTCTGACCTCAGCCATAATTGTGATTCTGTGATTGTCCAGCTCTATGAGATCACGAATGAGCTCAGAAAAGGTTTATTAAAAATAAATCAATATTTGAAAAATCTTGTGGAAAAAAATGCCCTGATCTCTACTTCTTCTAAAAACTAGATAAAAGACATGCTAGTGTTCTGCCCATATTTCCTCTTTCCCTGCCCTAAGAATTTTAGAAAAAGGAAATTACATTAAAAAAAAGAAATCCAAAAAGCAAAAAAACCTCAACTGTTCAAAATGGATTAAAGCCTCATTAAGCAGGACTGATGTTTTCAGTCAGTATGATTTATGATCTTTGTTTGCTTTGTGCTGTTCACCAAAAAACAAAGGAGCTGCTCTGGAACTATTCTCTAGGGACAAAATTGTAAACAGAATGAGCACTCCATTTGAACTCCAAGGCTGCATTTATAAAAACTATATTAAATATTAGTAAATTATAACTGCATCTTTTTTAAATACTAAGATGCAATTCATTTTTACTGAAGGGTGTGTGTTCTGACCAAAGTTATGTTCACCAATTTTTGATATTCCCCAGATTGGTAAATGTGAAAGCAAAGAGATTTCACCAAAAAAAGGCTGGGTTTTACAGACAGGAATCTGCACCAGATGCCTACTCTTTCAGCACCATCTGTGAATTGATAAAGGTAATGATAGCTTTTTAAACATTCTTATGCAATTCATATAGAAGGTGTTCCAATTTAATTATAGAACCACTTTAAAATCCAAATATTGTCCTCAGCCTCTCTCCTACATATAATGCTACAAAAAACCCAATGTTAAATGAACACCTGTCTTCATTTTAAAACAATAAAAATACCATCTACTGTACAAGCAATCACTACTTTGTATTTTGATAAAATAATTCCCACATCTGCATGTGTACGCAGTATCATAAATGGGTTCCTTTAACTGAATGCTACAAGTATCTCCTGCTAGTGTGAATGTAAGGAAGCTGAATTTTCTTTTGGAAGACTTCTCAAATAAATAGCTATGAAAAGGGATATTTATTATTTAGAATCCAGTTTATCTGGCCACTAATATATGAAAAATTCTGCTAAAAAATCCCTGAATCTACCTTTAATTCTGATCTGAAAACTCTGATATTCTTTAACAGAAACATAGTTCTCTTGTCTTAGAAGTCAGCAATCAAATTTTAAAAAAAGCCCAGTAATTTTATGATCCCATGCAAAATGTATCTAGTAATTTGAAAAAGGTCTAAGAAACTGGTGGCATGATTCATAAACATATGCTGGTGACATGAATCATCTCATTTTACCTTTGGCAATTAGGCTGGATTCACACTATTTCTCAGAGATAACTGTCTATGCTTAAAAAGCTTTCAAAAACCAAAATCATGTTTTGGTCCTTTGCACTGCACCTCATTTCATCCCGGTCCATTTGCTTGTAGTCAATAAATTTCCCAATTTTCTGTCTTCTTAAAAAACCTCTAAGTTTTCTTTATATGGTAAGGTCAAAATTTTTTGTATAAACAAAGACATCAAAAGATCACATGAAGCTGGACCCAGATTTAAGCAGCTAACCAAAAGACTTATTACAAAGTAATTACTAGATAGCTGCAAGACATTATACAAGCAAACCCAGTTCGAATTCTGTACTTTATAGTAAGAAATTCTGGGGGTTTTCTAAAGAATGCTGCAGTAATAAACAGGTATTTTGCACAGCATTTGATGGACAGCTTTTCTGTGAAGTAGAAAAATGAACCTTGAATGAATACAAAGAAATTATACTTTGCTTATGTAAACATCAAGATTATATGTCTAATTAGGCATGCAACTATGCTTTCAAATTATAACAGGTAATACCAAAAAGCAAGAGAATTAGCTGTGTACTTAAATAACAGCCTGGAGAGAACTGGATGAGCCAGAGGCACTGGCATTATTTAAATATGCTATGCCATTTTCAACATAATTAGTTACCTAACTGAAAACCCAAACTTAGTCAATGCATTTGTACATGTAATTAATTAGTTTGTTTAAAAGCACTTCATTTGTAGTACTTTATTCTTCATTTCCTTCCTTTGTCACATTACCACAGCATAGATTTGATTTTCAAAAACAAAAAGAGACAAACACATAAAATTAAGAAGGGCATTAGTAAAAGAAAGCACTACAGGGCAATACACCACTAGTGCTATCTAGAATTTCAGACACACTTCCTTTTTTGGTCTAAAGCTATTTTAGCTATTTCAAAATACATCTTCAATATATCTAAATCCTAACAGCTATATGTTAAAAGACTCTTTAAGCTTTTTATATGAACAGAATATCAATTACACAGGTCAGATTCACATTGTAAACCCCATGCAAACAGGGAATTGTGACCTAATAAAGCCTTTATTTATTGGTGTCTCTAATCTGTGCCATACTGATTAGGAATTAATATGACAGCTTTTTATCATTGTGTCCCAAGAGGTATAGAAGTTGCATTGGACACAAATCAGGGTATATATACAGGAATACAAGGAAACAATGAGATCATCCTAAAAAAGAAATACAAAACTATTTTCTGTAAAGTCACAAATATTAAAAATATTTATAATAAACACTTTTTATAAACAGTTAAACGAAGGAAATGAAGGAATCTTTTTTTTTTTGGTCAGAAACACCAAAGAAAGTAGATGGTGTTTGCAATGCCATTCCTCAGGCTGAGAAGAGGCAGGAGTCAAATTCAAATGATAAAGGGTGGAAAACAAAGGAAAAGTTGAGTGTCAAGAATGATAATTTACACAATGATTTATGGATGAACCCACAAATCCAGGGACTAAGATAAAGACAAAGCCATGAGGAAGAAGAGAACCAAAGTCTCCCAATATTCACTAGACCAGAGAAGTCACTTACAATACTCAAGTCTAAACACACTCAGCCTTTTGCATTTATTTCTGAAGAGAAACAGGAACCCACACACATTTTAGAACTATGAAATATTCTTTATGATGAGAAGATAGGAGGTGCAATTGGAGCCTGACACTAGGAGTGACAAAATCATGCAGAGGATTTTGGCACAGTTCCTCAAGTGAGCTGAAACACAAGAAAAGAGACACACACTGAGGAAAGAATCAGCAAGACCAGCCTGGATGTAGAGAAAAGAAGAGTCCTGGAATAGACAAACAGGAGCTGCTGATTGCAGATTTACAAGAAACAGTCAGAGTGACAGTACAAGATATAACTTTGGGCAGTTGACAGCAGATTTGGTGACAGCACAATATATAGTCAAAATCCTGGACATACATTCAAGAAAATAATTTTTGTAAAGTATAGGGTCACAACATAAATCTGATTCAGTGATGGAAAAAAAAATGAACAAAAAAAACAAACAAAAAATTCTGGATTTAATACCAGATACAAGCTTTGAAAGCAAGTAAAAATATAAGCAGTAGGTAACATATAAAGGAATTATTAAAAATTCAAAAGACTAAGTAAAATTGGATGAAGCATAAAAATTCACTAAAGAGCACAAAGAACATAAAAATAAAGTTGATAAAATCTATTGCATCTGTGATAGAAGACAGAAGGAGAGAAAGTTCTAGAAAAAGACTGAGAAATAATAAGAGAGAGAACAAAGCAACCAGGAATTACCTTTAGCCAAAGGAAATCACTGTATTTACATACAAACTTATAGAGAGAAGATTCATGCACACCTATAGAATTTTGGAAATCTTTATGTTTTATTTGGTGAAAGCTTTAATGATGGCAAAAACTTGACATACAGTTGTCTCCCAAAGGTTTATCATCATCTCTTTTAAAAGTGCTGTAAAAAATGGGAGGGTAGAGTGCTAGAAGTTACTAGCAGCACAATAAAAAAAAAAGATGCTACGTGATGCAAAAGCATGCTTAGCCAGACCTTCCTTTCAATGCACAATGTGTCCTTTCCCATTAACACTATTACTTATTACAATACTTTTTGTCCAAAAGGAATTAGGCCTCCTCCAATAGCCCCCAGGACAAAGAAGAAGGGCAGTGCCAAAAGAAACAACTGGTACACAGAATCTCTAGGGAAACAGGTAAGTTAAGAGGGAAGAGTGTTCAGAAAATATCCAAATAGCTCAATTTTTTTCTCTTCTCTGTCTTCCCTGTAGAAGTGCTTTTCATATATGCATGTAAAACTATCAAAAGTCTTCTAAATAGCTGTGCTCCCTCCTCCTCCCAGCTAGTAAGATAAAACTTAATGTCTGCAACAGACTTTAATTCCATTCTGTCTCATAATTTTGACTGCAGTAGTTGCTGCATCTTTGTCTGCAGTGAAACTGGACTCCTTTTGGACTCTTTAAAATGGCAGTGATGACAGCAGAGAACCCTGCTCTTCTAGCCACATGTACCACCAGATAACTGAGAACACAATATAAATATAAAATTATATATATATCATATACATATAAAAGCATATCTAATAATATTGCATATTATAATTTTATCTTTACATTCTCAATATATATTTCTGGGTACATCTATATTCTTTTATACAACAAAATCTCCATATGTTTTGAGTACAAAACAAATAGGGGAAACTGGAGTTTAAGTTAGTAGCATACTTCCCAAGCTTAGATCCAGACCCTCTTCAACTGGCTCTCCCTGCATTGCCAGCTGCAATCTCTGAAAATGGAAGAAAATTTCTTTAAAACCATTCCACATTGAAAACCTGTGATTGTGGAAGGAAATTACCTTATACATTCTGTTTTCATTTTATTGCTTTACTATGGGAGCCTATAACTGATTCAGCTCTGTTTCCCCTGTGGTGCACAGTATTTTAAATTCTTGGCTTCTAAGTAGCCCTTTAGTCTATTATAATTAAGATACTCAGCCTACCACTAAACTGCAGGGCTCAGGGATATTTCCTGGCTGTCCAGATCATTCCTTGTCCTCTGTTTGTATGACACCCACAAGCACATCCCATTTTCTCCTTCCCTTCTTCACTTGGAAAGGAAAAACAAATATAGAGGCTAGAAAGGGACACAGCATAAGCAGCACAGAAGCAAAAACAATGGGTGTATTTAGGTAAATAAATGCTATGTAGATTAGACACCATTGCTTTTCTAACTCTATTCATATAATTTCCAGAGTTAAGGAAATTTAACCATCTCTTCAAAAGTTAGTTTAACCTGGAATTAAAACCTTCTAGAGACAGAAATGCTACAAATTTCTATATAAAACAATATCTAGTACATAAAAATCCTTTAGTTATAAAGTTATTCATAATATTTAATGCACAGCTCTTAACACTTTAAGCCAAACATTAATTCTAATTTTGTATGATTTCTAAATCTATAGGGAGTGGTTAATCATATCAATCATGTAGGAAGCCCTTACATATTGAATTTTTTTATTAGATCTCCTCTATCCATCTTATATTTCTGAATCTTCCTATTCCTTTCGCATTCCCTCATCTACTCACACTGTGTGCAACTTGCAGGTGCACTCAAAAATCAAACTGCAGTAGCTGTTAAAGCTTCTCCATTTCCATACTGAATAGAATAATTATCTACTATGTCCTAAAATGATGTTTCTGCTAAGTAATTAAATTTAGCTTCTGTAGAACTAGCATATTCTTGCTTTTCATTCACTTTATGGTGCAGAAATCCCCCCCAACTCTAATCTCATTTATAACATCTTAGAGCAAATATCTCACACCTTGCAATTTTCATGATAAATGTGATGACAAGAACGATGCTGCTTTTTAAGTAAAAAGCACATGACAAACTACTTTATCACCTCCATCAGGCTGCCTATACTGATGCATCAGTACAGGAAAGACATGGTCTAGTATGAATTTTAATTTATTTATTTATTTGCTTTAAGAGGGGATGAATTCTTTGACTGATATTTTTTTGTAATGGAAGTCCCATGGACAAAAAGTTTGCTGTATTGCATGCTACTGACTGGGGGAAAAAATTATATTCCTACTTTTTGTATTGGCAGATACTATTATATTTTGATGTGCTTTGAATACCAACACGTAGGTATTACACTGAATTTAGCACCTCCAATTCTAAGAGGATTACTGATAACAGATATGCATTGCAAGGGAAAGCAAGTTCTACCTTATTCTAATAAAGTGCCATATATTCATCATCTAACTGACAAGTCCCCTAGTTTGGGAATCAAATCTATTAGAGCAAAATCTGGCATCTGAATATTTCTTTTAGACAATAGCTCTAAATGAACTGAAACAAACACAAATAAGATACTTAACATTGACTTTTCCTGGGCTAGAAATTCTAGAACTCTCTGCTTTAATTTATTTTCGTGAAGTTTCACTGTAATAAAGCAGAAAAGTAATGTAAAAATAACTTGAATATTATACTAAGAAAAAAAATCTATGACATATTTGAAGATTTTCAAGTTTTACAGATTTTATTTTTTCAAGATTAATGCTCCACTTTTTTTGAAATGATGGCCACAAAATACAGAAGGATTAGGATTAGGGTTAGGGTTAGACATGGATTTATTAGGTTTACAGCCATATTAGCTGTATATTATACAATCATGTATCCAATAATATATCAAAATCCTGAAACTACTGTTTCATAATATCTAT
The DNA here is from genome assembly GCF_028018845.1 of Melospiza georgiana. NCBI lineage: Eukaryota > Metazoa > Chordata > Aves > Passeriformes > Passerellidae > Melospiza > Melospiza georgiana. Next base: position 54,170,832 of record NC_080433.1, read on the forward strand.
ATAAATCAAAGCATGTTGCCAACACTCATGAGAAAATTTGCTACTGCTTCTGCCACAGGCATTGCCCAAAAGTTGTAACACAGTGGTTGTGGAGATGTTCCACACTGTGACAGACCTCCAGAGTCACTTCCAGAGATGTGCAAAGAAAAAATGACATCTGCTCCTATCATTTGTAGCGAGTTGAGGAAATGTGTCAGGTTTTCAGTTCCTCATACTGTCATCGTTGTTGAGCTTTTCCATTTTCACAAGGACAAAATGACAAGCACTGTTCCTGGGAGCAGAGATGAATCTGTGATTGCCACGGGACTCAGACAATAACCACACAGTTTTTTTCACCTAGGCCATAGTGACTGGATGTAGTAAAGAAGGAATTAATTATTTCACTGCTGAAATGAGGAGAAACTATCTCTCGCTAAACTAGACAGTTTATTTGCTTTCATAACTTTCTAGGTCAGAGTAATTGTTATGACCACTTCTGATGAGATGATCAGAAATCCACTGAAGGTTTTTAAATAAATAAATAAATAATCAACATTATGTTTTCATTAAAAATCACCATGACACTTAACTACTAAACAAGCTTGGAGAAAATTGCAAAACACAAGGTCATTAATTTTTCTATCACCCAGTGTTCTCAGGAATTCTCATTAGCTTTAATCCTCATTAAATACTGTAACACAAAAATATTTTCCTGCTATATACATTTGTCTTTCTTTAATTTTTGTTAATGGCTTGCCTTGTTCCTTTTGACAGTCTGAAGGTCTGTGCTGCAGCTCAGCCAGACCCAGTTTCATGATAAAGCAATTCGTGACTGGATTTTGTGTGTCTGAACTCATCTGGCTTTAAATTTACCCAGGGACTTGATCTGCTGTAGCAAATAATGCGAAACTAATGGGATTTTGATATTATGCTGATGTAAATATGGCTTGGAGACTTATGTAGTCAAGATCTACAGAAACTTTTAAAACAACATTAAAAGTACCTGATGGTGATTTGGTCAGAAATTGAGACTCATTTTATTTTAAATATCACCAGAGAGGCATGATCAGAACATGGCAGAGATGGAGCGGTGACACATCTGCATGAAGCTGGAACTCCATTCTTTTGTAAACAAGATTTCTTTTGTGAAGCTCTAATTTCAATCACAGGTTTTAGTTTGGAATTTGAGATTCACCCTGTAATGCATCTTCCACTGGGGACTACAAACTCCATTCAGTAATAAGATCTTTAGCCCTAACTTAATTACAGTATCTGAAAAGCTGACAGGGAATAAACATGACTAATGATTCTGATTTTCCCTCAACTGCTCACCTATCCAGCAATCTCTCTGCACAGAGCCTTGCAGGGTGATCACAATTGATGATGTTTACATGTCTGACATTAGAAATAACTATTGTAGCAAATCACACTTGTATCTCTGCAGTACTTTAAAACTGAAGTAAAAGTTAAAAATAAAACAACTATGTTCAATTTAATCTAAATTTAAGGGGCAATTTTTGGTAAATTTCTCATTTTCAGAATAAGTGAAACATTTTATTCTCTCTGCAGATCTACAGGGACGCAAGCCCTGTTTTCAGAGATGCCCTGTTCAAGGCATATATTAGTAAGCAAAGTCCAACAAGAGGAAAAGCAATTTCATTTGTTTTCAAGTTTATACTTATTGCCAGCCACTGTCACTGTCAGAGCATTTCAGGTACTTGAGAAAACCAGCTTAGCAATCTTTCCTTGCTATAAGAGACATGAGGTTTATTCCTCCAATCTGCTTCTATTTATTCTAAGCAGAATTTGCCTCCAGTGAGTAAGGATGTTTTGAATTTCTCGTAATTAAAGACAGGGTGTTTAAGCATATATTACACATTTAAGTTCTATTTAGACTGAAAGTTTCAGTCAGAAAACATAGAAACAAGGTTTGAAAAGCTGAATCATGATTAATTTCAATCTATTTTTCAGTTCTTTTTTCAGCAGACCTATCATACACCTTTTAATTCCTAAAAATTTGGCAGGGTTATTTCTCATTTATGTATACATCACATATACATATTTATAAAATGCATTTCTATATATTCAATTTGAAAATCCAAGTACATTATAGGAAATATTTAGAAAGGCTTGCTTATAAATTTTGGATTATAAATTACTGTATTATAAATGTAAATTACTGTAGGCTGTCACAGTAATACAATACAGTCAGAATTTCTTCTCCAGAATAAAGCAGCTGTCCCAGTAATCACACACCCAATAATGACTACAAAACAATCACACTGGAAGCTTGTCACACACCTTAACATCAGGGATGCTCTTCTATTATTGATCATCCTTCAAGTATACTTGGGAGACAAACAATGGGCCAAAGTTGAATAGTTTTCATTCATTGCTGTAAAAGTTGTCTACTTACACCACAAAGGGGCCCACCATCCCCAAGCTAACTTTATGTACATGTAAGACATTTCAAAGAACAATTTTCATACAGTAAATGAGTTAAAGATTTAAGCCCAAAAGGTTGCTGAGTGTTTGCCAAAACTTCAGCATGTTATTTTTAATTGCTTTTCATGAACCATCTAATTTGTTATGAAGAGTGACTTGTATGCCTACACATAAATGACTGGTGCTATTTTGGGTAGTCTGCTGAGACATCCTCATGACAAGGGCAGTGATAACACAATGTTCAAGAGAATTGTGCCTTTCTGAAACTGTAGCTTATAAAACCAGACAGGATAACTAGGACATCTCAAATGGCACTGGACAGGTATGTTTAAAGCAGCCAAATCCCACCCATTAAGCCTGTGGAACTCAAGAGTTTTCCTCTGGAAATTAACAGTTGTACCAAAAGAATTTTTAAATTTATCACTCAATTTTCAACAGTCAATTATAGAAGACCTTTGATGCAACAATTTCAAATATGAATTGGATGATCTTTCAGTATGCTGAATATACAGCATGGAAAGTGCTCATAGCAGAAAAGACACCTAAGGAAGTAATCACTAAGAAACTAAGGAAAAAACATTCTTCATTAACATATCCTAATCTCTTGTCCGTCTTCTGGCAGCAAGTCAGCACCTAACAGTGAAACACAGCAGAAAAAAAATGAGCAGGTAAAAACTGAACTCAATTACCTCTGCAAAGGGTTTTACAGACGGACTTAAGCACTGGTACGGAGATACATGAGGAATACATGAGCATGATGTTGAGGACAGGGCAGGCAGAACAGAAACATAATTTCCTACACATTCCCTAAAAATTAAAAGAAAAGGACGGGGGTTATAGGATGAGTTAAACTATACTGCACTGCATCAGCTGATTAACTGTTGATGCAAATATTTCTACAGTAAATGGTTATTTCTGTCCAGGCAGAATTTTTAAGTCTCTACATAAAATAACAAGTGTCAAATTAGCTACAAAAAGGCCTGACTTCTCTTGTTCTTCAGAATCATAAGAAAAATCATACCATCCACAGAGAAATGAAAGGTGAGGAAGATGCCCTGTGTTTTAAGGTTTGTAACACTAGAGGCTTTCCCTTTACAGACCTGTAATTTCTCTTGTAGAACTGAAGTCTGCTTTTGACTTTGTTGTCTTGCTGTGGCAATACTTTTACCTCTTACTCCCAAATGCTCTTGCCCTCATGGTGTCGTGTCACTGAACTGCAGGATTTGGATAGGTTTCTGATGCGGGGTTTCTCACAGGAATAGTATGACTGATTTTAACTCATCCTTTCACCTCCCACCCTTCTTTCACCTTTTATTTTCTAGCTTGAGGTTTATAACTTTATGGTCAGGAATATGTAGAGCTCAGTAGACAACATTAGCAGACAATTATGTTTTGGGGGTTTTTTTATGGGTTATTTACCACAATTAATAACCTAATCAAAACTTCCAAAAATATACATGCACAGAACTTCACAATTACATGAGTGCAACATCTGTACCTGAGCAGTTGCTGCAGCCAGAAATTTCAGCACTAGTATGTAAAGGAATCCAGCTGGGGCACCAAGGTGATCCTGCCTTAACCAAATAATCATGGTGGGAAGTGTTCAATGGAATATCTGTGGTGCTGGAGAAATGATGGGAAAGAGAATATTGCCTGGTGATATTCCAGTCTCTTCCTTTCCAGTTGGCTGTGGTATAGTTTTCCTCTTTTCTTTCTGTCATTTGTTCTCTTTAAAAATATTTTAAAATTTCATTTTTAATAAAAGTTTGGGTTTTCTTCACTAAGACTGTACACGCCATCACTTAGGGAGCTTCCAGGAAAACCTATCTGCTCATTAGCCAGTGAACACTCAGAAACACAGAGAATACTCCAGATTTTAAGAAACTTCCTACAAAACTCAGTAGACATATATGTAGTATTCCTGGTATGTCTGCTATTTTTTGCCCATGTAATTAAAATGGTGAAACAGTTTAAGACCATGTGGCCTAGAAAGATGGAAAGTAATTATGAAAAAAAAAAAAAAGAAAAAAAAAACAAAAAAGAAAGAGAAGAGGGTTTGAATTGACAGAGGACAGAGGGAAATAATTTGGTTAAAAAGTTGTCAGGTATTTGTTACAGCTTCAGAAACTAACCCAAATTTTCATATTCTATGTACTAGAGATCTCAAAAGAACATACCTAAAGCTGACCTAAATGCACCTGTTCTAGCATCAATATTGCCCAGCAAAAGAAGAAAAAATTAAGGACCTCTCTGCAATCTACCAGGAAACTAAAGCTTCCTTTAAAGAAATACAGAAACTAAACCAAACAATTAACACCATAACGGGTTTATTACATCTTTCAAGTAATTTAAAATGTTCAACATTTTTAGATGAATAGTTTGAGGAAACACAGAAACACAAAGAAAATCTGCAGCCTCACATCAGCAAGTGCTTTCAACTTAACTATCTGACAATGTATAATATAAACACAGAGTTGAATACTTTTCTGATATGGAAGGAAATGTAGCAGTTCACTAACTCCTTTAATTGCCTGCCATACATATAACAAACTGAGGCCTCCTCTATCCTACATGACAGAGCTCTTGGTAGAGATCAGCAAGAACTCCATATTCACATCTGCATCCTAGCAAAGAAAAGGAATAAACATCAGTTGAATAAAACTTGCACAGATTAAAAATATTCTAGTGCTCAAAGATTCCTCATTTCATTTTTGACCTTTCCATAAATTCAGCTCAAAGAGTTAATTGTGCTGAAATAAACATTAATGCACTGCCTGAGGATACAAATTTTTACCTGGCCATGGAGTATTGGCAGCATAGACAATGAATCTAAACTGTAGAATAATTCATTAGGAAATATGCAGTAGCTGTGGCAAGATTTACTACAAATATACTTGAAGTGTTTTTAAAAATTAATATTATGCTGCTATGCTTGGCTTAATTAGCTCTCTTCTTCATTTACAAAGCATATCTGTCTGGTTTATGAACTCAGTCTCTACTTCCCATTCTTGAAAACCTGTTTAATTAAAGTTTTAACTACTGCATAAGTTTTAGAAACAGTACAGTGACTTTTATTACTATAAGCCTAAATCTTCTTTTAAATATGATCATATCTACATATACTGTATCAGAATAGATTAATACATGCTCCATAATACTCCTGTGTATACTGGTCCTTTTCATTATATGTGTCCTCTATTTCCATTATGCTGCACCTAGGCAATTTTGGGGGTTTTGCACAAACAGTTGGATTGTGATTAATTTAGCCAATCAACAAGACAGTTCTCCTAAATCCATTACAGCTCACCTTCCTCGTTTTGGCATATACCCATTTCTAGCCTGTTTCAGTGATTTCCTCATCCATTATTCTATTTTATTTCTTTCATAGGTCCATCACTTATTAGACACCCACTTCTACTAGCAGGTGACTCTATTTCAATTTTCAGCTACAGCAAAGCCTATCACAGTCTTTTTCAGCATTTATCACTTCCTCCCACTGATGCTATTATAAATTATTAAATATTTATTTATTTTTCTTATACATACAAAATTGAAACATACATTGTTATGCATACAACATAAATTGTTATACATACAAAATTGATCCCATGCTAGCTGGGATCTATCTGAAGTTCTAGAAATGCATGACATACAGTTGATCACAACCTTTTTTTGCCTGCACATTAAAAACCTCCTGGCATAATGGTCAGTGAACAATTATTTGTGCAATCACTGCCTACAGACTACAGCAAAGCAAAAAATATTTTTTATCTCCCTCTGCATGGATGCTGGAGACTCTAGTTAATGACTTGTCACCCATTATACCAAAAATACACTACAGTTTCATCACACAATTTACTCCACAGAAGCAGAATGTCAACAACAGTCAGTTCTACAATAATTTAAAAAGATAATAGTCACTTTCCCTCCTGTTCTCATTTGAATCTCATACCCACTGTGGTGATCAATTTCAAAACCTTATTTGTTCTGCTGTTGTGAACTATTCAGGACATCAGATTGGTGTGCAGCACAAAATTATAGAGGCAATCTTTTTAAATTAACAATTTACAATTAATATTTCTGCCCGCATATATTTGTAAATTTTCCTTAATATAAAACACTATGTCAAAATTTTCAAATTAAAATATGGCAAATTCTTTTATATGGCTGACAAACAGTGCAGTAAAATAGGCAGGAGCAATAAAAAACTGTCAGGCTATAAATCTCATGAAGAAATGAAACAAACAAAGGAGAAAATTCACACTATTTTTCTAAGTTAAAAAAATAATAGCTAAAGCATCATCAGTTCATTCTGTGTAGAATTGTTTATTCATTACTCCACTTCATGGTAAAATATTAAATTCACAAAATCAACTTTAAACAGATGACATTTTTTTGTATTCTTTACATATTGTCTAATCCCAAAAAATGTTTTCTTTACATATGCTCTTATCCTTAAAAAATGTTTTAACCAGATTTTCCTTTAGACCAAATTGGCCTATTTCTCTCAACATTAGCAGTGCTGAGAGTCATCACAGCAGCTGAGGCTCTGATCCTCTGAGTCTGCTCAGTGATCCCACACGGCAGTGCCGGTGCATTTTAAGGAGTTACTGTGCTTCAGCTGGAGTTGGTAAGCAGACATGTGGTCCCTGTCAGCTCATTGCAATGACAAGTACATGGTGCTCACTTAAGCTGCTTTCAGCAGCTCCAAAAGGGAGCCCAGGTGAAAGCAATGGAAATATGAGCATTTAGGAAGAGCACTGGAGGCAAGCTTTGCTCTTTTTCTATATGCAGCATCAAAAGTGATGCAGCTGTTGTTGTTTTCTTGCACATGAGTAGAGATGGAAATTAGCTTTATCATTAGACTGGAGTAGTATAATGCATGTGATCAGCTTAAATCAATCACATGAGCGAGTAGTATCTCCAGTTCTGGGAAACGGAAGGCAGGAGGGAAGAGTGGGCTTGTGTGTCTGTGTGTAGAAATGTAATGGGATGAAGAAACCTTTTAAAAAACACCACCTCAGTCATTTGCAGTTACCTGACCATCACTCAATTCTAAATGAACAGAAAGGCTGCTTAAATCTTTCTTCAAAGGAGACAAAGAAATTCAGATGGAAACTTGCATACACCCCCCCACCCCCCCACCCCCCCCCCCACCAAAAAAGTCATCATTTGGGACTCTGAAGCCAGAATAAGGATGCAGATAATAAAACAACCACATACGATCTTGCAAGATGGTTTTCTACTCATTATGGTATGTAGGTACAACTCTTTCACAGTGTCACTGGCTGGGTTCAGCACACAAAATATATTCAACTAAGATGGAAAGAGGACTTTTGCACTGCTTTAAAATGAAATAACCAGTAAGATTTATTTATGTTATTCAGAGCAGATTATTTTGTTTCAGCATGTTTTTCCTCAAATTGCAAACATAAGAATATGTCTGGTTCTAATACTGCTTGAGTTAATAAAAATTGTTGCTTCCATTTACAGGAGGAAAGTGCATGAATTTCCAGGTTTTGCACCTGTTTGCCTTCCAGTACACCTAGAAAAATCTGTGCTGACAAATACATGAACTTATTGTTCATTTTCTGAGATGAGGAGCCCAGGGAGCTCAGTTAATATCTGTTCCACAAGCTTCTTATATAAGCATAAGCCTACAACAACATCTTTCATCCTGACTTTCTCATCTATAAAATGGGTTTAATACTCTTTCCTTCCTCCTACCCTCATCTTTGTTCTTGTCACAGTGAGCTTTTAATGCAATACACGTAGAACAACACCAGAGTTGAAATGAAGCTAAGCTTATATCCACAAACTGCTTAACCAGACATCTAAACACTGAGAAGATGCACTTCTAAGCTGTTCCTAACAAAGAACATTTTTACTAAACACACTCTTTATTCTGATGTCTAAGTATGGATTTCAAGGCCGAATTTCAGGTGACCAATGACATTTGTACCCATAGGTTGCAAAAAAAAGTAATTTTTTGAAAGCTGAAATACATTATGGCATTTTATTAACTACTGGATTTTTAGTGTTAACGCATTTTAGTCTCTCACTGCTCACTTTTTAAAAATCTTTATAAAGACAACCTATTGAGCTTCCCATTGGGATGATTCTAGTTTTATGAATGTCTTTTCTAACCATCTGATGCCTTGGCAGCAAATCAACTTTCAGTGAAACAGAAATCAAATGTGTTTCTTTAAAGAAAAATATCTATGAAAGACATGCTGTCTTAAATGAGATGACTACACTGCATTTTTTAAGCTTCCAACAGAGAAAACTTTCATCTAAATGTGAAGTCATACATTTGAAAATTAGCATTTGCTGTTGTAGAATCATAGGATAGTTCAGGTTGCAGGGCTCATCAGGAGGTCACAATCCAAGCCCCTGCCAAAACCAGGGTGAGCTATGAGGTCCATTATTGAGGGCTTTATTCAGTCAGGCCTTGCACACCTCCAGGGATGGAGGGCACAGCTCTTGTGGCAATAGCCCCATTGCCTGACCATCCTCAAAGAGAAGGGTTTTTAATCTGGTCTGAACTTCTATGGCCAGTGCACCGCTAGGCCTAGCTCTACCTTCTTGCTAACATCTCCTGGCATGGCAACTGCTGCTGCCCATGCTGGGTTTGAGGGCATGGGGCCCTCTGCTCTACTTGTTATGTGTTACTTTTGTCTTTCTGCCCCAAAATGCACACTGAAATCTATGTGTGGTCTAGGACACAACGGTATTTTTCTTTTCCTAAAACACTTGTATGCATCACAGCCCTGGTCATAATGCCAAATTTCAGAAATCCAGCTTTTTGTACCTTTACTACTGGGTCTACAGATTTACAGAACCTTTAAAATTCATTATGGATACAGAAAATCTTCATTGTGTGTTTCTCAATTTGTTTTTTCTGAGTTAAAGATGCTGCACCAATATACATTCCCATCATTTGCATTTACAGAAATGGAGTCCAGTCATGCAAGGACTGCGTGTACAGAAATAGAATAAAAATCAATGGAAACTGTATTTAAGAGACTTGCAAGAATACAATCAATGATAAAGAGTCACAACAGAGCAGTACAGCTGAACCTAAAAGAAACCTTTCATTGGCTAAAAAAAATCCCATCAGTACCTAACGGTAAGTACTACCAAATAAATTGCAGAGATAAATAAACTGGTGACATATATATTCTGTGCACACAGACACAGAATAAGAATATTTTAGAGGATGAAGAGACTTCATCTAAGGTAATTTAACTGCTACTATGTCCTTTAGATACACAAAGAACCAAGACAGAACAATATGAAGAAGACAGTCAATATAAAAGATATTGCAAAATTTGTAATCTATGAGGATATTGCTGCGTCTCTGTAGAGTACAACCTGTTCTCACTTCTGCAGATCTACCACTCCTGTCAATGTGGATCTGACCACTCACAGATTTATATTCATAACCCAGACAGATAAAGCAGACTTTGGCAAAGAGAATAGAACACAGCCCTAAACATACCCTGTGTGTCATCACCTACTGTGAGTTCTAGATTTTAATATGTTTTACTGATAATCCATTTTCCTATTCTAGCTATGAGCCATTGCAAGCAGTACCTTATCACATAAGCAGTACCCCAGAATACTTACCAGGGGCCTATGTGGTGGGGGCAGCAAGCAAAGAGCGAAAAAATAGAGTCTTGCTACAGCACTAGTGAACATAAATTGCTTCTGTATGATTAAATAGCAAAAGTTTGTATGTAATTCCTGCCAGGTGATTGCCCTGAAGATGTTAACATGTACAGAGATATTCTTGGGCTCCAACACTGGCTAAGTCTGAGTTTTTCTGAAGGCTGCTCTGCTTTCTAGAGGCAGGCACAGAGTTTTGGTGTAATCTAATACAAGCTGTTATCCAGCAGTATGGTCTGTGTGGAGACAGCTATTTTGTGGGAAAATCATCCCTGGACCTCAGAGAAAAAAATGGCAGCCAAATATCTGACAAAATTGAGTTGATTCAGTAAAACAAAAAAGCTCCAAAACAATAAAAACTCCTTAATGATTGTCTTGTTCACATTAAAGGGTGATGCTACTGACATCAACTCTCTGAGAATAAAAAAAAAGCAACCAAACACCTGCAATGAGCAATGACAGTTTGAAGCTGAAAGCTTTCTCCAATAAGTAGACAAAATGACCAAATTTTGCTTATAGTTTAAGGAAGTATGGGATCTTTGATTGGAAAAAATATAACAGCCTGCATGAACTTATCAACAGGAGTACATAACGTTAATAAAATAATTGCTGCATTTAATAGCTACTGATGGATGGGCTTTATTTCTATTAATTCTCTACCCTTTTACAAATCCCATTATACTTCTTTCCTTCCTAACTTCCTGTGGCAATAGTTTCTACAACTTAATTATAAACCCTGTAATACAAGTTGAAAAGTTATTGTTGAAAAGTTGGTTTAGACCTACAGTTTAATAATGCAATGATCTATGTCTGCATTGTCATGCTTTGAGAAACAAGGAATATTTCCTTTCTCACATCTTCAGAGCAATTTTGCAAGATGCAACATATAAACACACACAACACTTTCCTGAAGCACTCAGCTCAGAACACTAACTCCTGAAGAGCCTAACAATATTGCCAGACATAACCTTTTTAAAAAAAATTTACTCTTCCTAAAGGCTCACTAATCATTCTTAACTCAAGTACAGTATTAAGAAGCAAAAAAAATAGATGAAAAGAACATAACAGGCACGCAAAGCTCCTGAAGATCTGTGGAACTGTGACAGACAGGAGGAAAACAAATTAGTTCAGCAAGGTACTGAATAGACTTAATTTCAAATTTTACTAGCTTAATACCAATTTTGATTTCCTTCGCATTAACCGTCATTTATTTTTGTTACTGAAAACAAACCATAACTCATCTGTGAAAGATTACTATCGATTTTTGAATTACCAGTAATGCATTTAAGATAAATAAGTTTAATTTCAAGTTTTTTCAAGTGTTTTATAATACCAACATTAGTTTTTAACAAATTAGATTATATTGACTTTTAAAATAAGGCCTCCTCTGGAAGACTTATCATTTAAACAATTTTCAGGAACCGATTTTCTACTTAAAGTCAATTCTCCTGTGAGTCCATGGAAAACAAAACAAATTCTGATCTATGGGAGTTACACTTTGCAATATTGTCTGTATACAAGCTGACCTATAGACTCATTCGCAAGGACTAACTGGGGATTTTTTTGTCCATTCTTTGAATTCTTTTGAAGAGGAAGTTGTACCAGCTTATCTAAATTAAATTATATTTTACAGGTTTGTGGCATGTACTGTATGCTTCTAGTAATTTACAAGACACTACCAAACTCACTTCACCTGCACTAGCAACTGGACTGGAAAAAAGAATAGAAAACTGTAATGACAGTGTTTTTATTTCAGTGCATTTGTACCACTTTGCAATGCCTCAAATTATATTTCAAAAGGTAAATTATTATGTAGTATAATGTCTGACTACCTGAAAAATAGAAAATAAAAGGAGAAAATGGACCTATTATAGATTTTTCACCTACCCACCTTTTCAAAAACTCTAAGTCAGTTATTGTTACTTTTAAAATGCCACAATTTTAATTTCATTAGATACTGTAGAATTAGGATTTGAAAAACAGGATTTTTCTGCCATGGAGTCAACTCCTGAAGTTAAGTCAAAATATAAGGGACCTTTCCTATGGCACTAATGGCTCTGCCTGTTTGATCTTTCATCACTTTCAGTAATTAAGAAACAGTAAAATGCTAATTAACTTACTTTAATTGATAACATGAGAAAACACAGCTTTCTAGTATTATCCCTAATCATGCTCCAAATGGATCAAATCAAGATAATTCATTCAGCTATGAAAGCACAACTACAGAATCACAGAACATATTGCCTATCACTCTTCTTATCTCAGCCCATGGCAATACTCCTTGTCTGATTTAATTGCAGCTGGAAAGGAAATACCACACAGCCACTTGTTCACTCCAGCCTTCCCTGCCAGGGGCAGGGAGGGGAATTAGAAACAAAAGTTAAAATTCATGGGTTGAGAAAGAGCAGCTTAGTAATGGAGAGGAAATAAAATGTAATGCTAATAGCAATAACAGAAATTAATACAATAATATTCACTCTACAATCTTTGTTATTGTTATCGTTGTTGTTATTACTGAAAAGAGAAAGAGAAGAATAAAACTCCAGGATGGCGAGTGATGCACAATAAAATTGCTCACCACCCGTCCCCAAGCAGTGATCAGTGCTCTCCAGCCAGCCCCCTGCAGTTTACACCCTGAGTTTGACATTCTGGGGCATGGAATATCCCTTTGGCCCGTTGGGTCAGCTGTCCTGGCCATGCTCCTTCCTGGATTGTTGTGCTCCTTCTCACTGGCAAAGCATGGGAAATGGGAAAGTCCTTGACATGGGGTAAGCACTACCCAGCGAAAACTGAAGCATCCCTTTGTTATCAACATAATTCTCATTCTAAAGCAAAAAACCACAGCACTGTACCAGCTACAGGAAGCAAATTAACTCTATTCCAGCCAAGACCATGACACGCAGCAAAAAGCTCTGGGACGATTGTCACATCTTCAAATAAAAAAAAAAAGCACATCTGAATTACTGAGATTTTTATCAGTATTTCTATCAATAAAGTAATCTAACCAGGTTTACCACAGACAACTGAGGATCATTGTACAGTCTTCTGTGTCCATGAGTGATTCACTAACCTGTAGGCTCATCAGTATTCTGAATGCACTTGAGCCACACACCTTTGTCCATTTGGCCAGGAACACCCACTAATGTTAATGAAAAGTTCCAAGTCTTAAAGAGTTTGAATGTATAGCAGAGTTAATTTCCTAAAGCTAGAACTTATGTTATTAAATTTCCTTTTTTTTTTTATCAAAATCTACACTCAGTTTCAAAAATTAAGGCAAATATGTTAATAACATAGAACAATGTAAAGTAGCCCTTGAAGTTACCTTTTATTGCAATCTCTTTCTGATATTGCCACAGAAATGAATGAGGAATACTGAAACATGAATAACATTCTTATCATTATATGACTCACAGCACTAATATCAGCAATGTAAGTACCTTCTTAAGGACACAGGTCAATAAAAGACAGTACACACACTACTCTGTCTTTAGCACCTGAAAGTGATAGCTGGTTTTAGCTGTAGATGTCTATAGTTTTTGGACATCAAATTGTCTCCTTTGTTCTAGATATTTTGCTCCAACAGAGACACAACAATTTGTTTTGGTTTCTCAAACCGACATAATTCAGATTTTTTCAATAAAACAGGAACTATATTGACTGCAAGAGAAAAGAAAATACGTAGACATATTTCACAGTGCCCATCCTATTAACTAGAGCCCACTGAGATGAAATTCAAACCTTTAATTTGAATTGCAGCTGTCAAGTACTTCTCAAGCAGTCACTACAGCAGAGCAAGAATCATTATCTAAATGAATTGAGTCACAGTCTGCCATATTGTCTGAGATCTCCCAGGGTCATTCACATCTTAGAATGGGAAACCAGGGATTTACCCTCCCACCTGTACGCCTATTCCACTCTGTACCTGAGAAAAAGAAACCTTTTCAAGCAAGCATTTTCTTCAAAGTAATGCTGTTCCCACCAAAAATTTTTTATTTACACCTAGTGGTAATTTATTTCCACCCAGACCCAGTAGGAAGCTCTATCTGTCAGAGTATACCAAATCTTGAAGTACTCTAGAGTCTACTCTTGCTACAATGGGTTTTTTTCCTGATAGAATAATTTACTCAAAATCAGTTGCACCATATTCCCTAAAGATACCTACAAACTACAATGAAGACAGTAATCTATGAGGGTTCTTTTTTCTGTAAAATAAAATAAAATAAAATAAAATAAAATAAAATAAAATAAAATAAAATATCAAATATGAGATCCACAAACAGACAAATAAATAAACAAAAGCCTAAAAGCAACCTACTTGCCCACCACAATGCAAAACAGCAGCTGGAGTTTCTAAATGAAAAATCATAGCCCTATAATCTCATTGAAAACTGCTGTGCAATTACCTGCCTTGATTTGTAGCAGAGATATTCTCAGTAACAAGCATTATTTGTATCCATGCACATTTCACAAGAGAGTGAGTAGTTTTGTGTAACATTTCTCCTCTCATTAAAAAACAGACAGGTACAATGCTGACATCCTTGTTAATAACAGACAGAAAATGCTAGAAATTACTCGTTGTCTAGGATACTGACTTAAAATACATTAAAAAAGCTTCACCATTCCTATAAAGACTCTGAGACTAAGGCTTAAAATACTTACTTAATAATGTCTCCTTCAAGAGCAATCACTCGTTTAATGATCTTCTGTTCAGGATTTCTAGGAGACCTGAGACAGGAGATAAGGTTACACAATCAGTACCATTCCCATTGTTTTAAGAAGATGAAATAAATAGACACTATGGAAGCCATTAGATGATTCCATGTTCTCCTTGAGTTAGCATCAGTCACACTGTTCCAAAGGGAAGTGAAGCCACTGCAGTCCCTGTCACTGCAAACCATCACTGAAAGCAGTTGATGACTTCCTTGCTAGCAGCACAATAATCAACACACCTTTGATCATGAAACATACACTCCACAACACTAAAAGTAAAGCATCCCGTGAACCAATGGGGAAGGTACCTTTGCAAATAGATTAATGTATTAAAACCTGAATCCCCCACCATTTGTTGGGAAAATGTGTTAAACATTTATGTCTTTCAATCAATTTGGGAGAAAAAAATCTTCCTATGTTATATTAATATCTATCATTAATTTAGGTAAGCCTTGCCTAGGGAATTGTGGAAGTTTAAAAATAAAAGTTGCAAAAATTTCTGAAAGTTGCAGCTTCTGAATGCATTGTTTTTCATTTAAAGTTATTTCTCCACAGCATCTTTAATTGAGTAGATTCTGATCATACATTACATAATAATATGAGAAAGCAAAGATGAACTTGCATGTACAGCCTGAATATCCCAACTTCCTGGATGCATATTATTAGATAGACTATTAAAAGTGTTATTCTACTGTAGTTTTGACAGGTTTATGTAGATATATATTCACCATAAATTTTCATTTTCTTTATACTTTACCTTTTTTCTTTTACTCTTCACTTTTAATTATCTAACTATGCAAACTTAGAAGAATATCTTCATGTTATTAAAAAAAAATTCTTTTTATTTGCTGCTTGTACACAGAAAAGTCAGGGAAGAAACAAACTTTTTCTTTTCTGTTGATGCTTGGGTTCTCCCAATTAAGGTATCAAGTACAATCTGCTAGACACACCACTTACAGAGGTGTATATTACAGTTTTCATGGCTAAAACCATCTTTGAGCTCATCTCTGGTCAAATGGTAAGATTACACTTCTTTAAAAAGCAAAGCTGAGCTAAGTCTGGATGAAAAGCTTGCCCACACTGCTGCATGACTAAAGGCATTTGAGGTTCACTTCGAGTTCCAATAGTTACAATAAAAAATGAGTTCAGATTTATTCTTTTATTTTTTAAAATATTATTCTTAAAAAACCCAAATATTTTAAATTTAGTTTGAGGTTTTAATATTTGTTCCTGTGTGTGCATGTCAATACATTTGAAATAAATTTCTCTTTCAAAGTAATGAAATAAAATTCAAGAAGCCTAATTTTGAATTTGAAAATGCCAAATTGCTTCCCTTTACATTTTACCAAGCCTGGAAACCTATTTTCAACAAGCAATGAGAAACACTGAACATGAATAAAAGCCATATATTTATTCCCGCGTCATCACTCAAATTTTCAAATCATTATGTAATTTACAGTAATATTTTATTTAGCATCAATTTTGCATGAATAGTTGCATATTCCAGCTCAGCCTTGCATTTCATGTTCCTTCTTAAGGCAGGAGCACACAGTTTCATCATATTTTATTTTCATCATATATTTTATATGTCAGTCTTGGGAGAAATTAATCAAGTTTTAGATGTTTGTATGATTTAAATATATGGAATATCCACAGCACTTTCTGATGCTGCTCCTTGCAAGCAACATTTACTTCATTGAGCACTCATTTGAGCATTGACCATGTCCTATTCTCAACCAAAGCACAGTCTATGAAAAGACAACACATCTTTATTTTAAGCTGTTATAAACTTAAAATATTTTTTAATTACTTTACTGCTAACTGATTTAAACGTCAATCTATTTAAGCTCAAGCTGTAATATTTCCCATGTAAAATTTAAGTAATGGAAATGATAATACATAATGTATGTGATGAAATGTGCATTTCTTAAAGATTGAATGAAAACAGATTTTATGTTTTCTCTTTCAAAATTCTGTTCTGTTTTGACACCTCACTTTCAAAAAAGGGTTCTCAGCAACTTCCCAGAAGGCATCTCCACTTGATTAGAATATATATATTGTACTGCAATTATTGATCTCCCTTAATTTTCTGTTCTCATGCAAAAATTTCTACTGACCTTGGAAAAACATCTCTCTAAATTTGAGGTATGGGTAGTTATTCTAAGAGAAGTGACTTGGTTACATGGCTAGCAATGACATATTTAAATCAAATACAATTCATCAGAAAAACTTCAAGGAATTTCTTGCAGATATTATTATGAAAGAGTAATATTTTTAATACTAGAACCAAAACATTTTTTAAATAAATTTCATACTAACATTCTGATTATAATTCATTAAAATGGCAAAGGACTGGTAAGAGACAGATGAGCAGGCTCAAAGTGGCCAATAATACAGGCACTTTTAGACCAAGGATTTTCAGGAGCTGAGCAGAATGTTTTTTTTCCAAGAGCCAGGAGGTAAGGGAGGCTGGTTCTGAAGTGATGGATGTCGATGCCTTCCTGAATGGTGTATAGCATAACCCTGGGATTTCACTGAATATTGAAATGACAAAAACACACAGGCCATTTCTGTCTTCTACATTCAATCCTGCAGAGAACAGTGTCGGATCACACTGCCACAAAGCACATTTCCCAGGAAAAGCAGGAAATTATATAGCCAGCAGAAAAATCCACTCTTTAGCAAGTGATTGTCAGATAGAAATGGTGACAATTCCCTGAAAGATTTCTCTTTACATA
This sequence comes from Melospiza georgiana, assembly GCF_028018845.1. Taxonomy (NCBI): domain Eukaryota; kingdom Metazoa; phylum Chordata; class Aves; order Passeriformes; family Passerellidae; genus Melospiza; species Melospiza georgiana. The sequence continues at coordinate 54,188,372 of NC_080433.1, forward strand.
TTTAGCAACTGAGTATTTCAGTCAATATTACTCCTAAACCTCTCCCTTTCAACCACTTGGATTATTTATTTATTCTAGTGAATACTGCCAAACTTTAAATAATTGCTTGATGAGCTAATTAACATTTGATCAAACAAAAAATTTTCATAACATTTCTTGGTTTTGTATATGTCATTTGAGTTTTCTTTCGTTCTTTGAATTTTCTAAGTACATTCTTCTCAAGAACCTCCACAGCAAATCATTCTAAACTTCCATTTCTGCTGGCTTTTCTAGAGACAATGTTTTTAGAAAATGTCCTAAGATCCTAGCAAAATAACAGAAGCACTGTCTAAATAAATAAATACTACAACACACAATAATTCTTTTCTCTTTGAATAAACACTCAGAGGGTTTTTTTGGTACCTCTTAGAAAGAGACCTGATTCTGTGAACTCAATGAAAAAGCGGACAATATATTTCAAAGGGATAGCTTCAATTAGATACTTTAATGATCTACATGTGTTTAATGTTACCCATCCATTATCACAGACAACCTGGAAAAAGTCTGTCCTCACTGTTTGAAAATTGTTGGAATTTTTATAGCAATTTAGAATCTTCTAGAACAGAAATAATAGCAGGCATTTATTAAAAAGTTGCAGAGAAAAGTGCCTAAAGTTTTCAATTTTTATATGAATATATCTATTTATTCATGCATATGCATAAGTATGCATATTACTGTTAGAAAATCGTTTAACTTTTTATGAGATAGAAGCAAGAGGTTTAGGCAGCAGCCTCAAAGTTTGTCTTCAGATTATTCTCAGTTTACTTCAGATTGTTTCATGTGACTTGATCATCATTTACATGGTGGCAATGGAAGAAATTAGGACTGTGTTGTTGTAGTATAAACAGACTGAAATAATGAAGACCATCTTCTTCAAAATTAAAATTTCTGCTTCTATTTATGCTTTTAATGCCAGATACATAAATGGATTTAACTCCATAAAATAGGATAAGAGAGAATTTTTGAGATCTCAAGCCTAACATTGTGATCCAAAGCCATTCACTCAGTGAGCTCTTCATTTCGCAAAACTAATTCCTCTCTCATCAAAAATTCTAGCATAGCTGGAGTCTACACTTCTGGGAATTTCCAGGATTAATGCCAGAGGGAAAATATGCTGTTTGTCTCTTTCTCAACCCATTTGGGGATCCAATAAATAGCTAGAGGAGTAACTAAAATGTAGATGGAGTCCAGAATAAGCGGCATTAATATATCTAAAGAACTGAGAACCTCTCAGTATGGTTTTGCTGGCTCTACCTAAAAAATATGCTTGAAGGAGGAGGAAAGAGAAGCAGTGGAGCTACCTCATTCTTATTTTCTGTTGCTTATCCTTGCTTCCTGTTGCCAGTATAGTAGCTGATGCTCAAACTCTGTACAGAAGTAAATATGTAGCAATACCCACTCTTTCATTCTTCTAGCCCCATAGCTACGATAGAACAGATCCAACATAGACAATTCTAAATACTGTATAAGAATGGAAATTTACTTAATATATGCACATATTTTCTAAACCAAAATATTTTTAATCTGCTTAACTTTTTTCTCAGTCCCTTTCATCTATATTCCACGCTTCTTTATGCAGATACAGAATCTCATAATAAATGCAATATCTAATTACATCATAGGTTATGACACAATTTCTATATTGTGGCAACTAGTATGCAATTTAACAGTGAAGAAAACCTCCAAGGTTATGACACAATTTCTTTATTGTGGCAAATAGCATGCAATTTAACAGTGAAGAGAAAAATAATTATAAATTTTATTCTTGCTCTTTTTCTCATTCTTGTTATCAGTTTCTCTTGTACAGAATTACTGCAATAAATGTATCCAGTATCAGGTTTAGTATTTGTGTTCAATTTGGACCCACCAGTACAAGAAAGGCATTCACAACTGGAAAAAGTAGCACCAAATAATGGTAACAGAAGAGCAATGTAACACAGTGGCTAAAGAAATCAGGTTTGTGCAGATTAGAGATTAGGCAAAAGGTTCAATTGCCATTGTCATCTATCTAACTGTTGATTAGGAATTCAGAAATTTTGGAAAGCTATGCAGCAAAAGCGATTAGCAAACAACATGAGCTGCAGCAAGGGAAATTTCAGCGGTGCCGTTTGACCTGAGAGGCTGAGAACCACAGCCATACTTAGAGCTCAATGGGACACAGGTCTGGGCAGTCTGACCCAAATTCAGAGTCTCATCTGCCTTAAGTGGGTGGTGAGATTAGACAGTCACTAGAGGTGCCTTAAGACATAAATTACTTTTAACTTCTACAGTCTTTAGTCTTATTCAAGTGTATGAAGAATCAGGATGCAATATCTTAAATTACAAAATATTTTCTCACAGATGCAAGCTCTAATGCTAGAAGAGACCACACTGATCACTGAATTTATCTGCTGTAGCCCACAGATTTTTTTTTTTTGTGTTTTTCTTACAGTATCTAATTCTATTAGAAAGCATTTTTAAAGAACCTTATGATATCATGTCTCAACATTCTGAGTTGCAATGAGACTAACATCCAGAGAAATTACTCTACAGTTTAATTATCCTTGCTATTAGGAAATTGCATCTGCATTCAAAATTGAATTTATCCCAGTTCAATTTCAATTTCATGCCTTCTCCTCCAAGGCAGAAAACCCCTCAACATCTCATTTCTTCTTCATGAAGAAAGATTTGGGTACATTACTTCTTAAATTTCTCTTGGATTCATCAGCCAGAATTGCCTAAAATTCTTAGCACATAATTTTCCAATTCTGGGACCTCTTTTTGTAACTATTTTTCAAACTCCTCCAAGGTTTTAATTTTCTTCTTAGTATATATAGGAATCTAGCATTATTCATCTTGGATTATTAGTACATTTAGTATTCAACTAAGTAGCGCAACATGCCCTTATTTGCTGGCTCAAGCAAAAAATTTATTTCCTGTTTCTTAACATTCCATTTATTTTTGTATAGTCAGACATAAAGCTCATCCTTTTCATCCTAGGAGCTGATGTTGAAAAGACACCAAAAGTGGCAATTGAGCCTTCTCTGAGTAAACTGCTAGCTAAACAATTAAACAATAAATTTTAGATCACTACTTGCACTTCAGATTCAATAGAGCATGTTTGTGAACACCAACCATGTGATTCACATCATGCTACCCTGTCTTTCCCTGCACTGCTTGCACACTTGGCCAACGGTTTACGAAGACAATTGACAAAACCAGCACATGTCTTTGGATGACACAGGAATCTGCTGGAAATATTACTGTTCACAAATGTGCCTCCAACCATATCTACACCTTCACAGCTGAACAGAGCCTGTTTGTTATCTGTCTAATGTCCCCTATTAACTCCACAAAAGGAAAATTTCATGATCAAAATATAATGTGGAACTAAAAAGAACGTTTGAACAAGATAAATACCTATATTATAGCCTGCATCAAAATTATATTTACTTAGCTGTTTTATAATTTTACGTTTAAAACACACCAGGTTTGCTTGACAAAACCTATTCCTGAATTAACGCCTTTAAGTGTATTTTAGCTTCTACAAATAGAATAAGAAATAAACCATGTGATTATTTTTCTCAGATAAGACATTCCTAAGGGCCTTCACTTTGTTTGAATGCTGGAAATTTATTGCAGGTCATGAAGTCATTTGCATTTTCTCCTTTTTCTTCCAGCCTCTTCATTTCTCAAATGATATTCCATACTACAAAAACTGTTTGAGACCATTCTTGCCTGTCAGTATCAATGTTTGAACCCCTTTCTAGTCTAAAATTCTGTTATACTTTTAGAGGAAGTGAAATAGATTAGATTAGCGATTATTTCAAACAGAAATATTATGCAGAACTTATATGAAATTTTGAGAATGTTAGCAGACAACAAGAGCATCAAAAACAGTTCCTCAGATTCTCCTAGACTTCCTTTGGGCTAAATTTTAGGAAGCAGGCCCAGACTTAATAAATACTAGTTTAGTGAAACATTTTGAATATTCACAATTCTTCACTCATAATTTAAAAAGTACTTAAAAGACAGCAATCACACCAACTGGTTAGGCATAAATTCTGGTAATGTTTGATTTGCTCAGCATGTCCAATGCAAAACATGTACAAAAACATCATTAAAAATATGAGAAAAACTGCTTCTATAAACATCCTGTAATTCCTAACTCCATACTATATTAACACTTCTTAGTCAAACCTCTGTTAAAGCAAAATCATTCACTGCCAAAAAAAAAATTTTGTTTTTGCTGAAAGTAGTTACTTATAATAATTATAGATTCCAAGCATGCACTGGTGGAAAAGTAGTGTTTTATTTTTCTTACATTTCAAGCTATTTGTGTATAACCTAGAACAATGCTCACCTGAAATGTCTTGATGAATTCTGAGCAACCTCTAAACAAAAATAGCAATCTGAATAGAACACCTGCATGAAGCCTCAGAAAAGGAGTCATACACTTTGTTGCCATAGTTAGAGCAAGTAAACAATTCTCTCAAGCTCTGCACTTAGAATGGTTCAAGAAACAAGTGGATGTGGCACTTAGTGCTATGGCCTAGTCAGTAAAGTGGTGTTCAGTCAAGGATTGGACTCAATCATCTTGGAGGTCTTTTCCAATCATGTTTCTCTGTTTCTTGTATGCTTGTTGCTCCTTTCCCTTTCTAATGGGCTTCCATCCCTTCCCTTCTCTCTGCAATCTGGTTTAGTCTTGAGCTTTCAAGCAGAGCGGGAAGTAACTCTCTAAAGTGAAAAATAGCTACCATGGAAATAAACATCCACAATGTTATCTCCCAGTACCAGACATTATTTAGCACAGATCTCCTACACTAAGGATGGAGTTGGAGGGAAATTAATAAAGGTCTGCGTATTTGAAATCTGCAATTTCAAAACAACTGAGTTACCCCTGGTAAACCTACAGCATGCTATATAACTGCAGCCTCACTCTATGATGAGACATCAGCAGCATCAGCTTTTCAGTGTTTTTCAAAGGTGTTGGAAGGATATCGCAAATAAATTAGTCTTCAGCAGCAGATAACTATGGATTCTCCCCAGTACTAACTAGATGTATGATTCCCACATGACAAAACTAAGCAATCTTTTCTACACTTTGGATCAGGCAATTAAAATTGTGCATCTGAAAAAATTTCAGAATTATTTAAAGGAAAGTAAAAAATTAATAATAAAAAATCAAATACATCTCCATTAGAAATTACCATTTTTAAATTACACCTATTTAAGCAAAAAAAAAGGAGGACAATTAAAAACTCTAAATAAAATGCTTCACAGCAATAAAACTAATTGGTACTGCAAAACAACATGACAAGGGAATCTGAAAAAACCTCAAAATACTACAGTAACTTGGAAGTATAACTACTAATTTGAAGTAAAATCACATTTAATTGTTTCTCAGCCTTCCAATCCAACCACTTTCAGGTTAAATGACTCAGCTGCTTGTAATGCAGGCTGTGTAATCACAATAGTTATGTGCACTTGACCTTCTTCCTGTTAACAGAGAGACTCAATTAATTACTTGCTGTTTTAACCGGCCATTTCACCTTATCTTCACCTTTTTCAAAAGGGTTGAGTAACTCTAACTTAACCTTTGACTTTGGAAGCATACATAGAAATATTTATCTACAAAATAGGAAGTTAGCCTGATCTAGGAAGGAGAATACCTGGGTTTCTATGCTTAAGAAAAAACAGTAATATATGCACTGTTTCATTAACCACTATGCTGTAGGAGCCACATTTCATCTTTTCTACAGCTGCCCAAACATTCTACTCTGTAATGGAAATAAAATATTACTTACTTCCATTGCAGTAGACAACAGAGGGAAATGCACAGAACACTGCAAAATGTAATCAATTGCTTGTAAATAATTCTTACACTGTCATATGGGATATTAGATGGAAATAACCTAAATCATCTACACATTACCTATAAAAATGATCAAAAAATTATGCTGAAATATGCATTTCTATACCTTCTTCCATTCTGGCTTTAGACCTCTTCCATGCATACAAAATCAAGTAATCAGTTTCTCACCCTAAAATGGCAATTGTATCTACACACCACACATTGTGCAGCAATTTTCAATCATTATTCCTTTCTAATGGGGCGCCAGAAAACTTTTCTAGTTATAGAAAACCACCACAACTATTAAAAAAGTACTAGATGCACATTTAGGTGTTACAAACATCAGTGACCTAGGAATCAAAACATTATTCATTTTGAGATAATAAACATTAAGAAGTCTGGTTCTTATATTGTCTCTCCTGGAGACTAATTTTACCATATCAGATAGGATTAACATTATATTTAGTTAAAAAAAATATGACTCTAAAGAAGCCAAAGTTTTAATCTATTTTGAAATCACCTAAACTCTATCAGCACACTGCTTTTTAAATTTTTCTAACGCTCTTTCAAGCACCTGTTGTGAAAATCTCTTTCTTGATAATTCTAAGTAGCTGGATATATTTTCTCAAATGTAATCTCAGCTACAGTCAAGAAACTAAGCCTTTCAGATGAGTCAAGTCTGTTACAGTCAGTACAAAGAGTGTAACAATTAAAGTGGGATGAATCAGTCTTTGGAGGAGTATCTCTCTCCTCAATGACTACAAAAGAAGACAGACATCAGCTCAGTCTAGCCATCTTGACAGTAAATGATTAAAGATAAACTGCTTAAAAATATTGTTTCATCTACCTCATAAATATCTATAGCAGATTTTGTTTTTCAAATAACACAAGAAAGCAAGTATTAACAGAGAGGTAAAGATAAAAATATAATGTATACTTTTTATATAGTTGTAATATACCTTCTTAGTAAAAAAAAGTTTAAGAACAAAGACATGTCAATGTCAATTCACAGAAAACTAAAAAAACCTACCAATTTAAAGTTCCCTACAGAGGTCAATAGAAGTCCTGACTTCAGGATCATTTATCTTTTTGTCTTTATTTAAGTAGTGTTGCATGCAATACTAATACCTTTTTGCATATTTATGACAAATAAAATGAAAATCAATTATCTTCCAACTAGTAAAGCGTAAAGATGGAAGTTTAACTAAGAAAAAATTTTGTATCTCTATTCATGATCATTAAAAGAACTGTCCATAAGATAGAATACTAAATGTCTCTATGTTCTCACTAAGCAGATGAATATATAAACTATTTTCAGAGTGTGGAGCATTAACGTCACTGGAACTTGTATACAATTATATCATAAAATAACATTTCAGAAATAGAGAATGTTGCTAAAGAATAACTGATTTATATAGCTGAACATTTAGTATTTTTTGTAATAGAATACAGAAAAAAGTGAGAACCAGCATTAGCAAAACACAGCCACAGTTACAAAATGTCATTTACAGAAGTTACAAGACATGCTTTAAAAAAAGTACAGTCATAAGATTACTGGACACAGGTAAAACCACTGACAATAAAAAAAAACCAACCTAAAGTTGGAATTTCTTTGCTTCACAGCTTCCACTTTTATATTAGCTACAGAATTATCTGCAGGTGGCCAGGCTGCAGATGACATCAAGCTGAACTAACCTCAGATTGGCTTTTGTGACAGAAATCCTTGTAGTACTAGAATTTATCACCTGCTTATGAGGATTTAGCAAAAAGAGGCAATGGCAAATTGAATAGGGAGTGCTTTTCCACATTATATTCTGTCCCAAAACACAATCTTCTGTGTCAGCAGGTCATCAAACATTTTGCTCTTTTTGGTAATAATTGCAGTATCCTCTACTTATGTGCTTCCACAGAAAGAAGAAGACAACCCTTCACAATAGCTAAGGATATTGTTTTAAGAGACTTTGATCACTTGAGCATGCATAAAGAACTTTGAGGAGTTTGTCAAGAATAAAACAGTGCCCCATGTTGCTTTTCGCCATGAGATTTTTAAGATTCTGTGCTGTAAGACATTTCTTCTCTTGTATGATGGCAAATGTATTTATTTAAAATATTAAGAAAGGAAGATTAAAGAGATAGAACTATCATCAACAGTGAACAGCATAAATGAGTAAAATATTTATATCTACAGATGCTTTTTACCCTTCATGCATAGGAGTTTACAAGCTTTTTAGACAGTGCTCCCCTTTGCTGGGAAGGCCAATCTGCTCTGTCTCTGCCCCAGCTGCGCACACAGCCCCAGGGTTTGGTCTGCACACTCGCTTCCCAGCTCTTTCCACGCTTCAGTCCGCTCTGGTTATTCCATCCAACACAAATTCTTCAGTCTCAGGCAGCAGCAAACCCCATCCTAGCTCCATCCAGCCTGTCAAACCCAAACCTAGGTGACAGTTTCCCACAGAAGGTCCCTGTCACCATTTTCTCTAAGAAAGTGACATGCTGCTCAGAATATTGCTAGATAAGGGAGAGACTGGCAGAAGAGATAAGAAGGGAGAGGGAAAGAATAGACTTAATTTTGTAGAAACTTTTTTCACATTCTGAGGACTAATTCCTCTTCAGCCTCTATCCATGGGTGGATAGAAATATATCCATATTTCAAACAAATAGTTTCTATTTTTTTCTATTCATCTTTTTTAACTGGATCAATTAAGAACAAGGTGAATTCCAGTATTACTAAAATTTGAAAATTTTGGGCCAGTCTTAAGTTTCTTTTAACCCATTGATCCATGGGTTAGGGTTTTTTTAAAGAAAATTCTTATTTCTGAAAGTTTTATAGAAGAAAAAAAAGGAGAAAGTCCTCTCACAGAAAACAGTCAGAAAGATAGCAAAATAAAATGCAAGCCAGAAGGACTAACGACACAAGCTTGTATGAGACATTAGTGTGGAAGAATAATTATTTGCTTTTTAGTGACTGGAAGTACAAGCAGTATTAGCAATTGGGAGGAAAAAAGGCAAGATATGGCCTGGGATTACCAAAACTTTTCAGAAATTCTGCTGGCTCTACTGCAAAATATTTTATATATGTAGCTTACATATTACTCTGTATTTCAGACAGTCTTGACAAATTCTTAAATGTGTTAACTGTCTCTGTTGACAGAGAATCTCAATTAGAAACACAAAAAGGTTAATTCAGCCAATGCAAACTAGGCATTGTTGCCTTTGTGATTTTAAAGTCTTTACCTTGTCATTGAAGATGAATATCTGCAACAAGTTTGGAACACAGACTTTCATGCATCTGGCATTGCTTTGTTATTTTAAGAAAGCAAAAACAATACAAATTATTTGGGTTACAAACGGCCAAAAAGTAAGAGTAAAAATGGGGAAATTGTAGTTCTTTTCAACACTGGTGACTACTGCATCACAAAATTAATTATTTAGAACAGTCTAACCTTATAATTTCGATTCTCCAAATGTTATTCTACTACACATTCCTGATCAGTATTTACTGCAGTCAAAAAGCATAAAATATATACTGGAATATAAGCTGTATGATGTAGTGTTTTGAGGCACTAGCTGTATACTTCTGGCTCAAAATCTAAAGATAGCTCTTGCATATGTGCTTCAAATGACGCATCACTACAGAAATGGTTACTAACACACTTGCTTAAAATTCAAGCTGGCAATACGTTTAGAAAGTAGGGTAATGGTAAGGCTGTCAGAGCCATAATGGTAGAAGTATAACCTTACTTCTCTGAAAGAAGCTGTGCAAGAGTAAAAAAAGCATCTGTGAGATTTGTTTGAAGGATTTACATAATTCAAAACCAGTTAGATTAGGTTAAGTTTCTTTTTAACTGAATAGCAATACTAAACCTTCCTACTTATGTAACTCTCTGTACATTCAAAGCAGTGACTGATATTCATGATTTATGGTGTTTGATAAAAAGCTACCAGGGTACTCATCTATGCTATTCAAGTTTGCTGTGCAGACGGTATGCAATGGAACTAAGCTTTACAAATGATTAATTGGAACATAATCAAAATGTTATTAAAAATAGTTGTCACATTTGAAACACTAGATGTTTCTATGCTTTGTGATCAGTTCAAGTTGTCAAGATGAGTCACCAGCAGCAAAACAACTAGTGACAGGCAAGGAGCTCTCAGCAGGCAAGGATGTTTGTGGTACAAATCTGTCATATAAAACATAATGGGAATCCCTCAAATTCCTGACTGTTTATCAGCTTGGAGGAGGAAAAACAATGAAATCTGTTCTTCCATTAGATGTTCACAAGCATGTCTGTGCTAGGATTAGGCAGCATTAATTCTTTGAATGTAGAGAGGAGCCCTTGATCTCCCACAAAGACAAGCCAATTCATTCATGGGAGTGGGGGATTCTGTACCGCTGGTACACTCGCACATGAGTTTCCACAAAGGGCAAAGCTCACAGAGGGGTCACTCCAGTCAATGCAGTCAATCATGAAACAATAAATATTTGTTTGAACTAACTTTACTACACTTCTGTTTCATAAAGAAAGTATGGGGAATTATAGATAAAAGAAATAGTTGAAATACCTCCCCATCATCATTATATGTTGTCTTCAATTGAGAGAGGAATCTACATTACACAAAATTCTACACAGACCTCTTTACCTATTGATAATTAGATAACAGATTAACTGTGACTGTAACAAAATCACTGTTGGATGAAAAAATATGGAGAATGATGTAGCTAACTTGTGCTCTTTTTCAGTTCCTATGCTTTAGAAAGAAAACTCTGCATTATTTCAGGATTTTCACGTGGTATCCGCAATGATACAAAATATAGCATGAATACCTGTCGTGAATCTGAAGGCAAGATCTAAAGAATATTTAAGTAGAGGCATCTCAAAGAAACCTGACACAGCCTGGGCTGAACTTCTGTAATTCAAGCAAGCTGTCAGTGGCTAAACTTCAACATTATGATAATACATATGGTGTCATGTTGGCTCAAAGGATGGACTTCATAGCTAATTCACCAGAGTTCATTCTTTCTTTGTTTATATACTTTAGGGTCAATAAGGAAGGGAAAAAACCTTGAGCCTGACTTCTTACATGTGCAGGGTTAGTATGTACATGCTAGCAATGCCCCCATCACATGAAGCTTCTTCTCACATCCCTACAAAAATGGGATATGTACAAAAGTCTGTTATCTGGGTGATGGCAATTATCCTTAGACTTCCTACTAATCAGCACCAACTATAATACAAATTCACTCTAACTTCCAGTAAAAGAAGGATCAAATTATTTTTTCTCTGTCAGGAGCTAAAAAGGAAAACATGGGTAGCCACCATGAAACAGTCATGTTGATAATGTATATGTAGGCCTGAGATTTCAGGTCATGAGATTTCACTCACATAACTTGATATTGAGCCTAATAACTTGTGATTGGTTAAAACACAATTTGGCATTCTACTTTCATTTGAAGATTCTGATAAATGGTCACTTTCTATTGCATTTTTGTTTCTCTGCTTAATCACAATTATCCTCTGACTGTTAATAATATTTTCACATTTGAAGTTGTCCAAAATCCTTTAAATGTTTTCTCAAAATTAAGTTTGATGTTTGATGTGCAGAATAGGGTCAAACAGAAAAACTTCCAATGCCATTTTTATGCATGACAAATTCTGTGCAATTTTAGAAAAGCTTCTCTCTCTCAAGACACAGATAAGAAACATTTAAAACTATTTTACATCCTGAGAGTTGTTAGCGTATTCAAAGACAGATGCAAGATCTTTTTTCTTTTGTAAACTTACTCTGCTTTCACCATTACTTCTTTATGAATAATTTAATGCTGCCTGTTTGAAAACAATTAAACAGGGGAAAATAAGCCTCACAGTCCCCTCACATTATTTCCTGTAGTCATTCATCTTCATTTCTTTAAACATTGTCCCCACTTTTGCTCCACTGGCTTCCATTAGCTGGTGAAAACTTTGGATGAACTAGAAGGAATGGAGCCAAAGGAAAACCTCATTTAAAAAATTATTTTTTTAAAAAGTGCAAAAAATAAATCACAGTGCTACCTAAAAGAATGGTGTAGCTTCTGTTTGTGTTAGTGAGAGTGGGAAATTGAGGAATAAGTAACAGATTTTTTTCTTCTTGACTTTAATGTTTTGGTGAATTGAAATGGTTAACTTGTTTGAATTAAGAACATAGACATCTAAGTAGAAAAATTTTAAAAGGTCAGATAGAATAATAGGAAGCCTGACTAACAGCATATGACCCAAAAAACAATAAATAAGCGTAAAGTAAAAACTATTTGTCTCATTTGAACAGTCACATGAAAGGAGATACATAAAAATAGTTTTTAGACCCCTAACAGTTGAGTTCTGGTTTATCCAGCAGATAGCTAGTTGAGTAAATAAATATCTGCAGCATTCTTGTTTGCCAGATCTGAGATCACATTGAGTCTTTTAAACACATTCTCAACTTTGGTTGGATGATCTGTAGTTCAGTGTTTGCAAAAGTCAATAGAATTGCAACTATACTCAAAAAGGTAAAAAAATATTTCAAATCTTATGGAAAGTCACAATCTATCTTCAAAAAACTCTAAATACAAAGAAGCAGAAAGTTTATGGATTACATTCAACAGTTTCTTTCAAGAAAAATTTTGTAAGCTACAGTAACAGCTCCTAATCGTACTCTGAACAAAAATGCATTATTTCTTTTCTTAAAAAATTAATGATACCAAGAAGTTGGTTTTGGAGATAAGGAGAAAAGAGAGAATAGAAACTTGTGTAAACTAGAATTTTTAACACAAAGTTAATTTGTGAATGTGTTGTATATTGCTTGCAGCAGTTCAATGAGATTGCATACATTCCAGAAAAATTTTAGACTGTAAGTATCTTAATGAAACAGATGCAGTCTTCTCCCCAACTGTTGAATAACAATTTCATCACTCATGTAGTGGAGCAGAAAATGTTCGAATCAAATTAGAAAAACCTTCTCCATTTGAATATAACAAGCCCTTAAATGCATAATAAATTTTGGGAAGAAAATTAGCCATATAAACACTAATGTGCACTGTGTATTTAATGGTTTTTATCATGTGTGGAAATGCGGTGCTCTACTCAATTGATCAGGTTATAATCATACAAAAATTAGAAAGTACTAGCATAGTTCAAGTGAAATGTTATAAAATGAGCAGTGGTACTAGATGCCCAACTTAAGATGCTTGAGGGCCTTGTTGTTTTTTTGGTTAAGAGCTGATTTTACTTACTTTAAAGTGGGTCCAAAAATCATAAGATATATAGAAAAAAATTTATTTTGTCAACTGGTCCCTATCTGAAGGATCGCTAATGGTGAGTTATACATAACTTGTAGGAGCCTATATCACTCGGTCTTGCATTGGTGGCATGATCTGTGAATTTGTGCATTCAGCATCAAAACAAGGATAATTATTAGACTTCCAATTACCCAGAGATATCATCACTTCTGCCCTCTATAAAAGGTAGAACCTTCTTGTAACACTTAACCAGCAAATACATTATTTTCTTATAGGATGTTGCTAGTCCTGATCCACAAATTTGACTCCCTGGCTTGACCTTATAGGACCTTCAGGCTTCATGCCTTAAGACTTGTCTGGCAGGCTGGACACCCAGCTTCTCCAAACACATCTCTGGCCTTGCCCCACACTGCTTTTCATAGAATCTCAAGTTGGAAGGATCATCAGTCCAAATCCCTGCTCCTTGCAGGAGCATCTGAAACTAAGTTACATGACTAAGAGTCCTGCCCTAATGCTCCTTGAATTCTCTCAGGCTTGGTGCTATGACTACTTCCTCAGGGAGCCTGTTCCAGTGCCCAAGCACCCTCTGAGTGAAAAAACTTTTCCTAATCAATCAATCAATTCAACCTGAACTTCCCCTGATACAGCTTCATTCCATATCCTTGTGTCCTATCACAGGTGATCAGAGAGATCAGCACCAGCCCTTCTGCTGCCCACCTTGAGGAAGTTGTCGACTGCAATGACTCCCCTCTGCCTTCCCTGTTCCCTTCTCCAGGCTGAACAGCCCAAGTGACCTCAGCCATTCCTCACACAGCTTCACCTAAAGGCCCTTTACCATCTTGGTTGCCCTCCTTTGGACTCTCTCATAGCTTTATATCTCTCTTAAATCGTGGTAGCCAAAACTGCCCCCAGCACTCGAGGTGAGGCTGCCCCAGCTCAGAGCAGAGCAGGTCAATCCCCTCCCTTGCCTGGCTGGTGATGCTGGGCCTGATGCACCCCAGCACAGGGGTGGCTCTCCTGGCTGCCAGGGCGCTGCTGCCTCATAGCCAACTTGCCAGGACCCACAGATCTCTTTCTGTGTGTTCCTCTCCATCTTCTTGTTTGTACAAAGACCAGGATTACCCCGTCCCAGGTGGCAAATCTGGCAGTGAGTTACCACCTTGCTCCCTGGCTATCCAGGTCTCTGTAAGGCCTCCTCACCCCAGAGAGAGCCCCTTGGAGAGATCCTCCAGGTTGTAGCACTACATATTTCTGTACAAGAAACATACATTTTTTAGAGGGGACAGAGAAAGGCCTTACATACCCTTTTAAAAGGAGCAGCTGCAACATACAATACTTTTTGCAGGGGCTGCAGGCCTGTCCCCAGGGTCTGAGGGACTGCACTGCCACCCAGCTGTCCACTGCTCCTGTGTCCCTTCTGTTCTTGCCTGTTCCTATTTCCCTGAGGGTTTGCAGTTCCAGCTCTATGCTGTCAGGCCACCCACTAAGCCAGAATGCCTTTGTCTTAATTCATATATTTCTAAAGCACTACAAGGACCTGATTAGCAATGACAAAGTGGCTGCAACATAACTGAAATAAATTTTTAATTACTTTAATTAAACAAATGCAAATTCCCCAATGCAGATGAGTTTAAACCAGTTTAACAAAGATCTAGTTCATTTCCATGCATGTTCTCAATTCTTCTTCTTCTTCTTTGCCATCCCTTGAGGATGGCAAAAAAATGAAAGCTTTCATGTGTTGAGCAAAACAATTGGTTCCGTAATATCATTCCAAAAACTAGATGTGCAGCTCAGGGCAAGAAAGAAAATTGCTACTTTGAGCAGAAAAGAGGAAGTTTCACAGGTTTTGACATCTCTTCAGGGCAATGAGCAACCACATGCTAAAATCTACACTGTCAGTGAGCAGGAGACTAAGCTTCACAAAACAGTGGGATGGAATGGGTGGATGATGAGCAGGACTGAAGGGCAGAAACTGGCAATGGCATGGCTAGACAATTACAACAGGGGTGGCTTATGAAGTCACCAAACTTCTGGGAGAATTTACAAGCTTAGGCTGGAAATCAGTAACTAACAGCATTCACAAAACCAGTAACAAAAAGCAACAAAGATTTTGGGGTGTTAGGGGCAGGTTGTGTCTTGTTTTGAGCATTAGTGTTTTGTTTTGTCTTTAATTAACGCTGAGCAGCAACTACTGTAGAGCAATAGTAATTCTTTTAATTGCTAGAACTAAAATCCTTGTATCTTTCTGATTACACTGAGAAAAACACAGTCTTCAGTTAAATCAGTTTAAGCAATTCTAAGGTTTGGTTTACTTCAGTTGGTGAGCAAAGTTAAAAGTGAACAACTTTACTAGAACCACAAGCCTGAAATTACACACCAAGTGTAATTTCCTACATGGTCATCACAAGGCATGGTAATTTTGGTAACAGCAGGGGAAGGAATGGGTCCTGATAGCCTCCTGCACCAATGCCTCTGAGTTCATTGTCATATGGGTAGAGCTTAACAACACTGCCTCAGATCACCAACCCACTCACTCCCTCAGCTACATACCTGCTATTTTCAAGTACTCTGCTTCATTAAACCTTAAAAGGACTCTGATTGCAAGCCACAGTTGGGAAGTCGTTACACTCTTTTTTTTCCCCTCTGTAATTAATACAAGTCTGCAGAATCTTACTCTCACTCTCACATTTTGACTTACTTTTTTTCTAAGAGGACGAGCAATTAATGGCTTCTTTAACTTGAGCAGACATTCAGATTGGGTTCCATCTGCCCTTATAAGTGGGAGTGGGAATATTTTTACAGTATTTACTGCACCACTAAATGGCTAGTGTAGCCACAGGTGATTTAGCAGATTATAGAAGGCAATGAGACACTTCTAAATACATTTTCTCACTTTGAATTATAGTTGCTGAAATAAAATCCTGCAGGAACAAACAGTTTTGACAGATAACATATATACAATATCCGACTGCACAAACCTGTTGTTTACACAAGTAACTTCACAATGGATTTTCTGAAAGTTGAAAAATCACATAAAGATATTTACTGTCTTCCAAGTTCTTGTAAAATACAGGCTATCAAGCTATATTTAAATACTTAAAGGAAGTAATCGCCTCATTTAAAAAAATTATGTATCATTGAAATGGAAATGTCAGACATGTCAGCAATTAATCACTGTTTACACAGGAGCTCACTTGTCAAAGTGACTTGCCAGCTATTATAGACCAAGGTATTACATACACTTTTCACAACGTGTTCAACTGTGCAAGTGCCAATAACTCTGTCTCTCTTCCAGAAAAGGTACAACCATGTAAATAGGCACACTGACATCTAAGGCTGAGGAATGATCTCCCTATTCAAGAACAGATTATACCCTGTCCAATTGTCTTTGTGGAATTACCTATGTGATCCCCAAAGCAAGCATGAAGGTAGGAGTACCAGCACACAAACCCATTCCTACTCTGGATGACGAAAATATTGAATCCTAACCAATTCTAACCCTTCCCTTTAAAGGAAAAGTGTGAAGTGATATCTCAAAAGAAGTCATATCACCTCTCCCTTCTCAATGAGGCTTATTACAATGCTTCTGGCAAAATATTTTTCTTTTTCAATGTAATTCTTTGTTTCTCCAGTTTCACTGCAGTAGGTCTACTTCTTTTTACATACTGGCAACTACCTATATTTTTCCTCTTCATAAAGATGCTATTTACTGAGAACCTACATTCAATTTAGCTTTTTTCTAATTTTGAGGTACAATGAGAATCTGTTAGGTAGAATGGGAAACAAAAGGACACACCAGAAATTAACAGACATCAAAAAATCATTTTGTAATACTGAAAATATTCAAAACTGAATTTTCAACTTAAAATATTTTCAACAGCATGTAAAATTACCAGAATGCACAGAAAAACATAATTAGCAATAATAAAAAGAAAAATTAATGTCTTCTGTTTAATTAATTATAAAGGGATCAAGAAGAATGAAAATGGGAATTTTGCTTCTATTCTTGAGAAATCAGCTACTCTTAAAAAAACCCAAAAGTCAAACAGCATGAAATTATAGACTCCTTACCTATTGTAAACTTTGGCTACTCAATTCCAAATAGGCAGGTTTTTACTGTTAATGCTACGTACCAAGGACAATTTGCTTCTTCAACAAAAAATCAAACTCAGATGGTATTCTTTTATTGGACAGAGCAAGATAATACAAAATAAGTTACAGTAGTTGGTTTAGCTACCATGGAAATAAATGCTGGAAAAACTTCCACTCATTAAGCCAAGCCAAAACTAAGCCTGTAGTTCTCATTTGAAATCCTAATGACTATAAGAAGAAAAACTGTAAATAACTATCAAACTATAACCTATAGCCTTGTCTTCAAATGCGGCTCAAGATTTGAAGTTTAACCAACAATTCATGAATTGCAAAGATTATGGTATAGGGATTTTTTTTCCCTAGGATTTTTACCTTTGTATTCAGAAACTGAAAGGCACCTTGCAAGACAAATTTTGAGAAAAATAAATCTTATCAGTCCTGATGCAGACTTCCATGAAAGGACATAGAGATACTTTTAAATGTTGTCTGTTCCAAAAAAGAGAGTTTTAGACCTCGTGGGGATCTACCTGAAAAATCCATGGACAAGTAAATGGCAACTGATAAACTTTTGAAACATAATTGAAATACAGCAATATATTATAGCATTTGAAACCACAGACTTGCATGTTATTAATAAGTAGAGGAATTATTTCTTCACTATTACAGTAAGTGTGGTGGATGTTTTATTGCCGTCCAAAAAATATCAAATAAATCATCTTAAAGAAAACCTGTTTTCACCAATGCCTTTAAGAATAAATTTGAATAAAACAAATACATTCTTCTTCTGCAAAATAACTTCTGTCATCACACCTTTCTATTAGTTAATTGAGTTTCTAAATGCCTTGGCACGAATTTCATAGTATACAGCAGATTCATTAGGCAGCTCTAATAAGATCAGTCATGTATTTGTTTATATGAAAAGTTCATTCAAAAGCATCAAAATTCTAAGACAATATCAAGAGACTTATGATTAAGTCAAACATTCAGGCTTACTACTACTTTTTATATACCAATTTCACAGTGAATACATTGGTACTGTCCTTGTATGTCACTTGCATACAATACTCAGAGTTAAACTAATTTGGCTAACATCCAGCTACATATTACATAGTTTAAATTATTACTCTCTTGGTGAATATTCAACAGATCAGAAAGGAAATAAAAAATGAAAGATAACTATAAGAAACTTGTTGCTACTTGAGCTTTAACCTAACCTTGGTGTTATCCAAAAATTACTTTTTTTCTATTCATGGGTAATAATAACTGCTCTAATAGCAATCAATACATAAACAAAATGAAAATAAACCAAATGAATCATAGATTGCAGGCCATGCTCACTAAAAGCTGTAAGTGAATTTTTAAGATTAAATCAATGAAAAATCATTGAAATAATTTTTAAGACAGTCAAAAAACAAGGTGAAAACACTGTGACTAGGAAGAAGAAAGTCAGAACAAAGAAACAGTCTCTCATAAACTCTGAGGAAAACCAAAAAGGTTCTCAATAAATACTTTGTCAGTTAAATGCATAATATATATAATAGTGACCAAGGAAAACAACAATAAACTCTGTTAGCCAATTCTGTACTTAATTCAAATCTTTGAAATTTATTAATGTGTGAATTTACTAAAAAGAAGAAATATTAGTGATATTCAGACAGAGAAGTAAAGGAAATGTAACTTCTTATTTGTTCCTTGGATACCCTTGAGATTGGGTACATTGCAGGGGCTAGAATTTTGACTACAAGAATGCCAAATACAGTGTCTGTTTCAGATAAAATCATATTGAAGGGTCTGATGGAATACCATCACCACTACTGGTAAGACATTTGATTCCAGCAACATATTAAATGA